>NC_071536.1:10232886-10873361 GCF_026979565.1 Vidua chalybeata | reverse complement strand
CTTCCTGGGAGGGGAAAAAGCACCAAGCACACTGAGCATTGTTTGCACCACACTGAGGGTTCTTGCAGACGTCCTGTCCTGATGTCCTGGGTGCTATTGAGTACGTGTCCCTTAGGTTTAGACCATACTGGGAGCCACAGGTGTGCACTGGGTTATTTCCCATTTGGTCACTGAGCAGTTTTTGGTGTTTTGGTGAAGTCGCCATTCATCATTAGATGAAAGCTTTGGAGGGAGAGGCTTTCAGCTGTGGGCTTGTGTTGTGCAGGCAAATGCAGACACCCCCCTCCAGCTCTTCTTTCTTTAAAAAGTTAGGTAAAAGTTGTTTTTGAAGCTCAACATATGTTCTGTTTGGAGTTTATATATAATTTTTTACCTATTCTCAGGAGAGCATAACAGCAAATGAAGCAGTGATCAATTCTCCACTGCTTCTGTGTGCCCCGTGCTTTTTTTATGGTCTGAAAGAGAAACACAGCCTGAGGCTTTGGAGAAGCTGTTATAAATGACATAGATAGAAATGGGGGCCATTACAGGAAAACCCAATACTTGAAATAAAACTTAAATGCCCATTACATCCCCCTAAGCAACTTAGAGCACAGCATGGCAGCAAGTTGGAAAGCCATTGGTGCAGGGAAAGTGTCAGGGCACAGTTGCATCCTTTAAATGCTGGCCTATAAACAACATGAAGATCTCTCAGCTTGGAAGTGCCTCTGTCACGCAGAGGTTCTTTTTTAGTTTTGGGAGTGTTGACTCATGTTTTTTTGAATACCTCTGTGTGTCATATAAGTTTGTTGGTCCTTGAGCATTCAAACACAGTAGAACAAATTGAAATAAATAGCAATGTGTTGGCATGCATGCTGTCCTTGCTGCAGAGGATTGATGTGCAATCCTTAAATCACTGGGCTAGTCTGCAATAAATGGAAGCACATAATCAGATAGAATTGAATTAATTTTTTTTTCCCTGCCGTGTTTGAAATGTTGCAGCATACAGGGTATTTATTGATCTGCTCAGTATAAATGTCCTAAGTGCATTTGCTCACTTAACAATGCTGTTAGTTTGTCACAGTGCTTCCAGGGAAGCAGTGCACCCAATCTACAGATTTGATTCTCTCCACTGGCTTTTCAATTGCTTGGACAGGTATTCCTTATGTCACTTTGTAAAGATCTGTAATTGCAATGTAACACCTCTTAGCAGCCATCCAAGGGCATTCTTCTCCAAATACCAGCTCTGTGAAAGTACTTTGTTGGCGGAAGTGTATATAGAAATTCCTACAACAGGATTGCACCCTTTGAATTAACAAATTAAGAGCAAATGTTTTTTGTATTTACCCATTCCTAAAACACAATAAAAGGCTAACCCCTGATGCAAGGGTAATAGACTACAAAGCCTATTGAAAATTATCAGCATTGAGTAATTTCTGTACATGGAACTGTATAAATACTAAGCATCAGGGAAATACACTCTAAGAATTAACTCCAGTTAATGGCTGTTCACTAATACAGACTTGTAAGTTAAAATAGCATTTCAGGTATTCATGTGCTGTATGTACAGAGAGAGAAAGTCCCAAACTAAAATTAGGGACAGGAGTAGCCTTTTTGCTTAGGGCAATGGAAGGAAATAGATGTATGTGATGTGACATAGCAGATAACCTTGTAATCTTGATTAGTGGGAGTACTTTCAGAAAAAAAGAGGTGTTTGGCAAAACACTGTCAGAATCAATACCACTTTGAAATGATTGTGTGTCTTGCTACATTGCCTTGCTAGTTACATGAATACATGGATATATATCTAAGTGTTTAGTCCAGGAACTTGATGTAAGGCAATTAGAGCTAATAAAGGATCAAAATGTAGCTTCTTTTCACTTGCAGGTACAAATGGTAGTCTATGAGATCAAATGAGCATGGGAGTCAATCATCCTTATCCTATCGGCCTCTGCCTCCTGCCAAACAAAAATCTGCCTTAAGTAAGTCCTGCTTAGTGAGACAGGATATCTAAAATCAAGGCAAAATGTTCAGTATATGCCACAGTTACTAGCTACTCAACAAAAATACAAAGTGGTTTGCTAGGAGATTGAGCACCTGCTTTGGACATAGTAATTAAAATTATACTTGAGACAGTCCCCTTACATGCTTCTTCTCCTCTGGAGTCAGAGATTTGCCAGTGCCCCTTGGTAACAGTCAGATCTATGGAGGAGAATTTCCCAGTGCTGGACTTTTTCTTTTGGAACAGCTTGTTGGCTCTGTGGAATCCAGCTGAGCCACAGGACATTCTTCCGTGTGGATTTAAATTCTGTTGCTGAAAAAATCATTGTGCCTTCAGTTCAACAAGTTAATTTTACCTGGTGGGTTGAAGTCCAGCTTATGATTGCCCTACATTCAGTAAAGACAGGAATATGTCCAGAAAACTGGACAGTGTCTGCAGACACAATTTATTTTTTACTAAAATGCTTGTTACAGCACAAAGTAAAGAACCCTCTAATAAAACTTGTTGGTAAGTCTCATACATATCATAGTTACTCTGTAGAAAAAATAATATGGAAAGTTTTTTGTTAACTGCTGGAGTTTATTTTCAGAAAAAAATGTGAACACTCCCAACTGAAATTCTCTTTAAGAAATAGGAAGCTACAGAGAGCTGAGCTGATGAAACAGTTGTTCATCATTCCAAAACCCTGCACCCTTGCTTAATTCTAATAATAGTTATATATAATCTGCTCTGTGCTTGTGCCTTTCTTTTTCCTTTAATATAAGAGTTTAACAACTTCTGAATTTGAAGACTTTTAAAGCAAATTATTTCTGTTAATGAAATAACCCATTAATGATGTCACAAGTTTTAGAAATTATTTCCAAAAATATACTATCCTTTGACAATTAGGAAGGAAAAATATCTACCCTTCAGGAATTAAAATTTAAAAAAAAAAAGCTGTTTGAAGTCATTGATGCATGAATATGGTTATCAGTGGTAATCTGTTCATTTGGCATCTATCATCAATGTGTGTGTAAGTGCACAAGCCTTATTCCATCCCTGTCAGCTGCTGAATGGAGCAATGCCTTTTCCATTGTGCTGATGGATGTGGATGCATCTTCTCAGCTCTGACCTCAAACTGAGCAGTAATGCTGCAACATAGTTCTGACATGTATTTCCTGGACAGGTTGTTATACTTGACTGCACATCTTACACTGAAATGGGTCTCAATATGTAATAAAATTGCCTCGACAATAAATAATACATTCTCATTTCAAAACGAATACCTTTGAAAATAAAGTAAAATAATGACATAGTGAATTAGTAAAATGGCCAGCTGGAGCAGGCTGCACAGCAGTGACTCAAGATGGTTATTAACTTGTACTGGTTTTATCTCCTCTTTCCAGTTTTCAGGCTCTGATCATTTTTATCTCCTCTTTCAGTTTCCAGGGTGTGATCATTCTCCATTATCTCTGTGTCTTGCTGCTACAACTATCAGAGATAGATTTTTATCATAATTATTTTATAAAAATTAAATCTTACTGGGGAAAAAGGTCTGAAGGATGAGGCCTGTGAAATGGCTATATGGCAGCTTTCTCCTGTCAGCAAAGGTTACATGTTTCAGTGGTGGGAGTTATACCCTGCTTCAGAGGCATGATAAACACTGGGGTTTGATCTAAGGAAGTGCAGGTGGATGTGACCATGCTATGGTGGACAAAAATTGAGATGAGGATCTTCTGTGTGTTACAGGTCTAAAGAACACAGTGTTATTCTCAATCTGCTTTCTGTGTTAAGTGGCTGATGCTAATTAGAAAGGTCAAACATCTCCTGTAAAACCAAGGGTTTGATTCAGATTTGTGGCAGAGAGAAGAAGGGTCAAAGTGCCTTATTGAAGACCTTCCTTTTTTTAATGTAATGATGCAGAGTACTTTACTTCCTCCCTTTTCAAAAGAAAAATGTTGCCTGTAACAGCACTTGAACTTGGTTGCTTTTTTTTTTTTTTAATCTAATAAATTTGAGATTTTTTCTCTTACCTCTGTCTGAGGTCTCACCTTAAATGTCACCAGAGTCTGGCTGATACTTTTCATTGGGTGCTGGGCATACCCGCAAATGGGTTCAAGGAATAATCTAAGATGCTGGGGGTATTTGTGTCTTGGCTACTGGATTGTGATTGCCATTCAGCTTGAAATTGAGGAGTTCTCTGCTTTCGTGTTAATTATTTTTTTCCATTTAATATTATGATAAATGCACAGAAAATGCAAATATTTTGGTGTGAGCATAATAATTTCATAAACATTCACTGATTCTTCATAGCTGTTAGTTTTAGGAGAGAAGGGTCTGCTGTTTGCATCCTCTGTTGGGGAATATTCTCTGCCCATTCTGACAAGGCTCGGAAGGGAGCATGCTACACTGTTAAAGTGAAATGCAATTTTTTTTCCCTTTCTTTTTCAAACATCCACTACAATGTGTAAGACATAGACAGTTGTGATGAAAAATATTGCTTTAGTCCTTTTCATTTTTGGAGGAGTGGCAAGAATGAAATTCCAGTATGAATGTTTCTCAAGGACATAAGGGATTAATATGTCTTAAAATAGACACTATTAACTTAGAAATGCATTTTCCACATTTGAATAAGAAAAGATAGGGAGGAAATGGTATTTTCTTTGTTCTTTCAGCCTGTTTTCTGAATTTCGAGAGAGCCTGTTTACAAGGCAGTTAAATTCTGTAGAATCTCAAGAACTGTTGCAGTTTTATGTGCCTAAGTAGTAATGCATGCTGCCATTTTACAGGATTATTTTAGATTCTGGTGATTGCATGGCATCACAAACTCCTTTTTGACAGTAGGACCATGAGGCGACCAGGAGTGAGACTTGGGGGGCACACACTGTCTTCAGGAGGGTGCTGGTGAAAGTGGGGCCTGGTTCAACCACATGCTTTATGGGATAGGGGTCTTTGTGAATTGTCCCCTTCTTTTCCCGAGTCTCCAGCAGCACAGTTATTCTTCTTTTAGTTCGGTGTGCTGCCAGTTTGGTTACTAACTCAGATATTTGCTGCCAAGGTGGTTGCAAGGGCTGAAGTCACCAGCTCTGGCTGAGTATCGCAGCTCTGAGCACACGCAGAGCTCCCTCCCGCTGCCCGGCGGTGACGCCAGTGTTGGAGAGGAGTGAGCATGGCACATTGTTTCTCCTGTGGGCCTGGTTATTTATTTCTGCATTCCCATTCATAATAGCATAATAACAGACTTGAGACAATAAGATAATTACTTCTCTTCTTGGGTGGTTAAAATTAACTGCGCTCATTGCGTATTTATTCAGGGAAAAAATACAAGTTGTTTAGTGATTGCCCAGAAATTCATTATCTGCATAATGTTCTGTTTCTAAATGTGTATTGCATGACCATTCATCTGTGCCAAGAGCAAGCATGCAGCACTATCTGATGTAATTAGTTTTCCCCTTACATGCCAGGGAGAACATCTGGGCTAATTGTGTGTTGTTGACAAAAGTTGCCGTTCTAATGGGGGTCCCTGTTTGTGCACACACATGCTCATTATAGGTACAAACATGCTCATGATTTCAGTTTATCCTCAAGCAAACTGGTAGCTCTTACTGATGAGATACTCCTGGTGATTTAGGACTGGGGTCACACCATGTCTCTGGGCAGCTTTAGCAACTGTTAGCAGGAGCAAAATGCTCTCAGTTTAAACAGAAAATAAACAAACCTGTAATGCTTCTGCTTCTGTTTTCTTTTTCCAGCCTCCACTGGTCCAGGCAATTTTCAGTGGTGATCCAGAAGAGATACGGATGTTGATCTACAAAACTGAGGATGTCAACACCTTGGTATGTGACTGGCATGTTGTGCACCATGCCTGTGGACTGTGGCAATGACAGTATTAAAAGTGTTCTCAGTAATTAACACATAACAGAATGGAAATGATTGGGAAGTAAGAGATTCGGGGCTTCAGTGGCATCCTAAGGAGTCAGTGTAATTGTCTCCAGCACATGACTTCAAATTTTCTAAGTGTATGGTAATTATTCCAAATGTGCAGGTCAGTCAGGGACATTGTTTTTTCTCTTACAGAGAAAATGAATGAAAACAGCTGAAAATTGCATATTTTTATTCTCTGTGGGGTTTCCTTTTATGAAGAGTCTTTGCAGATCAGGAGCTGTTATGCATTTGACTCTACTTGAACTAAAGCTTCACTATAATTCTCAGCTGTGAGAGTAAGGAAGCAGAATCTTGGCCACAATTTGCCCACAAAGGAATTACTGTTTTGCAGATTGGCTTATTCTAGCCAGAATGGTAAGCAGCTGTAAACAAGTAGTAGTTGAGTGCTTTGGCAGTGAAAAAAATGTCTCCAAGTCAACTTGGTCTTTTTTGCAGAAACTGGGGTGGGTTTCCCCCCCCCTCTTTGATTTTAACTTATATGCGTACTGCTAGAAACAAGTCCTGCCAGTCCTAACTACAATCTGTGGCCTCTCAAAGTGGTGAGAATATAAAGCAGAAGCAGAATGATAATTTCCAGGTGTTTCCTGAACTTTTGAATCAACCTTCCTTTTCTTCATGTCTTTCTGTGATGTAAAACCATCAGTTTATTCATTGCTAACTTCAGCAGTTGGTGTGGTATGATCTTGGCATTGCAGCTTTTGCTGGTAGTGGGGTCCAACTGTCTGGTTCAGAGCTACCAAAAGGAACTAGAGAGTTGATCCTACAGGTCTGCTTGACTGGCTCCACCCTGTTTGCTGTCCAGTAGAAGGAAAGACATGCCACTGTTTTAAATCTGATCCAAGACCTTGATGTTAAGCTTTCCCCATGGTTATCAGTACCTGATTGTTTTCTTGCAAGTTCCTAAAAGTGCTTCCTTAAAGAATCATCTCCCTCAAGTTTCCTGCTTGATTTTTGCTGATGATCTTAATAAACCAAAGAAAAAAACCAAACCCAGCCAAACAAAACTCCCTCAGCAAGGTAGGTGAACACCACAGTCCCAAAATTTCATCTATATTTCACACTGGATTTTCAAAATAACGTTTCCTGTATGAGGTTATTGTGGGTTTCTCCAATGTTTTTCTATCCTTTGGCTGCAAGTGTGTTAATGATGGTTGCTAGGGAGATGCTCTCAGCTGTCAGGTGCAAGATTAGATGAAGAACTTGTGTTTTGCAGATGAGCCCCATAGTACTTAATAGAAAAAGTAATTGAATGGTTTTGCCCAGTGTACTGCTTACAATGCTTAAAATCCACCCAAGAAGCTTTGCCTCGTCAGGAGCAAAACTCAAAGCTGTTCTTTGAAGTCATTAGAAAGATACTGGTCAATACAAACTCTGAAGGTTGTGTTCTGGATAGTGACTGCAGGGAAGTGTCAATTGCTTAAAATATCACTGTAGAAAGATGAAAAGATTTTCCCCCTCATTGTGCTGTGAGCTGGCAATTTGCATTGCATGCTTCTGTTTCTATTTTAAGGGTGTTTTTAATTACTTCCACGTTAGCCTTTGGTTGCTCACATGAGAGGAAACTCTGACACCGTTTGGCAGAGATTTGTCCTTTGTTGATCATTTTGGTTGGCTGTGTTAACACTGGAATAGTTCAAATATAGGTAGGACAGGGATACAAAGTAAAAGTCTGGTTTTGCAGCAAGCTTTGCGTATTTCTGAAGTTTAAAAAATCAGGGTATTTTTAATGTCCATCAAGAGAAGTATTTGGAAGACAGAAGAAAAAGTGCACGGAGAAACACAAAATTAGGAATGCATGTGCAGACATCCCAAGAGAAAATTAATCTCAGGAAAGAGTTTGGAGGAAATCAGAAGTTTAGAAGATTACTTTTTTTTTTGGTCTGGTAAAATAATTAGCAAATTCCCAAGCCAAGGACTTGTTTGTTGATGGAAATGACTACATTCTGGATACTGCTGTAATTGTGACTTCTACTTTAAACAAAGAGAAATCTGTTTGGATTACAAGTTATTATTTCATTCATTCTGCCACTGTAATTGTCACTTCGACCTCTGCAGTCCCAACCTGTGCTTTGGGGGCACTGTGATGCCACCTTTGCACCCTGAGGGCATGAACTCTATTTAGCTGGCAATGAGCAATTCGCCCCCCCCCCGGGCACTGAATACACACTGTGTCCATGGGAAGTGTGGTCAGCATTCAGCAGCCTGTTTTCCCAGGACATTTGTGATGTCACTTGGACAATCCAGACTGCCAGATTAGTTGCAGGTAGACATCTTCTACACTTGTTGTTTGGTTCATTCCAAAGCAGCAGGGTGATCACACTATGTGTATGCAGATGGGGATCTTTTGGGGTGCTGTTTTACTTAGGGAAGAGTGGGAGAGAATGAACCCCAGAATCTAGGGAATAATCTGGATCCAGCTGTTACCCCTTCTTATTTGGGATTCATAATGCATGAGCTATGCAGCACCTTACGTCTGCAAAGTCCAGTTGTTGTGTGCGATGTTATAAACCAAAATCCTCCCTGTGAAATTTCCATTTTTATCTCAGTCTTCAGTTTAGTTTCTCTTCAAAATATCCAGATTAAAAAAAAAAAGTCATATTCCAGTATTCGTCCCCATAAGTGATGTGTTGTTTGCAAGTAATTTCATTCTCTCTGTTTTTATTTTTTATCCCCTAATGCTGTGTTTTCTCTTGGCTAGAACCCTGTTTCTAGCTGCAGAGTGTCTGCAGAGGAACAGGCAGCAGCACCAGCAGAGATTGCAGGGCCATACATGCAGGGCCATGTATTTAGGGGGTAGTTTATTATGAGATAAAGAGGGAAGGAAGGAAGGAAGTCATTATGGAGACACATGTATGTGTGCAGTTCATGACTTTTTTTCCTCATTATCCTGCTTGGAAAGGCATAGATTTACAGGACTGCCTTTGTCAGGAGGATTCAGGCTTCATCCAGGCCTTCCCACATGCACACAATTTCTATACATTCCTGTACTATTGCCAAGCATGTTTTTGGAGGTGCTGTGAGTGCTTGAGGGTACAAATAGGCACATATTTAGGGCTGTGAGTCTGAAAGGTTTTGCATGTTTGGGATAGCTGAAGTGGGTATTTAGCCTCTAGTAGTGCTGTTTAATACGCTGTTTATTTAAGCAGGAAGTGATGGAGAATTTTTTTTCTACAGTTATTATGAAAATTCTCCCTTAAGTAGCAAAAATGAATATAAAATTACACTGATATTTGCAATGCAAAGTAACTAGCATGACTTCTGTTTAGATTTTTTTTTTTGGCTTAGATTTTTTTAAAATACTTTATAATGAAAATTTTTGAACTGTGAAGAAGATTCTGCTGGAGAGACTGAGAGTCTGAAATATTCTGGGTTGCATTGCAGCAGCGTGGTAGTGTAGTAATGGCTATATGTTATATATATCCCTGCTGGTGACTCATCTTCATCAGTTTGAGGCAGTTAAGGATGTATAGACCATTAAAGTCTCATGGCAGGGTTTGGCTGTAACTGCATTATTGTCTTCAAAGGTAGCAATATCAGCCTGAAATACTTGAATTTTCTAAATCTTTTGCATTCCTGAGTGATGTGTGCTCCCATGCCTTAACGCCCCCCATCCAAAGTCAATATTGTGTTTATAAAAATGGAGGAGTTGTTTAAGTCTATCTTTGGAGTCTTACAGTGAATACCAGTGAGCATCAAAATATTTTCATTCATTAGGATAATGGTTTCTATGGTCTCAGTCTGGAATTAGTAATTAGTTTTTAAAGTTATGCTTTTCTAGCATGAAAGTCACTGTCAGCCTCATGGAGGGCAATTGTTAGATAAGGGGAAGAAAAAAGGTAATGTTTCTTGTCCTGAGAGATCAAAGTATTTGCCTCTTCTGCCTCATGAACACTTGGCAATTTAAGACTCAGTCCAGAAAAATCTTTATTTCTGAGGCTAAACAGAAGACTGTGGCATGAGAGGTGCTGGAACGAGGATCTGCATTTTCAGATGGGAATTTCTGTTATGATGCAGAAGAAAGAGCACAAAGCATAAGTTACACAGCTTGACTTTCACTTTCACCTGTGGTGCTCACAGTCAAACATTTTGATTTACTCTGTGAATTACAGGCTTTAATAAAAGAATGTATGAGGAGGAGGAAATCCTTGAAGCAGCAGAGATTTTCTTGGTACACCATCAGCTTTTGGCTCCAAACAGTTGTAAATAGCCCAAGAAATAGGTCATAAGCTTTTAGCCTCTTCAGTAGTTCCTAACAGTTCCTAATATTTAATTTTTCTGAAGTCAACTTGTATCTGATTTTTTTTTTTAATGGCTGTGCTATTTAAATGAGGTATATTCAGATGTTACAACTGTAAATGGAGTGAATGAGCAGGAGGTTTGTTTCTGTCATTATTTTGGTTAGACTTGATCAGTGGAAGTGTTGTTCATTAATGTGCTTTATTCTGCCACCCAGGCACATTTTGAAGGTGGTGGGAATCCAAAGGCTTCAGTAACTCTGTTTCTGTGGTGGACTAAACTCCTTCTGTAAACTCCAGCTATTCCTGTTAGCTGCTCAGGCAGTTTGGTGACAAAGAAAGGATACATACATTGATTTTCTGCACCAGTTGCACTTACATTTTAATAGTAAATAACTCTGTCCTAAGCATCACCTGATCTGAGCAGTTGCAGTTGATATCAAAATTCAATTCCATCATCTCCTTTAACATGTAGGCTGTGTTGAGGACAAAATGTAGGCCCTTTCCTTAATGTGCCTGATAATTTTACATGTGCTGATATGATTCATTCAGCTCACTGTTCTGCTAATCTTCACGTCCCCCAGGCTCTGATCCAATAAAGCACTTAAGGACTAGTCTAACTTTAAACCTGTGAGGGCCTTATCAGTGCCAGTGTGATCACTTGAACAGTTTAAGCATGTGTTGAGTGTTTTTCTTGCTGAGGCCTTCTGTTCCTGATTGCCCAGCTGTTAGATTCTTAGTTTCTTTTATCTGTATTATAAAAAAAAAAAAAAAAAGGTGTACAGATGATGTTAACCTGCAGCATCATCTTTTCTGTGAACTAATATAGGCTACTAACAAAGTTTCATAGAATCACACAATGCTCTGGGTTGGAAGTGACATTAAAGATCACCTCATTCCAAACTCATGCCATGAAGGACACCTTCCACCTTCCACTAGACCAGGTTGCTCAAAGCTCCATCCAACCTGGCCCTGAACACTTCCAGGGACAGGGCATCCACAGCGTCTCTGGACAGTCCATGTCAGTACCTCAGCACCTGCACAGAAACAGATTTATTCTCAGTATCTAATCTAAACCTGCCCTCTTTCAGCTTGAAGCCATTTCCCCTTGTCCTGTCACTACACTCCCTTGTGGAAAACCCTTCTCCAGCTCTCTTGTAGGCCCCCTTTAGGTACTGGAAAGAGAGTTTATCTCATCTCAGCCTGATTTTCTGGCCATTGTTTATAGCTTATCTACTGTCTTTTGCTGACCTTTTGTTCTTCTGAGGACTGCACTTGAAGCAGGTCTGATTATTTCTCTGAATGCTTTTTGTAATTCTGTTATCATCTCTTCGCCCCACTTACTTTCCTTGCCTCGATAATGTATGTTGAGGTTTGGGATTCTGCCAAACCTTTCCTTGAAATGACAATTTTTATCCCTCTCTCTGTGTGTAGCCTGCAGTTTTTAGATCATTATTGATTTACTTTTGTGCTCCTGTTCCCAGCAGCATGGGATGAGGAGCTGGAGCTGGATCAGTGGTGAGGTGTGGGCTGGGCGCCCAGCCAGCGAGTGAGGAGCTGTGGCTGTGAGGGATCAGAGCTCTGAGGGGGACACAAGGGCTGCCGTGGGACAGAGAGGCAGAAGCCTCAGTTCCTCTGTTTGGGTACCAGTGCTGTGCACAGTCTGAACAGGAGCTTGGGGATGTTCCTCCAGTGAGGTGTTCACTGTGCACAGTCTGAACAGGAGCTTGGGGATGTTCCTCCAGTGAGGTGTTCACTGTGCACAGTCTGAACAGGAACTGGGGGATGTTCCTCCAGTGAGGTGTTCACTGTGCACAGTCTGAACAGGAACTGGGGGATGTTCCTCCAGTGAGGTGTTCACTGTGCACAGTCTGAACAGGAGCTCGGGGATGTTCCTCCAGTGAGGTGTTCACTGTGCACAGTCTGAACAGGAGCTTGGGGATGTTCCTCCAGTGAGGTGTTCATCCCATGCTCAGCTGCAGGTGTAGTGTGTGGGTTTCTCCCTGCCAAACTCCTGAAAATGTTGCCTGTAGGGCTCTGTGTGCAAGTGAATGCTGATTTGTGCCTGGTTGTGATAAATGAAGACATTTTAGGGTTTTTTCCTCTTGGAGAAATAAAGCTTAAATTCAGTTTTGTGACTAACTTGTCTTTCTCTGGAAACTTGATTTGCACTCAATGTGATAGGGCTTTGTATTGATTTTAAAAACTAAAAGCTTAGAAACAGAATTAGTTATTCCTGTTAGAGAAGAGTAAATTTTTTTGTTTCATGTCCTTTCTTCCCTCAGTTATCAAATTTGCATCAGATTTATAGTTTAGTACAGAAAATTGCTTTTAATCAACAAAGCACTGGGTAGCCTTGGTTCCATGATAGAGAAAATTGCTTGGTCTTGTATTGTTAGCCTTCAACTTCAAACTCCTCTGCTCCTGCCAAACTTGGCTGTGTTGCACTGACAGGTAAAATGGCTATTACAAGTACTGTGTTATACTAAAGACAGCTTCATGCATTAATAACAATAATCTAAGAAAAAATCAAAACTGGTTCTACTGTTATATATATGTTTGATCAGTCAGTATATATTTTGCCATGGGTAGCCTTAGGACAGGGAATATGAAAACTATGGAAGATCTCACATGCACTTATGTAGCCTGTAGAGGCTGTTCTGTGGTGTTAGGAATGAAGCATATGAGAGTAACTTGTGATAGTGGTTCCTGAGTGAACACTGCTGCCTGGACACTGCTTAATATTGTTTTGATTTGCCTACCATGTGAGAAAGTGAAAGCCTGTAAGAGATCTTCCCCTCTGACCTGTGACAATCAGGGTTTTATGTAACCAGTCTTCTGAGTGTTTCATGCCCAATACATAAGATCAAAGCCTAGTGCAGCAGAATCTGAGGATTATGTACATTATGTATGTTTAAAAAAACCAAAAACAAAAATTAAACTCAAACTGTTCTGGTGATCAGTGGCTCTGGGCTTTTCAGTGCTCAAAAACAATTTCCAACATTCCCATGAATGACAAATGTTTCTGCTGCACAGATTTGTCCACATTTAAAGCATACCTTGAAGATATTCCAAAATAGCTTATGGTTGATGATTGCTGGGCATGTTGAAAGTGGTATTTTTCATGACAGGCTCAGAGATTTTTTTCAGGGACAGGGTGTAAATATTGGTAGGATTTCTCTGTTGATACTGTTTGCAGGAAGTGTTGAATTTGTTACCAGTTTAAAATATTTAATGCTTGTAGGTTGCAATAAGTTGGATTGATAAGCTCTCTTAGGACTTATTTTTGTGGTTCAGAAACCAGAACGAAATACATTTAGGACTGGAAACAGCACAATGAGCAGTATTAACAGTTCTTGTGATTGTTGTTACCCATATTGTAATATTTAGCAGTTTGTTTTAAAAGCCTGTGTTCTAGAATCACCTGAATAAAACAATAAAGGGGTTTTGTGAACACTGTATTTATACCCCTTTAAATAATAACAATTAAAAAAAATCTTTAAAATGGACTCCATAATTTGGAAAATTACAGAAATAAAAAAAACCCCTGGATGTATTTCAGAAGTTATATATATAACTTCAGAAGTTATATATATCTGTTAGCAATTATTTTAAGGACAGATTTGACTAGTAATACTTTATTTATGTTTAAAGGTCAGTCAAGATGTACATGCCCATCTTGGGCTGCTGTAGATATCCAGGCTGTGGTGTACAAGAACCTTTGTAGACCCGGAAGAGTTTGCATCTTGACTTTGTGTGTGGTTCCAAGTAATTCTCCTGAGTTATTCTTTTGAAGACTCCGGTGTTGTACTGTTGATGCAAACTGCATTACAAAGTCTGATATCCAGAAGCATCTGGATTATATTGCTGGGATACCCAAGAGTGGAAAATGTTTCTGAAAGAGACCTAAAGATGCTGTCTTTGCTTATTTTAGCTTTGATTTCATCTACCTGTAACAGGATATCAGATAAAGGCATTATCTCTGCAAGGTCTGGTGGAAATGAGTGATAAAAAATAGAGGATTGTTGGGAGGAAGAGTGTTGTTGAGGTCTTGAATTTTGTTCTTTCACTGGCTGAGATTGCATTCCTAATTACAAACAGAAATCCACACAGAAAAAAAAATAAATACAAATTCTTTGCTCTTTAACACCAGTGCCTGCACTTATTGACCATGTTTTATAACTGGACAATCTGTGGTTTTGTAGGATGCTGAGAAAAGAACGCCTCTTCACGTTGCATCATTCCTGGGAGATGCAGACATCATTGAGCTTCTCATTTTGTCAGGTAAGGTACAGTCCCTCACAGCTGTTAACTGGTAAGTCAGTTAAAACTACAAGGAATACCCAGCAAAGCATATAAAAGGGAGTTTTGGACATTGTTTATTTCTGAGTTTCACAGAGCTGGTTGCATTTCTTGCAAGCTTAGAAAATATATTTAAATTTGGTGATACAATCATAAAACGTACCCTGTGACTGAGAAGAATTAATAAACAAAGTAACTAGCTTTTGACAACTTATAAAGCCTTCAAATGACAGTATTTATGATTCAGAAACTTGCTGAAGTACATATTTGAAATGTGGCTTCATATCCTGGAGTACAATCCAAGAATTCCTGTTAAGCAAAAATTATGGAATAATAGCAAAAAAATTATTTATCAGCTTAAGTGAATTGTAAGTGCTATTTACATTAGAAGCATGTTTCTAAGAATCAGGAAGTTTATTTGGATATTAGAAACTGTGTAGTAGGAAGTATCTAAACAAAAGGAAAAAAAAAAAGTTTCCCAACTGTTGTAGTGACAGAAAACATGATCAAAATATGTCAGAACAAAGCGTAAAGCAGTCATCTCTCAAGAAGGGAGCATAATTCATGGCAAACTCCTGGATGTGCTTGCAGATTTCAAAGGCAGTGTTTTTCTAAGCTGGAGAACTGTAAGTGTAAAGCTTATGGGGATTTAAGAATGTGAGACTGAAAGGAACCTTATGGTGCAAACTTCTAACCCCTTGTAAGCAACCCTGCTACGCAGTTGGTTTCACGAGTTTTTAGATGGCTTTTTCAAATGAATTCCGTATATATTTTTAAAGTTACTTCAGAATTCTCAGCCCTTTGATCACAAGGCACCTTCTAATTTCCAGCCTTGAATCCTAGATTAATTCAGGCTAGAAGGTATTTCTAGAGATGACCTGATCCAGCCTCCTGCTTAAAGCACCGAATTTCAAAGTCAGATCAGGCTGTTGATGTGGCTGTACATGCAGACCACACAATCATATTTCTTTGGCTCGCCAGTCTAGCCAGACCTAGAGAAGGCAGAAAATGAGAACTCTGTTTGCTGTAGCTCTGTGTTTCCTCTGTTCATTTTGGGGAAATTCTGGGTTGCGTAATTGCTTAATGAGGGTACCTAGCTGGACATACATCATACATCAGCTCTTCCTGCTCTACCCCTGCTGGCAGCAGAACGGTTGAGAAGAGCAGTGCTCTGCTGACAAGTTATGCGTGGGCGGCTTTTCAATGTGCTAAATGCAAGCATGATTTTCTTCCTTGGGAGGGAGGAGTTAATAAATTTAATCTGTGCATGTGTTCTTGCAGTGTGTGTTGTTTGTCACATACTGCTGTTCCATTGTGGTGTGAGAAGATTGCAGGAGCAGTGTATTTTTTCAAATTTTGCAAGCATCAGCACAGGCAATATTCTCATAAAGAGAAAGGTGAAACAGTTTCGCCCATTTTTCCCAAACAGCATCCAAAAATGTCCCAGTGAACGTTCCTGATGAGGGAAGGAGGCTTTCTAAAGTTCTTCTGGGACACTTAGTTCTAGCACCTCACTGCCAAAATGTCGTCCATGGGTTACAGGGCTTGTCTGATCAACAGCATAAAATGTAGGCGATGCATCTTGGGGAATTTTTATATATCCAAGTGAGTGTGAAAAACTTATAATGTGGGCTTTTAAAAATTGAACTTTGTGTCAGTGGGACTGTGCTTGGGTTCAGTCTGCAGGAACTGTGTGGATCTTTCCCCACTAGCTCAGCATGAGTCAAAATTAATTTTGTGTTTGTATATTCTACTTATTCATTGTTCTTTAATATCTGAAGTATCATTATGCATGAGGGGCATGAGTACTTGTATCCAAGAGCAGGTTTGGAGGTTTCTGAGCCTTGGAGCCGGTTTATGACTTGTTATAAACACCTCTTTGTGACTGTGATTTCTCCATGAACTAGGCTGTAAGGACAAGTGCAGCATCTTCCTTTGTTTTACCTCTTCAGTCAGCAAATGGTAGTAGTAGTGAAAGTGTATCATAAAATATTAATCTGAACGTAGCATTTAGTTACATAAGCAGAAAAACTTCGTTGTCTGACTTAAAATGAAATGGTGTTTTCAGAGAGAGAAAGCACACAAACACTTGCTGTAGGTGTCAAGCAATATTCTCAGCATGAGTAGAAGCTAGGAGGAGTATCAACACATTTCATTTTGTACAGTGTTAAGGAAAGAAATTAAATTAAATATGCACCTTCTGAGATTTGTGGTTTATAAACTGGTGGCAGCGCAAATAAATGTAGTGTCTAAAGAATGAAATTTCTGCCCAGGTGGTTGGAGACAGACCAGGAATGGCTTTCTAGGTAGCCACTGAAATGGAGTCTGTTTGGAACTGATACAGGAGAGAGAGTGCCAGATCCCTCAGCTGGTGTGAGTCACCCTGGCCCATTAAATGTCAGAACCAGATAGGTTTGCACCAGCTCCAAGGTCTGATCCATAATCATATGGTTCAAACTGGGGAAGGGTGCTGAGTGGTTTTGTTTCTCCAGGCTACATGAAAGCAGGGAGCTTTGAGTACTTCTTCACCTCCTTCTGTCAGAAGGGACAAAGGAGCAAGGTAACCATCTCACAGAAGGAATCTCTGTATGGTGCCACCAGTCGTGCATGTGCAAGAACAATTGTCTGGGCAAATACAAGCTGCATTCCCATTTGGGCTGGTGCCTGAAGGCATCATGTTTGAGCTCAGTCCCTTACCCCTTGTTCCTCACCAAGGCACTTGCCATCTTGGCAATATTACCTTGCTTTACTATTTCAGAAGGCTCTGGGCTTCTTGCCAAGAAGCTATCCTTATATTTTGGTGGGCCTGTTGCTGTGTCTTATAGGAGAAGTTGGAAAGGTGGAAGTAAACAATGACATTAATAGGTTAAAGAGTACAGTTTTCTTCCTGTAAATTGTTGACTATCCCTAATATTGGAGATTTAGACTGTGGAATCCAGAGATGTGGATTTGGCAGATGTGCTGGATGGAAAACTGTACTTTGGTTATGATAAAGAGATGTTAACTTTTATTCCTGAAAGAGAGCATCACGTTGTTTATTTCAGACCTCAAAAGAACAGAGACAGTTTCAGATTTATTTCCTCTTCTGGCAGAATGATTTGAGAGTGAAAAATGGCAAAGATTACAAAACAGCCATATTAAAGGAAAGTAGAATACAGAAAGTTTCTTCCCTGTTGATTTTATCTGTAACACACATTATGTTGTCTACTTCAGCCTCACAAAGCAAGTCCCTACAGCTAAGCCTTTCTGTCAGGCTTAGGAAGATCATGGTGGAGAAGGTGAGGCTGAGAAAAGACTCTGAAGAGCTGCTTTTTTAAAGTGGATATGGGTGGGTGCTGTAGTTATCTGAAAGGATTGGGGTGGGATGGATGGGTGGGCGCTGTGGCTATCTGAAAGAATTTTAAGTGAAATCTTTAAAGCAGCTTCTATTTTCAAGGAAGATTGTGTCGTGGGTGACACAATTTACACCAATTTGAGTGGTTTTCAGCCCTCTTTGTCCTCATAGACACACAGATTAATTCATGGAGTATTGTAGGAAGTGCATTGAAGCGTGGTTAAGGTACTTGGTCCAGAGTGAAGAGATGGACACTGAATTTCTGGTTGACTTGGAGGGTGTTGTTGTGGGATGGTCTTGAGAATTTAACCTTCTGGGGTTTGTTCACAGCCCATTTTAGATGTAGTAGCATGTTTTAGAGCACTTAGTCTTTAAAATGGAATTTCTGTGTTACTCTGCTTTCAAAGGGCTGTCCTCAGGACTGTCACAGAATGGGCCCTCAAGTTCCTGGAGTGTAGAGGGCACCTTTGAAAACGTGACCATTGTTTTCCCAGTGCCTCTGCTTGATCATCCTTAAAATAACAGATATTTTCTGTCCCCAAACGAGTGCATCAGTGCTGGTGAAGTTTTTTCACTGTCATTAACCATTGCCTATGAAAAACTGCTGGGAACATAGAAGCTGAATTTTGGTGGAGGAAGTGGCAGTACAAGAGGAAATGTTTTGAAATATCTCTTCAGAAGATGTGCATCTCAGTAAATGCACAAGAACAGGTTCTGTAACAGGCAACAGGTGAATTGTTAGCTCCTGAAAAAAACAGAAATCACAAACATTCAACTGATTCATTGCATTAGACACCTAAGAGCAATTTCACTGTTTCACACAAAGAGGTAAAGGGATGTGGAAAACAGCTGAGAAGGAAAAGGCTGATAGTGTGCTGTGTATTATTTTATTTCTACTGGTCTTGTTTTCCTTTTACTATTTTCTCCAATTGTTTTCTTAATAACTTCAGTTTCTCAAAGGGTAAGTGATCAGTGAAGGGCATGAATAGCTACTGGTGGAGATACTTCTCTAGGTGTTCTCATCATCTTCATACTCACCAATGCTGCTGGAGTTCTTAAATACTGAGGGATAATGTTGGTCATGCTTTGCTACTCTACATATTAGCCTTTCTTATTTGTAACCCTCTGCTTGTAGGAGTTAGTGAATGGGTAGAGATAAAACAAAAGAAACCTTAGTTAAGAAACATAAGGCAAATACAAAACCAATTTCTAAACCCAAAAAGAGGTATTTGCTGTCAATAACTAGGAATTCATGTAAGAAATTTCCATCCCCCAGACCCCTACTGGGCCAAACCAGGATAATGGAAGGTGTCTTGAAGCCCTGTCAGCTTCCTGGTGGTGAAGAAAGTTATTGATTTATTGGTCTCTAGAGCCTCACACAGTGCAGGCAAAGGGCAGGATGCTAATGTGTCAACTGTAATGGCCTTCTCACAAAGAAAAAAGAAGGCAAAAGCTTCCTTGCTTAGACAGATGAATTAGAAAAATCTTTGAAACAGTGTCTTTTCTAAAGGGTGTTTTTTCCAGAGGGCAGGTTGTACCACCAGGTACCAGGTTCTGAGGTGAGTTTGGAGGATTGCTTCTAATTGTTGCAGTAGTTATGAAAGTGGCCTTGTTTTTCTTGCAGCAAAAAAAACTGCATCTTGACTTGTGGAAATAAGCAAGAACTTGTTTCTTCTCT
Source organism: Vidua chalybeata (assembly GCF_026979565.1). Taxonomy (NCBI): domain Eukaryota; kingdom Metazoa; phylum Chordata; class Aves; order Passeriformes; family Viduidae; genus Vidua; species Vidua chalybeata. Next base: position 10,853,907 of record NC_071536.1, on the reverse strand, counting down.
GATTATCTAGCACGATTCCCAATAACCACTGTGATTCACAGGCAAGCATCTTAATATTCCTGAGAATCAGCTCTCAGAAAGTACTGGTGATTCAGAGAGTGGGATTTATTAATTACAGCCTTTTGAAGGCACTAAAGTTATGGTGCAAAATTAAGCTTAAACATCCCTTTGTTCATGAAGTTCAGAGGCTCACCCAGGCTGTGGTTCTCCACATTTTTTTCTGCATGTCCTACCCTTCTCAGACTAATACTGCTACCAGCAAAGGAACAATATTTTCAGGTTAAGCCCTTTTAAAAATTAGTTTCTCTAGTCCTTATCACTAGATTTACTTCCTGAGGTATCACATTGGTGGATAGCTTTAGTATTCCTTGCAAAGAAATCTTTTTGATCACACAAATGTACAGAATACCTTTTTTTAAAAAAAAATTGGGGTTTGCAGTCAGGCAGAACCACTGTGGTTGTCAAATATTCTTCCTTTATCCTTTTTTCTGGCAAGCCAACCCAAATCCATCCTCTTGCCCAGCTGCCCTTGTCAGAGCACCTGTTAGCACTGAACTGCACAGGAGGCAGATGAGTTGTGTTCTTCATCCCTGCTCTTCTGTTGTTTCACCCACAGTGAACAGTAAAACCCACAGAACCTGATGTAGTAAGTGCCCAGTTCTATCTCCAACCTGAGCATTTCCTGGTCCTGTTTTCTTGATCCCAGCAGGATTTGTGAAGCAGGGAAGTGGTTATTTTTTGGTGGTCTGCCTGATAGAGCTGGAAACAAGAGATGGTTGCTCAGGCTAGTTCCTTTCATGTCTGCAGACAGCAAAGTGCTTTGAGCAAAGGGTGCTTTTCTTCCCCCCAACTGTATCAGTTGTATCATCTAAAAAAAATGCATCTACACAGACACACATGTACATGCATACATATGTAATTCCTTCCAACAAATCTTGCTTCTTTTGTGTCCTGTAAGCAAAGCAATTCCTAAAAATAGTCCTGTCTATCCGGTTCCTTACTTTCTGAATCCCACTTTATCTATCTGACTCTGGAAATGCATTTTCAAGGTGAACATGGTGCCAGGAGAGTCCTGGGGAGTACTGAGAGTACCATGTACTCAGCTCTGGTTACTGAGAACCAGCTGGGCAGGGCTCTCAGTGTCACACCCATGGCGTGCATGTAACCTCTGGTGTTTATTTGCAGGTGCTCGTGTCAATGCCAAGGACAATATGTGGCTGACTCCTCTCCATCGAGCAGTTGCTTCAAGGAGTGAAGTGAGTAAGATTTGATTACCCTGCTTTCACACATAACCAACGTGCTGGGGGAAGAGCAAACCCTGGAGAGCCGTGGTAGGTGGCATGGGCATGCAAAGAGGGAAGGCATTTCCTGCATGCAGGGCATTGCAGCTGGAGGCCAGTGTTTACATGTTACCTGTAGCTGCTCTTGAGCCTTCATGTGCTTGCTTTCCACCTTGCTCTACATTACCATAGCAAGTCACAGGGAGTAGTGAGCAGGACTCACATGGGATAGAGTCCACAGTGGTCTACAATGCCCACACTATCTTCAGGTGGTGAAAAAAGAGAAATAAATCCCTGTGGGTGTGTGCATGCTGTGTGTGTGCCAGAAGGGAGTGGATGTGGATGTGAATGTGATCCAACATGCATTACCACGTAATTTGTTTTGGTTAATTACATTTCAAGGCATCCGTTAGGTTTTCTGTTAATGCATTTGATTCATGCAGAAGGGAGGGTTTGCCCATGTTTCTTCTGCTTGACAAACAGAAATATTCTGGCATCATATTGTAACTCTTCCATTGCTATCTTAAAAAGGAGCACCAATAACTACTGGGAATGCAGCTCGGGCATTACTCTGTTTCCAACTGCACCATTATTCTTGGCTTTCCTTTGTGGAGCTCCCTGTCTACTGTCACCCTCCCAATGCTTAGTTAACAGTGAGCCCAACTGCAGACAGAATTGGCTGCTGGGGATGAGGGGAGGGGTTGTGAAAGAGACATAGGGTGGCTGTCTTCCAGAGCCTGATGGACTCGAATCACCTCCGTAACAATCCAGCGCTTGCCAAGCCTGGAGGCAGGAATCCTGGGCTCGCTTCTGAACTCGGGCATTGTTTGGCTGCTGGCTGAGCTTCCCAGCTGCTGGCATCCCCTGAAACCCTCTGAAAGGAATATCTGATAGACTGTGAATGCTGTAATGAGGCAAAATACAAAAAGCCATGTTGGAAAACAAAGATCAGACTTAAACCTCACAAAACAGCCACAGTCTTTCTGATGCGGGAATTGCAGTGTGCTTGGTTTCTGGGTTTGGATGTGTCAGAATACATGATTTTTATCGTCAGCAACAGTCCTAGCAGGAAATGTGTGTCTTTCTGTGGCTTTGTGTCTCATCTTTAACTCTTTGTTAAAGCTGATGCATCAGCTGAAGCACAATGAGAAAGTGTGCTGGCAGTTCTGGTACCTCTCAGTGGGTACCCAGGAGCATTAGTGAGGCAGCAGGGGAAGGCATCAGCCTTCGATCCCTTTTCATGGTATGTTTCATAAACACATTCAGCTTTCTTCTCCTAGCATTTTTTCTTCATTATTTATACTGTAATTGCTACTTTTGTTAACAATTTGGAATCAGAATTTATTATTTTTGAGGCTCTTTCAGTGCTGCTTTTTACCTTCTTACACAAGTGAACAAATGTGCAGCTTTGAGTTCCCATTGATGGAAGAAGAGGAGTTAGTGGCCCAGAAGTTGACCAGTAGGACTCGGTGGAGTTTTGGAAGTTCTTGTGAGCTCAGTTGTTTTTAGAATGATCACCAACAAATTTTAAGTTTTATTATCAATCTTTTACTATGAAGACTTCAGAGGATTCAGAAGTTATCTCCTTGAATCCTTTTATATGTTGATTAAAAGAATAGACACTTCTTTACTTATGTCTTAATGATTTTTCAGGGGCTTTAGGGATTTATATTTATTTACAAATCAGCAGTCCTTACAGTGTCTGTGTAGGATTGTTAATGGATATATCAGCTTCTGGCCCTAAACAGATTGAAAAAGTTAAGAGATTTCACTGTGATAACTTGGAATAGCTATAGACACCGACTGCAGAGGCTTGCACCATAGCTGGGCACTGCATGCATATGGAGAAACTATAATAAAAGGGTAAAACTCATGCTCTAAAAAGAATAGAATTAAAACTTTTCCATAAGGATTTTAACTTTTGCAAATCTGAAAGAGCAGCAGACTGCAGATGTAAACAAAAATGTGTAGATATTTTTCTTTTAAAATCCAAGTATTTTTAGCTTCAGATATTCAGTCCTTATTATTTACTTCTAAAAATTCTCCTTTAACTTTCTCTTTCTTTCACTAAGAGTGCATGAAGTTTCCTGCTGACTTCATGTCCCAGCCGGGTAGGTCTCCAGTGAATTACATTGAAATTACTCTTAAAATAGTAGGCCTGTCATTTAAAAAACAAAATCCTATTGAGACATCAACAGTCATATATCGTTATTGGTGTTGTAAGAGATGCAGTGTCACTCACTGAACAAACCTGTTAGAGGACAGTTTGTGAGATGGCTGTAGAAAATGAAACTCCTGAGATCAGTTGAGGACAAAGACATAAAACTCCTAGTATGTATGTAGTGTTGATACAGACTGCAGGCACTCTCCTGGGCCATTCTAGATATAAAAGTACTATGTAAACATACTGTATTCATTTGTTATTCATTAATAAAATTTTGGCTGGGCTTAACAGAAAACTTTGCAGTTTATGGAAAAAAAATAAGGTACTATGTAGGACTAGGGCTTTCCCACATACCAGATGTGAGTTGTATTTGTCAGACAAGGTTGTTTGAATGCTACTGTGTCCCAGTAGTTCCTCTGTATTTTGTTTGTTTGTGGAGGGAAAAAGGAAGAAGAAAAGAAATGCAATTTTGATAAAAATTTTTGATTTTTATCTGACTTGCTTAATGGCAGATGCATGAGTAGAAGCAGAAATGAACTGATTGTGAATTCTCTAGCAAGAGGGGCTCTCAAGAGAGAACAGTACATTTTCTTACTGGGAAATATTTACTTTTAGCCAGCAAAATTAACCTTAAAAGATGTTATTTGGTCTCAGGCTGACAGAATGGATATTGCAGTCAAGACCTTTGGCCTATGCTTAGGCCTTGGGGAGGAAAGGAATGCTCATGCTGAGCTGGGGACACCAGCATTCTCATGTTTTTGCAAAGCTAAAATTTTGTTTTTGCACATTTTTTATTTTCCCCCTTTTCCTGTTTATAAATAAAATATGCAGCACTTTGCCGTTATTTTGACGTGCTTTTCATTTTGTGAATGATTCCTGTAGCAGCGTGTGTTGGGTTTGTGTGGCAAGGGTCTGGTAGTGGGGGTGTCTTCTGTGAGAAGCTGCTGGAAGCTTCTTCATGTCCAACAGAGCCAGTGCCAGGCAGCTCCAGGAGTGTCCTGCTGCTGGCCAAGGCTGGGCCCATCAGTGATGGCAGTAATGTCTCAAGTGAGTTCATTTCTTCACTGGAAGCACGGCTATCAGGTATTGATTGTTAATCAACCAGATAGGATGGGCTCTCTGCATAGGCAGCTTGGGACATCCTCATATCCACTTGGCAAGTTTTGACTGTGAGGCTTTTTGACTGCTCTCAGTGACAGCAGAGGTGGTGCATGCTGGGGCACACATTATTGTCCATTTGAATGGACAGTACTGTTCTGGAAGCCTGGGAGGTGCTTTGGATGGGTGTTGTTCTCTGTGCCTCCTGCTGGCCCTGTGCTGTGTGTGACGCACCAGGTGCGTGCCGGAGCTGCCAGGGGCAGCGCCCTGCATTTGCTGGAGCTGCTGGGTGAGGGCTGTGCCCGTGCTGCCGTTGCAGGAAGCCGTGCAGGTGCTCATCAAGCACTCGGCCGACGTCAATGCCCGGGACAAGAACTGGCAGACCCCGCTGCACGTGGCAGCCGCCAACAAGGCGGTGAAGTGTGCGGAGATCCTCATCCCCCTGCTGAGCAGCGTCAACGTGTCGGACCGCGGCGGGCGCACGGCGCTGCACCACGCCGCCCTCAATGGCCACATCGAGGTGAGCGCCGCCGGCCTCGCTCGGCACTGCTTGGCTCGGTTGTTGGCTCATTTAGTACTCTTGTACTAGTCTAGTGCAAGTCTAGACTCTAGTCTAGTACTAGTCGAGACTCAACTCTAGTTCTCAGTCTAGACCCGCTGTGGCTGGGTCTAGACTGAGCCCCATGTCCCTGACCCCCAGGGTTGCTGTCACTTGGCTGCATCCCACGCTGTGGGATGGGTTTCCTACCTGCAGGAACACAGCAGTGGCTGGAAGGTACCTGAGTAGAGCCAGGGTATGAGTGAGGTGTGCATGCACTCCTGGAGAGATGGCTGTGCCACTGCTTGCAGCAGCTCCAGGGTCTCCTTGCTCCTTCAGAGCTGGACTGCCTGTGAAAATAAGAATGGCAGAATGGAAAGAAGGGAAAACTGGTTGATTCATTTCATACTGAAGAAACATGCAGCTGTCTGAGATCCAGTCACTCTGCTTTCCTACTTGCCCTTCTGGAAAATATGCTTGTTTTTCCCTACTTACACAAGCAAACCTTTCTAGTAGTATTATTTAACTATATGAGAAAGCTTACGTAAATAAACGCCCCTAGATTTTTGCCTCCTAGGTTTTGCTAGTCTTTAGATCTGGGTTTAAGGATCCTCATTTTCCCATTCCACACCTGAAGATCTAGATATGGAATAAAAACTCTTAGACTGGAACAGTAAGCTTCTGTCAATGGAGTTGGTGATTTGTACTGTAACTAAAAGAAGAAAGAGGAATGGTAGTTCCTGTAAAATGGTGATGGTGTTTGGCCTTTAAAACACTGGACTATAGGAAACAGACAGTAATGCCTGTGTCTAACTGTCATAATCAAAATATTTTGGATAGAGAGTATCAGAAATAATCATTCAAATGCAGCATTATGCGATCCCAGCTTTGTTGCAAAATTGATTTGTTATAAACCTTCAGGTGTATGGTCTGGAGGTTGGTTTACCTGCTGTTGTTACTTCTAGATGGTGAACTTGCTCTTAGCCAAGGGGGCAAACATCAATGCTTTTGACAAAAAGGACAGAAGAGCTCTTCACTGGGCAGCGTACATGGGTAAGGCTTGGGCTGCTGCTCCTTCTTTTTAATTTCCTATTCACAAACAGATAGCATGTCTTAAAATGGACAAGAACAGACCTGGCCATGGAAAGAGAGTGTTGTAATTACCCTGAAGAGGAAAGGGTTCAGCTGATCTAAATGTCCATTTATGGGTTTGCAGTTAGGGACATCTTAGCTGTGATTTCCTTTTTAAGACAGTTAATTGTGGGCTTTTTGTGTTGCTTTTTCATTTTGGTCTTCTTATCCTGACTCTAAGTCAAGCCTGAACTATATTTGTGCTAGAAAAAAAACCCCAGGTTATATTTGTTTCAGTTTTTGCTAAAAAGTACTTTCAATGAAATTCAGGTAACTGTGATAAAAAATGTTGTTCATTGCAGTTTATAAGCAGCTAGGTTATGATATTCTTAGGAAACTCACAATAGGCACTTTCTTCCTGTTAGGAGAATATTGTGGCTTTTAATTCCAGAGTGGATAAGAGCAACGGAATATTTGCTCAAAAAACAAGTGGTGTTACCAAATACTGCTTAATTCAAACAGTTTGCCTTATTTCTTTCAAGTTAAAGGCAAATTTCTTACAGTGGGACATTATAATTTAAAAATACAAGATTGCCTGTGATAGTGGTCATGCTTGTTCAAGAGCTTTTGTTGGCCAAGCTGTATATTTCAGGTTACAGTTTGTGGGGAGTTGTGTGCCCTCAGCCAGGAACTCTTTCATTTGACATGTCAGAAATCTTGATTTTAATCCTGGCACTTTTAGAAATAACATAATAGGAGATTTCCAACTGTGAGAAAAGCATATGCTGTGGTTTTTTGATATGCACAGACACAGATGTAAAAGCTCTTGCCAACAACTGTGATGTGGCTTTTGAGCTAACAAGCTTTGAACTTCACTCTCTGGATTTGAAAGGGTTTTACATTGTGCTGTGCAATTCCACGCCACTTTTCATTTACATGTTTTACATTTACATTTAAATGTTTTCAGAAATTCATGATGTACTTTTAAAAGTATTTAGATTACATCTAGGGCCTAAATTAGCAATGGATTCTGTAGTGCATTTTACACAGAACTTAGATAATGAGATGAGAGCTGTAAACCCTCACAGAGTTTCTGGAATATTTAATTATTTTTGAACACTAATTATCTATAGACTTTGTACATATGGTTTCCTAGGTCCTGCACATGACCAGAGCTGCCCCTGTCATGAAAGTGCTGTGCAACTCAGATGCAGCACAACTTTGTATGGTGTTTGACATAATAAATATTTAATTCTAAGACAGACAGTTCTGTCTCAGCACGAAGCAGTAAGACTGTCCCTCTTAATTTTATAATTTATTAAGGTTACTTTTTATCTCTAACAAAACCCAAGAAGTGTTAGCAGTTGTGTTTGCAGGTGACATCAATAGAATGCTGTTTTGGGAGACTTGCATTGCCATGCTCCTATGCTTACTGTATCACTATCCTCTGTAAGAGGGAGAAGAAAACACACTCTGTTAGCTTGAGAGAAATAAATTGAAAAGAGGTGTGGTTTTGTTCTTTTGGCAACTGGAAAATCAATTCAGTAAAGAGAAATTTGACACATTTGGAGAAGGTGAATGCATGGATTTCTTCATGAGGCCTGGAGCAAGGATTAGGAACATTTATGGAAATGCTTTTTCTTCCTTTGTAAAACCGTGGGAGTACTTTGAAACACCAGTAAAAGGGAAGTGTGTTAGCAAGAAAACAGTAATCTGGGAGAAGTGATGCTGTGGGATGGTCTACTCATTGATTACTATCTTTTATCTTTTGAAGGTCACCTGGAAGTTGTTGCCTTACTGATTAATCATGGTGCAGAAGTGACTTGTAAAGACAAGAAGGGTTACACCCCACTTCATGCAGCTGCATCCAATGGGCAGATTAACATTGTGAAACAACTCCTTAACCTGGGGGTGGAGGTATGTGGCAATGTGCACTTTATTTCTGTTTAGTCTTTTCTTCTTTCTTATGGATGTTGCTAAAGACAGTGACTTCTAAAGAAAAGGCGTTGCATTTCCAGACCACCTCATGCTTCACGTGGTTTGTTGGTTCAAGAGGCAGGAGACATTCTGTATTAAAGAAACTCTGATATGGACAGTAAATTCCAGGCCACCTTGCTGAAGGAATCAGAAGATATATCCTGTTCCTGCAGAAGAAGATGGAGTAATGAAATTTTCCTTGAGTCAGCATTTCCTTTGATATGATGAGTGATTGTTCTCAACATATACACTGCGTACTTTACTAAGCAGCAGCTCAGGCTGTTTCAGTTTATAGACCTGTATTTCCTCTGTAGCCGATACATTGTTTTCACTCTGGAAAATAACTTTTTTTCAGGGCACAGACTTCTTGTTGCCAATTCCTCAAAGCAGTGGTGAGATGACCAGAGGAGCCTAATCAGCCTAACAGTTAATCAGAGGTGTCAAATAAAGCCACTGCTTTTGCCATGGCATTTTCAGCTGACTTGACCTGCCAGAAAATTGCCAGAAGTTCATGTTCACAGGATGTTGGCTGTGAAGGGGAATAGCTGTTTCCTGTTATTAACAGTGCTGTGCTAATAAGTCCCTTTAAGTTCCACATTCTCCACCACTGGGGATATAATCTTTGAGACGCCTGTATTTCATGGAAGGCTGTTCATGCCATTCCTGAGTCTTTTGTGCAGTCTGTCTTGTCCTGTTTTACAGAACAGCAGTTGAATACTAAGTTGGTCATCAAGAAGTAACATAATCTTAATTACATCTTTATAATACTGAGCTACTGAAAGTGGTTTCATATTAATGTGTAAATGTCTGTGCACTTTCACATTGCTTTCACTCAGATACCCTCACTCCCTATCCAAAACAAAACTGTGTAACCAGCTCTTATGCCTGGCTCTGTTCACAAAAACTCAATAGTCACTGTTGTAATCTTTTAAAATATAAATATTGTGAGCTTTTTATTCATCCTGCTTTTCCACTTATATAGAAAAGCTTTCCAGCTTGTTAGGAATTTTGTCGTCATTATCATCATTATATAGTCCTGCTAGTAGCTTTAAGCTTCATACTGGTTTTAGAAATTGTCAGTAGGATCAAAAGTTAATAATAGGAAAGGTGAAGCATTCCAAGGGAAGCTGTCTGGCAGTATAATTTGTCGATGAAATGTGCTGGTGAGAGCTATGCCACATGACAGTTCAGGCCTCCAGCTATTTCCATTTGCAGTGTGTGATGCATTACGTAAAATGCTAAGCTGATGTCTGTGATTTTAACTATGTCTCCTTGTCTCATTTTAGATTGATGAGATGAACATCTATGGAAACACTGCACTTCACATTGCTTGTTACAACGGTCAGGATTCTGTTGTTAATGAGCTGATTGACTATGGTGCTAATGTAAATCAGCCTAATAACAATGGATTCACCCCCTTGCATTTTGCTGCTGCCTCCACTCACGGAGCACTGTGTCTTGAACTACTAGTGAATAATGGGGCAGATGTTAATATTCAGGTAAAACTTGAATACCAGCTTTACAGTTTTGCTTTAGCCTATTTTGTATATCTCGGGAGGAATCTGTAACAAGTACAGCATGGCTTTAAATCCTTGATGGAATTGGAGTGATGCTGAGAATGTTGATCATGAAACTGTTTGGGTGAGATTACATCCCAGCAGAGGAGCTCTCAGTGCGTTGATAAATACAATGAGAACTCTAAACTCTAGGCCAACCGCTTTCATGAAGGCACGAAAAAGTACTAAAATATAGTCCCAGGAGCTCTCTCAAAATGTTATCTCAGGGAATGGTGCTAAGTCAAAGAACTATTCCTTTTTAGTGTTTTTCTTCCCTGTATTATATTATTATATGGATATAATTAAACCTGATTCCAAAAAGTTCCATTTCCAGGGTTACCTATTTAGAGCCCCATCTTACAGAGTCTGGTTCTGCTTAGGCTATCTGAATATTGTTGAAGGCACAACTTACACATCTTGCTGAAGCTGATTAAGGATCCTTGATAACAGATGATACTGGTATATCCAACAGAGGGTACTGGTATAAGTATCAGAAGACTTGAGGTGTTCTGAGTTCGTATAAGATTTTGACTACTTTAGTTAAAACTCCATGTGTTTCAGTTTCCCATCTGTGAAACTGGCATTTAACTTCCAGCATTTAACAACTCTGGCAAGTCCCTTAAGATCAGTGAATAGTCAGTGCACTATTTAAACTCAGAATTATTAAGAAGTTAGAGATTGTGCTTGCCAATGAAGGTGAAACCCCATGTCAATAAACATGAAATTATATGAGTGGAGACTGGTACCACTCACATGATATGTTCTCATTGCTCAGCTTTCCTGGTCTGAGTTTCTTTCTCTAAAACCCAAACCCAAAACATTGCTCTGTACTCATTGCACCTTTGCTTTCATAAGGCTTCACATGCTAAAACACTGCTCTGTTTCATTCCTGTCAGAGTAAGGATGGGAAGAGCCCCCTGCACATGACAGCTGTCCATGGGAGGTTCACGCGGTCACAGACCCTCATCCAGAACGGTGAGTTTCTGTGCCTCTGGAGTGGCTCTCCAAGAGATCAGGCATGTCCACTGTTGCAATTTTCAGTTGTTCTGGCCCAGAGGGCAGATCCCTGAACTTCTGGCTTTGAGCTGAACTGACAGATCTCATTCCATCATGTCATCGCTACCTGAGATTTTGGTTGTTAATAAAATTCCATAATCTTCCAACTGACAGTGGTCCAGATGACCTATTCAGATTCTTAACCTGAAAGCAAGAGTTCAGAGGTGTATTTAGGTCTTGTTTCAGCTGAGAAGGATGCACAATTTTCTAGTTGCTCTCCTTTGGGAGCCCTGATGTTCTTAGAGCTCAAGCTACCTGAGACAGGATGGTCTGGGCTGTGTTCATTGGTTGTTTTTTTTTTTTTTTTTTTTTTTTTTTTTTTTTTTTTTTTTTTTTTTTTTTTTTGTTTGTTTTTTTTTGTTTGTTTTTTTTGTTTGTTTTTTTGTTTTGTTTTTTGTTTGTTTGGTTTTTTTTGTTTTGTTTTTTTTTTTTTTTTTGTTTTTTGTTTTTTTTTTTTTTGGTTTTTGTTTTCCAAAATCCCATCTTGGAATTGAAGTGTGAAATGTTGGAAATGGTTGAACAATTGTGCTTTAAATGTAATGACACATTTAAATGAGATTTCTTAGAATGGAGGTCTCCAGTAAATCATGGTTCTTTCAGGTCATCATGCAAATTATTATCATCTCTCTCCTGGGATAAATAAAATAGTAATAATAAAAGAGAGTTGGGGCAAAATACAAGAAACTGTGTTTACTGCAATTTTTAGTTGTTTAGTCTGATAGGCTCAGGCTTAGAACCATTGCTTGCTTGCTGTTGGATTTGTGTGTGAAAGGACTGGCAGTTCTTTATCTGTCCTTCACACCTCTCTACTCTTCTTCCGCTTACTTGGGTTTCACTTCTTTCTTTCTTTGTTTTCTGCCCCTCTAATTTTAGTGTTGTACACAGATCTCATTGCAAGTGACTTTATGCCTCGTTGCCATGGGATCTTGGGGAAGAGAGAAATGTCAATGATTTAAAGCAATGGAGTTTCATTCTGCAGTACTTGATGAGTTGGCTAACGGTGTCTCAGTTTCTGGTTGCTGTCTCTAGCAGCTTGTAGAGGAAGAATGGATTACCTTAAAATTGGAAAACTGCAAGTGTGATACCTTTCTTTAAAAATGAAGAAGAAAAAGAAATGCTGGCGAGAATAGGTCAGCCAAAGTGGGCAATATCTTGCATAGATTTCTCAATAGTAAAAGAAGCTGGAATGTCACAATTTTCTTCTACAGCAGTTTAATAGGCTTTGTGAACACATCACAGTCCTCTGACTTTTCCATGTGCAGTTTCTGTTTGTGGAGACCTCCACTGGTGGATGCTCTACTCCAGGGAGCCTGTTCAAGCATTTCACTGACCTTCATTTACCATTAAAAAATTAGAAATTGGAAAGGTTGGAAGGAACGTTAAATATCATCTAGTTGTAGCCTATCTGCCATGGGAAGGGCATGCCTTGCACTAGATCAGGTTTCTCAGAGCCTCATCCAGCCTGTCCTTGAACACTTCCAGGAATGGGGAATCCACAGCTTCTCAGGGCATGTTGTCAAGTGCTTTACTAGAACTCTTCCTGTTGCAATTAAGCCCTGTTATCACCTGTGAATAGTGAACATGCAGTAACTATTACCATATCCTGATGTTAGCAAGACTTTTTACATGCTTTCAGGAAGCATTCTCACAGCAAACCAGCAGAATATTAAAATACTACAGTGCTAGTGCATAACTGGTTGTAAAACTACACTCAGAGATTAGTAATAAATTAATTGTTGAAATGGAAGGTGCAGTGAGGGAGTTTTCAGTTTCCCTTCTGGGTCTGGAACTACCCAGTATTTTCATTAAAAGCATGGACAGTGGAATAGAAGATGTGCTTTAAACATTTGGAAAAAAAAATTGTAGTTGGGAGAGACTGATAGTTTGGCAGAAGGTGAAGTCAGAATGAAAAATAATCCTGTAAAACTGGAGACAGAAGTTATAATCAAGTGAAGCAAAAGAAAAATCACCCACAGAGGCAGGAGTATCAGCTGGATAAGTTCAGAATAGTGGGTGGCAGTCCCTCCAGAAGGGATCTGGGGCTTGTAGAGGATCAGAAGGTTGTTGACCACAAGTCAGCAGTGTTGTGGTACTTAAAGAAATGGATAATGGATGTCCATGGTGCTGTGCAATGTCCAGGAGTGCACAGATAGGAGTGTAGCCAGCAGGCATGAAGTAATCCTGTTTGCTCAACTCAGCATTGGGAGATGTTAGCTGTAGTACTGGTTTTGGCTTTTGCCTCCACAAGGATGCAGGCCAGCTGGAGAGGACTGGGAGAAGGAGAGAATAGTTGGAGTGCAGTAAACCTGACTGGCAAAGAGAGACTGAAAAAGTTACAGTTCTTGGTCCAAAAAGAAAACTGGGACTTGTCTGTAATCTATCTAAAGAAATAATCCATTTTTCCTGCTTATGTGAATAAAACACAAGATGCCAGGTTTAAATTGCAAAAGGAAAAGTTATACATAAGCACTGTTTGGTTGTTCTTTGGTAAGGCATGCAAAAAGCACACAACACGTTTGTTTGCAGTGTGTTCCTTATGGCCTCTGGAGTGAACTCTAATTTACATTGTTGTACAGATAAGGCTGAGTGGAAATGCCTTTACAAATGAGGGTGCAGTTTCAGCAGATTATTTTGTAGTTTATTTCAGTGCACCTATTTGTACCTTTAGATAGGCAGCAAATCCAAGTCATGTACTTGACCTTTGTACATCATCCCGTTCTCACCACTCTTCCCCACCACTGCAGGTGGAGAGGGAGGTGCAAGTGCTGCTGCCAGACCATGGCTGACAACTGAGTGCTTGCTGCGTGCTGGTCCTTACTCCAGGAAATTCAGTGCCTCTGTGGCTAAGAGAGCAGCTCAGGGCTCCTCATGGTGCTGGCGCTAGAGACAAATAGCACTTGTGGTCCCTGGTTCATGCTGAATTTTTCAGTGTTAAACTGTATGAAAATCTCTTCTGCAGGAGGGGAAATCGACTGTGTAGATAAGGATGGTAACACCCCTCTGCACGTGGCTGCAAGATATGGACACGAGCTTTTGATCAACACCCTCATAACCAGCGGAGCCGATACTGCCAAGTAGGTGCCTCAAGAGGAGCAGTTTGTAAGGATCAAGTGTCATGTCCAGTGCCTGGAAACAAAGCTGCTCCTCACCTTCTGAAGTGGGAAGGTTAAAACTGGCAAGCATGATTGTGCTGTACTTCAGTGGGTGACATGAGACTAAAATATGAACAATTGGGAAGTGTGGAGGGGAAACAAACTCTGCTAAGCTCCTGTTGTGCCCACTTGCATGATTATAAGTTGTTTCCCTGAAGCATTGATGTGGAACAGTGGTGTTAATGTACATGAAGTAGGGGTGGGGTGTGTGTGAATGTATATATACATACATACATATATATACACATGGAGAGTACTTGAGTATTGTTTATTGAATATTGTTTAGTTATGTTCAGGTTCCTAGGGTCTGTCAAAAGGAAATAGCAAACCTGGACATAAACACAGGGCTATGAGATCAGGATAATGCAGTGCCATGAGGCATATCTGTAACAGGTGTTTCAGAGCAGCATTTGATTTCATGAATGTAAGGGTTTGGAAATGACCTCCACATGTCTCCAAAATATAATTTTTCTTTTACATAGAACCTGTCATAGAAATCAGGGACTTCTCTTGACTTACCTACTTAGGAAACCCTGCTTTCAAATGCAAATGACTGGTTTGAATTTGGGAGAGAATTGCAGCTCTCAGTATTTTGTTTATTTGCTTGATGGTGTTTATGCAAGTGATACATTTACCCCTTCTCCTTTGCTGAGTACAACTGTCACCTAAAAACTCAGAAGCTGGAACAGATCTTCAATTGGCATGGATAATGCAATTCCACAGGCTTCAGCTAGTGTCATTGGATTTTATTAATACAGCCAGCATGAAGATCTTGGTATCTTAATAGAAGTGTAGGTTTTTCCTCACTCTTTCTCCAGTACTGTCAGTCACTGTCTGTTATCTTGAGGTTTTAAGGGAAAATGAGATGCACTGGGATAGCCCACTCCACTCTTGGAATCAGGGTTACCCAGTTAGAAATTTCTATTTCACAGTTGGGTAACTGGAACATTGATCAAATAAAATACTTTTTCCAGCAGCAGAAATAAATGAAATAAGAAGTTGGCTCAGAGATAGCTGGCAGATGGAAATGATGCTACTGCCTGTGCTAAATGTGCTTTCAATATGTGCTGCATGTAAATAACTCTGGGTGAGCTCCCCAAATAGGTTTAGGAAAGAAAACTGCAGCACTGTTCACAACAAGTGCAGACAGCTTGGCCAGGCTTTTAGGCAATGCACTGGAAGGGAAAGTGTGCAAGTGATGGGAGGAACCAGTGTGAGCAGCACTGTAGAAGTGGGACACTGGCTAGCAAATGTGCCGATAGTGGATTTAGGTGGAAACCATCCAAAATATCTGCTGGGAAGAAATCTTGACCAAAAAGATGAATAATATTGTGTAAGATAACTAGGTGGAGGAGGAGACAGAGGGAAATGGGTCTAGGGAGAAACAGCAATACAGACTGTCCAGTGATCCCTTAAATAAATGAATCCATGGCTAGAAAATGCAACCTGTTTGTACAGATGCAGCAGCTCAGTGGAACTTGCAATGTTTTCTTCAAAGAACAAGCTGTCAGATCATCTCTTAATAGATCTGCTCTAAGATATAGATGCTGCTAATAGCAAAATTAAAATCTGTACAGCAGCACAAGTCACTCAGTCTAGTGAAACAGCAAGGAGGACACATTTAATGTGAAGACAGAAAAAGAATGGGCCTGTGGATTTTGGAAAGAATAACTTTTTTGAAAACAAACCCAAATTAGTTAAATACATTTATGTATAAATCTTGGAGAGAGCAAGATATATTTATAAACATCCACATTAATTATTGTCTTAAGCTTCCTAAGTAATTATGATTGATGATGTCTAGAAAGACAAGATTCTTTGTCTTTGGGTCGGCATCTGAAATCCTCTTCCATGAGATGATCATACTCTCCCATCCACCAATTGTCTCGCAGAAATGAAGGACTGATATGAATCCATCTGCTATTGTTCTGCAGTTTGTAATTAAAAAAAAAAAATCTGCTGGAGCAGGCAGTAGATGATAATCTTGTCAAGCTAGTTGTTTTCGGAGGCTCCATGTTTATGTGCACTTGGAGAACTGCCAGTAGGATAATATTTCTAGAATAACAAGATGCTTTACACAAAACAATGCTGAATGAAAGACACCAAGATATCCAGACCCAAAAATATTCTAAAGCAGTAAGCAGTGGCATGCCTAGGGACTGAACTGGCATGATTTCCTGATATTAATTAAAGTTGCTGAGTGCTCAGCTTGTTTAAAAACTACATGTTTGCCTGATACAGATTTAGACTAATGATAAATAGGCTCAATCTAAAGGTGCCCTTTCTTTTCTTACCCATCATGTCTGCTCTGAAAGTTTATTGTGTGATTGAAAAGAGGGTCATGTGTTAAAGGGAGGAAAAAGTGAAAGGGGAGGTGAGGAGAGTAGCTGGAGCAAATAGGAAGATTAGATTACTAGTTCTTAGGCTGTGGAAGAAAACTGTAACATGGCAGCCTAAAGGAAAATGTGAACAGTCATCTGGGGAAAAAAAAAAGGATTCAGAAATAATATAGAGAAGATTTTGGCATTACATTTCCCTCAGAATGGCAGTTGCTGTATGTGGTGTAGCTGGTGCAGAAATTTGTGGCTCACTGGGCAATTGACTCCAAGCAGTATCTGGTCTCTTACTTCCTCCCTTACCTTGGCTTTGCCTGGAATTTTTGCAAACCATCCTGCTACATTCTGTTCAAAGCATAATGCCAAGATTTTGCTGCATCAGAATATTTTTAACTCTCAAGAAGGCTGTTAAGGAAATACAGATAAAAATAATGGCAGACACCAAGAAAGAATCTTCCTAGAAAAACATGAGAAAATGGTGCCTTCCTGGAAGGAGCTTTGATGTGCTGTGTATGTATGTAACCTGCATTTTGTCATGAGGCTGTTGTCTCTTTCAGGTGTGGGATCCACAACATGTTCCCTTTACACTTAGCAGCACTGAATGCCCACTCAGACTGCTGCAGGAAATTGTTATCATCGGGTGAGTAAATCCCCCAGTGTCCCTAGAACTGGAGTAGTGTTTGTCTCTGCTGCTTGCAGCCCCTTTCTATGCTTTGTTGTGAATTATTCTAATGAAAGGCTTCCTGTGCTGCTGTGTTGTGCTGTGTGGGGCAGTGCAGCAGAGCATGCAAGGCTTTCCCAAAGCCATGCTGGTACTTCCTGTGTTGTTCATGCCCAAAGCTCTTTTCTCCCAGCAGGTTCAGAGAGTTTAGACTAATTTACAGGGGGAGGGAGGAAATTTAGAACCCCTTTCCAAACTGTAGGAATGTGAGATCCTGTTTTGTTTTGGGGATTCTCCCCCCTGCCCACCAAAGGAGTATTCTGAAATTATCTCCTTGGGGTCTGCACTGGCACAGGTATTTACATCTCACTGATGTTGATGAGGTATTTTGCATGCAGCTAAAGTGTGTTTCTGAATCTGTAATTAAGGACTTAGGCTGGCCAAAGCTCTGGGGGCATGAGAAGGAAAATGAGTGGAAGTGTAGTGTCAAGAGAACAGGCTTGGGATCCTCACCAGAGCCCAAAGCAGAAGCAGCCAGAGCTTGCTTATGCAACTGTTTCAAAAGAGTCAGTAATCAGTGGCCAAATCCCAAATTCTGCTTTTTCCAGGCAAGAATTCCTATGAGTTAAAAAATCCTGAGTTAAAAAAAAAATTCATATGAGTTTTCTAGAAAACTCCTTCATTACTTAACATGTAAAATGTCCTACTTTCTCCCCTTAGCTTAAGTCCTGTAGGGCATAAAAGAATCGTGAAAAATGGTAATTACATACCCTATTATATTAAGACTTGGTGTGCTCTGGCCTTGACCACTAGATAGGAAAACACTCTGGGTGACCAGAGTTAGCACTTTCAGGCTGCAACCTTTGGCCTCATGCATGTTGATGAATATCCCCACATGCTGCTGGAAGCCTCTTCCCAATCTGACAACCACGCGCCACGAAAACAGCCCCAGTTCATGTTTAGGCTGACTCTGGTTCTTCCTCATGTCTCCATGTTCTCTGTCTTCCCGTCCTGCTGTCGCAGTCTTCTTGCTAAGTCTCAGCCTCCTAAACGCCTGTCACAGGCTGCAAACAGGGATGTGGAGGAGCTGGATGCGGAAATAGACGCTCGTCACCTTCGCAGCTCTTTTTCTAGCGCTGCCAGCGCGGAGCAGCTGCTCGCCGTCCCCGTGACAGCCTCTCTGACTGTGCCTCGCGTTCTGGTTTCTTCTCGACTAACTGATTTTTCTGTCTCTGCGATGTTTCTTGTGGTTTAACTAGGACAAAAGTATAGCATAGTGTCCTTGTTTAGTAATGAGCACGTGCTGTCTGCAGGCTTTGACATAGACACCCCCGACAGCTTCGGAAGAACGTGCCTGCATGCGGCCGCTGCCGGAGGGTGAGTACTGCACTGGGGCTGCTCCCAGGCATCTTGGGGCCAGCCACTTTGGCTGTGCTATCCACAGAGGAATTTATTGCTGTGCAAGGCAGTCTGATGCCATAATTTGGGTCACTTTAGGCTCTTCTTTGCTGCTGCCCTTGTGTAGGGTGAGCTGGGTTGATTTGCTGTGCATGGGTTTCAGGTAGAGGAGAAAACTCTTCCTTTTCATGCCCCTGAGAAGGCTGTTTCAGCTTTCAGAGGGGTGCTGCACTTGCCCAGGCCTCCCTGAGGGCCACAACAGTCACCAAGGGCCAGCAGTCTCCAGGAAAGCATCAGTCTCTAGGGAATACCCAGTGAGGAGCAGGAGCTGGAGCTCCTGGCATGCTGCTGGCAGGGGAGTTATTCCTGGCCTCCATCTCTGGACCGTGTCCTTGTCCAAAAATGCAGCTGTGCAGCAGTGCCCATCAGGATGCAGCCTTGGAGTCCAAATGAAGTTCATCTCCCTTTCTCCCATTTTTCAGGTGCAATTTTAAGTTTCTAAAAGAAAAACCAACAAACCAAAGCAACAACAAAAAATAACCAAAACCAAACCCACATCCTCCAAATTAGAAAGTAAGAAGGCTGCCCCTCTCTCAGGGTAATGCATTCCTGAAAAGTAGTGGGAGGGCAGAAAAGTGAAATAGAAGTGAAAATTTAAATGCTTCAATTTAAGATGTAACTGTAGCGTCCAGTTATTTTAAATATTGCCAGATAAATGTCAGTGAAGTGTTGAGAGGTTAATCTAGCAAAAGGACACAATGTTTGGCAGGCATTGGGTTTTGACTCTTCTGTTTCAGTACTTTATGGCTCAGAAAACAGCTGAAATGGAGCTTTGGCTACAGCCCCTGGATTCTCTGTGGTTATAACAAGCAGAAATGCTCATCCACAGCAAATACTTGGCAGTCATTCTGGAAGTTGCTTTTTCTTCTCAGTGGACCAAAATCTGTATCACAAAGTTTTTGTTCCTGGGGGGAAAAACCCCCCAAACCCTAATAAAATTGATCCAAATATTGGTTTTATTACTGTTTTGATATTATTCATCTTGATACTTCTTTCACTTTAGTGTAAAAGGTATGACTTAAGTGTAAGGTGTAAGTTGCTTGGATGGAGATTATTTTAGTATAGTTCAGATGCTACCTCTTTGATAAGGCTGCATCCCAGAAGGATAATAAAAACATCCTGAAAGTCCTAAAGAGAAGGAGAGGCTTCAATATGAAGGAAAAATGACTCATGAAAATAAACCATATTTTCCCAGTGCTTTACTATGATTATCATCACTAGCAAGTGTTTTTATTTTTAGTGCATTGTGGTGAGTGTTCTGTAGTTATTTTATGCAACAGCAATTTAGAGTTGGTATTGACACACACAAAAATATTGCATTATTGTACCCAGTCCCTCTTTTTTTTTGTAGCTGGAGATCTACAGAAGCCATTAGTGTATTTCCTGACACAGGCCTGTTACTGCCATTACATTAATGGGAGTTGCATGGGCGCTAGGAAAAGAATTTCAAAGGTCTGCTCATCTGATTGTTAGCACAAGTGATGCCCCTGTGAAACACAAGCAGTCTTGGAAAGTGCTGCACTTCTTTGTCATCTTCTGGCTTGGAGTCCTACTTTTATTTGCTTGAATTACAAAAGATGTCAGAATGCAGCTGGTTTGTTTTCTATTAAAAGTTACCTGGGTTAAACAAGATGAAAAAACAGCCAGACTGTGGTTAATTCTCCTCCATTTTTTTAAATGCAGTGTTGATGTGACAATCACTATAATAGCTACACCCCTTTTTTTAACAAAGCAATTGGAGATAAGCTTAAATCTATCAATAGTCAACAAATCATATCAGAATATACCTACAAGTGACTCTTGTGATTATATTTCATTAAATAAACAGGATTTGAGCAAATTGCTTACCGTTGAATGCTTTGCTGAGTGGGGGTGGATTTCGTTAAATGTCACCTCTTCGTTATTAGACTGGCATTTCATAAGCTAGCAACAACTTTCTTTTAAAGTTCCTTTATAAAATACCAGGTCAGAATGGGAAGCACTACAGTACAGCTGCCACTGAAAATCTCCAAACACACTGATCACATTTATTGTGCTCTCTTTGGAAAACTAATTTTTTTCTTCTGCAGAAGAGTGAGATTTTCTAGTAAAAAAAAAAAAGGAAAATAATTTACTTTTAGAGCTTCACTTTCTTTTTGATTGAATTTCATCTTATAGTTGGCTGTACCCTGTTTTTGCACAGCAAATAACACAAAAATAACTAGAGTAACTTGTAACTTTTTGGGGGACAGGGGCCAATGCAGGTGTAAGCTTCTGTTTTGTTCATGTTTTATTTTCTTTACTTCTCTTTTCAGTAATGTAGAATGTATAAAACTCTTGCAAAGCAGTGGAGCAGATTTTAATAAGAAGGACAAATGTGGAAGGTAGGTAAATTACAAAGCTCTTTTAAAAAAGAAAGGGTCTATCAGGCAAGGAAAAAAGGGCACCTCTGACTGAAAAGCATATGTTCTATGAAAAATGGCAGCAAAATCAGGTAGTTTGGCTTTTCTGCAGAATCCTTGCTGCTGCATTACATGCCAGCTAGACAGGTGCAGGCTTCATTAAATCCATTAAAGCTATCCCACCCTCTTGAGTTTTTAAAAATATCACAGCTTTTCTTTTTTTCCTTGCTGCCTAAATTCTTGTGCTGGTGTGCCCAAGGCAGCACCTGAGTTATGATGGCAGGATAGCTGCTATTGGATGTGCTTCCCAGAGGATTTTCCCCCCACAGAAAGCGTTGCTATGGGTGTTGCTATGCCAGCTAAACAAGATGCTGTGATGGACACGGTGCTTTGCTCTGCCTCCCAGCTGGGACAAGTAGCCTGTCTGCTGCCTCACAGCCATTACGCTGTTGGCAAGACACAGATTGGTGCTCTGTATCCTATTAGGCTGCATAGCAGCACCAGAACCTCCTATTAACACAATATTTTGTTAAATTTCCATAAATTCAAGTGCTGATATTGACTGCTGGAAATCTGTAGGAATGCAGCAATTAAGATTTATCTTTATCCTCCTCAGTACATGTTGGAATATGAGGTAACAAATTGCCACTTATGTTTCAGGACACCTTTGCACTATGCAGCTGCAAATTGTCATTTCCACTGCATTGAGACTCTGGTGACAACAGGAGCCAATATTAATGAAACAGATGACTGGGGACGCACCCCTTTGCACTACGCTGCTGCCTCTGACATGGACCGAAAGTAAGAGAGCTCTGAGGAATTCCTGCTTCCTGGGTGTTTTACTAAATCAGTGTCATCTTAGTCTCTTCATGGTGCTGTGCTGTTTGAGCCAAAAAAATGATCCCACTAGCACAGGAATTTCTCTCAGATGTATGCATAGCTCCACAGTGAGTTGCTCTGACTGGAAGCCAAACCCCCAGATGATGTGGCATTTCAGCTCCACGGTTTACCTCTGAAGGAATGCAGCCACCCTGTCCTACAGAAGTATTTTCACAGTGTTATGTCCTCTGTTTTCCTCTGTGTGGTTTCCTCACAAGATTAAGCTCAGAGAATTTTCTGCATTTGCTTTGCAAGTCCATCAGAAGGGATAGAGCAAGACACAGCAGGAGGAGAGGTTTTCTGACATGGGCTGCAGTGACAGACATTTGGGCATTTTGACAGATTTGTGGGAAGGGTGGGATAGACGTAACCATCAGTCTCACTCAACTGTCAGAGCAGATAAAAATGCTCACTCTGTCTGAACAGGTTGCCTTTTTAAAGGGATGTCTGAGGAATAGCCTTTGTCAGAATGCAGTGGTGTTCTTGTGAAAAAAGGGGAAAACAGCTGTAAAACTTAGAAATTCTGTGGTTACCGACTGCAATTTTAATTCCCAGATAGTTGAACATTCTGGCAATCTCTTCCATATAACACACTGTATAAACCAGACTCTATCCCGATAGTTCTCTCTTAAAACTGTTAGCAACCTCTATTTATTTTAGGTCATCCTATGATTTTCTGTCTCACAGTGTCTCCAGACACTAAGGATCTAGTTTTTGCTTTCTTGTATAGTGAGATCTGGTAAAAGTACAGCTGCATCTCTGCCAGCAGAACACCACCTCAATGCCACGGCAGGGGAAGTTTGGTTTAACTTTATGGCAGAGTTCTGAAAGCCACATCAGAGCCTTGAGAGCTTCTTCATCATTTGCTGTGATAATACTGACATTAAAAGTGTCTTCCCCATCACCCTCAAACCTGAGCAGTGCTGGGGAGAAAAAGGCAGGGTCATCAGAAGTCTGTGCTTGGCATGAAAACCAGCATAAGCTTGTAGGAAGGCTTGCACCACTGCCTGTTTCTAATTCTGTCTTACCAGGGTGAGGTGTTACTTGGGGGGGGTTGAGAATGATGATTCAGTGTATGTTTTTCTGCTTTTGCTTCTTGGTAGGTGAGGTTCCTGCATTTAAACAAGCTCTTGGTTAACTTCAGGATGTTTCTACTTTTGTCCCTCATTTAAAAAAAAAAAAAAAGCTTATTTTAGTCACATCCTGAACTTTGGAAGAAGTATGTGGTTTTTATTTGTCCTCACAATTCCAAACCTAAATTGATTCTGATGTGGTGATGCTGTCTTCTCATTAAATTTTTCAGTTTTTGGGATGTTCTGGAGGAAGCCTTATTACGTAGATCAAGTGCTATGTGCAGACCATGATTTTATAGGTCAGCAAATCTTTTTTTTCCCTGCTGAATGTCAAAAAACTTGCAAGGTCAGGCAATCTCATTCCAAAGAATATTCATCATTAACTCTGGATGTGTGTAGTTAATGAGCAGGGAGAAGAACTTGACTGAGAGATCACACAGTGTTGCCAAGATATTTGACAGAAAGTGAGGCGAGTCAGCTAATGCAGACTTGAGATAGAGTGATTAGTGTCCGTGATTAAAGTTGCTCTAAATCCTAAATGCTAGAGAAGAACTAGCAGCAGGAGGAAGCAAGGTGTAGTAATCCTGAGTTACTCTCTGGAAAGGAAAAAAAGTGCACAACATTGCTGTGGTTGAAACAGAAGGATTCTAGAAAGTGTTGGTCTAATAGAAACCAGAATTTAATTTTTTTTTTTTCTGACATTGACTTGTGGGACAATAAACTACCACACTATGGTTCTCTCCATAGCTTTGAAAACTTACTACCTGCAGACCCATGCAGTGCACTCAGTTAACTTGTATAATCCTTATTGCTGTCTGGAGGAAGTCAGCTCCTTGAAGAGCAGATTGGGGGTGGGTACCAGACTGCATCAAAATCACCGGTGTGGTATTTTGAGAATAAGTTGCATTTTTCTGTCCTCTGTGCTAAGAAGAAAGAATATTTTAGGTAACTCCCATGAAAATGCTGAAGAACTTGAAAGAGCCACTGAGATGAAGGAAAAAGAAGCTGCATTGTAAGTTTGGTGTCACAAAAGCAGTTGGACTTCATTCCTGGAGAATGCCACGGCTTTGGCTTGCAGCCTTACACTCTGCTCTTGCTTATTCTTTGCTCTGCTAAAAACAATGCTTGGCTTCAATGAGGGCTAACCTAAAGGAAAAAGCTCCATGCTCTTCTCTGTGCACATATTCCCTGATATTTCTGTTTCTGTGCTTGTTGCTGTTTCTTAATGGAAGATGTACAGCTTCAGTAATTTTATAATTCTTTAATATCATGCGCTTTAGTGTCATGCAGTGTCTTTAGTGTCATGCACAGCATAGTCTGTACCTTGCAAAAAGAGGTAGCCAATGGCTTTCTCAATGCATTCACTTGGATTAACATTTTCACCTATCTGCTTAATAATTTTTTTTTTTAAATCCCCTTTATCATATTATGGCCTTACATTCACTCCAGATTACAGACTAGGCAAGGAAGTACTAATAACAAAATGATGGTATCTTGATGGTATAAGAGGAAGTGGCAAGAGCTAGAAAGAGCAAAAGGGATCTTTTGAATAACATTATTAAAAAAAAAGCCAATGAAGAGAACATATTCATGTAACTCAGTTAAATCTTTTTTCTCCAGCCTGCCCTAGTGCATGTTTGGAGGCCAATGGTTTGATATCTGAGTTTTTATGTGAGGAGTAGCAGTTCTAGGCTGTTTATGTCATGTGCACAGAATCTTTCAGGTTTTGTAACAGAAAATCAATTTTGTAATCTAGAGTAGCCACAAGAGTAAGGTTGAAGATATTTTTAATGAAGTTGATCTTCAAAGACGAGTGGGGATTTTCTGTTTAAAAACATGGTGAATGTGAAGAGCTATTGGTGAAAAGTGATTTGCGGCGCTGCTCCAAGTACAGGATTCACTGCCAGTTTTTCAGTGCCACTTCCAGTTGCAGCGAGGGATGAGCCTGTTAAATATTGTGAGCCCACATTTACCCCAGTGAATTGTCCACAGGTGTCTCGAGTTCCTTCTCCAGAACGATGCCAACCCATCCATCCAGGACAAGGAGGGGTACAACACTGTGCATTATGCTGCTGCCTATGGGCACCGGCAGTGCTTGGAACTGGTGAGTGCTCGCTTTTGGACATCTCTGTCTGCTGATATGGAATGTGCATGTGCCAGGATGATGAACTCCCCTCATGGCTACTATTGCAGCTCTTTGGATAATAAGAAATCTGTGGAAACCTGCAACATGGGGCAGTAAACTCAAATATTCGCGCCCAAATGTATTTTAAAAATATGTTTATCTTGTTAATCAAGTCCTTATTCAACAACCTGGTGCTTAAGGATTGTCTTCAAGTGGAGTTTATATATGCAAAAATTAAATTTAAGCATGATCAAAATATTCCCAGTGTATGCCTAAGTACCAGGAGTAAGGGACAGTTCCTGGTAAATGACAGTGAATGTGCCTGATCCACCTTGGCACTTTATCTGACCTGCATACTGAGGGAGTAAATAACTTTTACTTCATATCTGCAATTTCTTTTTTGTCCCTGGCAAAACAATAGTAACATTACAAAGTTACCACAATCAAGATCAGTCTTATATGCCAAGCAGCTGAGAATTTTGGGGGTTTTTTTTGGTTATTCCTTTTTTAATATTCTGGGTCTGAGTGATTAGTAATTGCATCTTCTAAAATGCCAAAAATTTTTAGCCCAACATCAGATTTGGGAGATGTGTAGAATGGATTTATAGATGTATATGACTTGTTAAAATGTCATAAAGGTGAGAGTTAACAGCTTGATACACAGGGTGATCCAAAATTTTATATATAATATATATTATATGTATTATTACTATATACGTTATATATACACTATATAATAGATGGTATATGTTACATATAAATTGACTTTAATTGCTTCCAAAAAATAAGCTCCAATTGGAAAATTGTATAGATATTCATGCTTTAGTGAGAATACTGTGTACTGTTTAGTGTTACATGTTGTTTGGTTCTTTCTTTCTATGTTGAAGATTCAAATATTTAGTTATTGAGGAGGACACATGCTGCTTTCACACCACGTGCCACAACAGGAAAGTGTTGCAGCTGGCCTGCAGCTGGTTCCAGCTGGGGCAATAACTCTTCCAGGGCAGGCCTGGGGCAGAATTTCAGGTGGGGAGTTAAGCCTTTTTAGCTCCCACCTACAAGCATGTATATTTAGGACACTTAAAATAGCACTGCTTCTTGGTTGCTTGTGGCAGTGAGTTTGGCCTTGCTTCTCCTAGCAATGACCTCTGGTGACTCCACCCGTGGGCCTTGAGGGGGAGCATCTTCACTGGGGATTTTCTTTCAGCCTCTTGTTGTAGTCCCTGTGTGCTGTGAGGCATGGATTGGGCATGGAGCAAGGTCCCCTCTCTTCTCTTGTACTTGTGACTGGGCACATTTTCTGCACATATCAGTTGCAGGCAATGACCTGCTGTCAAATCCTGGCATTGCTTAGGCTGAGCAGACAAAAGGAGGAGCTGGGAATGCAGTGCATGTCAGAGATGTTGGGTTTTCTTTTAATCTGGAGGGGTGAAATGCCAACTGTGGGCCAGAGACAGCTGTGCAGCAAGTGTTCTATATTCAGGCAGAAAAACTCCATGTTCTTTCCTGTCAGTCTTCTGTATTTGTGGCTATAGCTGCAGCATGGAAACGCAAGGTCAAGCATCTTTTACAGAGTTAGAGTCACACAGCTGTTCTGTGTACAGTGGTGAAAAATAACTGCCATGAATTTTAGTTCTCTGCATGCACAGGACCACTCCTGTGTGCTAGGGTGCCACTCTGAAACTTCTGGGGAACCAGGATTCTTCCACTGGTGTTTGGAGGGTAACAGGCATGTAATTTTCTCTCTGGAATACAAAGGGTAAATATGCAGAAAGCATTTGTGCTCATCCAACAGTAGGACCAGGATCTGTCATCTTTGCACCCACTGTCAGAAGAAGCTGACTCAGTTTTTTTGTCACGAGTTGCCAAGTCCCGAGTTTAACAATTTTACATTTGATAACTCTTACTAGTTGATACAGGCACCACCATTGCACTGATTTCTTTGCAATGCTGGGATTTGGGATGGCAAAAGGGCTGAAAGCAAAGTCAGGTGGGATTATGTAAATAAACCATTATTTTTCAGTGTCATATTAGCTGTTATTTTACTATTTTATCCCCTATGTAAATATGTTTTGTTTATTATTGATAGCTGATAAATGAAAATATCTAGGAATTATCTTGCCTAGAACAAGACAGTTCTTTATGGGCCTAAAACTTGTTAGAGGAAAGAGTTCATATGAAATATGGAGCTTTAATTCTAGTCAAAACTAAGTCAAGGTGGATGCAACAATAATCTTGTTTTTCTATGAATAATGATTACTAGTATTTCTCTACATACACAATACCAATCCTCAGCAAAATGTTAGGGAATTGTTTTGGTGTTCCAGAATATGTCAAGTTTATAAAAGACCTTGTAAGATTGTTTTTTATTTGCCTTCCCCCCCACCCCAACCCCCAACCATTTTTTTTAGCAGGTATCTAAAAAAGCTTATTTCTAAATAAGTGTTCACTTAAAAATGTCCAAAGAAAAAGATGATGTATCCAGTGGGGTTTCCTTCACTGGGCAATTTGGTCTGTGCTTTAAGCACTACAGTTTCTCAGCATTATAAAATATTTACACATTTGAATGCAGTTTAGGGAAGGGCTGGTTTATCTATGGAAACATCTTTTCATTCTTTGACTTTTGTGTTTACCATGAGTCCAATACCCTGGCTGGAACTTAGCTACATTTCTTTGTGGGGAGGTATTAGGAGAAATAAGGATTGAGAGTGAAAAGGTTGTATCTTTGACCCAAACCAAATTTATGTTTTGTGTGTTCAACCACAGAGCTCAGCAAGAGAAGCTTTTTCCTGGAGGACCCTTAGGTTGGCTGGAATATTAGCAGGGTAGTTGCCCTGCAATGAATGATGTTGCTAAAAAGAGAAGAGTGGAAGCTGATTCCTCAGCTGTTTGTCCATCTGTAGGGAGCCATTCATAAAGGCTGAATGGTGGGCATGTGTGCTTGCAAGCCACTGAAACTCCCACCTGCCTTCCTGCTTCCACAAATAACCTCAGGTTTGTTTAGGCTGGGGCTGACTTTGCTGTTGGCAGTCAGTGACACCAGTCATCACTGCTACCTGGTGTTTTAGAGCTGATCACATCACCAAACTCCTTTGAAGAAAAGAAAAATGTGGATTTTTTTACGTTGACATGAGCTCTTATCACAAGAGCTTTATTGGTGTGAAAAGAGTGGAATTCAAATTGTAATTTCACGTTAGAATTCTACCTGGAGAGACAGTCAAGCACTTTGTGCTGATAAAAACAGGTTTCTGTGCAATGCTAGGCCAAACAGAATTAAATGCCTGTCTCCTCTAGTGAAATCTCTAACTGTAAGAAAGGATGATACTTTTTCTTTTAATCTGCTCTTCCCCATCAGCAAATGCAATTCCCTCTTTGACTAACAGAAATTGAACCATTAGAGGAGCTAAATGATTTAAGGATGGGAGGAGAGCATGGTTTAACCAAAAGCTGTGCCCAGAAGAAAAGGCAAATCCCTTTGTGTGTGTTGGGAGCAGGGGCTGAGGGAGGTGTCTGCCCAGCACAAGGCCACACTGGGAATGGAGAGGCTGGGGAACACTTTTGATGGGAGTAGCTCTGCACTGCAAGGCAGATAAGCCATGCCTTCAAACACTTGGTTCCTCAACCTGTGGAGAAATTGAAATCACTGACTCCATAAATCTCCAATGTGGCTGCTGCTAATTACCTGTCTCTTATCAACACAAAATGTGTTCATTCATCCATCTGAGAGCAGGACACTGGTAATTACTGATGAGTGAATCACAGCAGGGGCTGGGATAGGTGTTAAAAAGCTTTTTTCCTCATGGGGATCTGGCTTGGATGCTTGTCCAGTAGCAGCCCCTGGGCCTCCTTCTGACCCTGATCTTTTTATCTGGGGGACACAAACTGGGTTTTCTCCTTCATAATTGCCTGCCTCCACAACCAACACCCTCTTTTTAAAGGGAGCATGTTGTCTGAAGCCAGGGGCAGCAGTGTTTTGTGTGATGAATTCCTTTGTTCCTGTGTCTATGAGAGCTTTTCCCATGTGGGGCAGAGAAGCACAATGTCATTAACTTGAGTGGTTCTAAAAAGGAGAAGAACTTAGGAACTCAATGCTCAAAAATAAATTTAATACACCTAATTTTTCTTGTCAGTTTTAGAATCCCCCAAATCACAGTAGACTGATTTAATTGGTTGAGTTTTGATGTCAGCATTTGTGCAAAATGTACCCACTATTTAAATAATCAATATAAACCCATATCTGCTAGATACACTGATATAAGTTAGTTTATAAAAGTGCAATTTGCACTTAGATTAGTGCAAATCTAGATTTTATGTTTTGGAAACCAGACAATTTGGATTCTAAAAATGTTTTCTAAAAAGCTAATACTGCTTAGAAAATCAATGAGGGCAGGAATTTACTGTTTGCCCTGGCACCCTGCTGGCACTTTGCCTTGTAGGATTGAGTATTGCTTAGCATCTCTGGGGGTTGTTTTCTGTCTCTCTGACACGTCTTGTCTTTTTTAGTCTGTATTTTTATTTTCCCGGGGTGGAGAAGCAAGACACTTTAATCTGCCTTCTTCTGACAGAGAACAATAAGGCCACTGCAGAACTTCAGGAGCCATTTTTCATTCAGTTAGGAAAGAAATCATGGACTTCTGCTGTTGCCTTAAATACCTTTCTGTGTATCTGTGTGTGTGGTGTTTAAATGTTGTGTGTGAAGACTATCTGGCCCTCTCAAATCTGCTGAATCCAAAGAAAAGGACATTTGATCAAGGCATATTGCATTGCATTAGAGTATTGGGCTCTCAGGAAGAGCTGTGGTCTCTGGGATTCTAGGGGTGCAGTCAGGTTTATTTATCCAAGACAACATGTTGGCCTGCATGAGCAGACTTTCAAACAGAAACTGTCACTGGTTTATTGGTATTTGTAAGTTTATAAGGCGATCTCACTTCATTAAGCAAAGCCTCCCACAGTGTGTGTGTGTGTGTGTATTATGTATCTGTTGATCTGTGTTTTGTCAATTGAGGAGATTGATCTTAAACATTGTCATTATTCTCCTCTCTTCCTTCCTCCCTTATGAAGTAATGTAACAGGTATCTATCCACAGTGGCTGTGGTGTCAGGAATATTTCTGCTGGGTGTGGACAGTGTAGGCATGGGGCACACAGGGTCAGGTCCGTGGTTCTGTTCATGCACTGCTTGCAATGCAGTTATTGTACAGAAAAAATAAACCAAGAAACATTTTCAGATTACCATTACACTTGAGTGTTGCTGTCTTTAATTATTCTAATTCTAATTGACATTTTTAATTAGATTGGAAGCAAAACTCCATTGGATATAGTGAGTAAAAGAAAAGTGATTGCATGTTGTGTATTTTTATTTAAACTTAGTATTTTGCAAATCCTTGTATTCACTCTGGTGAAGCCTGAGGAAGAAGAATCACAACTCTTAACCAGCATGCCATGTACTTGAAGCAATTGCATGTGTGCTGCTTCTGCTTCCATTGGAATTTCTTCTTCCCACTGCTTGCAGGCTCCAGCTTTGCTCAAAGTTGTTGCTTTTCCTCAGTCAGTCTTAGGGGCTGAGTCCAGTGCACGTACCTGGCTGGCATGACACTTCCCTGGATGTTAAAGTAACTTGGCATTTGGTAATGTGAAATGGAACCACACTTGGCTGGTTTCTGGAAGTTTGTGGCCAATTTTGAAGTATTTTGGAGAAGAAATGTAAATTACGTGGCTTCGAGTGAGCTTGAATTTTAAAAGTACTTGTGTGTGTTTCAGAGTAGAGGCTCAAATGAGAGGAGAGTAGCAAAAATAACACTGAAATGCAGATTTTAAAAATTGACTGTCACTGTATTTCACCAGTCCTCAAGTTTTCTATCTAAAGAGGAAACTTCCAATAATTTCTGTAAATATAAGCCTTCCTATACCTTTTGCACACCTGTATGATTTGCAAAAGTTTCTTTGGCTAAGACAGTCCTTAAAGCAAAGTGTGAGGTTTTACAGAACCTCTGAGGTAGAATTTCTGGCCAGAAAGAAATATGATAAATGTGATTTAAGTGTGAAAGTCTCAGGTTCAAATCTTTGCTCTGACTGACAAAGGAATTGGACTTCTACATCCCAAGGAGTAACCAACATATTATGCAGGCTGGTACTGGGGGTGATCTCTCACTCTCATTTGGAGCTGTTCTGCATTGTTTAAATACTCACTGGGTGACAGTCACCTGTCCCTATGGCCCACTGACTATGGCACTCCTACGGCTTAACATGAAATGATTTTGTATGGAGTGTAAGAGCTCCAAGAGAAGATCAGTGCCCCATCTGAGAACAGCCCAGGGCCTGGAGCCTGCTCGAGTTTCAGATTTAGATATGTTTAAAGACCTGAACATTGCTTTCTTACATGCCAGGTAAGTGTCTTGTTTGCATTCTGGTGGGTACTGGATACTTAAACTTTGTACTAGAGGAGTTGCATGGAGCTACTAACACATCTCTTTAGGCTCAGCCTAAGCTCTTGTGGAAATACTTCTTTCTTAAGTTAATTTAACTTCACCCATATTTCTGCATGTGAGTGAAATTTATGTCAACACTGATGAATTGGATTTTTAAAGCCTGATCTTAGGAAAGCATCAGCATTAGGTTAAGAGGAGTATTGGTTTTAACCTGATCAAATTAAAATAATTTGATCATGTGTATTTACAAATATGGAGAGAGCTTACAGGATTGCTTGTTCCTCTGAGGATATATTTGTGCCACTTCACCTTTGAATTTTTCATCAATTAGGAATAATTCTGAGATTTTAAAATGTACTTCCCTGATTGAGATAAAGTAGTACAGAGGTTCATTTTACTGCTCTTTTCTGTATCATCAGAAACAACTGATGAGGGTTTTCAATCTTGTCCTGGCTACTTGCTGGAAAAGCCTTTATTTAAAAGAAGCTGCTGGTAGCAGAGCTGTTCCCACAGCAGAGACAATTATCTGTTGCAATTTATCAGGAAATATGAGATGCAAAGTGACACCTAGCTCATATATTTGTATTCAGTTCTGAAAGTGACATAAAAAATCATGACTAATTGCCACTTCTGAATGACCTTGTAAGTGATCAGCAGCATCGCTGCAGAGTTGTTGCAGAAGAGCAGTGTCCAACTATTTCTTTAGTCTTTATTGCCTTTTGATCAGCTCTTCATTTGTGTGGATATTTCTGAACACTGATCTATTAATAACTTTTCAGAGTAAAGGCCATTTTTAGAATATACACAGCCAATCTAATGCTTTGCCATTTTACAATTAGCATGAAGAGCACCAAACTGCAGGGGTTCACCAGCAGTACTGCCCGTGTGTGTGCTGGAATGTCAAAGCTGCCTTAATAAAACCGTAACACTCCCAAAGCAAATTCTCTTTAACTTCAGCGCCAGTTAGCACCAACCTGGGCCAGAACTATTGTGAGTGCACTGAAATAATGGCTGTGCCTGCAGGTGCCTGTGCAGGATGGCTTGGACAGGATCACACATTCTGTTCTCTTTGAGGTTTTGAGATAGTGCCCATCGTTTCATTGTCTATGGCTTGGACCTTCTTTTGACTCTTGCTTTAAAAAGTGTAGCTTAAACCTTTTATGCGTGATGAAAGTATTCTCTCTTTTTCTGCTTAATGGTAATTTAAAATTACTGACATGCTCCATGAAGCTGCTTTTTCTTTCTTTTTTTTCTTTTTTTTTTAATACCAGAGCTGAATTTTAGTATATATTATGAGGACAATCATAGGAAGTATCCTGACTCATTAACTGGCATATCTGAATGCTCCAAAAATGAAGGGGGGAACCCACACTGTATCCTGCTATAGAATCATTTATTATAACCACAGAATAAAATCAAGCAGCAAATCCTCTTGTGCCTGTAAATATCCTTATTGCACAAATGAAATGGTGCAAACTGTAAAAGTTATTCATCTTCATGCTGAACTGGGGAAGAGAAGAGAGTTTATAATAGCAACCTTGTAGTGCTGTTAGTTTGTAAGACTAGAGCTGAATAATTGCTGGTTTGTCTTAGTCTGCATCTCCCAAAGCATTCATGTTCCTGAGTCTGAAGAAGACTTCTCAAAGTTACTTACAGAATTAAATGGTGCTGTCACAGGAAGTGAAAGGGTCAAGCTGGGAATTCCCAAGAGGCAGAAGGAGAAGAAGGGTACCCTTGCCTTTAGAAAGGTTCTGACCTGCCCACAGGAAAGAGTGCAGGGTCTTTGCATAGTTCTGACATCCACCTAAAATGTGTGGCAGTCTATACAGAGAAATGCAATTTGCTACAAGGCAAACTTTTAATTAAGTCTCAAAAAATAAGAAATGCAATATGCTGGGACATTGTCCAGTCAGCCACCAGTAACAGTGGTAATTCATAAACTGTTGGTAGTTCATGCTTATTTGTCTGCCTTTGGTGAAATGCAGCTCCACAGGCAGGGATGGATTGCAGCACAGCAGACATGCTGGGATTGCTCTGTGAGCTCTGTGGGATTTAAGCTTCCATGGCTGCCAGGACAAATGATTCTGAATGATAAATTTACCTTTTTAAAACCAGATGCAACTATGGATAGCTTCTTCCAAGTATAATGGAACTAGAGTCCCCCAAGAACACACTATTCTATGGGTTATTATAGGAAATATATGTAATTTAGTATAAAAGCATCCACAGAACCATAGAAACACTGGTAAAACTGGAGAATTTCTTGGTGACTTGGACTTGGTATTTTTTATCTCTTTGTACATTATGTTTATGATTCAAGTGTCTTAATTGTCAAAAAACAATGCTTGACAAGGAATGCAAAAAAAAATTATTAGTGCTGTGTCTTTTATCTTCCTCTTCCTGTTCTCCTTTCTAATTTCTCCTCTTGCAGTGTATGGCTCTGTTTCTGAGAGCTTCCAGGTTTGCCATCAAATTCGTGTTTGCACTTGACTTTATGATGGAGATATTCAGCCTTATGACTAATAAGCTCATTAAGCTTGATCTGCACCAGCCTAAGCTGCTTTGACTAAGCCATGGCAATGCCTTTTGTGAGGGGCTGTCCAATCCCACAATTTGTGCCTTTAGACCCTTAATTTTGTCAATTTTCTGTGTGGTTTTTTTCATCTATTTGAAAGGCAATTATCTGCCTTGTTCCTGGAGACTTTTGGAGCCTTCTGACAGGTGAAGGGAAGTATTTACTTGTTATGATTTTGATCCTGGAATTTCAACATGGTGATGATAAATGTAATTAAAGATTATTAAATTAGTCTGCTGTGCTGGCCTCATGGACACAGACTAAAGGCCAGTATCAGGTAGGCAGGGGAACAGACTTAGTGCTTGGATTTATTTGCTGGGATATTTTAGCTTGTTTACTCACTAGAGAAAATCAGATGCATTTGTGTATTCATAGCTGGCTACTGCTTCATCCTGTTCACAGCTCTCTTATACAAGAGAACAGTATTTTAACTGGAGGTGGTTCCACATGGCAACACCAAATGCATTTCTTAACTCTGCCCCAAACCTACCAAGAAACTAGTGGGAGGCTTGATTTTTTTCCCCCCCCTTAGCTGCAGGGAAGTGTTAAAATTTGCATTACCTGTTAATACACACACCTACTCGCTTATGATTTTTTATCAGCACGTAGTCTTGACATATTGCTAGGCACAAAACATACAAGTAAATTAAATTAGGGCCTCATTTTCTAGCTTTTCCATAGGATTCGGGTTATTTGCTTTGTTGAATAAGAGATTTGTAACACCTTATGCATTATTAAGGCTAATTTGTATTGCAGACTAATTTGTTACACCAAAAGTTCAGGCCTACATCAGTTTTTAGGAATATGCCATCATCTTGCAGCACAGGCAAGCCCCTTGTAGCCTTTCATGGTCTCTTCTGAGAATTTTCCATGTTGTTATAGCCTAAAATTGTCCACATTGTCACAAAAACTTACATACTTCCTTATTTTTCAGTCTTTTGATTAATTCCTTAATGTCTTAAAAAAACCCCAGAAACCAAACCAGCCAACCAACCAAATGAAAAACCTTGAAAAAGTCTGAAAAATGTACTTGTAGCCTTAGAAACATTACAAGTCAGTTTCAGTTGACTGTCATGCTTTTTTTTTCTTTCATACAGTCTCCCATTGATGATTTTCTGTCAAATGCTAATTTCCAGTCCCAAAGGCTTTTTGGGACTAACTCTGAGTAATTATTAAGCAAAAGGCCATGCACATGAGCAGTGCCACTCAACAAATGTCGAATTGCCAATTGCATTCTCGACACTGTGTGTGATTTTCTTTGCAGCCTCAGCTGGATAAGTTGTCAGGGTTCATGTCCTGTTGTGGAGTGCTGCTTTTCCATAGCTCCTCCTTCTAGATGGATGGAAATGTCCTTGGTTTTAAGCTGTAAAATGAAGAGGATTACACAAATTTGTTACTAGATACTACTGGATGCTTGTCAGAGTTCTGGGACATGTTGCATTTTGGAAGACAGTCATTGCAGGAGCAGATTGTTCTTTCAGGCAATTTTATAATTTATCAGTGATTCACAGCTCAGTTATAATTATTCCCAGTGCTAATTATGTGTCAGAATTACCCAAAACACTGTATCAGACATGGCTTGCACATGCTGTATAATCATGAAACTGAGCTTTCTCCAATGTAAATTTACTGAGGGCTCTATTCCACAAATCCCTGGTTTTAAGGGCTCCTTTCTCACCCAAGCAGGCCCCAAGATTTCATGAAAACTAATTAATCAGGGTAAGGATGTTCATGACAAGCTTTTAAACTGGTTTTATAGCTTTATCCTGTGCAGAGAAGCTTGAAAATACTTCACAGTCTTTCAATAATTACTGTGGCCAAAATATATCTTTGCTGATTTATAGATTTATAGTCCATGAAAATTTATCCTGTCTCATGTAAAAATGTTTTAAGACTTCATTTTCTTCTTCCCAGCTTCTGGAAAAAACGAACAATATGTTCGAGGAATCTGATTCTGCAGCTACAAAAAGTCCTTTGCATTTAGCTGTAAGTATGAGATGTGTAAAGTGTTTGATCAGTGTCTCCTAGAATAGTTCCTTAATCTCTGTCTTTGAAGCAAGTTTAACTGTGGGCTTGTTTTGAAAAAGGTGGGAAGGGATGTAACAAAGCCATGTTCTGGGCTGGAATAGTTAATTAAGCTTAGGCAGCTGAAGCTCTTGGCTCTTCCTGACTCTAACATACTCTTGGGTAAGAAGATGACACAGACGCTGGAGTGAAATTAAATGGAAATTCACACTTATTATTAAGAACTAGTTTATAAATATGTGGCCAAAGCTTGAGCCTAGGCTTTGCTCATGGAATGAGATTCTCTGATGTTCTGGAGGAGAGGTGCAGTGCAACAACCCTTTGGCATGCAGCAGGGTGTGGGACAGTGTTCAAAGCCCAGCAGTGCCCTGTGAGAATGTTATGGACATTGGCACTCACAACAGGATCCAGAAGAGGTGGCCTCAGAGATAACAACTGCTCCCCTGTCCCAAGAGCTCAAGATTCATGATTCCTCTTCCCAGTTTTCTTGTGCAGAATCACAGAATAGCTGGGGTTGACATGGACCTCTGGAGATTGAGTCCTACCCCTGTGGTAAAAGTAGAATCAGCTAGAGCAGATTTTTTCAGGGCTGTGCCCCATCACATTTTGAATATCTTTAGGCATGGAGAGTTCACAGCTTCAACTCTGATAATACTAACTATACAACTGTGTGTAAGTAAAAAGGATACTCTGAGTACAACAGTGAGAAGAGGAGAGCAGGCCCTACAAAGCTGAACAAAACATTTCCAATTTCTGGCACTGTCCACTGGGTTTTTGCAATGCCACCTGTGTTTGTGCTGTTGGCCCCAGTGTGGCTGTAGGTCTGAAGTGCATCTGCTTGTCCACTGTAGTTGTTCTACCAAATGATCCTGCTGGCAGGATTTCTCCATGAAGCATCCACTGTGAACAGCAGGTCAAGTTTGTGTTTTTATTTGTACAAAAATTTGGTTTGATAGTCACTTGTTTAGTTGGAGACTAGCACATGTATTGAATTCAGCACCAGTCAGGTGATAATCCATGGATCTCTCGAGTGAATCTAGTTTTTGAAGCAAATGTTTCTCTGTCAGTTACTGTAGCATGTGAAAAATGAATTGCTGATTGACCTGTGCTGGCTTGGCAAATTATTGCCTGAAACTTCCTCACTTTGGGTTGTACTAGAAGGTTAGAGCAAATCAAGAATCATAAATTCTTTTCCTAAACTCTAGGAATAATTTAATTAAATAATTTTAAATTTATTAAATTAATTTAATTTTTCCGAAGTAATTTGGAAAAATCCTTTCAGGTTGAATAGAGAGTCATAAGGAATCAATAAAACTGATTTCTGTTGTGTTTAGGAGACATTGAAAGGGATGGATTTTATTGGATAAATTATAGGAAAGGTCGTTGAAAGACAAGATTTGTGTTCTTTACATGACCCATTTCATAATTCTAGGCCTATAATGGTCATCATCAAGCTCTGGAGGTACTTCTCCAGTCTCTGGTAGATCTGGATATTAAGGATGACAAGGGACGCACTGCTCTGGACTTGGCTGCGTTTAGAGGACATGCAGAGTGTGTGGAAGCTCTCATCAGCCAGGGTGCTTCTGTCACCGTAAAGGACAATGTCACCAAAAGGACCCCCCTCCATGCCTCAGGTGAGTGTGGTCTTATGCTACCCTTGTGGTCTGTACCCTCCCACACCACAGCAGGTACATTACTTACCTGCTGTTGCTATGCTCATTTCTTCTA
Organism: Vidua chalybeata; assembly: GCF_026979565.1. Lineage (NCBI taxonomy): Eukaryota > Metazoa > Chordata > Aves > Passeriformes > Viduidae > Vidua > Vidua chalybeata. Next base: position 10,816,348 of record NC_071536.1, on the reverse strand, counting down.
AAGGGAGGAACATTCTCACATGTCCTGAGGAGTGATACTTGTTTCCTGATGTTGTACATTTAAACCCTTTTTCTTCTGTTTCATTCATCTTTTTTCCTCTGTCCCTGTGGTTCAGTCCTCCCTCATACAGAATCCTGTGTTTTTGCATACCACTACTGCTCTGCCCTTACCTGCTTGCTTCTCTCTGCTACCACCTACTCTTCAGGAGGTGTGATGTTTCCCTCATGACACCTTCTCTTGCTGCTTCTTCAGCCAGATAATCAGGGTGGGAGGGGAACACTTGCCTCGCTGCTTCTCCTTTGGAAGAAAGGTAGAAAAATAGATCTGGGCTCTGATTGGCAATGAAATTATTCTGGTGTTCAAAACTTACAACCATTTGCAGTGGCAGCACCACAGAAATTCACCTCCCTCTTTCAGGCTCCTCCTCCTCCTAAGCCAGCCTGTGAATTTGCACTTGCTGGCAGCCTGCTCCTTTCCTCATGTGTGGGGTGTTAATTATGTAATGTGAAAAATTAGTTGGGAAATGTAGACTTTGTCATTTATTTGAAGGTTATTATTTGACAGGTACCTGTCAGGTAAATACGCAGAGATGCCAAAGGGAATGTGTCTTCTCTGGTGTTCCAGGAGGGGCTCTGTACAGGGTAGCAGTGGCCTCTAGTGGGAAGGAAAATTAATACCACGTGGATAATTAATTCAGGACCAGGCTTAATTGTCTTCCTGCTTTTAATCTCACTGAAGTGCATATATATTCTGTAGTATCAGTTTATTCTCTGTGTGTGATCATGTAAGTGCAACCTAGAAACCTGAGGTTAAATAGACTTACCAATTTTGTCTGCAGTACTAAAGGAAATGCTCATAATAGACGCACACTGCATACTAAAAATGCTTCCTGTCTGCTTAAACTTTGCATCAGAACTCAGCACATTTCTCCCCATGATAAATACAGATGGTTTAATTAATTGAAATCAATATTAGTGCTACCACAAAACTATACTGTGGTGGTAAAGAGCTTTCCCTGTAGTTACTTCAAAAATATCTTGGGTTCTGATGTGAACAAGGTGTGACTTTGTCTGGTACATCATCACTTTAGCAAAGATTTGCATTTATTTTAAAAAGTGGTTATAGTGACTTGAGTTTCCAGTTGTCACAACTGAACTGTAAAGGTTCTTCAGTACTGAGAAAAGCCAATGGTAACAAAGCCATACTTTTGTTAACAGCTCTGACTTAAAATACTAATCTGTTGAATAAATCTGTTGAGTAAATTGAGTAAATTTGTTGAATAGAAGATGTTATTCTAATACACACCTTTCTTACCTTCATATAAATTCAGATTGTGTTTCCCCTGCCCCCTTTTAATTTGTTTTTTAATCACCTCCTTCACTATAGTATTGAGTGCCTTCCATGTGAAACCAGTAAGAAGATTCATTGCAGACTTTTCTGGTCCATTATGCTTTTTGCTTCTCAGACTAAAAAACATTCCCAGGAGTGCAAATGAATTGTTCTTCAAATTTGCAGTGAAGCAAAATATGTCAGATAGATATGTCTTAAAAACAAACAAACACATATACAAAAAACCCAACCAAGAAAAAAGGCAAAAAAATCCTACCCAGGAATAAGACACAAAAGGGAACATGTACCTTGAGTAGAATGGAAAGTAGTGCACAGATGGGTTGAGTATTTGAGCTCTTTAGTAAAGGAAATTCACCACTGTCATGAATTTGAAAGCTTTCAAATGTGCGTTAAGTGCACTTCCGGGTAAATGTTCATTAAGTCGGGTTTAGAACCTTCCACTCAAAAGCTCTGTAGAGTTCTGTGGAATGATCTCTGGAGTAAAGCTCTTACCACCACCTGCTCTAGACACGCCCTTGCAGCGTGCCCGTTCCCTGCTGCCGTTCCTAAGGAAGCGCTATGGTGCGCAGTGTGTGAGCAAGGCTGGTGCCGCTTGCTGGGAGTCGCCTGCGGCTGCTGCTGCTCAGTCTCTGTGCTGCGAGTGTGGGACGTCAGGTGGTGCCTGTTGAGAAATCAACCAGAATTGTTGCTGAATGATTCCCTTGAGTGCCAGTGTGCATTTGCACGCACCAAAGTGAGCACTTGCACGTGCAGCGCTGTGCACTGGGAAGAAACAAGAAGGCAAGGTGTGCCCATCCCCTTAAACTTGTGTGCCCTCATTCTTTCTAATGACACCGGCACAGTTGCTGAACACTGAGCTCAGGAGGCCTCAAGCGGTGGATTGGACGACAGAATTCTGCACGTTTGTGTCAGTAAAGGGATTTGTGACTTGAGAACTCACCTAATGAAGTGTTTCTTTTTTCTGTCTGTCCCCATGAAGTAATAGACTTCCTCTGGCCTCATAACACAGCAAATTTCCTTCACCTAAATGATATGTTTCCTGTGTAATTTTATTACCAGCAGCCTCTCCTCTGGCTAGCCTGGGGAATCCATTGCAAATGTTCCCCTAGTGTTAGCACTGTGGGTCTGTTGGCAAAACTAACGTTCCCTGCAGGGTCTGTAATGCTTAGCAATCACTGGGTCAGCTCCTAGGAGTTTCTGGGAGTATCTGTTCTAAAACTTGTTTACCAAAATCATTTTCACATATCTTTGTGAACAAGTTATGATTTCTTTTCCTCCTGCTGGGAGAACAGACCTTTGTCGTCCCCCCCAAGCTAGTGAATCACCAGCCCTGCAGAACTGTTTACATGTTATGTATATATCATTACTTAGTGGTAAATAACTAAAAATGCCTTTTATTTTTCTGGGTAAATTAACTATGATTATTTTTGGATGAGTAATTTATATGTGATGATGTGCACAGGTTTCTCTGCCAGCATGATGTGACATAGGTGGTGTCCAAGGGTTTTGCCTCAAGCCCACAGGGTGTAGGCAGTGTGAATGCATGACTTGCTGTAATAAGAACACAATGTATATCTACTGAGCACAGGAATTGTTTTTCAAAGAAAAAAAATATCTGTCTCTTCATCCCATGAAAGTCTGAAGCCTTAAAGCCAGCTAACAACACAGATGGGGTTCAGTGTCAGGCCCTACAGAATGTAGTGACTCAAAGCTGTTTCCTAGCAGCAATGGGTTACATAAAAAAACCCAAAACAACCCCGAAAATATCCCCCCATAGCAAAAACCCCAAAACCCCAAACACTACTAAACCCAAATGTTTTTGATAAGTCTTATTTTTGATAAAATGGATAAACTCAAAGGGAATTTTAGTCTCTGGTGTTATGTGCTTTTATGAATATGACATTTGTATCATTGGTCATTCTTTGCAGATTTTTTTTTTTCATAGCAGCACTGAAGTACTCACTTGTACAGTGCACATAAAATTAAGGAGCCTTGACAATGTACTTCCTACTGTGTTCCAACCCTGAGCGCAGAAAGCCTTGCCTGCCTGCTCAGTCTGGGGGATTTTGAAATGCTGCCTGCTTTAGTAGAAATCTTCTCAGTAGTGAATATCACAATTTCTGTTTTACTCATTTGGGATTTTTGTATCTAAGAGAACTAATCCTCATCTTTATGAGGTCAAGGAAAAAACAGCTCACCATTCCACTGGCACAAGTTTAATGAAATTTGGGGGAATGTTGATCTCTTATATGATGGAGTATTTTCCTTGTTTATAAGGACATTTCTGATCCCTAAGCATTCCGGTGGAAAAGTATCTGAAATTAAACATAGTTTTTTTTCTTTTATAGTCATTAATGGCCATACACCTTGTTTACGGTTGTTGCTGGAAGTCACAGACAACCCTGATGTGACAGACGCCAAAGGACAGTAAGTTTTCTTCATGGGCTTTTTTTTTTTTCAGCTCTGTAATTCAAATAGCATCTCATATTTCTCACAAAAAAGTATTTATTTGAAATGCTGTATTTCCTGCACTTCTCCTCATAGAACTTGGCAGAGATTACAAAATACACATTCAGTTGATGTAAGCCATGTGGAAAGGACTAATCATTAATCTTAGCCTCTGCTTCATACTTTAAACAGTCTTTTATAGATGTTGAGGGCCAGATTCAATAAAAAAATGAACAGGCTCCTGAGATGTTTCTATAAAGTCTTCTTCTTTCTAAAACATTGCTATTCTAGGGTTTATTTGGTACACTAGATTGGTGCAGTAGGACACAGTGTTTATTTGAGGTGACACATGCAACTGAGATGTTCCTACAAAAACTTTACTACTTCTTAAATGGCAGTTATAGAGGGAGAATAAGATATATTTTTAAAGTGAAAATGTGAATGGTTTAAGAAACTCATTTGCGGTGTCTGGAACATATAATGTTGTACATATAATGTCTGCACATTTAATTTTAAATAGTATTAGTCTGTCTAAAAAGAGATGGAGAATAGATCTCTTTCAGAAACAAATGAAAGATATGTTAGTCTAAATTTTAGCTTGAATATTTTCCTCTTGTCCCTTCATCCCCTTTAAGCAAATGTACAGCATTTGCAAAAGAAATACTTTGGGTCATTGTCATCTTGGTAACTAGCAAGGACATGCATTCACAAGACTTGGGATTGTAAAACTCGTGTGTCACTGGAGGTGACAGTAATTGTAGGATATTGAGAGAACAGATTGTCTTAAATGGTGTTGCTCTGTAAACTGCTAACAAGTGGGTTTGTTACTATTTCAGTCGTGGCAGTCGGTTGTTAAACATCTTAATAATGTCATACAAAAGGTCTTCATTCAGGTGTCATATATGAGTATGGGGGAAAGAACCAGGTTCATGGGTAGGAGTGGCAAGAAATGCAGAGCTTCCTGTGGAAGTTAGCAGGAACAAATAGCATGCCATTTTAGAGCTATGACTGCTCTGGTTTTCTTTTTTTTTCCCTAGAACTCCACTAATGCTTGCAGTGGCATACGGGCACATCGATGCTGTTTCTTTATTACTTGAAAAAGAAGCATCTGTAGATGCAGCTGATCTCCTGGGATGCACAGCTTTACATCGAGGGGTGACTTAATTTTTATAATCCTTTATTATTTGTTTTGCTGTGACTACAACTCACTTATAAGTACAGGGATATTTAAATCTAGAGAACACTGTAAATGACTGGAAACATGACCAAGCATAATCAATGAGATACAAAGCAAGACACATCTGCTCTTAGTAATTATTTGCTTTTATTTCACATTTGCATTAATTAATTAGGCAAAATAATTATTAGACCACTTTTTTTCCCTCTAGACACTTTATAATAGCCGTCATTATTCTTTGACCAGCTTAAGAATGCTGAAAATAATTTCTTTGAAAGAATTGGCCAGTAGTTACTTTCATTTTTCTTGGAATGGTGCAAGTATGTCCTGTAAGTTTTTTCTAGAGGCAGTGAAACTTGAGGCAGGTCTAATCTTTTCCAGTCCAGCTTGACTAAGCTAGACTTTCCTAACTAAGTCTAGCTTCTTACCCAGTGTGGATGCAAGGGGTGATATTTATACAGAACTTTATGATAATTGCAGTGAGCAGTTCAGCAGGTGAGCAAAAGGGCTCTCATCTCTGCCTGCTGAATTCCATCCACACCATTTCATGTTCACAGGCATCAATCACATTCCACATTTCCAGGGCAAGAATCTGTGTTACATCAACCTCTTTACTCATTTCTTTGTTATCAGATCATGACTGGGCATGAAGAATGTGTTCAGATGCTGTTAGAGAAAGAAGTCTCTATTTTGTGTAAAGATGCCAGAGGCAGGACACCTCTGCACTTTGCAGCAGCTCGGGGTCACGCCACGTGGCTGAGCGAGTTACTGCAGGTGGCACTTTCCGAGGAGGACTGCAGCCTGAAGGACAACCAGGGCTACACGCCCCTGCACTGGGCTTCTTACAATGGTAAGGCTCTCCCGGGGCTACTGCCCAGGTCAAGGGTGGCTTCAGCAGTGGGGAAACGTGGTGGAGGAGCTTGAAATGAAGAGGCACATTATCCCTGTGTGCTGTCTGTAGTTAGTGTTCTCTATGTACATCCTTCAGTCATCCTTCAGAGGCCAGGGAAATTCCAGCGGTACCTCCCAGGGACTTTCCAGCTCATTTGCTCCAAGTCACAAGAAGCCAGGATGAAATTCTGGTTTTATTCATGTCCATGCTGAAATTGATTTCTGTGTGACCAGGAATGCTCCTTTGAGCTCTTGGTGCAAGAGACCATGTGAATAGGTGGATATTCTGAACTGAACTGATTATTCCAAACTGGATAATCTGAACTCGTTGCTTAATATAAGGACAAAGCTTCTCAGTATTGACATTTAAACTTTGGATGTAATGCAACATACATGACATCACATTAAAAAAAAACTTATTTTCTTTCCTTTTTTTCTCAATAAATGCTAATATTAGCCCAGATCTCTCTTGCTGCTGCCATAAAATTTTAAAAATCCTCTGATTTATCACATAAGCGCTTGTATACACATCATGTCCAATTTTGAACTCCAAAGTGTTAGATTCCAACCTGTATAAGCCAAGTATGAATTAAGTGAACTACCTGCTTTGTGCAACACGGTGAAATATCTGCTCTCTCACAGGTCATGAAAACTGCATAGAGGTACTATTGGAACAAAAACTTTTCCACAAGTTTGATGGTAATAGCTTCTCTCCATTGCACTGTGCTGTGTAAGTAGAAATCTCCAGTAACAACTGCATGTTGCTTTAGGATATGTCTGCAGAATGAGAATAAAGCAAGCTTTTTTGGGAATTATTTGCATGAGCAATGATTTTAAAGCTGATCACTTGAAATAAAATTCTTTGTGGCTGAAACATATTACTTTAAATCAGAATTTCTAGTAATAGCTTTGAAACTAATTTCAGTATTCATATTATTTTAAATGAGTATGCAATTCTCAAGCCTATTAGAATGTGTGCAATTTAAACATGTGTGCAAATTTAAAATTAAAATAGCTTTTAATCCAATGTGGAAGTGTGTTAGCTATACTATGTGTCCATTACTGTTACTAAATACTGTTCATTTTCATAAAGAAATGAGACAAATTAGCAAACCCCAGAAAAAGTCATAATTGAACACAACAATCAAATCAAAGTACTAAATGTGTGAGTTGGAAGAGATGTGGGTTTCAGTACCTTAAACATATAAATCTCTTTTCATGTAAGTGTCTATGACTGAGTTCTTCCCAGGCCCATGTGTGTTTGACATACAGACTAAGGATTTTAAGATATTAAGGTTTTAATCTTAGCTTTGTTCTGGACTTTGAAATTACCTTTGTGCATAATGAATTAAGGATCAGCTTTGCTTTAGAGACTGAAATTCATCATAGCAGATGCAGTTTGGTTAAATGGAGAGATGATGGATATGCAGAAGTGTGACAAAAAGCATTAAGACAAAGGCATATTAGGGTAACATGGAAATAACCACTAAGAAATATTAATGGGAAGTCAAGTATTGGAAAGTGGAAAAATATGTAGACATGCCTTTTAAAAATGTATTTTCTTTGGCAGAATCAATGATCATGAAAACTGTGCATCACTACTCATCGGAGCCATAGATGCCAGCATTGTCAATTGTGAAGATGACAAAGGAAGGTAATAGTTCCTTGAACAAACTGCATCTCATGACTCCATTTGGTATTCTTCATAGTTCTTTCTGAACCTCTGGCACTAATCCTTATCTGTTATGGCTGAGCTAAGACTTGTCATGCTGACTCTTTCAGACAGCAGTTTACACCGCAGCACTGGTAAAAGGTGCCTCACTTGAAGCAAGAATATGAAGTATTCAATGTCAGAGTGCATATGAAAAAAATATAAAAGTAATTGTATTTTGTTTCTTTAGAACAGCTATGGCTATAGACTGTTTCCCTGGACCTGTTTTCTTTGTTAAATGTTTAAACACATTTATCATTGCTAAATGGAAGGATACTATGTACATACAGAAAAGTATTTCATTAATAGTTTCCATATTATGTTGGTATTCTCAGGGCACACAACTGAGAATATCTATGCAGCAAAAGAAAACTAATACAGCAAGAGATGGTCATTCAGCCCAATCCTTCGTTTGTCACATTGAGAATCTCCTCACCATATATGTATATATTTAATTAAAAACGCTGAAATTCTAAAAACTGAACACTTATTGTTTTCTTTGATTAAAATAAATTTAATACCCTCAGTAACAGTGATTACATTATTCTGTGAGGGTAAGAGCACCTCACCTTTGCTGATAAGCAAAACAAGCAGCAGTGAGCTGGGCTGTGTACCAGCTATCTTTCATCTCTAGTAGTCACCCTTCCGACCCAAAATGCCAAAGAGCCACAGTGAATGAATTCCAATGTCTATGTCTTGTAGAAACTGATAACCTTCAAAGTGGATTGAATTCCTTCTGCCTTTTATAGTACTGCAGTTACTTGTGGCTTGTTGCTGCAGTACCCCTAACTACAATTCAAAATATTTTATTTTTATTAAATAATGGATCAGTTCTTTTCTCATAGTTCTTCCCAACTGAGGCCTGCTAAAAAAAAAAAGGTAAAATCAGGTTAATAAGGACAAGGTATCGTGCTGCTTTTCATGTTACACAATATGCTCTGTTAAAATAAATAGGCAGCAATACAAGATTCTTCACAGTGTCGTATCTCCATACTATCATATCCACCTTTGGAGGCTGGAAATATTATTTAACTTACTTCAGCTGCTGCTACTACACCCTTCTTATGGTGATAACTTGAATTTGATAGGAAAAAGCCCTAAAATCTCTTGCACTTGGAGGTTTCTGGGGAGGTGGGGATCTTGCCCCTCTTTAGCAGAGCTGTGTGGGTGTTGCTCCCCCAGGACGCCCCTGCACGCCGCAGCCTTCGCGGACCACGTGGAGTGCCTGCAGCTGCTGCTGAGCCACAGCGCGCAGGTGAACGCGGCCGACCGCGCGGGCAGGACGCCGCTCATGATGGCAGCGCACAGCGGGCACGTGGGCGCCGTCGGTGAGTGCAGCCCTGCCCCTGCCCTCTGCTCCTGCACTTCTGCCCCACAGGGTAATCCTGGCATCCTGGGAAGACTGAGCAAGGAAAACGGATTGTGGATAATATCCTTCTGCAGGAAGATAGCTTTTCATCCATTAGAAAATAGTACTTCTCTGCAGTCTTGGTGAACATTTGCAATAACAAATTTGAGTCTTTCTTCCTCCCAAGAGCACACTGTAAGGAGCACGAGAGCAGTAGTAATTCTGTTCTCCTGTTTACTTCCTTGATTTTGAGGAGCAGTAAAGCTGCATATGTGAAAAAGATTATGTAAGCTTTTCCTGCCCTGTTTTATAGGAAGCCTCATTCTTGAAAAAGCAGCTCTCAGCAGCTGCTTTTTCCAGGCTAGACTATGTGCTACAGGCACACAGACTGGGGACCTTATGGGCTTTGCAGAATTCCCTTTCTCTAGCTTCAACAGCACAGACTGCACCCCAAGTTCTTTATATCCCCTTAGTCCTCTCAAAGCAGGACTTACAGCCATTCTGAGGCAGAGGTGATTCAGGGAAAAATTGCTGATCTGCAAATAGGGAAGTTCATCAATAAATTAAGATCAATATATGTTTAACAGTTTGGGGCACCACAAACAAGCTGTTAGCTCTGCATTTGCTTGTTGATTAACTGCACAAGATTAGTCTGTTTTCATTCACTAATTTCATTATTATAAGGCTTACATCATATAAAGACTTAATTGATTAGCCTCTATGCACATGTATATTGAAATAGTAATTTTTTCCTCTCTTTTGACATGTTCATCTGCCCATTGGGTTTGTTCATTGATTTCTGCTCTATACCTCAGACTTTTTGGTGAACATTGCCAAGGCTGACCTGACATTAAAAGACAAGGAGTTGAATACATCTTTGCACTTGGCTAGCAGTAAAGTAAGTCGAAGACCTCTCTGTGCTTTTATTCTCATCAGTCCATATAAATGTATGTGTGTGTTTATGCTCCCAAGTTTTTGTCTGCAGTGGAAATGTGGTGGTCACAGTTGAGGAGGTGAGGAAGGGAAAGTTGTTCCAAGCTTTTTCTCTTGTCTGTTTTAAAGTATTGTACACTGAGAAATAGGGATGGCTTTTATAACAGCTGAAACATAAGTAAGTGACATTAAGAGAAGTAAAGGAAACCCTTTAAGGTTTTACCAGATAATCTCACTGTAAAACAGCTTAACAGGTTCAATAACAAAGAAAAATAAAATTATTTTTTATTTATCTCCAATTCCTGTGAAAGGAGACCAAAATTTTCACTTAACAAAGCAGGAGTGAAACCAGAGGTATTGATTAGATGGGTGATGGTGTCTCTTCCTAAGCCTTCTTCCTCTTAATTCTAATTTCTACTGTTATTTCTGCAAGAAAAAATGCACAGAGGATTCCCTTTCCTGGGCCTTTTCTTTTGCTCCTATCCACAGATTGGATTCCAGTGTGATCATATTACTCCAGTTTCTGCAGAAATATGAGCCTTGCCGAATTCTCAAAGTCCTTCAGGCAGCTGTTCCCCTGCCAGGACTGTAGGCTCAGCCATCTGCAACTTGCGGTGCAGAAACAGGATCAGAAATAAGGCCCAGATCTGTATTATTCCCAAAGCTCCACTGTTAAGAGCTCTCTGACACTGAAAAGGTTTTCTAGCAGCTTATTAATAATACAGAAAGGCATTTAAAGACCCACAAAGTGTGGTATTCGTTTCTGAGATGAAAGCATTCTCTGTCACTGTGTAGTTCTGATAAATCCTCCACTGAACGTTCACTCAAGAGAAAACACAGCATTCTCTGAAAGCTGAGGAAGTGAATTCATATTTAATTAATGCAGGGTTGAAAGACAGGTGAATGTCTACATTTCTAAATGTGCTAAAACATCCCAGCAATGATGGTTCACAAATTGTATTTTAAGACTCGCTTAGTTCACCTTCTACGCAGGCTTACTGAGCAGCGTCTTTTGTATTTCAAGTTGAGTTATTAAATTTCTCTTTTATTATGTAACATTTCTTTTGCCTCAATTTCAAACTCCTCAGCAAATTAACACTTTTGTTTTTTTTCCTGACTACAGGGTCATGAAAAATGTGCCTTGTTAATACTTGACAAGATCCAAGAACAGAGCCTTATTAATGCAAAAAATAATGCATTGCAGACGTAAGTATAGCCTGATCCTCTCAAGTTCAGTTGATTTACCAGAATATTCCAGTTTACCATTTCAAATTCATGTCTCAGATTACTTTATAGAACAGTAAAGTTAATTTCTGTTTTTTTGGAATGCTTTCCCTTGAACAAGACCCAAATTGTATTGCATTCTCACTTTTAATTTTGATTCTGTTGGTGCCATGTCTATGCATGATCTGGTGGAAAAATTATATGAGGTAATTTATTTGAAGACTATGTCAAAATGTCTATTAATCATGTGGATGTGTAAGTACACATCTAGCATTTTATAGCTTTTTGAGCTTCACCCTAGGTTTAAATAATTTATTTGGACTTAGACTTAAGGTTTAGTTCTCAGAAGGTTTTTTAGGTGATGTTTTATGTGGAACTTCTGTCCATAGTATATGTTATCAGCTGCAAGTGTTAGTTGGCATGGGGGAATCCCACCATAGGAGATTCAACCATGAGTTCAGGTGGCAGATCACCTAGAGCTTGCAGAAGAATTTATTCCGTCTTAGCCCTTTTTCCACCCTCTTCCAACATGAAAATGTTTTTCCTGTCCTGCTAGCTGTCTCCAAACTGGAGCATTGGGTGTTGGGCCAGGAAAAGAGCAAACCAATGTCTATTTTTAATTTCCAGCTGCTCTGCAGTAACAGAGATTAGCAATTGAGTATTCAAGGATAAAAGGCAATACAATGATATTGAGCGGCCTGTAGCAGCCAGAATTAAGGACAGAACACAGGCATCTCTTCAGTCTTGGATTCGTTTTCCTTTTAAACATCAATTGTGTGCTGCAAACAGTGCAAAAATGAGAACCTTTTAAAGAAAGTCTTTAAGCTGGAAAGTATTAAGCAATCTTTATGTGCTTGCACAAAAAAAATTCTTGTTTTATAGATGTGGAACATGACAATTATTTCAAAGGCTGCAATAAAATCTAGTGTCTACGATAAAATTCTAATGATCCAAGGAAGGAAACCATTCTCTTTCAGATGCTGGGTATGCTTTAAGCATTGTCTAACTCTGTTTATAAAATCTGTTGTAAACCGAAGTTGAATTTAGTTGTTATGTTTTTGTAGACCGCTTCATATTGCTGCACGAAATGGCCTAAAGATGGTGGTTGAAGAGTTGCTGGCTAAAGGGGCCTGTGTCTTGGCAGTAGATGAAAATGGTAAGTAAATGATACACTTTGACAGTCTTCAGTAGGACCCAACCGGTAATTTTACAACAGACCGAAGCAATAGACTTAAAAGGTGATGATAGACTTCACTGATGCTTTTATCCTTCCAAGAACAGACAATGAGTTGTGTGAGTACCTATTAAAAAAAAAGATTAAAAGATACACTTTCTTTAGTATAACAATCTACTTTAAACATCACAGTGGTCCCTTTTACTGTTCATTTTGCATGTACTGTCAACAGCTAGTCTTTTTTAATGCCTGAGTGCAGTGGTAACTTGAATTTCCTAAACATGCAAGTGGCACCGGATAATTCTGACGCCTTGCAGAAGAATTAAGGAATTTGCATTCAATCAGCGCATGTTTTAATGGGTAGGAAGAAAACCATCAACATATGTTTGAGTGTGTCCCAGCTCATTCTGAGATCAAACCTTCTGCTTGCCAATTATCTGACCAAGATGCAATTAAATTAGTTGTCTCATAAAAATACATAATTGGTTACTGAATTAAATAATTTTATTTCAGGCTTCAATGAAGTCCTTCCCTAAAAATAATAAGGAACCAGAGAGGGATGTGATTCTACAATTATAGTTTTAAAAAATATCTTCCTGAAATAAGTTGGTCTTTCTTACAATACTAACTTCATGGCATTAATGTAACAATTTGGTACCTCCATCTTTCCATATCTGTAAAGTAACAGTAAATAAAGTAACTACTCACCCATCACTGCAAGACATTTGAGATCTGTGGATGAAAAGAACTGAGTGGTATTTACTATAAGCCAAATGCTACTTAGCTATACTTGCATGAATGAGTTCCACAGAAGTCATCTGACCCTACCCTCACTTTAGAGATAGAGGACAGAAAAATGAACCAGACTATCTTTTAACTACAGAATTGATCCTTAAAATAGTACATACAGGTCCAGCTAATTTGTATGTAACAAAGGAAAATTAAGTGTAAGTTTTATACACATTTAGTTTTTCTAGGAACAGCATGCACATTTTAAAAGGGAGATGTTCAAGTAGAATCCTAGCATACTTACAGATCTAAAGAATATTAACACTTGGAACACACGGAACTAACATGGAAGAGGAAATGCACTGACTGCAATCAGTGCTTAAATATGGGTATTTTGCAACAAAACTGTATTCACTTTTTGCCTACTAAGTTCATCTGTGCTGCAGATCTTGGCTTCCTCGAGGCAGTAGGTACCAGAAGTGGCCACTGCCTCGCATTACAATTGCTGCAGTGCTGAAGATTTAACCATCTGCAAAAGAATTTTTCAGCTCTTAGCATAAAAGGAGGATTTGTTGGAAAGGGCTGGCGTTCTGCACAGCAGCATGTAAAATGTACAGACAGTAAGTGTAATGAGCACACTGGCTTCCAGGGCTCATGTACATGAAGAGCTGCTTTAGGGCAGTGCTTGGACAGGACCCAAGTGAAACTGCAGTGAAGACAAGCTTCTAATAGCGCCCCAGTCCTTTGTTTGACTGACACTGGAGTCATATTAGCTCTGTATTTGAAATGTATGCCATGCTTGCCGAATACAGCTAATATTCTTCTAACACAATGTACATTTGGGTAACTAAACATCCATGTTTAGTTGGGTAACTAAACATCCAGTCACACTTGCTATCCATGTACCCCCTGCACTGGTCTAATTATTTTACAATTTAATTCCTAAATAAACTACTTGCCCAGTTGAGTAGATACTCAACTGATCAGTCTTTAAAATTGTTTGCTTATTAAATCAAAACTTTTTAAACTAATATGTTTCATGTTTAATGAAAGTTGTTCTCAGAATGAGACTCGTTCATACACACAGAAACCGATGCCAGTTTCTGTCCCTGTAGTCCCTGTGTTCTGTATTGGCCATGCTGTCTGTGCTGTAGAACTGTGTTTAGCAAGTGCTTTGATTGAACTGGCGCAGTGTTTGCTGCCTGGTTTCACACAAGCAGTGTTTGTTGTGGTCCCGGTGACTGCAGTGCCCCCAGTGTCTCTCCCGGCATGTCCCGTGTGAGTGAGTAACACGCCTGGCATGTGTAACCCCATCCATGTCCCCACGGTGTCCCTAGAGATGTACCTGAGGAATGCTGGGTGCCCCAGGTGCCCTCAGTACTAACCATTGCCTTGTCTGCGTTTGTGCCCAGGTCATACGCCAGCCCTGGCTTGTGCTCCTAACAAAGACGTGGCTGACTGCCTGGCACTCATTTTGGCTACCATGATGCCTTTTTCTCCCTCCAGTTCAGTGACGGCTTTCAACTTCGCTTGTTTTAAAAAAGACAATTTGGGCAGGACGCACGTCTGCGATGGCTCCGCTATGGGTAGCATTAACTCCTATGATAAGCCCCTGAGTAATAACATAGGAACAGAGGATGGGTACAATGAAAATGATTCAGATTCTGAAACATTTTGACTTATTGGTATTTGAAAACTTTTTTCGTTATTATTTCGTTTCAGCTTTAATTTTTGTCCTTTTAAACAGCTTAAATCCCACAGTTATATCCTTAACTATAATTCTTGACAAGTCGGTATTGAAAGATTTGTAGTGTTGATGAGAATCAAGCCTTTAAATAACAAAATTAGAGGGACTTCCTGGAAAATATTTCTATTAGCGTTCTGCAGCTTTTCAGTTTCCTGATGTTTTCTCTAGGCCCAAAGTGCCCCTGTGGAAAGTCTCTACCTCTTATTTTAAGTAGAAAAAGAGAAAATGCCTTTTTTCTTTTTGACAGCACAAATAAACAGGGAACTGTTTGTAAAGAGTTCTTTCATGTTTTAACTGCACCTTTAGTGCACAATCCTATTTCCAGCATAGCCTTCACAGATTCAAGCATCACCCCATTCCTATGTTTGTCTGTTTCCTGCTTCCAGGGGCTCTGTTAATTAGATAATTTTTTTACATGAACCAAAGGTAAAGTTGTAATCTTAAAACTGCCTGTATTACTTTTCTACAGGAAATGAAACCTTTTACATTCTGCCTGTTTTAAGCACTTAAACGTACAGAAGGCACTTTTTACAGTTCTTAGTTGCAGTACACGATTAGAAAAATGTAGTTGTTAACTCTTAAGGTCAAATTCTGCTCATCTCACCATATTTTCCCATGAACATAACTTCTGTAAAATGCTAACCACTTGGCCCTTACTTTTTTTTCAATTCAGCACAAATGTTTATTTGCACTACAGAATTAGGGTCATTAGAAATTTCTGTCACCTGAGCCATTAATCATTAATCCAGTACCAGAAAAAAAAGGGAAGAGGGAGAGAAATCAGGTGTAGACAAAGGTGTACGTAAAAGTTTATAATGATTTGCCAACTTAAATGGCGCTTTTTTTCCTTTTCTATGGTTAAATAATTTATTTTTACTGTAAACAGTATTGAATTTTAAAATACTTTTGCCAGTCGTTTGGATTAACAGAGCAAAGGTAAAGCAATGAAAGCATTACACCAAAAGTTGAAATACCAAACACCGAAACATAGCAGTGTACCGTGTAGGGGACCAGAGATAGATGCTAAAAAACCTTTTGTCACCAGCTTTTAAAGCAGTGTCAACTTTGTGAATATGTTTACTCCTTCTGCCAAAGTTTCTAGGTCAAATGGACCCCGACTCTCCTCTGCAACAGATGTACAAAAGGAAGAATGAGACTTTGTAAACAAAAACAAAAAACACAAACAAAAAACTATCATGAACTAACCAGCCGTACCAAGAGGACCAAAATGCTTCAGTAATTCAATTGAAGACTTTGCTACTTTTATTTTTTTGTTCAAATGTGAGTGACATAATGAAGTAGTTTTTTCTAGATTATAAAAATATGAACTTTTGAGGTAAAAGTAGTCTTGGGTGAATTTTACATTTGATGACATAGGTTTCAAGTTGACATTTTTAACTGATGATGTGTTGACCACAGGTGGGTTTTTTCCCAGACTTAACAATATGTTCATATACTTTTAATGTAAATGTGTTTCTATTTATTTGAAATGGAACAAATGCCCAGGAAAAATAACTATGGCTTGTTCTCCTAGTTAGCATTCATCATACTGAAATGAAATGTGAATCTGGCAAGACTGAGGGCCTGAGGAGCAAAAGGAAGGGTGGATGCACACTGGGAGGGTGCCCATCTTGTATGGAATGCAAAGGTCCACTGTCTGTGTTGGGAAAAAGCAGAAAGCAAACCACCTTCCTTTTTTTTAAGAGCTTAAGAAGGATCCAGCCCCTTGCTAGACAGGTGGGAAAACCCTCACAGCTGTGACAGAGAGGGGAGAGAAGGTGGCAGAGCACGGAGTCAGGTGTTCCTGTTCCTGTCATTCACACTCAGCTTGTCTCAGGCCTGTGTCTGTGCTGGGAGGGTGAGATGTGCTTCCTTGGTGCTCGCTTTTGGCAGAGTAAAGGAAAAGTAAGGATTTGAATTTTAGTTGCAGTTTTTAGCCCTGTTCTGCTGGATTGTTGAAAATCTATTGGCAGATTTCAGTTCTTTAATTAGGAAAAAAATTATATATTAAGTTTATTTTGCCTTAGTAAAATTGAGCATTTTTTCCTTGAACGTTAGCAATTTTCCAAAGTTTACAACAAAAAAACCCTCTTTTCTCTCAACTCTGTAGTTTCTACAGTAGAATGACAGAGAACCTGAAACCTTGATTTTCTCCTCAGAAAGAGCACCAAATAAATTTTGATTTTTCTCAGCATTTTTGCTTTTAAAAGTTGCAGAATAGCAATAACCACCTTACTTAAAACACTGAAAATAAGAGGAGAGAGCAATTGTTAAAATTTTCAATGCTGCCTGTTCCGAAATGAATAGTAATCCCAAATTTTGGTTTTTTTTTAATGTAGAAGGATGGCATTGAAAACAAACATATGGGAAATAGCTGCCACCTGTCTAACAGCAGAATCAGCATTTTAATCTTATTTTAAGCAGAAATGTAGGCAGGCTCCTTGGCAGGATTAGTTTTAAGTTTCACCCTGAAATACAGAAAATTATGCTATCCTACACAACAGTGCTTCATTAAGAGAAAACCAGCCCTCGTTATAAAAAGTTATGTTATTTGAAGCAGCCATTTTAAAAGTTTCAGTATTTTTACCTGCTGCCATACAGTTACCAAACCATTTTCTAATTGCGATGCCTCGTAACACTGGTAACTGTGTAATGAGACAGCTGCTGCCTCTTAGTGCATCCCAAAAGGAGAGGTGATTTATTTCTGAGTCACGCTGGTCCTTCCAGGAGCCAAATCCAACCTTTACCCACGAAACCCTACAATGCTGCCAGGATGCAGCATTCCAAAAAGCACAGGCACGAACACTGTGCTCACACCTCCAGGGCACTGCACAGGTCGTGTTTTGAGGGCGCTGGATTTAGGAGGAAAGCTGCCATGAGCGAGAGACACTCAGAAGTGCTCAGTGTTGGCCTGTCCCACATCTCATGTGAGTTACCAGAATCCCTTTTTTTTTGTATGCTAGCACATTAATCTGTAATTTATCACATGTAGAAATCAATGTGTAGTTTAGGGCAGGTATATAAGCATGCGAGTAATGTTACTCTTGTAAATAATCTCCTTGCCTTTCTGTGGACTTCTTACAAGAGTAATCATCGTTGCACTTAACCCTGGATCCTGCATTTACAGTACACGGACAGCTTCTGTGTCTGCACCCAGCAGAGGGCACTTGGGCAGGGGCAGCTCCCTGCCCAGGTGGATTGGCAGGATCGTTTCATCCTGTATTTTAACCACAGCTGCAGGTGGAATCCAGAGCAGGATGGGCTCCCAAGTCACTCTCATAAATACTGAGTTACAACCTCCGGACTGCCTGAAATAGCTGTGAAATAGCTCAGGGGATTTCTGTTCATCGCTACTAAAAGGGCACCATAATGTGTTTGGTACTTTTATGCAGTCAACAACTGCCAGGTTATTGAATTAGAACAAACACATGAAATGAATTGTTTATCCATTGTACTGTTGAGAAACTTGGTTATGTATTTGAGGATGATTTAAAAAAAAATTGTGATTTTTATTCTTAGTCATGTAAGAAATATTAGAGTGCCTTTTTATATTTGTGTATAATGGAAATGTTTTGTGAAACTTGTCTTTTTTTTTTTTTTTCATTTGAGTGTTATAAAAGCAATATATTACCAGTAAATTTTCATTTCAGACCTTCTTTGAATGTATAAAGTGTTTCTTCTTTTCATATGTTCTACCTGCATTGAAATGAAAATGAATATGCTAAATTTCTATAGGAATAATGTATAATTTTCACAGTGCTGAAAATGCTTTCTTATTACACAAAAAGTAAACTTAGGTCAGTGTTATAGGAAAGGGCGTTTTAAACTAGTGACAATCTTGAGTGTGTGTATAAAATGTAATTTTATGCATTTCTTATGCAGTGATCTACATATTAAAGCCAATATCTTATGTTTTGTAGGTTTTGTCTTATATTTTATGCTTTAGCATGTGCAATATATCTTTACAAACCATGGTGATATGCATCTGGTGCCAGTGTTATATTTTGCATAACATTTGTAATAAACGATATAAAACATTGTTTGATGGTTTCAGTGGGGTTTTGTCGGTATTGTTTGCTTTTGTAAATTGAAGTTTAAGGATTTGGGTAAATGTCACATATGAAATGAGGAAAAAAAAAATTAATTAATTGAATGACTTGGAATTCAACCTGAATCTTCTCAAGCACAGTTTAGTAACTTTTTAAACTACTGAATGCTGTATTAATGTAATAAAGACCCCTAACTGTAAACTACTATTGCAATGCATTCAGATGGTTATTTTTACAAATAAAAATGGTACAAATACAGTGGAAAACTGAGTAAATTTTGTTTCTTTTAGGGGAGCCGGGGAGGCTTAAGTATTTAGCAGTGAAGATGAAAATGCAACTATTTCGTACTTCCCTCATATGTAAATACCCCTTGCGCTAGAAAGATGATTTTGCTTTCTCTGTAGATTCGGGGAAGGTGGGGAAACAAAATAAACCACCGCAGTATTTTTTTTTTCTTCCGCTCAGTCATTAAATATTTTACTGTTTTCCCTGGTGAGCACCACCCGCACTGCTGGGTGTGCCCTGCAGCCGGCTGGGGCAGCAGTCCCATAGGGACTAAAAGACACCAGAGAGCTTAAAGATAGCCATAGTAAGGTGTTAAAAGTACCCGAATTAAAGCAAATAAAGAGAACCCACAAAAAGGAACAAAAAACAAACAAAACCAAATCCCCATCAGCGCTTTTCAGGTGGTGAGTGCCTGCAGCTTTATGGATGTCTATCACTGAACCGCTGCCCCCGGGGCAAGCTCCGTGCCCAGCGGGGTGTGCCGGGTTTGTTTTCGGCAGGGTGCCCGGCCCCGCGCTGGGCTCCGGCGGCGCTGCCTGTGCCCCCGGGCCCCGAGCGGCCGCGCCCCTCACGGTGCCGGCGCAGCGCCCTCCCCATCATGGCGGACACACCTCCCCCACGAGCCGCGACATGGCGGGCGGGCCCCTCGGCCCGGCGGCCGCCCGACCTCCCCAACATGGCGGCCGCCCCCTGGCGCCGGCGGCGGCCAGGTTGAGGCGCCGGCCCGGCCGCCCTCCCGCTCCGCCTCCCGGGCGGCGGCGCTCCCGCCCCGCCCCGCCGTGCCCGTGTGCGCGGGGAGCAGCGCTCCGCTCCGCGGGGCGCCATGGGGCGGGCGGGCCGCCGGCTGCCCGCGCTGGCAGCGCTCTTCTACGGGGCGCTGGCGGCCCTGGTGCTGCTGGGCGTGCGGGACGTGATGTTCCTCTACGAGGAGAACCGGTGCAGCATGACCTACATGTACGAGTACCCCGAGTACCTGGTGAGTGCGGCGGGGTGTAACAGGTGGGACCTGCCGCTCCCGGGGCGTTGCCGCCCGCCCCGCCGCGGCCGGAGCCCGGAGCTGGGAGCCTGAGGCGCAGCTCCCGCGGGGAGGGAGAACAGCCCCTAACTCGGGGTTCGGCGCCGTGCTGGAGCGGAGAGCGGTAAACGGGGCGCGGGCAGCTGGGGCGTGAGCGGGGCCGGGCCGGCAGGACGCGCTGCTGTGCCCGCGTCGTGCGGCGGTGCCCCTCGGGGAGAGAGCGGCGGAAGAGCTGCCCACCTGTAACCCAGCGGGGTTTCGTGCTGCCACCGTGCAAAACCTGCCCGCGACCGGAGCTGCCAGTGCCTGGACTTAGTGTGGCTCTGTGAAACCCAGGAGCTCACGCGGGTGTTGGCCGAGGAAAGGGCTGGGCCAGCTCCTGTGCCAGCACTGGCAGTGCCCAGGAGGCCGAGCCTTGCACTTCATGGCCCTTCTCATGACTTCGTAGTGTGAAGTAGCCAGTGTCTCAAAACGCAGAACTGAGCTTTGATTATTAGTGTATTTCTGGAAGTGTTGAACAGTGGTGCAGTCTTCTCGGTGAGCACTTCGGAGGTGGCGTGTCCCGCAACATACATGGGAGAGCTTGTAAATCCCTCTGAGGTCCCTCTTGTTTTGCTAACAGCCTTGTAGAAGTCTCTCTGAAAACCCGGTATCAGTTTGCGAGAGAGGACTGCTCCTGCAACTGATATTTCCCACACACTATTCTGGCTTAGTAGTGGAAGGATGTAAATGCATATTTGTAAGTTCACTGCTAATGCTGCAGCATGCAGTTAGTAGAAAACTATTTTTCTTTTTGATAGTAGTAAATACTACAGCATTTTCTCTCTTATTAAAAGCATAATTGGTTGGCTTCTGAACATTTCATTTTTCATTATCTGAGATCTAATTTATGTTGGAAAAAATAGTAATTATTCTAAAAAACACAGTTCAGAAGTAGGTTGCAAGCTGGCTTGTACAGTAAAGAAGATCAAAAGCAAAACTTCAGTGTTTAAATTCATAATGAAGCAGAAAGTTAATTTTTGGATCTATTAACCTTTACTTGCTAACCTTGATATAGCCATCTTAGCCTACAAAAGAGGAACTTGGTATGGCTACAGGGATTGTTTTGTCAGTGCTGTAGAACAAATTCGTTTAAATACTAAGCAGCAAGTTTTCAGATCTCCTGGCAGCCAGAACCCACTTCAGCTTCAATCTGAAGCCAACCAACAGAAAGTTACTGGCAAAATCCATGTGCTGTTATTGGCGGGTGCCTGAAACTCTTGTCTGCCACCTCATCTTTTGTATTTACTCATTATGGCTTAAACTCCAGGCAGCTTTAGGTGGGATGCAAGGCTTAAAAGGTGCACAGGAGATGCAGGAGATAAAGTCACAGCTGGCTGTATTGCCCTCTGGAATTTCTGTTTCCTGTGTAATCATTTTTACTGTGCGGGAAACAGCACTTTGGGCTGGGGGGCAAATTGTGAATTCGTTTGGGTTTGCTACGGTATTGTACTTTACAAGTAGCTTTTCATTGTTGGAGGTGTCTGTTGTGTGTGTAGTGCTGCCTTCACTAGGAAATCCCGGGGTGGGAGTCTCGGGTGGGAAGTACCTGTTCTTGCTTCCGGATTGGTATCACATTACAAAACAAATAACTGCTTGAGCACTTAAACAAGAAGTTTAATTTCTTTTGTGCCTATCAGTGTGGGTTAGCTCACAATCAACCTAGTAATTAATCATCTTTTTTTGCATGAGTTTTAGAATTGCAGTGTTTGAATTTAACCTGCCCTTGTCGTGTTCAGCTGTACTTGGCAAGAGAGTCAGAAGTTAGTAATGAGGACTTGTTCACATAAACCTAGTTTCTTACGGAACCAGGGTGAAAAACAAAGCCTGCACTGACATTGTAAAAAGTTGCTGTAGCTTGCTACAACTGATTACATAAGCAGTGTCTTGGGAATTCACAGTTTAAACCCACTGTCATGGAACAAGAGTGTCTCTTTCCTTTGGAGTTATACATTGCCATTTTATTATAATATTTAAATACTGTGATTTACCAAAAAAAACCCCAACCCCCCAGTATTTTGACAGTACAATTCTCATGGGTTGTGTGGGTTTTTGTGTTTGACATTGCCCCAAGGAAGAACAGCATGTTAATTTTATGTTCCATAAAAGTTTTTGAGAAGACAATGAACAAGGAGGTTTCTGTGGATGAACAGTTGATTTGATCTGTCATATAAGTACATCTTGATGGCACTCTTAGTTTAGTAATGGGAACTTCTGAAGGTTTTTTTCACATTATTTTGGAAGCCTTTGCAAGAGGAGCAGCAGAAAGGAGTGAGAATGGGACAGTGAGGTCAGTGAAGTTGGAAAGGCAAGATGATAAAGAAAGGGAAAAGACCAAAGGATGAAGATATAAGCCTTGAATGAAGCTTAAATTTTCTTGTTCTCAGTGAAAGAATTTAACTCACACTCTCACACTGTGTTAATGAATCAAGATAATTAAAATACTGTAAATAATATACACACATAGATACATCTCATAGAATAGAGATTTTTTATATATATATATATATATATATATATATAAAACATCATGAAAATAGTTTGCAAATAACCAATATACCAAAAAATTTGAAGGCCAAGGGGGAAAGAAAATAGTCATTAGCTGAGGAGAGATAGACAAGGACAGGGGAAGGGAAGAAGTGTGGAGGCACAGAATTAAAGCTAAATCACCTTTATGGTAGATGCAACTGAGAGAAAACAATAAATGATTTGAATTAAAGATGCTTCTATTTCAGGGAAGAAATTAAGAGAGACTTTACAGGAGATTTCTGATACAAAATTGAGTTTAGTCTTGACCTTGTTCTGTAAAAGTGTTTCCTTAAAATATAAATTACACCTTAATACATGTATCTTTGTATTATCTTATTTTTCTGTCAATTGTTACATGATTCTAACATAATTAATCAAATATTGGAATAAGTGTATTTGCACTCATAAAAATTTTAAAAATCTGTATCTTAGAAACTCAGAATTATAAACCAACCAACCTATATGCAGGTGTTAAACCAAGATAGTAGTAAACAAGAACACATTTAATTAAGACAGTGCCTTATGACTCTAAGAGATTGACTTACTGGTGTAAGATTAATCCTCACCTAGCCCTTGGGATCAAAGAGATTTTGTTCTTCTCTCTTTAGGGATCCTAATCCTGTGAATCAGATGTGTGCTAGGTTAGGGGGTTACTTGTTGTTGTCAAGTGACAGCTGACATGTACATTAGACCTTGAGCTGTTGCAGAACCAGGTGTTCTGTCAGACCACAAACCCAGCTCTGAAAAGGAAACAGAAAAAGCCTCAGAGGACCACGGGTTTGTTTTTTCTGCTGCGCTGTATTGAGGTGGTAACTGCTGGTTTTTGAACTCCCACTGCAGGTGGCATCTCTGTAAAAATCAGCTAAGAGAATTCCCACGAGATCTGTGGTTTCCCCTGCAGCAGCAGGTGTTACCTGACAGTCACCCACATCCCACTGCTCTCGAGGTTTAGCTTGTATCCTTGTGCTGAGATCCGTGGCATTGGCAAGGGTTCCAGAACCATTCCGGTGCATCAGGAATAGTTAGCATCACTCCTGTGCCCCAGTTTCTGGTCTCAGCTTCTCCTCTCTTGGGAGAATTGGTGGGGTTTTGACATGCCTTTTTTTTTTTTTTTTCTTCCTTTTCCCTGCCCCGTATTATAAGGCTGGATTTACTTTACAAATGTGCAGCTTTGATAGATACATAATTGCATTCATTTGCAGTTTGTTTCAAAGCTAGTTGAAGGTAATCACTGTTTAGAGTAACTGCAGCCATTCATTATGCCCAGTAATACTTACTTAAACAGTTTGTTTGATACTCCATTTTTAATTAGTTCTTTTTTAAAGCCAAACCCAGTTTTTCATTCTTTAGTCTTTAGACTGTAATTTACAGCCACATATGCCAGATCATTTAAGTGGCTGGATAGCCACTGTATTTTCCTGTCTGTAACTCTATAAACAAGGTCTTTGTTTTCTTTTTAATTTTTGCAATAGAAAATAAAATTACCCAAGAAAACAGCCAGACGATACCCAGCATATGAGCTGTATCTCTATGGGGAAGGGAACTATGCTGAAGAAAACAAAAATCTCCTATTGACAGGAATTCCAGTTCTCTTTCTGCCTGGGAATGCTGGCAGTTACAAACAAGGTAAGTGTTTAGCTGAGTTATAGCTTTGTTACAAAAAAGCACTCAGAATTGTGCATTTGGTAGCTCTCTGTTTGAAATAATACCAGACAGCATCATAATGGTTGATCATATTAGTCTGTTTCATTCCAGACAGTCAGGATACATGATTTTTGTTTGAAATCAGTTGAATGGTTAAGCTGTAATATTTCTCTGGAACAGTACAGTTTATGCTGTCCTCTGGCAGCACTGCACCCTTGCTGTATTTTTGATTGCAAACATCTAGTTGGTTTTGATTTGAACAATGTTTGGTGCAGTGAATGCCAAATAAAACACGACCTGAATTTGATTAGGAGAAACTGAACCATCTGCTATCTGTGATGTAAAGGAATTATGTGCTATAGAAATCAGCATCATTTAAGCTTGCCCTCTAGTTTTAAATCATTTTAATGCTTTAAATGCTTAATGCTTAAAATGCTTTTAATGTTTTAAAGCATTTTTATTTTTCTGAATACCAAGTTTTGTGTTTCAATGTTTACTTTGGTACCTGCTATTCCTTCCAGTCTGGGTTTGTCAGACTGTTATTTTTGTTCCCTAAAATGTGCTTTGAAACAGTAAATAACACTCTCATGATGTTAGAAAATGGATATGTGTGTGGGGAAAATCAGCATAGTCTGAGCCCTGATTTCTTACTGTGATAATTTTTCCTTATATTAGCACTAAACTTGATTAAATTACCTGATTTCAGAAAATCTTTAGAGAGCTGGGGTTTTTTGAGAATGTACTTGCTTAGCTTATAACAGTAAAATATTTTACCAATTAGTACTTTCAGAAAACCCATACAGACTTCCAGGCACAATAGCATCCAAACAAGATTATAAACATAATGATTATGAGAGGTGCCATATGGACTTTTGTGATTGTGCATCAAATATTGCAAATCTGTGAATTAATGCTGTCTCTAAACACACGGCAGTACATCACTATGCAGGAAATAGAATGGTACTGTTGGGGCATTTTAGGAATCAAAAGGAAATATCTGAAGAACAAACTAACTAGGTGAGTAGAAGTACTACATGCTATAGGAACAATAAATATTTTAGTCATGTTCCTTTTGGAGTGGATTTAGGGAGACTGGCAATACGTCATCTGTGCACTTTGCAAAATTTTTGTTAAAATTAATTCATACTAATTCTTACTTAGTTCAGAATTTATTGTGAGGTAACACAGTTTTATTCTGATGCCTAGATGAGCATAGAAAGTGTTGCTATTATAATTTTTACACTTGTTTAAAATATATTCATATTGGATAAACAATGAAGACAGATGCTGCTACTGCCTTTGTTATTTTCATAGAACCACGTTGGAAAGGACCTTTAACATCATGGAATGCAAGCATTAACCCAGCACTGCCTAGCTCACCACTAAGCCATGTCCCTGAGTGCCACATGTACACAGGTTTTAAATGCCTCCAGGGATGGCAACTCCAGCACTACCTTGGGCAGCAAGTTCCAATGTCTGACCACCCTTTTGAAGAAGAAACATTTCCTAAGATCCAATATAAATGTCCCCTGGTGCAACTTAAGGCCATTTCCTCTTGTCCTTTGAGTTAAAAGTAGAGGCTCACTCACAACCCACCTTCAGGAGTTTTTGATGTGTTATGGGCACTTCTGAAATATTAATTCATCATCTTTCATGGGCACTAAAAAGAAATTTGTAAAATGTACGTAATTCAGACTTTGAGTAAAAGATCTGAGAAGGAGGGTTCTGCCGTTCTCTCAACCTGTACCCTAGGAGAATCTTGCTCCTGTGTGCTGGATTTGGGCAGAGCTTATGACCATCATTTGTTGTTTTATGTAGGCACTTTTGGGACTTTCTTTTTTATTTTCTGCTTCTGCTACCATGCCTTCTTATTTGCGGCTGTTAATGTTTTCATCCTGCATTGTCTCCATAGAAACATGGGGACAATTCTGCACACAAAAGGCTATATTGAATAGTAGCCAGGGTTAGACAGGGAAGACAGGTCAGAAGCAAGACCTTGTAAAGTGAACATTTTCTCTCCTGAGGTTTTAGGGTTTGGTTTTGCAATCCCCCATACTTATCTTAGTGGTATTTGGGAATGTTGTCGTAGAGTTGAGGGCCTTCAAAGGAGTTTTAGGAAAGCCTAGCAGTAGGACTGTCTCTACAGTTGGAATCAAGAATGCCTTCTCCTGGAGGCACTAAGAAGGTGCAAATGAGATGAGAAAAGCAGCCTTAAGGTGGAGGAACATGGTCCATGTATAAATTTGTTCCTGACATAAAATATCTCTGTTGTCAGCAGTAAGCTGAAAAGAAATGGTTTGGTTTAGAAGGTCTTATAAATTACTTGAGGTGAACAATGGATTTAATGTATTTGTTTCTCAATTGATTGTGTATTTATGTTTTTCTGCTGAAGTGATGCTGAGCAGTGACTGTTGGACTGTTCTAATTGATGTGGTTTCTTTTTCTAGTACGTTCTCTTGGCTCCATTGCACTTAGGAAAGCGGAAGATGTTGACTTCAAGTATCATTTTAATTTCTTCAGTGTCAACTTTAATGAGGAGTTGGTTGCATTGTATGGTGGTAGCCTGCAACGACAGACCAAGTTTGTGCATGAGTGCATAAAAGTAATTCTTAAGTTGTACAAGGTAAGTAGTGACACGTGCTGAGTAATGCACTTCCATTTGGGAATGGAATTCTGGGCTGCCTTTCCTGCTGCAAAACTGAAGAGTGATGAGTAGGGGAGGGAGACTTTATAACGTGTCTAGATATTAGAAGGTGATAATAATGCAATAGAGAAGTACTTTTCTTTAACGGATTTTTAGTACTTATGAAAATCCCAGAGCTTTAAGGAGGTTCTGTGTTGTGTTTCTAAATAAATACTTCTATGCACAATGGATCTTTTTCTAGTAGACATGTAAATGCCTGTAGCTTACTAAAATATTCATATGTATTCATTGCCTTACATCAAGTTTTCTCTGGGAAAGTTCGTTGATGTCCTCTGTTCCTAAAAGTTCCAGAAATTAAAATCAGCTTAAGTTTACTAAACTTGCACAGGCTACACAGTATTTCCTTTTGAGCTGGATACTTCATATTAAGCACATTTTCATGAGATAGCAAGTCAATTTTTATTCCGTTTGTAAGCTTGTTAAGTTGATGCTAATTCATGTTGTCCTTGAAAGACCATAAGTTAATTTGGGGGAAGCCAGGGGGGAGGAAATCTACAGGTGATAAGAATAGTTCAATGTCAAATCTGTTTCTAATGTGTCTGATTGCTCTTTGCTGAAGGATCGAGAATTTGCACCGAGCAGTGTAACAATAGTTGGGCATTCCATGGGTGGTCTTGTTGCAAGAGCATTGCTCACTCTGAAGAATTTTAAGCCTGAACTTATAAACCTGCTCATTACACAAGCCACACCTCACGTTGCACCTGTAATGCCTTTAGACAAATACCTTACCGGTGAGTATTGCATTTGTCTAATCACATGGTATTTCTTTATTGATCCTCTCAAGCTTTAGTGGGGAGATTCTTGCAAATCAACAGCAAAATGTACTGCTTTATTTACTGTAATGGAACTGTTCCTTTGTTACTCAGGTAGTTGAGGGTGCCAGGACACTCAGAGAAAGTCAAGTGTCATACAGAATGGATTATGTGGACTTGAGTTTCTGTGCGAGGCCTGGAGCTCTCAATAATTTGTAATTTAATAAGTTGTTATGTTACTAAATTTGTAAGCTTTCCAGTGAATGACGTATTTTCTTTCTTTTCCTTCTCCTCTTTTGAAACTTGACCTCTGCAATGACTTTTATCTTTATCGAATGAGATAGTATTAGTTCTGTAAAAGGTGCTAAATTTAATGTTTTTCATACCTAGAGGTTGTAGAGGTGGGAATGTAAATATAGATATCATAACGTATTTTAAATATTTACAAAAAAGATCATATTTTCCCTCACCTAAATAAGTGTGGCATAAAAATAAAATATAATCATTACTCATGTACTATACACTTCCTGAAAAGCTGGATTTGATTAAGCTATACTGATTAAATATGTGTTTAGTGATAATTGTGCTGTTACATGTAGATACTGAGGGAATTGGTGAAGGAAAGGGAACAGACATTAATTTTCATTTTTCTCTGTGACACCCAAGAGGAATGGATTATCTTTAGCTACTGAATTTGATTATTTGTGCTTGTATTAATTCTCCATCCTACAATTGATTTCAGTGCAGTGCTTCTTCCTTACTGACTGTTTCTGGACTTCAAGTAAATCTGTGTCTGTCCTTCAAATAAACCTATGGATTGCTACCCTAACAATATATGTGCTCAGCTGATACAGAAAATGTATCTGTCTTTCCTAACTGCTACCTCTTTGGGTTAAAACAATAATTTTCCTCTCTTACATGAATCAAAAGTGATAATCAGAGCTCAAATGTCTCTCAGGGGGCTTACAGAAAATTTTAGTTAATGTTTATATAGCTTTTTTTTTGGTATATCAAATAGGCTTATGGGAAAATGGTGATTGATTTTAATATATTTTATAGATTTTTATACAGCTGTAAACAATCATTGGATTCTAAAGGCCCAAGATTTAAGAAATTTAACTACCCTTTCTGTGGCGGGAGGATTCAGAGATTACCAAGTTCGTTCAGGACTGGCTTTTCTACCAAGATTGAGTCAACATGACAGTGCCTTATCTGTTGTGGTAAAAAAGCAAACTGTTTTTTTGGTTTTGCATGGATCTGTGTTAGATAGTTATTAATGTAATGCATGTATCAGTGTCTATATGGGCAGCATAGTGTAAATCAATATGAAAATACTGCATGTTCAAACACTATATGGATACTGTATGGTTATAAAATCAAAAATAGTTGATGTACTCTAAATGAGCCTGCACTGGAGGAGTATGTGTGGCACTGACTGGAATCATCTATCACTTGGTACTGTTTCTTCTTAGCACCTGCTTGCACTTCTTCAGAACTCAGGTTTTATTTCCCCACGTTTTTGGAAGAGGTGTGTATATGGAGAAAGATGAATGTGTAGTATAGAAGTAGAGTGTTCTGTTATAAAAGAGAGCTCTGGCATAGCACCTTCTTTTTGTATTTGTTGTTTCTCAAAGAATTCAGGAATAGAAAGGATGTAGAGGATCATCAAGTCCAATTTTCTGCTATTTGAGGCATCTATCCTTTCAAAATTAATCAAGGGTCATCAGAAAGTATTTAGGTTTGTTGTTCCATCCCCTCTCCATCAACTTGTTCCCTACATGGACAATGGAGAAGCTGGAAAACACTCACAAGGAGGTGGCAAATTTGTAATTTCCAACTTCCATTTACTGCAGAAGCCAGTTTTTTAATGCCTTTCTTCTGACATCTGCTTAAAATGTTACATGAAATAGCTGTCATTCCCTCGGTGTTTACCTCCCTGTGTGTTGTACAGAAAGCCTGTCTATAAATAGGCTCAGCTCGGATCCTGCTAGGCTAAGAGGATTAACTCTGCATTCCCTTTGTCCTAGTAACCCTTCTCTGCATCTGCTCTACTTTCATTTCTCTTGAGTGTTGGTGACCAGAATTTTGCATGAAATTTCCTGACTAGTGGTACCAGTTCTTTCTGGTTTTTGTTTGGTTTGTTTTGGAGGTTGTGTTGTGGTTGTTATTGTTCAGTTTGTTTTTTTCTTCCCAATGATGCATTAATAGTTCATAGTTTATTTGATTCATGTTGAGCAGTAGGTTGATGAGCTCCATTTGTGGGAGATTTTTTTGATAATGTTAGTCCCTAAAATGTAATACATAAAATCCATTTAAAGCAAGTAATAGCTTCAGACTGACCAGGTCTTTCTTTGTGGTGTTCTGATGTTCTTTATGTTGAGGATGCCCTTGGTTTCTCAGCAGCTTTCATTGGCATGCCGCTATTCTCATGTGCTAGGATCAGTTATTAAAATAGTAAGATTAGTCATAGAAGCAGTCTTTGAAGAAATTTTTGGTAAGTTTCCTCCTCTCCATTTTCTGCCCTTTCACCGTTAGTCTCTGCTATTTACCATAGACAGTTTGGTGATTTTGTTTTATAATTTCCATCTTGCACGTGCTTCAGCGCTTGCAAGATGGCTGACTGAAGAAGTCATTCTGTTGTACCCTAAGCCCTGAAACTCTTAAGATAAAGGCTGTTCTTTTTAATAATTGTGCAAATATGTTTAAATAAGGAGGGGAAAGTTTTCTATATAATTGTAGAATGTTGAGTACTAACAAAAGCTTAACCATTTTCTTCACCTGAACAGAGCTCAGCTGTGCCTAGAGCTTGGGCCTCAACTGACCATCTCTCCATAGTGTGGTAAGATAATGGAACAAAGGTTAACTGACTGACTCTGCATAGCTCTCTTCTCCACTGTTATCACTTTCTACCATAATTTAACTTCAGTTTAATATTATGGTGAAGTTTATTCTGACCAGTTTTATCACCCTGGATCTTTCCGTCCTAGATTTAATTTTACTTACTCTGTCTTCTAGGTGCAAAGAACTGATCCTGGCTACCATTAGAGCTTTTTTTGATCTCATAGATGAAAACACAAGGCAGGTCTGTATATGTGATCTCTATATTTACCCATCACACTTTCTTCTTCCATCCCAGAATGTTTAATCAGGAGAGATATCTCCCTATTTTAGAGAGAGCTCTTTCTTGATTATTTTAAGTCACACTGAGAAAGTAGTTTCCATTTTGTACCAGTCAATGAAAAATCCCTTTGTGTTGTTTGACCAAAGAGTCAGAAATAACAAGGTGTTAGCTCATTTTTTATTATTGACTGCTTGATGCTTTGTAGCTGATATGTGGGCTGAGCATTTCTTCCACAAAGCAGCAGATTCAGTTCACCTTGCACCAGGATAAGCAAATTTTGTTAGATCTGTAGCTGTGAATTTGGTGTCTCAATGTGTGCATAAGAGCAGAGCCCAAGACACAGAGGAGGAAGGATTTCAGGTGTTCCTTCTGAGGTTGTTTGGGACATTTTTCACATGTACTTACTTTAATGTGTGATTTAGAGAGACAAAAAGAGCAGTGCAGTTGTTTTGCAGCACTGACTGTGCTAGAGGGTAAAACTTTTCAGAAATCAGTTGTAGTGGCCACAGTTTTGGAAAGTGGAACAGATAAAAATTAGTCCTGGAAGGCCTATTTGGAAAAAGCAAAACCAAACCGATCAGAGAAATCCCAACCCCAAACAAAAGTGAATCACAGTGTAGCTATACAGCTGAATATGAGAACTCAGATTAGCCTAAATGTGAGAATTTTTCTTAAGCTCTGGCCTAAGTGTCATTTCAGGAAGAATGCATGTGTGTCTGTAAAGAAAGTTTAATGGAATGGTTTCCAGATGTTATGAGTTGGTGAGAATGTAAAACTCCTGAAAGTTTTGGCTGTGCTTTATAATGTGTAGATTTTCTGTATTGCAGTGATTGACTATTGATGGCATTTCAGAGCATTGAATTCAGAACAGAAAGGGCTCAATGTCTTCTGACAATCTCTCCTGCCTTCCCCCCACAAAACTGTATTGCTAGCTGTGATCACGAGATGATCTTAAATCACACACATTGGTAAAAAATTGATAATGTGCTCTTGTTTTAGATAACTGAAGATCCAAAGAAGAGAATGTCTGTACTGAATCACCACTTTGTGAGACACCCTGCAAAGATGTTTGAGGAAAATCCTGAAGCTTTTACACACCTCACAGGTGTGCAGCAGTTTTCTTTTGAATAGGATTCAGTAATACTGCTTTGTTAATGGTTAATCTTCTCACTAACAAAGTTTCAGAATACACTTTGTCCTCCTTCAGACAAACTAGGTTTTAGATCTAAGCAATCTGCTTTTATTTGATTTTGGTATTAAATTGGTTAACAAGGGTAGGTGCAAAAGTCTGTCACTTTTATATAGCTTGGATTCTGAGGATTCATATTTACACCAGGTTATCCAGTAGAAAATCTCAGAAACTGGGAATTGCTGGATGTCAAAAGGACAGTCTTATTTTGTTTCAAGATCCATGGGGTTTTTATTTTGCCATTAGTATTTAGTAACAGGATCATAGGGCTTTATTGTTTCCTGTGTAACTGATGATAACTGTTGCATGTAATTGTAAGCAGTAGCAATCCTCAGTGTTGATTAAAGCACATAAGGTTTGCATCCATATATGGATAGGAGATAAGACCTTGGTGATCAGTAAAATACAAGATTTTGGAGTTAAGAATAATTGTTCCTGCAGTGCAGCATACTGAAATATTTATTTTTAGGAGCTTTCAATTGGATTACAGTCAAAGACTCAAAATGGACTTACTCAGTTTACAATGTAAGTAATCTCTTTCCCCATTGTGTGTTTATGTTTTTGTTTTGGTTGTTTTGTTGGGGGGCGTTTCTGTGTTGTTTTTTTTTTTTTTTTACTAATGAGTTGGTTTTTATTTTAGGATTCTGATGGAAAATATTTCTCATTTCCTCTTGCAAGCCACAGAATATCATACAGTCATGTTTACTGTGAAAATAGTGTGTTGGTGAGAAAATACTTCTTTAATGTCTGGAGTTCGTTTGTAAAGATGTAATTTCCATTTGCTGCAGTTTTAAGACAATTAATGAGCAGCTGTTGAAATTGCTGCCATCCATTTACAATCACAGTCTAATGCATGTCAGAGGTACTACCTGTTTTAGCATGTCACACTTAGTATTCAAGATCTGAAACCTTCAATGCCACCTGAACCTCAAATGTTTTCTTTCTGACTCTTCAGGTTAGCTCTAGATTACTGTGTCCTTTAGTGAAGTTCTGTATTGATGGTTTGGAAGGAAGAAGTTGTTTTTAGTGCTGCTCTGTTTTTGCCATACTTCTAATTTGGGAAAGCTGTTCATAGGTTTGCTTTCCCATAATAAAATTTAAGTGAACCTGAAAGGCTACAGAGATCTTTCACTAAACAGAGAAAGTGAATGGAAGACAGATGAGGAGACAGCATCTCAGTTGTCTCCTATGAAGAGGAAAGACCATAATGTGCATTTCTTGTATTTTTAGCTTGAGACACATACATTCAGCCAAATTTTTGAAAGAGAAATTATGAAAGCTTGTTTGCTTAACCTTGTATTTATTCATACAAACTGACATTATTTAAAATGGTTCCCAGAAACCCCCACCATTCACTCTAAAGCTTCACCTTTCTGTCTTTGCAATTATAATTGCAAGATTATGATATCAGTCCTTTAATTTTCATCAGTTTTAACCCTTGCATTGTTTGAAGTAATCAGTATTTTTAATATATTTATAAATGCAATCACACACTGTTAATGTAGTATTTTATGGTACTGATTTTACAGGACACAAGTAGCTGGATTTATGGCTGCATGAACACTAATTCATCAATGTGGTGAGTATGAACAGTTCCTGTTCTTTATTCAAAGGGTTTTGTGAGATTGTGTTTGAATTTAAAGCCTATAAATTATCCTTGGTAGGAAGGGATTGGAAGTAAAATCGTTACTGTAAATAATTCATGCTTTCTATATCACCAGGAAAACAGGAAAGAATAGCTTTTCTTAAAATAGATGATATTCTTCTTCAGGGAGCTGTATTTTTGACCTTCATAGCAAGAGCTGGAGAGGGACCTTTCACAAGGACATGAGGTGGCACAACAAGGGGTCGTGGCTTTAAAATGACAGGGCAGGTTTAGGCTGGGTATTAGGAAGAAGTTGTTCACTGTGAGGGTGGTGAGGCATCAGAGCAGCTCCCCCATAGAGGTGTTTGGAACATTTCCATCCCTGGAAATGTTCCAGGCCAGGGTAGATGGGGTCCTGAGTAACCTGGTCTAGGAGAGGGTGTCCCTGTTCATGGCAGAGTTGTTGGAACTAGATGGTTTTTAATGTTCTTTTCAACCCAAACCACTCTGTCATTCTGTTTCTTTAGAATCTTGTGACAAAAGACATTAAATGTCACACAGAGCCTTCAAAAGAGTGGATTAAAGCATCTCTTTCTTTCTTCAAATTTGCTACTGTCATATGAAAAGTATTTAGAAGGGTGTGTGGTTTAGTGCTTATTTGTTATGACAGTCATTACACAGTAGATTTAAAACATTGTCTTAGCTTAAATTTGTAAAATAAACTCCAAGTAAATTTAATCTACCCTTCAAATTAGGGAAATCTTCCAGGCAAAATTGAACTAGCAGAGTTTTTATCTGTTCTGGAATCACTGAGGTGTACAGCCAGAGTCTTGCCTCCAGCAGATATCCAAATGTCACAATTACTTTTTCCTGATCCAAGAAGTTGGCTGTTACTCCTTTGTAGAACCTTTGATCAGCATGAAGTGCACGTTACTAGTTCAGGACTGCTACTAAAACCTCATCTAACAATAGTTGGCTGTGGACTGTCCTGAGGTCATGAACACTATTTAGAGAAACAGCAGTATTCTGGTATTCAAAAAATCCAAACCTGAAGTGGCCAAATGAATATGTTGCAGTTCTGTGAATACGTTTTAGAACTGCTGCAAACTCTTTAACAGCTAACAATTGTTTTTATTTATATGCTCTGTTTTAGATATTTTCATAGAAAAAATTGTGGTTTTGATGTTTAACAGATGTTAATAAAACTGCATGGTAATTCAATGCTAGTGCAGTTTTAGCTCATGAAAAGTTTTCATTTTGTGTCTTAGCTGCTTGGCTAATACATGCTGCAGGTTTTCTGTATGAGAGAGTTGGAGCTTTGCTTGGCTTGGTTTTGCACAAATAAGATTTGCACTATCTGAAATTACTGCAGTTTGATAAATTACTGTGGTAGCAGTGCACCCAAATTTCTTCTCAATTTAAAATGTTAATTCAGAGAGAGAGAGAGAAGCTGATAAATTAATCCACTGCCATAATGCTGGGCCTGCATAATGAGCATGCTTATCCTTTAATGTGCATGAATTTTTACAGCCTGGAAGCTGTTGATTTATCCTGGAGAGCTGAGTTACTTCCAACCACCAAGGTAAGTGTACCTAACTTGTAGGAGGGAGAGGTGCTTCAGGGGGTGGTTGCAAGTCGTAGAGGAAGGAGCTGTTCTGTTTGGAGCATTGGAGCAGGTTGTATTTCACAGGAAAAGGGTACAAGAGGTAGACAACTAGGAACTGGCAAGGGGCAAGCTAAGGGGTATGTTCAGTAATGGCTTTGCTACTTCTTTCTTTTTCTTTTTTCCTTTCTTTTTAAGGTTGTAATGCTGAAACTTCTGGACTATCCTTCTTTGTCCCACATTGTCATTCAGGTACCACCTGCAGTTGGCAATAAGGTAAAAAAATACAACATTCAGAAATTGCTTGCTTAGTGTATTCTGTGACAAGAGGAAAAGGAAGTATATTAAATATGTGCTAAGTTACTTTGAGAAACCATAGACCCCACAGTGTAGTGTGGTTTGAAAGCAGCTTCTGTAAGCTCAGAAACACTTTTATAAAATACCAAACAATAAGGCGTGAACAGCACTTGAAACATGTACAAAGCCACAGTTCTCAAATCAGTTCTTAGAGTTCTTGTTGGAGATTCTAATGGTAATCTTCCTTGTTCTTCTTAATACTCTGGTTGTTTTCCTGAATGTTCATACCTTTGAACAGTCATTTCTCTTACCTAGGTTAGCAGAGAATACAGCTAATTGAAGGCACCACACCTGGATTCTGGGAAGCATAAGTCAGATATCTCTGCAAGCTCTTAAACCACAAATGATGTAGTAGACCGAGTTGTGCAGAGTTCAACAGTTTGAATCTCACAAATGAGATGGATGTCTTTGCATCCAGGGTTCTCAGGATCCCATTAAGAGGGATATTTGAAGGCTTAGTGTGCTGCCCTTCTGGATCTGGCAGACCTTTCCAGTTAGTCCTGGAAATGGCAGACTACTGAATTGGAATTTCCATTCTAATCAGATCTGACATTGCTTTCTGTGACACAAATACAGTCTCTGAGTGTCTGGTATATTAATCCATGATCCAAGAAGCTATTCACAGCACAAATGAGTGTGATGTTCTTCTCTGAGTGTATCTTCAGATAGTTGTGACAGAGGCATCTTGCAGTGAAATTAGTAATGCACAATGTTCAGGGTAAGCAAAGATAAAGGAGAGCTCACTTGGGAAATGTAATTTGGCAAGTACAAAGGCTTTCTAGTCTTGTGCTTGGGTTTAGATCTGTTTTTAATATCCTCAATTGCAGTATACTTTGGGCTGTGAATTCTTCAAAGAGGATTCCAGAACAGTCCAGCTCCCTGTAACACATCTTTTTTCATTTGGTAAGTATAACATATTGCTTTCGGAAAAAATGGAAAACTAACATAACTAACCTTTGCCTAAAAATGTCAGGTCAGGAGGTTTTTGGGGGTTGTTTTTCACTGAAGCTAACACTGCTTTTGTTAGCAACATAGAAATGAGAAACATGGGGGGTTAGACTAACAGATATGAAAGTATGTCATTCTCCTGGAAAAGAAATAATCTGAAAATGTAGTGCGTTCTCAGATAATTTTATCTAATAAGTGAAAATCCTTTACAGGGTTTTCTTCAAGCAAAATTCTATTAAATTCAACTGGATTACTTTACAATGTACAGCTCCAGCACTTCAACCAAGTAAGAATGCTACTTAAGTTTTTAAGGTAATATAACCACTGTTTGTCTGGAGAAAAGTGAGTGAATTCTATTTTTTTGTGTTCTAGATATATCAAGCTTTCAAAATTTATATAGACAGTCACTGCCAGTCACTCAAAGGTAAATAGAAGTCTTCTAAAGTACAAATTTATAAAACAAATTGTTGAAAATTTGTAGAAACTAAAATCTTCTCATGCAATGGAGTTTAGGCATTGCTGTTATAATCTGTTCAAATATGTCTGCTAATATCACTCACTTCCCACTTTAAGAAGGATGGATCAACGAAAATGAGGAATTAGTCCTTTAATGTTTGTTTTTCTTATTTCCCAGCAAAGGGAAGTTGAATTTCCATCAGGATTCTGCCTTATATTGAAAGTGTTTCTTGAGTAAAGCACATTTGGCTAGGATTTGTATTTGCTGATAACGGGACTCAAATTTGAATGTTGAGCTACATAAGCTTAAACAGGATGGGTTGCTAAAGGACCCTGTTTCAAACAAAAAGAAAGTGATGAATTTTATTCGACTGAGGTTTTGTTTCATATTGAAAAGCACAACTCTTCTCAAAACTGTTCTTCCTTTTAAACATTTGTGTCTCGTCTTGTCCTGTAATAGCCTGAGTTTGAACATTTTGCTACTAACTGCTCTGATCTGCATTGCAATGTAACTGCAAGCCCAGAGATTCTGTGTAATGATCTGTGTGCCACCTTTATTTTACTGGCCCTGTAGTTTTTAGAGACACAGTTGCCACATCTGGTTCTTAGTTAAGTTTATATTTTTTAATGCTGTTCCATTTCAGAAAGAAAACCAAGTGTTTACAGACTTCATATCCCCTGGTCATATGAAGACTCAATAACTGTAGCGAAGTAAGGACTTTAACAATTAAAAACTTTTTGATATGTTTTTTGAAGAATATTTGCATCCTGTTGTGGTAATATTTCTCATGTGAGACAGTTTCTCCAGTCTTAAGTGCTTGGTCTCTGTATCTTTTCCTCATTTAGCTTTCTGCCCTTGTTGACAAAGATGTTTTGACTTTTTCTAGAATAAGAATACCTACTAATTGTTTGCTTAATGGTTCTCACTAATTTTCCTGTAAAAAGAAGTCAGATATGCTGGTCTGAAATTCTCAGGATAGTCATTGACCTTCTCATGAGTGGAGAACTGTGGCTGCTCTGGATGCTGGCTTCATCCTGGAAGCCAGGGTTTGGATTATATAGCAGCCCTATGTTTGCTTCAGCAGCATAGTCCTGACAAAATCAAATGATACAGCTTGAAATATATTTGTCACTTATGAAGTTGAACAACCTGACTGTATTTCAGATGGTTGGAAACTGTATTTCTAGTTTATTTTATAAGTCTGAAGGATACCTCACAATTTCCAGCCCCCTGTGTTTTCCAGCAGCATAATACTTCCAGGAAACTGGATTGTATTCTTGAGGATATGTTCTTTCCTGTTCTGGCACTCACCATATTTGCATGCTCTGTTAGGCAGTGTGTTCTCTGAACTTGTCTGCTTTCCTTAGGGCCATGTCCCAGGATAGTTCAGAGGAGAGGGAACTGAGGATGTTACCTAGTTCTTTGTGACAGGATAAACAAGTTCCTTACACCATTTTGCTCACAGCTTGAGGTGATACTTGGTGTGGTAGATCTGCTTTATGTGCACTTGTTGAAGACTGAGACACGTTTGGTTTTTCTGCTTGGTTCTAAAGACAGCAGTGACCATGTAAGTTGCTGTTTCAGAGTTCCATCTCTTGCTGAGATTTCTGCCAAACTGCACATCGCTCAGCCTCACAGTGACAGCAGCCTTCCAGAGTTAAACATCTACTCTTCCCCAGACTGTCAGTATGAAGTGAGTAAAACAGTTTTATTTTATTGCTAGTTTGCATTGCTGGATAATTTTTGCATAATTCAGTCTTTTAAACCATAGCTAATTAATCTAAATAAATACTAAGCAAATCTAAAGGTGGGTGTTTGGCCTTTTTAACATGTAGTGTGTGTTACAAGTATTTTGCAACAGATGGGTTAGTACTGAAAGTTGGACTCTAAAACTTTAAAGCATTTGCTTTTAATTGTCAATAGCAAGGTGTTGTACATTTTAGTTGTGGGATTGTTTGTGGGATTGATTGCTGTTTAAGTTTACTTCTTAAAAATTAAAGTATTTTGTACTTACGCTTACCATTATATGAAACAATTTTTTTTTTCAAGGTAATTCTGAAGACATCACTTCTACAGGTTCTTGGGCAAGTAAGAAAAACTAATACTACATGTTTTTTTTATGTCAGTAGCATCTATAGAAATTTTTACTACCTCCCTTCCTACTGTGGTACATCAGGTTCCTCCTTAATGCCAAGAGGAGCACTATTCAATGATCATTTTGCAACTTTTTCCCTTGGCAAGGATTTCTCCCGGATGGATGTCAGGCCCCAGTCCTCAGAGGAGCAGAAAAGCTCTCTAGCTCTAAAGAGCTGCTGTAAATGTGGAGTATGTGGCTTTTTGGTGAGCTCAATATCTGTAGGTCACTTTAACTTTCTTGCCTGATGAGTCAGTGGTGTTAAAACTTTAAAATACATTTGGCATCAATTAAATTGGGGGAAAAAGCCTAAGCAGGTCCATATGCTCCTTTTCAAGAAATCTTCTTTGGTTATCAATGAAGAATACATTTCGACATGGGGATCAGTAAAAATAGACTGGCCATCTGCAGTTCTCTGGATCTAAAGAGTAATTAATTTACAAGCACCTAAGCATAGTGCTGGAATAAAACTGGCAAGATTCTCTATGTGAATGTATACATTTAGAGCAAGGATTTTTCATTTTGTTGTTATTTTACAAGAATTTATAGGCTCTTGGTATATTAATCATGACTTGGGAGAGTGGAAGCCAATTAATACTTGCACGTAATTGCTTCCAGAAGTTCTTTGCCTAAAAGCATATATAACTGTATTCAGATTTCGCTTGGAAAGTGGCTTTTAAATTGTTTTAAACTTACTTTACTGAAATGTGATACTTGATTTTTTTCATACTTTTCTTGACTGGAAAAAACCCCATTTGTTTCTAATTTGATCATTTATCCAAACCTGTTTCATCAGCTGCTTATGAGAGATTCTAGTCTTTTCCATCTATAACATTAATTGCTATTGGAGATTATTAAATATGCATTAAAATGAGAAACTGGATCTTTCAAGAAAGATTTTCTAATCTCATTATCATTCTGGCTTCATGATATATATGTGTTTTTAAAATATTTTTTTATAGATAGAAATGAAGTTATCCCATTATCCTTGTCTTTCAGATAGTAAGGTTCCATGCTGGTGCTTTTCCAGTCTATATTGTTTCTAATATTCTTCTTACTTATGGAGGACAACTGAGCACATTGAGATCAACAGGTAGCTTTCTAAAAATCTGTATATTTTTCTCTGTCACAAGTGTTTTTAAAGAAATTGCTTATTGAGTTTACTGATGAAAGACTAGCTAGATGTGAATTTTTCAAGCTAAATATCATTCAACTTACAGAAATACTTGGATCTGTGTTCTTTTTTATTTTTTTCTTAGCTGGTAGTTCTTCAAGGTTGTGTTGTAGCAAAATCTTTATTATTTTAATTTGCAGTCCCTTCTCTGTGAAATATCAGTGTTGCACAGTAGTTTAGAATTACCAAAAATCTACTTAAAAGTACATGTAAAAGTTTAAAATGTATTGTTAATGTGCAGGAAACACTATTTCTTGCAGGAAGATGAGATTTGCATTGCAGCTTTGTTATGCTGTCATGTCTTCAGACAAAGTGCATTGTTGTTACAATTCAGGGGGTGTTTGTAACAAACTCCACAATGTCTCTAGAAGCTCATGTGCCATATTGCCTTAATGTGGGCGACCCAGTGGAGAAGGGCCTTGGTGGTAAAATATGCAGCCTTGCAGTACTCATACAAGACATGGTTATCTTGTTTTCAAGTCAACTCATCATTGTCTGAATTTATATTTTGTTATGGATGATGTTTGTTGAAGTTCATGACAGTAACTACAGATGTTCTCTGTTCTTGATCCTAGGCCAGTGTTCAGACTTCTCCCTCGAACTAGTTAGGGCAGCAAAGCCCTACAAAGTAGAACCTCTTATAAGCATTGTTGTGTTTCTGCAGGGGTGAGTTTGCATCATTTATTTGTTTAAAGCAGTTTCCAAAGCAGAAGTTTCAGTAAAACTGTTGCTGGGGAGGAATATTATTTTATTTGTAGTCACTGTAAACACCTGACTGTTACTTTGCTTGAAAGACTGTAATAGAAGGAATAGATGATAGATATCTAACTGTAAGAGCAATTGGAAGTGATAAATAATACTGCTTTCATGTTTTTGGCAGGTTTAACTGGTTTAGAGAGATATGGGAATCACTGTCACTACCAGAGGTGGATGCTGCTGTACTGAGTAGTCAGGATGCATGGTTCCCCCTTGTGTCCCTGATTCTATTTCTTTTTGGGACAGGCATTGCCTACTGGAGTGGAGTATTTTTCTCTACATCTCTGAGACTCTTCTCTTCATTATGGTTAACTCTGATTAGGTAAAACAACGTGATGCTATATAATTATGCTCTTCTAGATGACTTTGACCCTGACAATTTGGGGTTTTTTTGTTTGTTTGCTTCTGTGTGAATGCTCGGGCAAGATTGAATTGTGGGCAGATTGAATTTGTACATGATTTTAGGCATCTGGGTTTGAAAGCAAGCAGAAATTGATGTCTGGGAAGAAGTACAACAGGAGTTTTGTTTCTGGATTTTTCTTTTTTAGACCTACTGAACTCCAGAAAGATAAGTTGATTACACCCAGCAGACTCTGTGGGATGATATCTCTTGCTTTGGTTAGCTGGACCACTTGTGGTGCATTTGCTGTACTCATTATTTATCTTCAATACTTGTTCAAGGTACTGAAAGGGTAAACATTTTGTATTTGTAACTGAATTGAAAATTTTAGGTGCTTTGAATTAACCCCAAGTTAAAAGCAAAAATCCAAATTACCCTTTTTCATACATAAAAGAAAGTTATTATTCTCATGCTTGAAACAGGTATTTCTAATTTATCAGTGTAGATATCTCATAGAATTTTTCTTCTTCTTTTGTTAATGCTTCTTACAAAGAAATGTGTGGTCCCACATGCCCACTACAACAAGGCAGATAATTGAAAATTTTAACTTATAGCTAGGCAATATTATAAAAACAAAGACTAACAGCTCCCTTGAAGAGTAAGGACTCCTCAATTTCTTTTCCTGTACTACAGCTTTTGTGTGAAGAATCCTTACTAAACAAACAACTGCTTGTCTTACAGGTTATAAAACTGCATGTAACTGTAAGAGCAGAGCAAAACATGCACAACAGGGTGAGTCTGTTTCCTGCTTCTGTTCCAAACTGTGGCCAAAAACTGCCTGGCAAACTTCTGCCTTGATACTCTTAGGCTGTGCTGCAGTGACTGGGTAGCTGTAGTTCACTTGCTGCATGTGTGATGTGAAAGAGCAGCCAGGCCATGAGCAGCCTGCTCCATCACACATGGCTGCTGTTCAAAGTTTCTGCAATGTGAACTTGTCATCTAAGAAGGGAACTCTGTCTCTGAATACACACAGATTAACAGCGTTTGTCTAAATTTTGGTATTTAATTATCCATGGCTTATTAAAAAAAAAATCTAGGTAATAATCTATACTGCATGTAAAACTGCTTTTTCTAGAGAGGCAGCATGTGCAGTTCAAGGTTTTTTTAGTCCAGAGTTGACAAATAGGATGTATTAGATGAATATGGACTGAGACTGCAGCACTGTGAACTTTATTTTCTGGGTTACTTTAAAGTATAGGATCAAAGATGTAAGCAGGTGTGGATAACAGCATATGATAACTACCTGCTCTTTTTTTGTAAACATAGAACAAAGTCCAACACAAAAAGTTGTTGAAAGTTTTCTTTGGGCTTCTTTGAGTGGATTTTTTGTGTGTTTAGTTGAAAATCCTCTCCTTTTATCTCTGTATAATATTTTGTTTCATTTGTGGGTTTTTTTTCTGTAACTGGAAGTTAGTATCTGCCAACTCATTCGTTAATCTTTGCTATTTATTCCTACAGGTAGTATTTTACTCCCAGTTGCATTACTTCCTATATTTTTCCTGTGAATGATCATCTGTGATTTTTCACCCCCATGCTTTATTACTCCTTTTATTTTGTTCTTCACCCTTCCAGGAACTCCTTTTCATTTAATTGGTGTCAGGGCATCTACAGTCTCCATTACTTTCTTCCATAGATATATAAACTATTAGTGTATGAGAAATTTCTGGTTAAATTTAGATACTTTAAAACTGGACTTTGCTTTTGGTGGCTTTTTGAGGCATAAATTGCAGATTTTCTTCCTAAATCACAGCTGGTGTGATACAGTTAGGATATTTTTCCCCTCTTCTTTCCCCAGCGTGGGTTCTTACAAACCTGTGCACGGTTTTGTGACTTCTGTCTTTCATTTCCAGGATTCAGGCCACTCAAAAGAAACTTCACAGAACTCCAGTACACACACAGTCAAAGCCCAGAGTTTAGTGGACAGCATTCCAGAAGCAACACAGTCTCCTTCCAACAGTAAAACACTTGCTGAAGCTGTTAACAGTCTTAAGATGCACATTACAGTCCTTAATTTATTCACGTGGATTGTGCTGCTCAACTTGCCATCTTTAATTTATTGGTTAAAAAATCTCAGGTAAATTTTTAAATTGACACTAAGGTGGAAGAAAGTTACAGGAACCTTTGAAAATAATAAAAATTATAAAAGTTTGATTTTTTACATTATTAGTTACATTACAGTTTTAAAGACTTCTGTTAATTATAATTGTTTTCTCTGTCCTGTCTGGTTTCTATTGTGGTGTAAATAGGTGTTAAGTGAATTGGTGATCTGTTGAAGAAAGTAATGTTTCAGAAGGGGTTTAAAATCAGGCAGGGCTGCCATATAGATTTCATGTATGTTTTTTGTCATCAGCACATGGATATTATTTGGCAGCCTAGTTTAGAAGTGATGGGATTTTTAAACAATTTCTTTACAGGTACAGTGTTAAACTTGATCCTGATCCCTGTAGATCCACAGCTATTATCCTCATATGCATCTTAGAAATTCTAATGAATTCAAGTACTTCTGAAGTGAAATCAAGGTACTGTAGCCCAATCTCTAGTTTTGCTTTCCTGCTTGTTTGTGAATTACCATTTGTGTGGTAAAACTTAATTTATGCTGTAATTGTTCAGCCTCTATAGAGATTCATATGGTTAAGTCTAAAAGATGAGCTAAAATGTGTGCAAACTCTAGTTCAGTTAAGAGGAAAAAATCCCCTGTATTTGCCACATGGAAATAAATGAAGTATGTGCTGTCTAAGCAATTGGCTGCATAACAATTTCTTGAAATGTGACTTTTTAACTCATGATTCATTGTATCCTTTCAAGTGTCACAGAATCCAAATACATTGAGCAATTATTGTCAGACAAGTACAAGGAAAGGGGAATTCTACAGTATTACAGTTATGTTCTTGTAGCTTCCCTTATGGGAGTAGAAATATAATGTGTACTCTACTGGATTAAGAAGTTCTGAGAACTTGGTTTTACTGACAGAATTACTTCTTGTTGAGATATGAAATTAGTCAGTGCCTCATGAATGACAACAATAATGAATGTCATTTATCCTCTTGATCAGTACCTGTTATCTCAAGTGATCTAAACAATTAAGTCTTCCTATGTTACAGAGAACAAATTTCTAAATTAATATTTGTAATGACATTAACATTTTTGAATAATTTCTCTTCCTTATGCATCAATTTTTATGGTATATTAGACCTAGTTGTTCAGTTTTAAAGATTAACAAAATCTTGAAATATAAATCACTTTGCAAAGGAAAATGAAATATGGCATTTGCATGCTTTCTGCATATGTGGCTACAAAATAATAATTTTTCTTCTTTCTATTCTTACAGTAAACTCTTGAAGATTGCAGCCAAAGTTCCACTCCCTTTGTCTGTTGCAATGCTGGCCTTTGGACGAATGCATTTATA
Source organism: Vidua chalybeata (assembly GCF_026979565.1). Lineage (NCBI taxonomy): Eukaryota > Metazoa > Chordata > Aves > Passeriformes > Viduidae > Vidua > Vidua chalybeata. The sequence continues at coordinate 10,771,469 of NC_071536.1, read as the reverse complement.
CAGAGTCCCACACTTTGTAACCTTTTCTCTTCTTCTACATGTGCTGTGCTGTTTTGTGTAATGTTCATTCTATATAGGACAATGCACCCTAGAAACTTAACACTGGAGATGGGAAAAATTGCAACACAGAAATGCCTAAATTAATATGATCAGTAGTTTACATTATGTGGGAAAGAGGACAGAACTGTGAATACTTTACAAAAAATTCATGGTTTTATTCATGTTGCTTAGAAAACTTTTCCTGGTGTTTATTTCATGTCTCTGAAAATGGAGTGATTTAACTGTGTATAAGCACCTGACTCATACCAGTGCAACATCTCAATACTCTGCCTTGTAGACACTTTGGTATTTCACTGTACTGCTTTGTGAAAACAGACATTTTTTATTCACTGTGCCATGCTGTGTCTGTGTTCTGAACTTGCATCTCTTGCAGGTCTAAAGTATGCTGGTTAAAACTCAATACATTTCAAGCACACTGTGACTATCACAAAAACCACACAGCCAAGTATACTTTGAATTACTTTATGTTAAATTCAAAAGCTGCCACATTTGTGTCTAGACAAACTAGAATGTACTGCTTATATAGAACTGTTATTTCTATCAAATCATTTGTTCAATCAGTGTGAGTTGAACATTTGTGAGATTATTGCAAGTCTTACACATTTTACTTTTTGTGAGAGTGAGAAGACAACAGTATTCTATGTAGCTTTCTATTCAGGAAGGATACCAGCAGATTCATAAACAATTTGCTGTAATGTTGTTTTAAAACATTGTCAGTTTTCTCTGGAATTTTGAAATTAATCCTTGGACTTTGTCCATATGTAGAAGCTAGCAAACATTGAGATATGGTGTGAGTTAGCAGTGCAGTTGCTGCACTCTTTCTAAGTAGACAAGGCAGGCTTTTTTCCTATTGTAAACAGAGAATCAACCATCTCCTAATAAATGCCAATACATAAATGAATATGGAATAGTTACAACCCTGCAAACTCCTATCCTGCCATACAGTGCTAACTTCTGCATGTGGGCAAACTTGGTAATAGTGGGAAATACTGACCATAATTATTAGCTCTGTATAAATTTTATCTTAGTGCCTAGATGCTACAGTGACTGCCATTTATAATAAAGCCTACAATAGCTATGTGTAAGGAATTCTGTCCCCTGGGCGTGTGTTTTGCCAACAGAAGAAATCTCAGCAGTCCTTAGGTTTAAATGATTCTGTGTAGAGATGAGCTTACTACTTGCTTCTGTGTTAGCTGTCTCTGCTATGTCTGAGATACCTGTTACCTTCATCTAGAAATACTAGACCAGCTCAATCATCTTGTAGGAATACCAAGAGGAAATCTGCTGCTCTCAGTCAATCAAGTATACTCTTGATACAGTAGTACAGCCAGCCTGACCCATTAATTCCATCATATCTTAATAATCTTGCCTGAAGTGCCTCAGTTATTTCTAATGTGTTGTTAGGGTCAATTCCTTTGAGCTGGCTGGAAAGACTCAATTCACACAGTGACTTTCCAAAATAAAGGACAAACGTGAAGAAAGCCACATGTGTTTTGTTTGCTTATATCCATGTCAGCAGTTCAACTTATTAGTAAGTCATTAAAAGTGCTGTAACTGAGTATAAGGGTATTGTAGTTAGCCAAACCACTGTCACTGTTATCAGTAATCAATGTGCTGGTATTCTAGTCTTAACTTTTTCAAAATAGAAGGTTAGATTATATATAGTGTTTGTGAATCAGAAAAGTTATTTGAATAGATTATATCTTGATATTTTCTAATCAAATGTATGCTACAGTATATGTATATAAGATAATTTGTGTGATTTAATGTACTTGTAGCTAAATGCACCAGTTGGTTAAATGAGAAATTGCTGTTCAGACATAGAAGAATAGAGTTGTTGTACTTGCAAATGGCTGTGAATGAAAGATGGTGGCAGAACTGCTTTAGAGCTGGCAAAGGGCTGTGAAATATGCAGGATCTGATTTCTGTGGAAAATAGTTTTCCTTGACTTTCATGGTCCATTTGGCTTACTACTCTATTTTACTTTTGATTTTGTTTTGCCACCTTAACAGGCTCTTTCTGCATGAATCCATTTGTTGGAACTGTTGGAAATGAAACAGACTCAATATTTGATAGCTTTCAAAATATGTCATAAAGTGAAACCTACTGAATTACAGCAGCATAGGATAATACCAATTTTTTTTTAATTTAATGATTTTTTTTTTTTTTAGCTGGAGTTCTATTGATGATTGTTAGCACTCTTCATAAAGTGGGTTCTGGTATCTTGTGTAGTTTCCTGCCTGATTTTCAAGTTGGAGGTAGGAATAGGTATAATCCTGAGCCTGAGATCCCAGATGACAAGAGTTTTTTACATCTCCCTCAACACTCCCTTTTCTCAGAGATGGTTTAGCTTTACTGGGGAAAGGAGGGGAAGTCTTACTCCTGTTTTGAATTGAAATGCCTTGTGTGCCATTTAATAGATTTAAACTGTTGTCAGGGATGGTGTCTGGATCATGCAGTGATCGTGGACTGGACAACTTCAGCTGTTTGCCAGATTAGGAGTCTAATCCCAATTAGATTTGCCATACAATCAATGGATGGTAATAGGATTGGAACAAGTCTTAGAATTCATCCCATTCTAAGAGAGGATGAATTATCCTACTTGTCATTCTGAAAATAACTAGATTTTTTAACAGTATGAGATTGTTTTTCAGGTAAAATACAATGATTGATTGTTGTTACTTTTGGACAAGAAGCTTCTCTTAGGTGAATCTGTAGTTCTGCCACTGTTCAGTTATCATTTCAGCAGAAACATAGGATAACCCTATATATATATATACACTGTTAATTGCATATATATAAGGAGATGTAAATATTACTGAAATATCCTTTATTATGAGTGGGCTGCATTTATAAAACAGCTTTTGTCAAATACATTATAATGTCTCTTACTACCTTTAATTACATTAAAATTCCACTTTCTTCTTCAAATTTTAGATTATCTAGACTATGTGGGAGGAGATCAGGGCACAAATTGTAAGAGTTTAGACCTCAGGATGCATTCAAAATAAGAACTATTTATGTGGATCTAATATCATTTTTTATAAACTATCAGAAACAATGAGGAAACAGGGTAAGAACTTAAAATACTAAATGCCACTAACTTTTGGTACAGCAGAATCTTTCTTTGACAGGGAGAGATTTAATGAGAAGCTTTTGGTGATAGCTTCACACCCTGAAATTACTCTGGAAGTCTATAATCTTTTCTGCTTGATGTCATCAAACGTGTTCCTCACAGTCTCATCATGCTGCAATGACATGTGTAGCTAGCACTTCATAGAAAGTCTTTATGTGTCTGATAAGGAAAAACTCACCTCTTCACTGGAATTGCCAAATGTACCTGGGAACTGAGTGAATTAATATTGTCCAAAGCTAATCTTCTTTGTTGTGATTTAAAAGTTGCAGTGGGTCACATTTTAGCATCCTATTGAACGAGGATTGGTTTGGGGGTTTTGGTGGGAGGTTTCTTTGTATGTTTTATTTCCAAGAAACCTGCAGTAACTGGAATTTAAGTTAATATTATTTCTGACATTTAGAGTTCTGCCCTGATTTGGGTTTTGAGTAAACTAATTCGTGTAGCAAATCATTTATTAATAGTAATTTTCTACATTTCAAAACAAATAGATGGATAATGACAAAACTGTAAGCGCTGCAGTACTAATACATTGTAGAAGGCATAGTGACTGCTGGTATGTCTAAGTGAATTTTTCATCTATAACCTAATTGGATTAACTTTAAAGTCAGTGATTAATAAAATAAAATGTATTGACATTTAACGTCAAAAGCATTGCATATGTCAATGTTTGATACATCTCATTTTCCATGTGTGTGCCAGTAACAAGTGATGAACTTGTTTGGTGTTTTCTGAAATCTGATAAATCTGATCCATCTGACAGCACAGAATAAAGTCTGTTATGCAGCCATTAATAAATGTAAATATTTGAGAAACTTTCATTTGAATCAAGTTATTTCAATACAGGGCTGAGTGTGTTTAGACTTCTGTTGTATTTATACTGAGATAAAACCAGCCATTTACTGACCTTTAATACTCTGAGCTATGAAAATGTTTTTGGAAGTGGTTGTAGAGTCTGTACAGAATTGTGCTGCTGTTCTAAGTCACTAAGCTACTAGAACATTGTTAGTTGTAGACTGAATTCTTAGTGCTTATTATCCATTTAATGTTTTAATGGTGAATGTTTCTCACTTAATTTACAGCTTTGACTTTTTGCATCTCTTTGTTTTCTGCGAGATAATCAGTATAGCTTTTGTAAGCATTTAGCACTGTAAAAAATAAAATTTTCATCACTGTTGCTTTAGGGGAGACATACTTTGGTCACCAAAGCTACATACAGCTGTTGTATAGCCTCTACGAAATGTGTGACAATGAAGGACAATTCAAAACTAGCCCATTTTTTATTTTAAAGTACAATTTCTACATTTTTTTTTAGAGCCAGAACTTGAAACTAGAATATTAGAATCCATAAAGTCTTAAAAAATTTGAAAACCTTTTGTAAGGACTATACTTTCTGATGTATATTTTTATTTATGGGAGAATGTGTTCAAAGCTTTTAATCAGCTCATCTATCCTCAAACTCAAGTAAAAAGTATACACTTTTTCTTATTAATAGACACTGCTGCTTTTAAAAATGAATTTTAAGCATTTAGAGAGAAAATTCCATAGCTTGCTCTTTAGCAAATCTGCCCAGCCCTCAATTTTCAGGTGTCCAAGCACATAACTGCCTCAGTTATATGTTTATTGCCTTGTAGGATGAAAACCTGAGCTGTGATATTTTGACTTTATTTTCTTAAGATTTAAAGTTTCTTTCTGCATTCTTAAATGTAGACAGATTTTGCTATTCATGCTGTCTTAAACCTTGTAAGCATTGCCTCTCTACAGTTACTGGCAGCTTGTGCTCTGGATTCTGTAGGACTGTGTGGTGTCAGAGCTGACTTTGTCTCTAAAAACCTGGAGTGGTGAACATCATCATATTTGTTATTTGTGGCACATCATTGCAGGTCCTCCTTGCACAAGCAGCTCTCTCTGGTTTGCAGTGCCAAGCAGGATGTTCCCACAACAGTGGGAACCAGGACTGACCTGGGAGGAAGTGCAGCAGCTGTGTCCTGTAGACTCGTTCTGTTTGTTGAAATACCAGCCAAGACTATTTTTCCCCTCCAACTTAAATAATTTCAGGGTATGTCTAAGTATCAAATGTGCAAGTGTGTTGATGTTTATTTTTACAAAAGGCTAAGTGCACTATTTTAGGATCAATTCAGGCTTCAGTATTTTCCACCTACTCCACTCTGATTTTGGAAACGGGATTTGAGACTGCAGCACCTGACAGCTGGAATACTTTACAAAAGTCTACAGGTAGTGGACAGGACACACATAATTAGAGTGCCAGACCAAAACTGAAATTTCTCACTGTGACTTTAAAATTGTAGCTTTCTAGAGAAGAAAAAAAAAAAAAAAGTATATACATATTGTGCCTTAAACCAGTAAATGAATACACTCTAACTGTAGCCTGTGGACTTCCATAGCCTTATATTTGATTTTTGAAGTTGACCAAAAATATTTGTGTGGATCATACTGAAACTTGATTTTGGGGAAAAGTGCTTTAAATTATTTTGACCCCATTTTACACTTAGAGAAATTAAGATTTATGACAAGCACAGCATATTTTTTGTTTGGAATCGCACCAACCAAAGTCAGAAAGCTTTAGCTGACCTGAATTTTTCTAGCCTTTCTGTTGTGACCAAAAGAAAAATAAGGAAGGAAAACTAGTTGCAGATATCTGTCTCAGCTTTGAAGCCTGTGTGTCAAATTATTTTAAACATTTTGCTCTTTAGACCTCAAAAAAAGAAATCCTCTGAATTTTAGTTTAAGCAAAATACTGTATTTAAGCCATTAAATAGCAAAATCTTCACCAGTGTGAGAAGAAAACTAGGCAGAGGCAGGGTTGATTGTTCGTGTTAAGGCTCCAGAAGCTTTGAATACTAAATTTTACTTTTTAGGAAAAATATTCACATGTAAATCCCTGAAAATTCACATGTAGATTCCCTTTTTTGGAGGAAAAAAAAAATTACACTTTTTTTTATCCTAACTCATTAAAGAAAACTAGAACTACTTAAGATCTTAAACTCTTGGTTTAGTATAGTAGAAGGATTTCTTACGTGTATTTTTAATACAAAGAGCTCAGGAAAAGCCACTGCTGGCTTTTCTTATTTGTCTCTAGAGGATTCTTTGTGTGTTTTGAACAAACCCCCCCAAATTCTGACTTCCCCCCCTCCCATATTAACACCACATAGCACTGAACCTTAGAAAGTGATGCTGTCTCAGAGCTTGTTGTACTGGAGGTGTTTAGACATGCACACAAACAACTGCCCATCAGCTGGTCACAGAGCTGCTTGGAAGCAGTACATAGCAAAGTTGTAAAAAATTTCCTTTCACTGGGCTCCAACTTCAGTCTGGGTGCCACAGTGCTGCTGCTGCTGAGCACAACATGGAACACACAGTCTTTGTGTCTTCCCTGCTGCTTAAACTCATTCCAGTCACCTCACTTTTTATTTTGTGGTGATGTTTCAGCACTCCTGGTCATTGGTGATTTTCTAGCCACTAGAAATCTAGTATTGGAATTCTAGTATTGAAACCCTTTTGAGAAGGTAGAACTACCTTTAAGGCCTTTATGTATGATGATAACTTGAGAGAAACTGTAACTTGATTCCCCACTGACCTTTTATTTGTTTTTTCAAGCACAAAGACAGAATAATGTTGGTCAAAATACCTGGTTTGGGTGATTAGTGGGGAAGGATTTGTTGGTTGTAAAAGGACTTAAAACTTTGAAGAAAACATATGTAATTTTGGGGGGAATCTTATCATTTCTCAAGCAGTCTGTCTTAGAAGTTTTTAACTCTTCCTCTGTTTTCAGTTTTTATGTAGCTACCATAAATCTGATGTTGTACATGAACTCGCTCTTAATATTTACTGGTTTTTAGAGATGCTGGCAGGATCTTATCTATAAATGTTTGAATAATGCTATAGCAAATGATTGTGCTTACAAAAATGTTTATAACTAAGTTCTTACAGATCATGTCATGTATCATAAACTTCGGCAAAGTCCTTGTCTTGTGAGATGCTGAGAAAACCTTGGAGAAGAGGTATTTTCAGATGATGTTGTAATTGCTGAAAGATGAAATCTCATAGCCTTTAAAAACTGCATTTAGATACTTTTTTGTTGTAGTTGAGGGCAACTTGATTGGGAGCTACTCTGGGATGTTCTATTTTGTTTGGTGGTTTCCCTAGCTGCAGAGTGTACTTCAATTTTTTTTGTCTTTTTTTTTTTTACACAAGTGTGCATGACTTTAAGTACATTGTATAGCAAATTCCCTGCTGAAGAAACACTTCTGTATATTTTTGTATGGTATTCTAACGTGCTTGCATTGGTACAGATGGTTGTAATTCACAAGAAGTGCCACTTGGCAGTGCTGCTCTGTGGAATGTTGTGTTACCCGTACTGCTGTTGTACAAACACGCTGATGAGTGTTGTGAACAACGTTTACCTTTAGTCTTGGCTCAGGTACTCGTGTGGAGCAGTTTGGTGCTTTTCCTCCTGACTTGTAATACTTGGGATTCTAAGCAGAAAATAAAAGTAGTAAATAAAAAGCCTTGTGGTTGGAGCAGTACTTTAACAGGTGCTTCTTTCACACCTCAATGCAATAAAGAGAGTTTGATAGATAGGATGAAGCTTGGCTCAGCATCTTAACTCCAGCACCTTAGGCTTCATGAATGGGAAATGCAATAAAATCAAAGTGTTTGCTGAATAATACAGTTTATATAGAGCATCATATGTATAAAACTTGTTCTCAGCTAAACTAGTATATTTTATATTACTGTATTTTAGAGGTGAATTGCATGGAACTGAGCAAGCAATGCTATCAGCATTTTCATCTTCACAGCCATTTAATTCAAACATACATGAACATTACTTCTTGTGCCAGAAAGGCTATATAATTAGTACAGACACTTTGAAAACATATGATTTATTGAAGATGTTTATCAAGAAGACCTAACGCTTAAATTTGGGTGCATTAAAAAGGCAGCACCCTGACATCTGGCTTTGACAGCATTTGTTAAACTTAGCTACTGTCCTCAAAAGTGAGGATGCAATTCAATTCAGTCAGTGGAAGTATACTAATAGTATTTTAATATGAATGTGTTCTGCTTATATTTGACTTTCCCAGAAGGAAAGAATTGAAATTACTAGAAAAAGACCAACCCACACATTAAAATGAGCTCTAGGTCTAAACAGACTTTTTAGCTCAACAGTTTCTCAGAGCTTCAGCTCACAGGAAGCAACAATACAAATGTGTGTAAGGGATTTTCTTTTAGACAGCTCACAGAAAATATATGCTAATTGAGTCTCTTGCATATCTGCATGCTTCATCAGTCACCCAAATTGCCTGAGTTCCTCTGCTAATAAAACAGAGGAACTGTTTCTTATTTGCAGATGGCTTCAGTATGTTTTACTAGCTGAATATACTGCATATCCCCAGTTCTTTGTAAATAAATCAAAGCAATAAACTAATTGGCGGGGGGGGGAGGGGGGGAAGAGGTAGAAGAAAACTGCCAGCTCTTCTGGCTTTTTTTTTATCTTGTCCTCTTTCCAAAGCTAAAGAAGGAACTAAAATCTAATCCCAAACTGTAAGTCTTGCCTTTCCCCTTTCTGTCATTTTCTCTACAGGAGCATATTTCTACTTCTAGCTGAAATAAATATCTACCTAGAAGACCAACAAAGGCAGTTCTCTTATACTGGGACCTGCCTTTTTCAAGTTATTCTGGTGCTACTGCTCTGTTCTTGATGAGTTCACTATCTGGAAGTTGAGTGTTACGAAACATAATTGATGGGGCTTGATGGATTTTCTTTTTTGTGTGTATGATTTTTTTTAAAATCCAAATATGCAGAATAATAAACAAGCTGGATAAATTATCTTGATTTTTTTACATACTACTGTAGTTATGAAAATAACACTGCTAGGATTTTGTTTACTGTGTTGCTAATGATGTTTGGATGTCCACAACTTCACCTTCCTGGAAGGGTGGTAGCCAGTTTTTATTTTACTTTGAAAATTTAAACCAAAGAAAAATGTAAAGCTTCTAGTCAGACTTAAACATCTACACTCTGGAGTAAGGTGATGGTCAAATATTTTTAATTTTAACATGTCTATTGAGGGATATATTTTATGTGATACTAAATCATGTATCATCTACATAGCAGAGAGAAGAGTGCAGTGAAATAATAAAAAAATATGAGCAGCTTTGATATGAAGAATGCTATGCACTAAGGCCAAGGTAAATTAGCAGAGTCCTCCTTGCAGCCTTTGTCTTAGTTTGTAGTGTGACAGGAGGATATTAACTGCTGATAAAATCAGGGAAGGAAAGCAATGCTTCCATTAAAATGTTAAGATTTTGGATATTAAGCAGACCTTACTTTTCCCTCTCTTTTTCCAGCATCAAGAGAGTGATCCATATCTCATTTACTTGAAAACCATTAGTCACCATTCTAGAGATATGGCTAATTACTTTTAACTAAAAATAATATTTTGATAAAGCTGTGCCATTTCTCCTGGGAATCGTTTTAAACTTCCTGTATGCCTACTACCAATTTTCTGCAATATAGCTTGGGAGGAATTTGTACTGCACTGTTCGATAGCAACAGGTCTGAAGAGTATCAAGGATGAAATTCTCAAGGGTCTTTATGTCATGGTTGGAAATGGAATCATTACTGTATTTTTGAACTCCTGCTAACGTCATTGACACCCACCTACATTCTACTAGAAATATAAGTGCAGAGATCAGGTTGTTCAGAGATTACGAGGAGACCAACTAAGAAGGGGCAAGCCAAAGACAAATTCCCTGGTAAGCTCTATTTTAAAGAATGTGAGAGGGAGAATTCCTTTTCTCCCCCTGAGTCAAGTTGTGAAATGGATCTCTAGTATGTTAGACCAGACTGTATTAAATACCATTGCACTTATTATTTTATATAGTAAAATTTAATGCAGTTTTAAAAACTGAGCTCTCTGGATCTTAAACCATATTTTTGCATTCTCCTTGGAGCACATAGAGTTCTGGTGCTGTATTAGCCACTGAAAATGGCTTTATGTAATAAATGTAAAATTACAAATGTAATATGTTGTGTTGAATGTTCTACTGGTCCCTCAGAAGAGAGTCCAGTGTCTAGAAATAGCTTTGGGATGGGAAACACTTGTTTAGATTAATTTGTTCTTCCAAGTACCTTAGTACTATGAAAACAAAGAGTTGATAGCACATGGATGTAATCTGTGGTGGGCAGACTTTCCTTGGATTCACATGATTTGTGTGTTCCCAGGGACAGCTCTGTAGGATTTAAGGAGTATTTCTGTTTGCCCTTCTTACAGACAGTCTGTTCATCTCCAGCATGTGGAAAGTGCTGTTCCTGGGTCTGTATGTAGTATTGGCTGTGAGAGGATTGGCAAAGGGTGCTCCATTCCAACCAGAAGATAAATGGAAGCCTCTTGATAACCCCAGAAACAGAGACCTGGTAAGGAAATGTTTCAAGAAAGAGAGCTGAAGTTCTGCGTGGTTTTTTTGTTTTCCATGAAGAGACTCCTTGTCATCTAAATTTAAAGGCAAGAGGGGCCCATTAGATGTAAAATTAGGAGCTGTGCACTTTGTATGGTCAATAACCATTTCTCAGTCAAGATGTACCCCTTAACTGAAGAGACATTCTCAGGGCACAGTAGTGCATAAAACATGCTTATATATCCAGCAACTTTCGTTTTTAAGAAATTATTTTGATTATACAGCCATTTGTTTTATGAAACAGAAGAGGAATGATTACCGTGTTTCTTTCAAATGTGTGCTCTGATTGCATGTTGTTTCATCTCATGGAAGTACAAATAAGTCTGCATCTGACAGCTATGAAAATGCCACTCGGAGAACATTTACACAATCTTAAAAAGAATTTGTAATGGAAATTTTTTGTTTTCCTGTAATATTTCCTCAGTGTTTTAAGAAGCTTTTATTTCTCCTTGAAAGTGACTGTAAGGGACAGTTCAAATAATTTGCCCGTTGTTGCTGATTCTGACCGAAATGTTTACAGAAGTGTCCTGTTTGCTCTCAGCAGGGCTTTGGCCCTGGGGTGCAGTTATCTCACAGCCCCTGTGGTTCAGTGGGGAGCACAAATGAGCAGGACACAGTTGCTGCTCTTCTGACATCAGATGCACAAGCCATGGATGGAGTGGGCATGTCTGAATTAGGTTACCTACACTGTATCAGGTAATGATCAGAATAGAGGATTTCATCCCACAGAAGAATAAATACTACATCTGATTTGTCTCAGTAGGAATAATTAATCTCCATGGGTCATACTCTATTTATTTTCACATCCACGGTCTGTTCAGTTTTTCAGAACGCTCCAGGCTTACTTCTCGGGCAGGGGTCTCGATCTCAGAAAGTTCCCAGCTACTTTCACTGTGAACAATGAAGGACCAAGGCTCTACTCAGATCCTATTGCTTCTGCATTTGCAGATTATGAAGAAAAGAAAAAATCCTTTCAGAACTATTTCAAAGGCTGAAAGATTCTGCTGATGAAGATAAGAGAAGGTGCCTTGTCCTGTAATGTTGTTATGTGTAACCAAGAAAGATTCTGATTGAAGTATAAAAGGAACTTCTTTCTCAGAAGGAATTAAAAATGTAGTACCTTAACCCTTGCCTGAAGTGGGGTTTAAAATTCTTGAGGCTGAGATTTATGAAGTCATTACTACTTAGATAAAATAACACATGATGCTTGTGCAGATCTATATAGACCCTGATTTTTTTTTGTTTTCTCTTTTTTCTCCCCTCCGTCATATGGAGGAGAATTCTGAAAATGTACAGATAATAGGGGATGCAGGTTTTATGGAAGGAATTGAGTAAGATTACAAATTGAGATTAATGGTTCTTGTGATATACGTGTATTAAGAAAATTAATTTAGACATAAGTTATTGCACTAATAAAGCATACATTATCTTTTACATTCACAGTAAATATTGATTTCTTCTGGTTTACAAATAGCTTTCAATTTCAATAAGATTTAAATCAAAGCATTTTGGTGATTTATTCAGTATCTTAAAGTGCTTAATTTGTAATCAATATTCAGCTTAGGATGTCCAGCTCTGTCCTGTTCTTGGCCTGCTTAAGACCTTGTCTGTTTATAATCAAAATCAAAGTTTTATTCTTATTATTATGAACCATAATAAAGATTGCATTCTAATTTTAATACTAAATTCTCTTTTTGCTGAGTTATTATATCAGGAAAAATAGAAGCACCACAGAATGTGTATTTTGTGCATGAAAAAAATGAAAAGGGAATTCAGAAGGGATGCTCTACCATAAGTCACAGCAGCAGTGAGAAAATGACTGGTGGAAGTTTTGTCCTGCATGATTCAGAATAGTCATGGCAGCTCTTGTCTGTGTTCAGAACTGTTTTGTGGGAACAGAGGTTCAGCCAGTGTTTTCTTGTCTTGGTTTGGATCATACCTTGGTTGCATATGGATATTTCTGTATGTCTCACTATTTGTATTTTTTTTTTTTTGTCTTTTTTAGGCATTAACTTCAGAACTCCATGCCAAGTGGAAGCCTTCATAGAAAAATTTTACTGCTTTGACTTTTTAACTGTTACCTGACAATTCCAAAGTTTCTTCACTGTCACCGTTTCTGCCGATGGAATCCGGTGTCCTGCTGCAATGAGCATTAATCTATTGACAAATGCGTGCTCTTCGGCTACTGCAGTCTGTGAGCAGAATTGTGCTTAAACGTGAATAAATGAGGAGTGCAAGAGCGTGCATTTAACTGCTGCCGAGTGTCTTTGTTCAAAGCTGGGGAATAAATGCTCCCTTTCCGTTCCTTAGCACGAGCTGTCCCAAGGTGTTCTGTGACAAGCTTTCGGATCCTCTTTGGGTACCAGCCCTTTCTTGGTGGCCTCTGGCTGCTTGTGCCCCACCCGGCCCCGCACGCCCATTTCTGACCCTGCCCCGGTCAGAACGGCACCATCCCTCCGTGTACGGAGTTAAAGCCCCTCGGTGGTGAAGCTGCCGAGGCAGCAGAGGCCGCCGTGCCCGGGCCCTGCGCTCGGTGCCCGCCCCTCGCCCCCGGCCTGCCCTCACGGGCCCTCAGCGCGGCAGCCGCCGCACGGAACTCGCGCGGCGGGCGCGGCTGCGGCGGGCGCCATAGCGGGAGGGACGCGGTGCCTCCCTCACAGGGTTCCGCGGGCCGTAGCGGAGCCATGTCGGGCTTCAGCCCGGAGCTGATCGAGTACCTGGAGGGGAAGATCTCCTTCGAGGAGTTCGAGCAGCGCCGCGAGGAGCGCAAGAGCCGCGAGAAGGTGAGTGTGCCCCGCTCGGCCGCCCCTCGGCCCGTGCCGCCATCCTCCTGACAGCCCCTGGCCGGGCGCGGCCCGCTGCTCTGCGTGTGGAGGGGCTCACGCTCCGCTCCCGCTCCGGCCTTGCGGTGTCTGTGTGCCGATCAGCAGAAGGTCGCGGTGCGGTGGCGGCGGCGGCGGCGCGGGCGAGCTGTGCGGGGAGCGCTGCGCTCCCGCCGCTGGGGGCGGAGGCGCCGGCCCGGCAGCGCTGGGGCAGCACCGCCCGCCCCGGGCAGCGGGTGCTGTGGGTCGGGGCAGGGAGCTCGTTTGGCTATCGGCTCACCCAGACTATGCTGTGCAGCTCCCCCAGCAGCAGCCGAGGGAGAGAGCCAGTGCGGCTCCTCGTTTCACTTCCCGGCAGCAGTAAATATAGCGAGACAGAGTTTTGTGTCCGACGCTATGTAGGCGGTGTGATTAAAAGAAAACACGCGTGATATGTCGGAGTGTTGCAGTTCTTTTTAACTTTGCTATATTTGTGTCGACGTGCTACTGAATTTCTGCATTTCTTGGTCTTCAGAGAGCAGATTCAGCAGAACTCAGCTGTCGTGGAAGGATAAGTGTTAGCCTAGGGCAGCATTCTTACCGGATTAATGAGTGCTGCTTTGGTACTGACAGGCTTCTGGAAGGATTTGTCACACAGAACTTTTTCTTTCTAATACAGTCAACCCCACCTCGCTGTAATGCCCAATAAGCAATGGACTGGTTTCTTTGTGGTGTGAACAATCACCATCAGGGTCTCCTCACATTGATAAAAATATAAATGTCTTGAAAGCAAGTAATGCTGGGTTTTATTCACTTAAAAATGCAGTGCTTATCCCACCTGTTTCACTGGCAGTGCAAAGGCTGGAAAGCCAAATGGTAACTGGAAATACATGGGGGAAATAAAAATGGGTAATACTGTGAAGGTAACAATTTGTTTTTTGGTGTGTGTAGGATGGTGAAAATGCATCTGCTGAGGAAAATGAGGAAGATGTAGAGGCTCCATCTTCATCCAGAAAGGCATCTGGGAAATCCCAAAGTCAGGATGAAACTGATGGTTGGTGTTTCTAACATAATCGTTCCTCTTTAAAAAGGCACTGGAAGTATTTGCTCTTCAATAACTAACTTCATAAAAACCTGGCTCAATTTTTCCCCTTCTGGTCTCTGAAGGGACTGAAATAAAAGAGAAATTAAATTAATAATTATGTTTTTTTCAGATGGGGGCAGGGGAAGAAAAGTCTTGTGTTTAGATGCTTAATATCCAAGTCAGAATCAAAATAATCAAATATATCCCAGTTGAAAAAAATAACCATAAACCCAGGTGTGGTCCCCAAGTCCCTCTCCTATATAGGCAATATGTGATAGATTTGTTTTTCAGTCCCAACTTGATACTGTGGTGGTTATTTTTTAATCACATCTTCAGTGTCCAATCCCCCAGCTCAACCCTTTGAACCCTACATATTTGGAGTTTTGCATATAGATCTGTGGTCAGTTATAACCCTGGGTTCACTTCATAATGAGAAAAATTGTAAAATTAAAAAATGGGAAATTCTTAAAAATTATATGCCTTAAGCATATTTATTCAGAGTACTTAGCATAGTTTTCTTACTTTAAAGAATTCTGTTCTTTTTCCAGAGAAATGCAAATAACATGGATTTTGTATTTTCACGTGCTAAAAGATAGTTGTTGTCATGGATGGAATGGTTACAAGATCTTGTTTTCAATTACTTTGAAAAATTGGTTGCTGGATTGTTGCATAGCAGAATTCTCTGCTCACTTACAGCCTCTTCAGCTGAGAAGCTTGTTGCAGCCAGGCAGCTCAATGCTTGAAAACTGCTTCATATTCTTCTCGATTGAGAAAAATGTTGATAAAACTGTGGCTTCGTTCTCTGTGTTCCTTCCTGCTTTCATTTCAGATATCCAAAAGATGTTTCAATGCTTGAAAACTGCTTCATATTCTTCTCGATTGAGAAAAATGTTGATAAAACTGTGGCTTCGTTCTCTGTGTTCCTTCCTGCTTTCATTTCAGATATCCAAAAGATTATTCATACCAAGCATTGGTGATGAATAATGCAGAGCTTTAAAACAAAGAGGCTGTCAATAGTTTTTCTGCATTTCTGCAGGCAGCACTCTTACAGAATAGTTGCTTCAAGTGGGCTGCTGTTTTCTCTGCACTTGTCCAGGGAAGAACAGGTCCTCTTCATTGTATCATAAACCTATTGTACTTCTTTCTCAACCAGGAGAAACAGCAGATGGGGTCAGTAAATCTGTCCATCGGGTCTTTGCATCCATGCTTGGGGAAAATGAAGAGGAGGAGGATGAAGAGGAGGAGGAAGAAGAAGAAGAAGAAGAAGAGGAGGAGGAAGAAGAAACTACAGAGCAGCCTACAGCTGGAGATGTTTTTGTTTTGGAGATGGTTCTTAATCGAGAGACCAAGAAAATGATGAAAGCAAGTATTTAAACTTTCATATAACTTCCATGTGTCTCCTGACCATAGTGCACAAATGCCACTTTGTGTGACTTTTAGCTGCTTACTGAGAAATTTGCCTGAAAATTGTTCCAAGTAGGATAATCCTGCTTATGCTGATGTTTGTTATGCTGTCTTTGTTTATTATAAAAGCACTGTAGTTTACTGTTTGAAAGCTTTCAGAAATCATGAAATCAGTTTTCTCAGTGTCAGAAAGCTGTGAACATTAGCAAGTATTTTAGTTGGTCATTTATTATTGCTGGTACTTAAATAACTTGTTGTTAGGTGGTGTTAAGCAGAGCAGGATGTCTCGTGAATTTGGGCACAAGTCAACCTTGGGCAGCAACAGGATCCCTTTTCCATTTAGGAGAAAAGACCTCGCAGCAAGCTTCCCCGTGCCTTGAGGGGTCTGATGGGAGAGGCCAACATCAGATTTGCTCGAGGAGAGCGTGAGGAGGCCATTCTGATGTGCATGGAGATCATTCGACAAGGTATGGGAGAATGGGCAAACCTTTGGGCTTTACGGATGGGGTGAAGTTTCCATGTGCAGGAGCAGGATTCAGTCTGGCTTCACTGAAGATGAAAATAAACTCTACAAGCAAAGTCAGGGTATAAGGACTAGAATTAATAATATGTGGTGCACTTCCTTTATTTTTTTGCTTATAAAAAGAAACTAGCACCCCAATTCTGCAGAGGCCCAGGCCTTGGTTTAGCTTTACACAGTTTGTTTTTATTGTCTTTGTAGATGCAAGGTATAAGCATCAGCATGCCTTGCAGTGTAGAATAATACCATAAATGGTTGTTGTTAGATTCAGTCAGGCTGTTTAATAATTTACAGACAGGAATCAGAAACTTGTCTGCAAGTTTTTCCTGAATTTAAACAGCACATGTTTCATATAATTCTGATACCTGTTCTTTGAGAAAGGCAAGTTATTTGTTTCCAGTGTGGATTTTAGACAATAAATCTTAGTAATTCTTTTTTGTTTTTTCACAGCTCCTCTTGCTCATGAGCCGTTTTCCACTCTTGCCATGATCTATGAAGACCAGGGTGATATGGAGAAATCACTGCAGTTTGGACTGATTGCAGCTCACTTAAATCCTAGCAATACTGAGGAGTGGGTTAGACTGGCAGAAATGTCACTGGAGCAGGACAATATTAAACAGGCTGTTTTCTGCTACACAAAAGGTAGTGTAGCAAACATTTTAATAATTTAAAATTAATGGTAGGTGCTAATGGCAATAATTTTGTTTTCTTCTCCTTTCTAGTTTAGTTTGGTTCAGGGTGCTAAGATTCTGATACCTCTGCCTGGACTTTGATAAAAGATTAATGAATCTGTAATACAGGATGTCCTTGCAAAAACCCTGTGCATATCATTAACATGAATCAAGGAAATGAATGTGAAATCCACTGCTGCCTTTTCCTAAACTCCTGCTATGCTGCTGCTTCTTCCTGTAGCTCTGAAGTACGACCCAACCAACGTGCGCTACCTGTGGGAGAGGTCCAGCCTGTACGAGCAGCTGGGGGAGCAGAAGATGGCCATGGATGGCTACCGGCGCATCCTGAACCTCCTGGCTCCCTCCGATGGGGAGCGCTTCATGCAGCTGGCCCGAGACATGGCCAAGTGAGCTGGGATTTGCTTAGCCACGGGAGCCTTGTGGTTAAAGTGTGTAGCTCTCACACAGTAGTTTTTGCCTGTGTACTTCTTTCTTGTGGAAAGCTACTGTCTCTTTCAAAACCGTTTAAGGTCTTTTGATCTTTAGGTTTGGGAAATGTACCAAAAAATATAAGGATGTGTATTATAACAATGTTATTAGTGAAGGTTTCTTAAAGCAGGTTAATGTGGTACATGATTGTTGCCTGACTCCAATGGGGGAGGCTGTAATGAAAACTCCAGTAATGTCCTTACAAACAGGGGAGAAAAAAATGGTTAATTATTTGAAATACGTAAAAGTTTTCAACAATTGTAAGGAAAGGAAAAACACCCCCTTTCTCACTGTCTTTTATAACATCCACTTGCTAGTCAAAATCTTCGCTAATAAGCAAAAATCAGAGAAATATGAAAATCCTTTTGCTTTGGTTCAAAGTATATATTGTCAGTTACGTGAATTTCCTGATATCTCATATCTGTATTTTATAGGAGTTACTACGAAGCCAATGATGTGACCTCTGCTATTGAGATAGTGGAAGAGGCCTTTAGCAAGCACCAGAGCCTTGTGTCCATGGAGGATGTTAACATTGCAGCTGAACTGTACATCTCCTCCAAACAGTACGACAAAGCTCTGGCGGTATGGACAGTTCAGTACACTTGGGTGTCATTTTCAGCACCTCTTTGCCTGCCAGAGTGGATGCTTTATGTTCATAATTTATGTTTCTGCAGTGCTAAAATGGAGTCCTGCTTCTGTAAAAATAGAGCTAATCAGAACAGACTGCTTGCTATTAGTTCTGTAGTAATTAGCATTTAAATTAATGGTTGGATTGAATTAATTGACGGATGATAGATTTGTATGTTGTTTGAGGTTTAAAATTCTGGGATCCTTCCCCTCCTTCTCTGTAGTGACCATAATCTTAGTAGCCAGAGAAGACCTTCAGGCTGGTTTTGTGAATAATACCAGCAGGTCGTTTTCTGAGTGGAAGGTTAAAATCATGACACTGAATGCTCTGATGGTTCAAATGCAGATTGTTGTGATTTTTGGCAGGCTTGTGTTGCAACTAATAATTTATGCATTAAGCACTAAGCATATATTCCAGAAAGACAATACATCTTAACTCAAAGGCATCAGGAATTAGAGAATATTGCTTATCTGGTCCAAATTTGTTAACTCTCACTTTTGAGGCATATTTCCAACTTGATTTGTCTGGCTTTGAGAGGGAAGATGTTGGTATTTGGCCATTGCCATACTTTCCAAGACTGATTGAAAAGACACTGTAAATTGGGACTTTTCTTTTGAACATTCTTATTTGTTGATATTAAATTACTTTGGGTTTTTTTTCCCTTTCTTTAGATTTTATTCAGCACTCTCTCTGTCAGACCATAGTGTCATGAGCCTGCAAACAACTCCTCTGATCCCTTTTTGTACTTCTTTCCTTAAACATCAGTCAATCAATTTTATGTACACAGCATTTAACTACTGGATTTATTAATACAGCAGAACTGTAGTCACTGAGCCATTTCCCTGCTTCTTTTTGAAGGTTCTACTTAGGTAGATGAATGCAGCTTTACCTCTGATAACTTCTGTGATGTCTAAAACTGCCACATAGGCTGGTTGTTCCACTTATGCTTTAAATCTTTGAAATTATCCAAGTTACTTTTCTGTTTTAGGTTATTACAGATTTTACAGGAATTGTACTTGAAAAAAAAGTACCAGAAAGAAGTGCAACTGAGGAGAAAAAGGGTAAGTAGCTGTCAAGTGGCTACTGTGACCCTGCTGTTCATGGGATATGACATCTTTTCTTTACCTTTTCAACTCCTGGGTATATTTTGCTGCACTGTTGACAGGCTTTTCTCTATTGAAATCTGTGGGTGCTCTTAGTGAGTTACATGGCATGACCTCAGCCTGCTGTAAGAAGTTACTCTGGTGTCCCCATAGCCCTGCTGACTCATTGAAGACAAGGACTGCTCTCCAGACAACTGGAGGGCTTTTAAAGTTCTAAACATTCCTCTGTGTTTACATCAGATCAGCTAAATAACTTCTAAAAAAGAGATGAACAGCTTAGTGGCAACTAGCTCAAGAATATAAACCTCTGACCTAAGAGTAATGTTCTTTATACATCCTGCATCTGTTATTAACCACCTAACTGAAATCTAGGCATACTAGCTTATAATTTAATGAAGTAGGTTGTCTTTGAGAAACCTGCTTTATCAAAGTCATTTCATCTGAAAATGTTTATTTAGGCTGTAGAATGGACACAGCACACCAACTCCGTAAGGAGGCAGTCTGTTTTGTGATTAAAGTGGTTGTCTCAGCAATCTGATCCAAGCCCAATACAGGTATAAAATATGTCTGTCGGCTTTTTGCTCTGATTGACCAGGTAAAAATACCTGTTGATTTATGAACAACTGTCCTGATGGAGACTTTCAGCAGATAATTGCTAAGAAACAAAACTATAATGAGTCTGGAAATTAGAACACAATGTTTCCAAGTTACCTCCTGTGTTGAGAGAAGGCTTCTAAAACAGAACTGGGTTCTCCACTCTCTGTTCCTTTGTAACTTTTTTAACTTTTATAACTGCTTCCTACTCTGCTGTCCTTAAAAAACAAAACAATGCAACATAAAAAAGCCCCAAACCAAAACAAGAGAAACTCAATCCGCTTTTCAGAGTAAGCTGCTAATCAATTATGGATTCAAAGGCAAAGTAACTACTGGTTAATCTGATAATCTTTTAAAAAAGATACAGGTGCAGCAGTAGAAACTCAGGAAAGCCAGGAGGCAGTGACTGACAACCAGAGTCATTCAGTTGCTGAATCCAGTGCTCCAGGTAAGAAATTTTTTTTTTTTAAATTTCAGACAAGTCTATGAACTGATCATACGTTTAGGAACAGCTGGAGATTTCTAACAGCACAGAAACAAGGCTTCATCCAGAAAAGGATTCTTATGTACTTTTCTTCTTTCCCTTACTCAGAACTTCCCTCTAAGCCAGACAGACAGTTGTCATTTTGTAAAATATATCATTAGGGGAATAGTTACCTTTGTGCTGGGTATTGCAGTGTTCAGAGAATGATGAATTAGTCTGCATGTTATGATTTGATGTAAAGGAATGTGGATGTAGGAGGTAAAAGGGAAACCTTTGGTTGGAAATCACAGTTTTGTCAGGTTTTAGCACTCAATATCTGGTGTAAGCACTGAAGTGAAGGAGAACTTAACCAGAAGTTAAGAAGGTGTCATGACTGTATGTGAAGCACCTATGATAATGGAATTTTACTGTGTGACCTCTCATTTGCTGGTATTGTCATGGGTCACTGTGCCTCATGTTTGCATTCTGATCAGGTTGCATTCGGCCTACCTGTTGTGTGAAGTTCTCTAGTTAACTCTGGTTAACAGTGTGTTCAGGCAGTGCCTGCTACACAGGACTTCACTTAGCAAGAACAAGAACCTTGATACAGGGCATTTCCTTAAAAAAAAAAAAGGAGAGGGGGGTACAGGTGCATAAATTGTTAAAGGAAGGCTTTATTGAGCAAGTACCTCTTAAGTAGGCAAAGGATCTAAGCACATGCTGTGGAATCCTGCTGTTGGAGTCGATGCAGACTGACAGCACTTGGTACCTCACATAGAATTATTAGTCTCTGAGACTGTAGGAAGACGTTGCACCAACTCTTGGAAAAGATAAAGGAGGAGAAAAAGAAAGGTAGATAAACACTTGCTAGAGCTGATAAGAATATTTTCTCAGTTCCTGAGCATGGCCTGGAGGGGATGTGGTGCTTGAGAAGTGCTTCTTAAAGCCTCTGAGTTCAGAAGGAAATTCTTTATCTTATCACAGCTGTGGAGAAGGTCAGCTGCTGCATACCTGAGGGTGTTCCCATAGACATCACGGTCAAGCTGATGGTGTGTTTGATTCACTTGAATATCCTGGAGCCACTCAGTGTAAGTGGAAACCAACTCACAAGGCGGGGGTAATGTTCTAAGAAATCACAAAAGCGAGTAATTGTTCCTGTTTTCATAGACTGAGGTTGAGGGAGCTGTGGAGGTTCTTTTTGCCTCTCTCCCACTCCAGGAGAAAAACCTCACAGGCCTGTAATAGCAGAAATAATATCTTTGCCCTTAGAAATTATGCCAGTGTAAGTATTACTAAAGCACAGTAAGTCACATCCTGTGTGCTGTGACAGGCCCAGGACCATATTGCAAAGCTGTGAACACTATGGAACATGTTTTCACTTTGTTTTAAAACCATACTAAATCTGAAGACTGTTCTTTCAAAAAGGATACTCCTCACTGATGGACACTTTCACCCACTGGACATTTGAAACATCTAGAATAGAAAAATGGGGCTTCTTCAGGAATGCTGAATTTCATATCTTTTATTTTTCACTTCTAAACTAACATTTAATTAAAGGAAGTATAGTTCAGAATGCAAATAGAATAGAAATCATAGGATAAAAATGCAAGCTTCCAATAAGCATGCCTTAAGATAATTGATTATTTGTGCTTTAAGTGTTTGTGTGGTTTTTCTTAAAGCCTCTTTTGACTACTCTGGTGGAACAAAATCCAGAAGATATGGGTGACTTGTATTTGGATGTCGCAGAGGCTTTTCTGGATGTTGGAGAATACAACTCAGCCCTGCCTCTCCTGAGTTCCCTTGTCTGTTCAGAGCGATACAACCTGGCTGTTGTGTGGCTTCGGCACGCGGGTGAGAAGAGGCGGGACTGCTGAACATGGGGGACTGAGAGATGATAATACAATGCTTAGCATTTACAGGGACCTTTATCCAAGACCACGTAAATTTTAGATTGACTGGTTGAATGAGAATTGGTATTTGCAGAATGAAGCTTATCATGACAACTCTGTCAAGCTTTTTTTTTTTTTTTGTTCTTCATGCACACTGAAATTTACATCAGCTAAAAGTACTTTATGTTCATGTAAATGAAGCAGCATCTATTCTGCATTTCATCCTGTGTCACCTGCTGATGTTTGAAGTGAAACTGTGGATGCATCAGTGCATATATCTCAATATTATCACTTAAAAATACATGTTTGGGGTGATTTTACTAAGAAGGTATGTTAATTTATTTGCAAACTTTGAAATGTTCTTTTTCTGCCACTGAAGTGTCTTGTGTTGCTTATGGTATTTTTAGAGTGCTTGAAGGCTTTGGGACACATGGAGCGTGCTGCAGAGAGCTATGCCAAAGTTGTTGATCTTGCTCCATTGCATCTTGATGCAAGAATTTCACTTTCAACTCTTCAGCAGCAGCTGGGCCGGCCCGAGAAAGCTCTGGAGGCTCTGGAACCAATGTATGACCCAGATACGCTGGCTCAGGATGCTAATGCTGCACAGCAGGTGGGTAAAGTGTTCTGTGCTTCCATTTAGGATGTATTATTCTGCCAACCTGTGCTACTAGTCCAAGAAGTCTGCATAGAACCAGGGATTCAGACTTATCTCCCCATGGGGAGCTTGCAGAGCACAGTGACTGATCCATTACAGTGTCTGGGACACATCCTCCTGACTTTCTCCCTGACCATTCTCTCAGCATTTCCCCAGTCCCACTGATAACTTCTGTGCAATGCACAAGCTTTTGGCCACTGAGAGCCAGTCGTGACTCTACATCAAGTTGATCAGCAGTTACTACATGTGAGCTACACAGTTTGGCCTCTGTTGATTTTAAGCAGAGGTTCTGAATCCCCTCTCTAGAAGCACTCTCACCATAGGTAAGAGTCATACCAGATGTCTCTGAAATGGGAGAATTTGGAACAGTAACTCCTGAGAGCAGTTCAGGGACAGCTTACCTACTGTTGCAGATTCTTACAGCTTTCTGGAAGCTTTTACAACCCTATTAGTACTGTACCACGTCAAAATTGTTTGTTTTATAAACTCTCTCTGTGTAAGAGGTTGAATAATAGTGTTATTATTCCTGTTGTCCAGGAATTAAAGCTACTCCTGCATCGCTCGACGCTGTTGTATTCCCAAGGCAAAATGTATGGTTACATTGACACATTGCTCACAATGCTGGCAATGCTGCTGAAGGTAAGCCAGTCTCTCCAGCTGCACTGTAAGAAATTGGGCAGCTGTGACTTGGGTCAAGATAACCAACAAATGAACTCAGGAGGAAAGCTGTGTGAGCTTTTATTATGTGAGTGGTTTCATAATTTTGTTAGGCAGTAATCTTGCAGGTAGCCTGCCATACTGGTGTCCCTGCCTGTAGTGCTCAGAACAGAGGAGTGTCTGTGTGTGTAATTATTGATACAGTGACTTCAACTCCCTGTTCTCAGTGTGCTTACAACCCTCTGAATTCTAAAGCTGCTTCTTGCCTTTTTAACATTGAGCACAGAGCTTTTTTGAGGTGTTGATACTGGCTTCTATTTCAACGATTTTCTTTTGGATTTCTTTATTATTTTCTTGTGATTAAAGGGCAAAATAAGAATTTGTTTAGCCAGTAAATACAGTGGTGGCAGTTTTGTGATAATTAATTTTTGTTTATTTATAAATAGGGAGTGAGTTAAGGGAATATTTAGACCTCCATTTTATCCATCTGCTCAACACCTTGACTATTGTATTATACTGATTGGAGAGCTGACTACGCACAAACTTCTGAAACTGATAGAGAAAGGCATTGTGCTTCTTATACTTCTATGCAAAGAGTCTTGATTTCAATTAATCCAGGGATGTTCCAATCCCAGGAGAAGTCTTTTTAAGTAGCTTGAAGAATTTGTATATTGCTTTTGCTTAGCCTAGTTTGAACAGAGCATGAGACAATGCAGAGATGATATTCCTGTTGGGAATGTTCTCTCTGATGACCTTGCTGTATGGTGGTGTCAGACTGTTTTGGGATGCAAGGTGAGCCAGATGGATTGGCCATAAAGCTGCCTTTGTCATAGGATGTTACATTGTAATCTGAAATGCTGCCCTTAAATTTGTTTCTAGGTAGCAATGAGCAGAGCTCAGGTGTGTTTGATATCTAGTTCCAAATCTGGAGAGAGACACCTTTATCTTATTAAGGTGTCAAGGGATAAAATTTCTGACAATGATGACCAAGAGACAGCAAATTGCGATGCAAAAGGTAACAAATCACAGATTGTTTATTAAAAACAAACCAACAAGGTGAACTCCATAGTTCTGAAAAATAATAAAAATGTTCCTATTTTGCATGCTAAATCCATGCAGTTCACGTTAGCATTACTTTATTTCTTCGGGCAAAGAAGGCAGCAAAACTGAAGATAATATATCTTAAGTGAACAGTCCCCATTCGGAGAAGAATAGTAAGATTACAAAATAATTCAGATTGAGAAGGGCCTCTAGAGATCTTAAGGGCCAACATTCACCTCAGGGGAAATATCATAGATGCAAATCTAGAATGTAATACAAATACATTGTAAAAGTGATTTTATTTAGCTGGCCCAGGCTTGGTTGAGCCAGACCACATGCTCTTAAGCACTGCTTGATAAATTAGGGAGAGGAACTTCGTTGCATTCATGTAGTATGTTTACAGCTTGAACTGGGTGTATTGCTTGCTCTTTGTTCCCACTTTGAGAGTGTTTTTTGCTGGTGTTTTATGAACTGCCCTTAAGCTGAGAAAAAATAAATACTTCATATTAGTTAGTGCTACAACGTCTTTAAAAATATCAGTTTGGTGTATGCATCTATTTTGTAAAAAATCATCTTTCTTGTTCTAATTTTTGTCAACTTTCCGGCTCCAATATTTTTAGCAATTTTTGCTGTTCTCACAAGCGTTCTGACAAAAGATGACTGGTGGAACCTCCTCCTGAAGGCTATATATGCCTTGTGTGACCTCTCCCGGTACAAGGAGGCAGAGCTACTTGTGGATTCCTCACTGGAGTATTACTCATTCTATGAGGATAGACAAAAGCGCAAGGAGTTGGAGTACTTTGGGCTCTCTGCTGCAATTCTGGACAAGAACTTCAGAAAAGCTTACAACTATATCAGGTGGGCTACTGAGAAGGCAGAGCAGTCTGTGCTGTAATTGCCTCCACTGAGGCTGTAGTCATACTGCTGATGATACCGCTGAAGTAGGCAGGCTGATGCTTTCCAGCCTTGGCTAAATAAGAGCAGTCTGCTGTGACTGAAGGTGCTTTCCAATAGCCTCAGATTCCAAAAATGCACAATGCACTAGGTTGGTTGATTTGCCCAGAACCATTGATTCTGTTTTTTATTCTCATCTTTGCCTCAGTCACTGACCTTCTCTTTGAGTTTCTCTTCTTTGTTATCTTCCCTGAACTGCTGAGTTTTTATTGAAGATACAGTATATACTACATAGCATTTACTAATTTCTTGCACACTTTTCATTCTGTAGAATCATGGTCATGGAAAATGTCAATAAGCCCCAGCTGTGGAACATCTTCAATCAAGTCACTATGCAGTCTCAGGATGTCCGTCACCATCGCTTTTGTCTCCGCCTGATGCTGAAAAATCCTGACAATCATGTGCTGTGTGTCCTCAATGGGCACAATGCCTTCGTGTCTGGCAGTTTCAAGCATGCTCTTGGTAATATCTTTCATGTTCTAATATCAACAAATAGAACAAGTGAAAGTTTATAAAAAGGAAAAGATTTTTTTTTCATCAGAAAATTATAGGTTCACAATGCTAGTCTGGTGCTTTAATTATTCTGTACACAAATCAGAGCATTGCTGAAGGGTTTGGCTAATAAAAATTAAGCTGTCACGTTTCAAGTTTAGCACACATTGCAAATATAACTAACTTGCAAAGATAATTGGAGGCTAATGATGATAATAATGACAGAACTAGCCCAATTTAAACAGCAAATACAGCTGGTTGCATGCTTTAAGCAGGCCTTCAAAGTAAACCTGCTGCTTTCAGTCAAGTCCTCCAAATGTCACATTTAAATCCCAGCAAGGACCATGCTTGCCTTCTGCATCTGATTTTCTGCTTCCATTTTTATATCACATCATTCTTCCTTCAGAATCCAGTGGGTGCTGAAAATACAGAGTTTTCTTCCCTGTTTTTTCCTGTGTGTTTTGATGTAGGTATATTGGTATAACTGTTTCTTTTCTTAGTTCACACTTCTAATTCAAATATTTTCTTTTTTGCTCATAGCTTCTTAAGGAATGCTTTTTACACCCAACATCTTGATTCATTTATTTGCTTTTAGGTCAGTATGTGCAAGCCTTCCGTGCAAACCCAGATGAGCCTTTGTACAGTCTTTGTATTGGACTGACTTTCATCCACATGGCCTCTCAGAAATACGTGCTGAAAAGGCATGCTCTTCTGGTACAGGTGAGTGTGATTCTTGTTACCCACAGTGTTTCCTGGCTTTGCATCTTGCAGATGGTTATGGCTACAACACACTCTGTTTAAATAATATTTTATAATTAAGATGGCATTTCTAAAGAGGAAAGTGCAAAACATGAGCACAGATGACTGTGCTTTTGAACTATAGTTACACCATCTGAATCTCTCTCTTTATGGCTAAAGGTAGCTTGTTACTCACTTGATGTTAACAGCTGCCAGCTATTTGTGAAAATATTACTAATTTCTTGGTGGTTGTAATCTGAGTTTCCTTTCAAATTTTTTTTGGCCCTTCGTAGACTTGTCTCATCAACTGCATTCTTGAGGCAAATTGTAGAGACTTGGAAAACGGTTTTTCCCCTGTCTTCCTTTTCCCTTTTTAGGTGCCTCTACACACTCTTGGTAAAGATCTTGTGAGCTCCAGTTTAGCTACCTTCAAATTCTCAGCTTCATTATTCGCATTTTTCTTTTCATCTGCAAGATCCAGTTACAAACCATGAACTGAGTAGTTTCAAACAGAATATTGAAAGTAATTTCCTCTACTTTACACCAAGTATTTTCATTAACTTGAAATACCTTTTAATTCCTGTAGCTGCTGAGCTCAGTCAGCACAATATGGTGAGGATCCTGAGCTCTTGTGACTTCTGAAATTGCTGGAAGACTCTAGCTTTCACTGATCTTGACAAAAGCTACAGGTCCCCAACTACTGTAACACAAAACCAGTTATGACAGTGTCCAACTTGAAGACGTTTTGATCTTGCAAACTTTGACCTAATTTTAATATTTTTATCCACTTTTCTTCTTTAACCAGCCTTTACAGGGACTTTTTTACAGGGACTGCCTTGTTCTCCATTTATACATTCTTGAACAATGTCCTATTTATATTACCCCCTGGCAATACATTTCCCTGCTCTCTCCTCATTTCCTGCTTACTATACTCAGTGATTTTACATAATTTCTTGCTGCTATGGTAGTTAATTAGTAATTCAACCACAGTGACTTACTGGTGACCTAAATTATGATCATGAGCTGCTTGTGTCTGAACTAATTCCTCATATTGAAGGAAGTACCTTCTTGGATTACCAACATGGTCTCTAGAAAGAAGGTCCTCTGTTTACAACAGAATCATCACACTGCAAAATGGTAACAAAATAAAATGCACAGGAGGGGAGGAAAAAGTTGTGTGCTCAATTTCTCTTACAGGGATTCTCCTTCCTTCACCGCTACTTGGACCTGCGTGGACCATGCCAGGAGTCCTTCTACAACCTAGGCCGTGGCCTGCACCAGCTGGGATTGCTGCACCTGGCAATCCACTATTACCAAAGAGCACTTGAACTTCCTCCCCTCACCTTAGAGGTACTGTAACTTTCTAAGTTATGGACAGAGAATAAAGTTAGGAAAATGTGAAGAATTCCTTAGTCATAGTTAAAATAGGTACATAAAATCTCTGTAGTTGTGCCTCCTTCAATTTCTATTTTAATTCTTTGTCATTGGAAGCCCAAATCTGATTGTCACCTGATAATGTATTTAAGCATGTATTAAGTCCAAAGATGTATGGATTTTGAAGGATTTACTCATAGGCTGAAGCAGCAGCAAAAAGAATTGCTAAACAACTTTTCCTGTTTAAGCAGCTGACCTTTCTATGTATTACATGCAATGAATTATAACTGGAAGTTCTGTATACTCACCCATGCTATAAAACAGCATGCTGGAGCAAGATGGACCAGTATTAGGAATGCCTAATTGCATCTGAGCCGTAGTTTAATTCTAATTGATCTGTATTGGATCCTAAGTGACGTGTCATACATTCACAAGTCTGGTCTGTGGAATGGGTAGGTAAAAACATTGCAAGGGTGCTTAGAAAGCGGGCAGTGTTGGTAAAGTAAGAGCTGAGGTGTTAGACAGCCCTGGGAGCTGAGAGCAGCAGTCTGTGATGCTGTAAAAGATGCAAGCAATATTCACGTTCTGGTTGGAGAAGCAAATACTTAGCATACAAAGACAAATAAATTAAGGTAGTACTTTGCTGGTTATAAGCTGGCTATTTAACTTAGAGCTAATGTTTTGAGTGTGAAATTTTAAAACTTTGGTGATTAACAACATGATGTGGAAACTCCTTAAAGAGGGAGAGCACAAGGAATACTTGTCCTGTTTCCATACAACTGAAAGCCTTTACTGGCTATGAATGTCATTTGATTCCACTGTAATGGCTACTCATGTTTCTGTTTTATACTATTTTTCTGTATTGATAGCTTTTTTTAATCATTATTTTCACAGGGAATAGAAACAGATCAAACAGACTTGAGAAGAGATACTGCCTTTAACTTGTCACTCATTTACCAGAGCAGTGGGAATACCAGAATGGCTCAGAAGATGCTGTATACCTATGCAGTTGTGTGATGAGGTTGGTGCAGGTGGAATTGATACCCTTTGCATTGACCTTTGCATTATGCAGTGCTGGGGAAGTTGGTTTGAAGTACAACTTTTTCTGCAGGGTCAGAGACTTGGCTGGTGCTGTCTCTGTGGCTTTGTGGACTTCTTCTGCTTCTGCCATTGGCACTGTATCACGTGTGGGTGGGAACTGGCCATCCTGAGCACACCCCTGATGTGCTCCCAAGTGGCTGCTTTTAGCTCTTCTCCTTTGGTGCACTGCTCTCTAAATATATTTTGTCTTGTATATAGAATCAAACAGTGAAAACCAAGGCCCAGTGTGATTTGCTGAGGGCTTTTGGCAGGGGAACATGCACAGTGTGCAGTATTCCAACTAATTACCATTGAGGTTGCTGAAGAAGCCATACTCACTGGTGATGAGAGTATTTTAATGTGCAGCATTAAGTTACAATAATGTGGAACCATCCTAGAGGATGAGGAATTCAGTATTTAAAGATCTATAAAATATTCAGAGTTTTCTAGGAGTTCATATTCCTAGCAGTTTTTGTATTTGAAGGGGATTGATCTTTGTTTTACTGAAATCAGTGTAACTTTTGTTCTTTCTCTGAACTTGTTAATAAAAATGCTGAGGTTAATGATGTTTAATTATTCTCAGCTAACGTATATCGTACTGCATAGGACAAACGTAAAGCCATATTTTAAGCAGCACAATTTAACGGTGAGCACCTCTACTGAAGCAGGTCAGAGTGCAACACCGCTTGTCCTGAAGCCAGGTTGGACTGACACCACATAGAAGAGTAGGACACGATGAACATGAGCTGATCTTGATTGAAAACTATCCATGCTGTAATCATCTTCAGCATATCATGACGTAGGTCTTCTGCTGTAACTACTCTTTTCTCCAGTCTGTTGTTCCACAGTAGGATAGGTTGAAGAAATTACACTAATTCTTATGAAGGTAAGGTGATGCGTGGCATAACATCACACACCTCATGAATTCCTTCTATGCTCCTGAAATAGCCCAAAGCTTATGTTCTCTCATGACCCAGATATCATCTCCCATTATAAGCAGCCAGTCCTGCCAGTTCCTCCCTGCCCCAGTCACGTCAGCATCCAGCCACAGGCACATGACTCTGGCTTCAGTAATTCACCTGAACCCTCTGCAAACCAGACTTTTTTTGATAGCACCTACCAGGCCTTAGTCTAAAGCTAGTGAAAGAGGGATAAAAGCAAACGTGTAGCCTATCAACAGCACAAGGTTTACAGTGATTACAAAGAAAGAATAATTGTTTTGTTATAAATAGTAATTTTATTAGCAGCCTCATAATGCAAAGAACCTGAATCAAAAAGACAACATGAGAGGTCAGAGTTAATTCAAATCAGCTGTTAGGGTTTAAACAAGAATTCTGAGGTCCCTACAGATGGGTGCCCTGTGAGCACCTTTTATCTGCAGCTGGCCTCAGCAATTCACACCTATCTAACTGTCAGAGCAAGTAAAGTGCCAGATTCTTCCACACCTGGGTGCTAGCGCCTGCTCCTGGCAGCAGGTGATGTTCTCCCAGGGCTGGGAATCACCAGTCAGATGAGCTCATTTCCTGCACAGCTCACGTGAGCCTCTCCAGGGGTGAGCTGCAGGCCTGCTCTTTGCCCTGGGTGTCCAGGGAGGTATGAGGGCGAGGCTCCTCACTTTTCCTCCTGGGAAAAGATGCGCTATTTTATGAAGCTGATGACTCTTTGGGAAATCTTTGTTATTACTGAAGAAGAGATGGAGTTTTAGCAGTTTAATACTGACATCTCTAAGAAGTTAATTACATGGCTGTACAAGAACTAATTATGGAGAAGGCTGAGGAACCTACCCAAAGAAGGTAAGCACGGCTTTTGGAAGGGTGTTTGCATGGACAAGGAAAGATAAACCACTGACATGGAGCTGAATGCAGAGGAAAATAGATTTGCTGTTAGCTTTCAGATCAGTGTTTGCTTAATGGACATCAACCAAGCATGAAATGTGTACAAAGCACCTTTTCTAAGTACAGAGCAGTCCCTTGAAGCTCTCCTGTACCTGTAATACTCTTTGCTGCTTCAGTATGCCTTTTGGCAAAAGGGGAGGAAACAAGCTAAACTTGAAGAGGTCCGCTCTCCACCCCGATTGTAAGGAACTACAAAAGAAAGCCTAGAAAACTGAAATCATGTCTCATAACAGCCGCAAAATACCACTCAGGTAATTTTTCTTTGCTTCCCTCTTTGAAATGAAAGTGCTTGCTTTTTTTACCTCCTTTTTGGAGCTGCTGTCTTCTTGGCTCGAGGTTTTTCAAGACTTTGCAGGCTGTCGCATTTAGATGTGAACCACTGGCGTGCTGCTGCTTCTAGACCAGTTGTGATCTAGACAAGGTGGTGTAATTAGAACTGCAGGGAGAGCAGTGATCGTGTGCTGTGTTCCACGTGTGAGGGGTAGGAACAGCACACCCTTCACATCTTTCTCCTGTACACAGGAGTAGGAGCTCTGTGATATTCTCTTGCTGTGCTGTGAAAAAGAGTTGTTCCGCTCTTAGAGGACTGGTGAAGTCAACATGGGTCTCTAACACAGCATAAAAGACAGGCACAGGAATGGGGGTAACCAAATACTGAGTGCCACAGACTCCTGAGAAAATGAGAGCAGATTAACTTTACCTGGCAAGTGCTATAGAAATACTCTTTTGCTATTGGGATCTCTTTCTAATCATAGAATGATACTTGGACTGATAAAGCAGCATGTAAGACCTGAGGCTGGGGCACCTTTATTGCATTTTTTAAATTTTACTTCATGCTTGTTCACACTTTATCTAATCCCTTAGATTTTCACACCAAACTACTATATTAATCTACACAAGCTATAATAGTTTGGATGTTGTGATACAACGATGCAAGGACAAGTTATTCTGGGGAAAGGGGGTGTGGTGGGTGGCTTTGCATGATGTCACATACAGTGACAAAACAGCAGCACAGGGGGGCAATTTTCTTGGCCACAACACTCCTGTTTGGTTGGATAAGAGAGATATTTTGAGCCTAGTAAAAACAATAGGCTGTGGGGGGAAAAGCTCTTTCTACAAACCCCAATAAATTTAAGTGATTTATAGAAAAAAAAAAAACTTTCTTTCAAAGTATGATAAATGCCACTTAGTTTCACTTAGTTGAAAAGGCCATGTGCGCACCTCACTCTTCACCAGTGGAATATGGCTGAGATTGAAAGGGTTACTTGATGCATATGCTCAGTTAATATCTTGTTATCTGGCTTTTGCACTTCAGTCATAAAGAAAAGAGATTTGACAAGATAGCTCAGCTTGCTTTTAGTGCAGAAGCAAAACAGCATTGTTTGAAGTGGACACAGAAGGGAAGTGACAATGTCTCTTTACCCAGAGCGACTGTTTTTTTGGTTTTTTTTTTACTCTGAGTCTCATAGCAGGAGAAGCAGGAATCACTTCTAATTTATCCTTCCATAGAAATAATTCCAAGATTCATTCCAGCAATTAATTTAGTTTTAATTTAAGTCCAATGTCTTGGTCACCTCCTCCTGTCACAACCGTTGGGACTGTTGCATAAATGCAGCTTTCTTGCTCTCTTATAATCCCTACACAATATGTACTGTTTGAAGAAAGGTGGAAATGTTTTCACCACTGTCCCAAATTCTATTATATAGGTAACCATGAATTAAAGCTTTACTTTCTGCTTGTTTTTCATTACCATGACAGTGTGCCTCTCTCCTTATTAATCAGTATTTTTTTCTTAAATAGAGTTTCATATGTTTCCAAACTTTCAACCAATTTTTACCCATCTATTTTGTTTTAATGCCCCCTGGTGGCTCATAGCCATTCTGCTGTTTTAATATGTTAAGCAAATTAATTATCCCAAATCCTAGAGATGCATATTGACTCCCAAAGGCAGTATGAGCAGAACTGAAGATTATTTTGATACAGAATTCTCTTACTATGTGTTTGTCACTACACAAATAAGTAGAGAAATTAAATAAGCACCTCACTCCAGATGATGTACTGAAGAGCTCAGGTTAAACAACCTTGTCTTAGATTAATAAAAGACAAGTTTCCCCTTTGAGGTGCAAAATAGGATGCTGGGAGGTACCTGTACTTTGTCACAGGTCAGTTTATTCTTCAGTATTTTTCAGTACCAGTTGTACCTGCTGCTGGGCACAGTGGGGGAAAAGGAACAGAAGTCACCACCTTGTTGGAAAACAGCAAAAAGCAACCAAAACAAAAAACGAAACAAACAAACAAAAAAGTTGTCGGTATATAAATTGCTTCAGGTATGAATTTTCAGTTATATGAAACACTAAACAGATTTTAAAAAATCAAAGTGTCCAAATGGCATAAATTCCTCCAAGACTAGTTTATTTTTAGGAGCAGCTGCTCAAATTAGTACAATTGTGCAAATGGCCACAAGAAGGCCACTGTCCTAGAAGCACAGCCAACAGAAATGGAGAGATGAAAGAAACCTTTGATAACAGGGAACAGAGAAGCAAAAAATAAGTAGAAGAATAAGAAGGCATTGACAGAATTAAAATAACTTAGACAGTAAAGAATACCAAAAAAAAGTGTGACTTTTTTAAATGTTCTGAATGCTCTATTGATTCATATTCTTTATCTTAAGGAATATGACAGAAGAGTTCTGTGTCAAGCAGAAAAAAATATATCAATAAGTTACAAACTAAATACTGTAGAAATGCAACTTTGATTATCAAATGACACACATCCAAAAGATGTTTCAACTAATTTGTTTCAGCAGTGTGATTTTTAGGACCTTAGCAGCAGCTAAGTGTTTCTTAGGATCTCCAGCATATGAAAGTGGTTATCACATCCAGCACTGTAAAAACTAAATGGTAAAAGCATTGGTAGCACAGTATTAGTAAGCTTTTACTCAACTTTTCTAGAACCAGTCAGTATCCTGATCTGGGTGAGTGAGACTAGTGAGAAATAATGGAATGGGAGCAAGTTAAAAATGGGAATGAAGTGCCAAGTACAAATGAAGAGGAAAGTGATAACCCCCCTTTTTTACTACCTGCATTCTTTGGATTCAGTTCCTTTTCTGTAGCCAGAACAACACTCTCTGACAGGTGTGGTTCATCAGTGTTTCACAGCTCTTCCACTCTGGCCTGCGCAGGGCTGATGCCTGGGTTGGGTGGCAGGTGTTTTTGGGATTTCTGAGTGGAAATCTCCTGTAACTTGCTCCAGGTGACCCTGCCTTGGCTGGGGAAGGGGCAGAGGGGGGGGATTGGACTGGATGATCTCCAGAAGTCCCTTCCAGCTGTGACTCTGAAATGATTGAAGCTGAAAAGGAGGAAAGACTGACCTACTCTATGTGTGCTCCTGAGGGACCTGCAGCAGTGATGGCTGAGGCACAGCCCGTGGTGGCCACTACAGAGCATTGCTCCTGCTGGCTTCCCCTCCACATAATCGCAGCATGCTCTCAGTTGGAGGGGGCCCACAGGGATCATCGAGTCCAGCTCTTAGCCCTGCACAGGACACTCCAAAAATCACACCCTCTGCCCCAGAGCACAGAGTGGTTGAGCTCTGCCAGGCTTGGTTCTTTGACAGCTTCCCTGGGGAGCCTGTTCCAGTGCCCAGCCACACTCTGGGTGAAGAACCTTTTTCTAACATCCCTCCCTGACACAGCTTCAGGCCATCCCCCGGGTCCTGTCCCTGGTCACCACAGAGCAGAGATCAGTGCCTGCCCGTCCCCTTCCCCTCACGAGGAAGTTGTTTTAACAGCAATGGGTCTCCCCTCAGCCTCCTCTTCTCCAGGCTGAACAGAACAAGTGACCTCAGCTGCTCCTCATACGGCTTCCCCTCAGGGCTCTTCACCATCCTCGTGCCGCTCCGGTGGATGCTCTCCAGCAGCTTCGTGCCTTTTTTTATATTGTGGCGCTCAACACTGGACACAGGAGTCAAAGTGAGGTCACACCAGCACAGAGCAGAGTGCGACAATCCCCTCCCTGGACGGGCTGGCGATGTTTTGTTTCATTCCCGGCCCGCTGCGTCCCCTCCCAGGGGCCGGGCCCCCGCAGTGCCTCATGAGGGAGCCCCGCGGGGCTGCCGCACCCTGCGGGGCCGGGGCGCCCCGGTGCTGGTGAGGGGGGACCTGGGTTGGCCCCCGGAGCCCCTCGGCAGCGCTGTGTAAATGAGCTTCGCCTCTGTCTGGTGCTTAGATGGCGCTGGCAGTGCAGCGTTTCACTGCAGGACACTGAGGGGTTTTAACTCCGGCTTGCGAGCTTGGGGAGGCTCGCACCGCCCCAGGGAGCTGCGCCACAGGAGCGTGCTGACCTTCGGGCTAAAGGTTATTTTCACACGTGATTAATATATTGCATATCAAATGATATGCAAGAGGAAATGTCTGGAAGCTGGAACACAGTAAGTTTAGATTAAATACTAAGAAAACTTCACTGAGGTGAGGGATGAGGCTCTGGCACAGGTTGCCCAGAAGAGGGTGTGGATGCCCCATCCCTGGAAGTGTTCAAAGCCAGGCTGGTTGGGGATCTGAGCAGCCTGGTCCAGTGGGAGGTGTCCCTGCCCATGGCAGGGGATTGGAACAAGATGATGTTTAATATCCTTTCCAAAGCAACCCATTCTATGTTCAGCTGGGGCCCTAAGCAAGTATAGTGTTTTATATTTGTAGCCATATGGCTTGCAGTCATTTAACACAGATACAGAGACCAGAAATCGTACTGTGTTACACTGTCTCCACTGTGCATCTGAGGTGTGGGGTTTTAAAATGGTACCCCTTTTGGTACTGAATTTCTGTTTTATGCAGAGAGGGAAACTGATTTTGTAGCCTTCTGGTTAGAACATATGGCTGTGGAACTGGGAGGTCTTCTGTCTGAAGCAGGCAGCAAGTAGTAATGCTACAACCATTAAGCATTAGATGTTCTGGGGACTCAAGCAAAGGTGTTTAAGCTGTCTATCCTAGAGATTTAGAATCTCCTTTTCACTTTTGGCAGCTCATATGGCTTCTTAGGGACATCCCTGTGTGACTCAACTCCTCCCATGCATTGGACAGGGACCATGAGCCACTGATTCCCAGCTGAGGATTTTCCTCAGGATCATCATGCACTGTGAACACCATCAAAGTACCATTCTGGGATGCATCACTTGGGCTTAACTTTTCCTGAATATGTTGAGGTAATACTATCGATATGTTTGGGGTGAACTGTTTTGTAGGGCATGTTGAGATGCTGTTATTAAATGTATATCTGTAGTGGAAAAATAGATGTCTAAAAAAACTTGAACTCTGTCTGTAGATGGCAGCAGAGAGGAAAGATATTTATTAGGACCTCTAAATATGGCATTTTATAACTTGTGCAACTGCAGCTGGTGGCTCTCCATTAATGCTGAAATTTTTGCACTTTCCTGATGAATACAATTATTTTGATTTATGGATCTTTTGGCATGACTGTTTATTTTGGAGGAAGAATTGGAGCTTTTCTGAGCAGAGGGTGACTCTGCAGACAGGGCAGCAGTGCACTTGATCAGTGCTGTGTATGTAATAAAAAGATCCTGAGCTGACATAAGGATGTCATTGCTCTGCTTGAGAATTTGCTCCAGAAAGTCTCTGCCTGAGGGATGTTGCTAGGAGGCTTGTGAAGAAATGTAGGATGTGAAGGAATATAAAAATCACTTGGGAGAAAGGAGATTAAAATGATAAATTAAGTAACTCTTAATTAAGTTTCTCACCCAAGGAAGGGATGCATAAATAACATTGTTTTTATTGTACAGTTTCTCAGTAACTGTTGATTATTGTATTAGGTTAGGTTATTGTTAGGTTATTGTATTGTACCAGCAGTATTAGGCTGGTCATTAATGGGAGGATTTTGATATAATGACCATGTGGGGATGCCTGGTTTATGCAGTAGAATAGTGTGTGTATAGGAGGTGAGAAAATAAAAGAGGAGCTGATATGTGGGTCAAATGGAAATTGTATTTCAGAGATCCTTTCATGAGCTGGGGTAGGGTAACACTGATTGACAGAAAGACGGCTAATTCTGTCAGCACCTGATACATTTTGAAACAAACAGATCAAATGCTACTCTTAATTTAGTGCACATTAACAGAACTGCTTGATTTGAGTTTTTTTGTTCCCATTTGTTATTTTACTTTCAGAAGTTGGTGTATAGTCCCATAAAAAAGTAAAACATATACATCAAAATGTCTGTAGCATGTTTCCCATGGGAAACTTTTAAGATGACCGTGATCAAAGCAATAAGTGTTGAAAGTTGAAGTTAAACAATTAGATGTTCTTTTCTGCTACAAATATCCTGTCCAACAGTTTCACAGGAGTAGTCACAATAACCTAAAAATAGTATTTTCTTTCATTTTTAATGTTGTTTATATGGCAGTAGGAGATGGGGTAGGCAGGTGCATTATGATGACAGCTTATCTACTTTTTCTTCAAAACAGTATCATTTCCTCTATACTCTGCCAACTAAAATTCACTCCTGGTGGAATCATGTACAAAGTTGCAAGCTAAAATGGGATCGAATAATGTTTTCATTTGTAGTTAAGAATATAAGTGTGCTTTTGTTTCTTACATCTGTGCTTTGTGTGATGTGTACAGCAGCTCACATAGCTCAGTAAAACTTTCATGTAAATTATATGTAAAAATCAGAAAATTCAAATAATGATTATATTATTCCTGTAATGATATGGCTCCAAGTTTGGGGTGGTTTTGGTATTGTCTCAAATTAGCTTTTTAGTCTGATTTCCAATTCTTCAGGGAATGTGGCTTTCCTTGGGAAGTCTTTCCATGTTCCAGTAGAGCTCACTGCTTAAAGGTGCTTTTGCCTTTTCCTTTCTTGTAATGACATTTATCTTAGCTATAGCTTTTTTTGCTGACAATGTCTTTTAATTTCTACTCAGATTTGCCCTGTGTTTGGAAATAATTAAGTGCTACAACTGTCATTAGTTAACAAAGTTTTATTCCAGCATGGGTAAAATACTTTCCTTGCATTGATCTTCTTTGAATTTTTTCTACTATTTTGAGGTAGAACTGAAGTCTTTGTTCAGGATGGAGTCTGAGCTGCCAGCACTGTGGCAGTGCTTGTCTTTAGAATCCTTTTCATCTCACTCACTTACTTATGCAGAACACTTTGTTATGAAGGTAAATCAGAGAGCAAACTCCATTACAAATATCTCTCTTTTGGATTCCTCGGGTGACATGAAAGAATGCTGCAGCAGTAGGTGAAATTTGCAAGTTTGAATTGAGAGGTGGGATAAATTAAATCTGCTATATTGGATCAGTTTGTCCATCCAGGTTAGCATTCTACAAAGGGAGGTATTTTGCAGGAGTAAGAGCCTCAACTATTCTGTCACTGCTGTAACTCTGCTTTCTCTGAGCATTGCTTCAATTAGTTTATCCCATTCTTCCACAATGCTTTTTTTTATTGCATCAGATGCAAGTTTTGGAAATTGTGAGCTGAAAGTTTTCTCTTCTGAACCCTTTGTGATTTTTACTTATCCTGTCTGGTCTGAAAATCTCTAGTCAGAGTAGTAATATCACAAGTTCCAGTTAAACCAATAACAACGCTCCTAGAAATATTTTTCCTATTTTTAAATTTTAAAAATTGAAAGCTATAAATCGTATTGAAGTGTTTTTTATAAACAGAATTACATTTTGAGTAAGGGTTTGCCTCTTGCCTTAATGCTAATGACACATAAGCTTAATGTATCTGCTGGCCTATTTTTGAAGGGAAGAGTCTCTAAGGGTAAGACACTGACGTGATAGCCGAGGTAAATGACTGCTGTGTTTACTGGGAGAATGACTTCTCCTTCAGAACAAGTGACTGGCAATGCATGAGAGCCCCATTAGTCAGTAAGATAACCAGCCTCAGATTTAAACAGGGATGCAGAACAAACAAAGGTATCACACAGGATACATTAAATTTTAATTAACATTTTATATTTGATTTCAGCCTTTGTTTATGCAATCCTTAAGAGGAACATTTTCTTTTTGCATATAATCAAAAGCCGGTGTGTATTTTTGGGAGGGATTTTTCCTTGTTTTATACTAACCTGCATTTTGCACTCTTTGAAGTGCTGTGCTGTTTTTGTGTGAATAACCAGGGACTGCTGCAGGGCTTTGGTGAGTGTGGCTCCTGTCCTGGGAGTTGCAGACTGATGTGTTGTAAAACCAGACGTGTGCATAAAAGGACATTACAGCTTGTCTTTTTTCATCTCAAATTCTTGATTCCACTTTGTACAGAATTATTTTGTTAGTGGGAGAGAAAGTGTCATTTGTCTACTTCAAATTTATGGTGGACATGTGGGTACTGAGCCACAGGACTGGGGATTTGAGCCTGGATTTATGCCAGCAGCAGGGAAAACCAAGAGGAGCATGACATCCATTGTTAGCATCCATTTTCCACTGGGGTCTAATGGAGCACACTGGAGTGCAGTGCAAAATACCAGTTCCATACAGAGAATCCAATCTGGTGCCTCTTAAAGCAATTTCCAGGAGTAACAGGTATTAATGTAGCTAACATGTTGAGTTATACTGAGTAGCAGAGTTTGATTTATATTCAAAACTTAATACATTCAGCAAAATATATATAATACAAATAATAATGCTTACTATTTTGGACATCCTGAACTCAATCTTTCTAAGCAACACTCTATTATTAATTGTTTTATTTTTATCTATTGGCTGTCATTTTTATTGTTGAACAAGTTTTTTTTTGTTGAAAAGGTGAAGTTCTGACTAAAAGGCTTAACTGCATTTACAAACAATGCAGGGTTTGCTTTACTTCCAATGGCTCATGACTTAATTATGTTAAAATGCAGTTGCCCTAAATACTGCTTTATAAAACA
This sequence comes from Vidua chalybeata, assembly GCF_026979565.1. Lineage (NCBI taxonomy): Eukaryota > Metazoa > Chordata > Aves > Passeriformes > Viduidae > Vidua > Vidua chalybeata. The sequence goes on along the minus strand of NC_071536.1, from coordinate 10,731,385 downwards.
TTATTTCTCTCTCCTGACCTTGTTTCCTTATGTGCTGATAGATTTTATGTTCTTAACTCTCTACGTCAAACTGCAGACAATATCCTGGTTCCAGCTCATAACAAAGAGTATTGATGAATAAACAGTACTTATTTAGAGAGAACATTAAAACCCTTCTGCTAACCTTTGTCAGCCTGCTGACACCACATGGAATTTGATGCTTTTGAAAAGACAGATATGTACAGTAGCACCAGAATCTTTGTAAGGGGCTTTTCCTGGCACTTAGAAAGGTTTGTGTGATTATGGACAGAATGCCCAATTGCATTCAACAGGGCAATGTCAGAGTTTTGGGACATCTTTTAGTAACTGGTAGGGTACAGGACAATGAGCACAGATTCTTACCTATATGGTACAGAATCAGAGGAAAATCAGGCTGAATAAAACATTGACTCTTACTGAATTCTGTACCACTTACTAGCTGAGCTTATAAGGACAGATTTTTTTGTCCATAATATTTTGTAATCAGAATTCATAACTACATACCCCAAAAGTGTATAATATGCTGCAAACTTACTGCATTTTCAAGGTAATCGCTATCCTTTGTAGCATTTGTGGCCAAAGACAGAGTTCTGAAAAGTTACCATGTGCTCTGATGTCCTGTGTAAAATATCTCAGAAGTGATTCCCCATCACATGTAAAGAATTGCAGTTACAAAAAGCAAAATAAACATCCTAAAAATACATTTTTATGTGCGTTAGAAGCTGTATGACATTGACTTTTGACAGGCTAATTCAGAAATTAAGCCATATTATTATTATGTTTTAAAATGGATATTCTAAATGAAAGTTATACATATGGTAACATTTAAATTCATAAACTTCAGTTGCCTAAATGCTAAATATTTATCACATGCCTTCCTACCAAGAAAAAGAGTACAACATTTTCCACAGATTTTTCTTCCTGAGGCACTATCTGGTCCTTGGATATTAAAAAGGGTTTAGAAAAATTGCTCTAGATGAACTCTCTCTATTCCTTCCAATACTTTCCAAACAACAACATAAAGGGAAGATCTGAAAATACACAGTACAAAGAGACTGAAGAAAGAACACAGTGTTCTAGCTGAGAATCTCATAGCTGAAGTTTTGGGTTCCAGCTAAGGTGCTGCTTTGGGAGTAACTCCAGATAAATCACTTTTCTCTTCATTTGCCCCTGGATACACACATAGCTAGGAATCCTGTCCATCTCTTACAGTGTCTTACCAGTGTAGAAAGGCAATGTTTTGCCCAAGTAATTGAAGCTTCTTTATTGACCTATATGTGTAAAATACTTATGATAAAAACACTCAATGCCAGAGCAGCAGGCAAGTTTTATTGAGTCCCTCTGTTAAGCTAATAAAGTTTTCATTAATCTGTCAAATCAAGGAAGATCATCTTCCCTGATCAAAGAGTTTGGTGGAGCACATAGGAAAAGTGATGAAAGTAGAACAGCTATGATTTGCAATGCACCAGTGTGGTTCTGTAATCTTTGTGAACACCTGTAAATATACTTCTTTTCTATAGTGCTGCTAGTAAATTTACAGTGGAAGCTAGTTTTAAGTACTGTTCTTCATTCCACCATTATACTTGCTATATTGAGTTATTTACTATTCAATGAGGTTTCAGGGGTGACTTAATTACAGCCACCCTATACCTGAAGGGATTCTACAAGAAACACGGAGAAAGACTTTACAAGAGCATGTAGTGATAGGACAAGGGGGTATAGCTTCAAACTGGTAGAGTGTAGGTTTAGATTAGATATTAGAGGAAGGATCTTTCCTGTGAGGGTGGTGAGGCACTGGAACACACTGCCCAGAGAAGCTGTGGCTGTCCCATCGCTGGAAATGTTCAAGGCTGGGTTGAATGAGGCTCTGAGCACCCTGGTGTAGTGAAAGGTGTCCCTGCCCATGGCAGGGGTTGGAACGAGATGATCTTTAATGTTCCTTCCAATCTAAGCAATTCTACAAGAAGCAGGACTACAGAAATGTCTTATAGCATTATTACAGCAGAATATTCCAACCTTTATGAAAAATTGCAATGATGAGATCACACTTACAAAATGGAAAAACAAATAAACAAAAGCCTTCAAAACTGATTGAACCCTTCAATTACATTTTTTCCCCCATCATAAAAAAAAATCAACAGGGAAAGGTTAATCCCTTTGTAGCAATAGTGACAGTGGAATCGGCTGCTACGTTTGAAATGGCAATTGCAATGGAATTAAGTCTTGTGGTTTAGGATACTGCAAATTATGTTTGCAGGTCTTTTTTCAGTGAATTTAATAGATGCACTCAAGTACATCCATAATAAACAAGCAAAGAAAAAACCCTACCATCTGTCCGTAAAATCAGAATTTAACCACAGAGTCTCACATGGAATTTAAAATTAAGCTTTTACAATTCAACATAACAGCTTTATGTTTGACTGACTTCATTATTGCCAAATTTTGAGTTAAGGTTTTTACTGTAAACAACTTTCTTGTGACATTTCTATGGCCTCCAATAATCTGACAGGAAAAAAATAATGACCTAATTCTGTCTAATGTTGTATCTATGTTTTAGCCCATTATCAAATGAATGAAATATACAGTCTTGAATGAAAAAGTTGCATCTTTTTCTATGCAGCTGCGACATTTTATGTTCCAGATCTTAATATTCTTTCCAATAATACTATCCAATTTTACTTAGGTAAAATTGACTGGGTTCATTTGAAAGTTCTTATTTCTCAATCCATTCTTAACACTTTTAGACTTGAAGTCATGGACTTGTCTATTGTTCAGGAGTTTAGTGCTACACTTGGGTGTGAAGAAAATGTACTCACTAAGCAGACAGGTGAAAGCAGAAGCCAAGTGTCCAGAAAGTAGAAAAGAGTTAATATTTCATTTTGAAGTCAAAATAACAGCACCATGCTCTCAAACAAACATTGTCTCATACTTTTCTCCTTGCTGTCTGTTCCTAAACATGGGATCACCTGTCTGTCACACAGGATCTTGTGCCACTTGGATTGCACACTGAACCTATTCCATTTGGTAACATGGCAAGAAATCACATATACTTTTACTGTGTGGGTATTCTGTCATTTCAGTGAATAGAATATTCTTTGCCATGCAGTTTGGTGGCTGCTAAAGCAGATGTAAAGTAAGAGATGGGACTGCTTGAGGAGAATTGTAGGAGTTTGGACCTCACCTTTTTGATGGTAGTGAGATGTTGACTTGTAGAAGCTGTAACATCAAACTGCCCTTTTGTAGCTTTTATAGCACTGTTATATTTTAATTCTAAAATCTAAAAATGCATACCCTCACCAAAAATAATTTTTAAAAAGTGTGAGGTATCATGTGAGTCAATTAAATTGTTCAGTTCTAGTCCTCTGGTTCAAAGATTTGAGAAAATAGTGAGTTCTGGACACATTCCAATTGGGGCCTGATAAATCTTTGCTTAATTGAGCGTCAACCATATGGTCCAGCTCAAAGGTCTGAGGAAAAATGTGCTGCTGCTGCTTAATTTTTAAGCTTTACATTACTGTGCTTGCTGTGGGAGAAACAGCATTTATTTTTCTGCCACTTTCTATTCATGTGTCAACCTGGCACTTCTCAGAAAAAAACAGCCCTAATACATTAAATAAATATAAGCTTCAGCAAGCTTCTCCAAATAATGTACACTTTGAGGCAAATTAAGAAATTTAACAAATGCACAGTAATGGTGTTCTCCAAAATACAGCAAGTTGTAATCACGATGGGTTTTAAATAGTTACATTGCCTGGAGTATTTTGTTTTTCTCATTATGGCATACCTGCTTTTGGGGAAGTAATGTTACAGCTTTGTGTGAAAGCAGTAGCTTGATGTCTAAATAGCATTCATTATTCATAGGAATATTATGTGGAGATTGTGTTTTTTTGCAGTAAGATATTCTAGAACTCCATTGAAGTTATTCAGGCACCTTTGATAACAGTAAAGTACCCTAATTAGCCAGCAAGGCTAAGCTAAGTGACCTTTATTGCCTTTTTTTTTTCCTGCTACATTCAGCTTTTTGCTAGGAAATTAATTCCACTCGTGCTCATCGAGATGCGTTAATTTAGAATTAAGTGTGCTATTCAAATCTAATTAGAACAGACCTTGCAGAATTTACAACCTTTTTTCATATTCACTGATAAAATGCAGGTGCAAATACCCACCTTGCAGAATACTCACCTTGCAGTAATCTGGTCACATAATAGTCTAACTCAAATCATCTCCAGTCTCAGCTGTTAAGTAATGGCATTTTTGTCTCCCGAACCAGAGCCCTTAGAGTGAGGTATATTTTTGCATGTATAGACCACTCCGTAGCTACAGGATTGTTCATAGAATACTGAAAGCAATCTCTGGAGTCATGCTTTAGAAATCTGTATTTATGATCTGTACCACACACTCAGACTTCATTAAATCTGGGAGCTGGTGTTTTATACAAGATAGCAGGCAGTGGAGAACAGCTCCTGTAGGCTGCAAGTGTGTGATGCTGGCAGTCCACCTGCAGGCAAACCCTCACTCTGGAAATCTGGATATCTGTCACTGTAGCACACAGGTGGAATGTTATGTCCATACTTTCAGGTTTTCAACATGTAAACCCAAGTTTCATAATATACAGTTTTTATTATAAAGAAGGTTGTAAAATGGAATCTAAGCGAAGTCTCAAAAATTGCCTTGTAAAACAACCGATACAGTAAAACACAAAACTAAGGCTTACATCTATCAACCAAAACCAGCAGCAGGGTGTTGACATGGCAAAATTCTTTGTTCTGTGGATTGATAATGGAAGACAGAATAAGGAAGACAGAAAACATTTTGGTTTTTATATAAAGCAAAGTAGGCAAAGACACAACTGTAGAACATTTGTGCTGCCTACCTCAACTTAGTTATGTTGCTATAAAAACAAACCCACATTCCTCAGTGAGAGGAACACTTCTATGTGGTTTCCGTCCTCCTGGAATGATTACCATGTGATTCCTGCTCTGAAATCACATACCAACCCAAAACCATGTGTGGAATTTAAATGGTTGCCTAATACAGTGATGTGAGCTTAGCTGCAAACTGACACGTATTCCTGAACTAACTATACCAGGATAAGAGTGACTTTGATGTGTTCCAGCTGCACTCCAGATACCCTAAGCAGTGTGTCATCTGCTTATCAGAACATCTAAAACTGTAAATGCTTGTAGAAATTTGTTTTCTCCATGCTGAAGTTTGTAGAGAACTTCTGCAGCCATACTCCAGACAGGTCTTATTCTACCTATTTTTTCCTATCCTTTGAGGCTGTAATGCTTCAAGGATTCTGTTCTTGGCTCTGCTCTTCCAAAGCACCTTCAGGACTTCATGTTTAGTTTCCAGTATGGAGACAACATGAACAAGAGTTCACATTTAGCAGTATAGAGCAGTGTACACCGCTTCTCTTTTCTACAGCTAACACTGCCAGACAGAGATTTGGGCAGACAGCTCAGCAGTTGCCTGTACTGTTCATCACTCTGGGGTTCTTATTTGGGCCTTATTTCTAATACACCGTTTTTATTTACTCTGTGAACCCAAATACTTGTTGTTGTTCTTTTTCAAATATCATTACTTCTTCTAATCTTCTTTGCTACTGTCAATTCTTCTCTGTCATCATACTCTTCTCCTGAGCAATTTGTCAATTTGAATGTGACTTAATGCAATGGTTTTGCTTGTTGATGTTTGGCTTAACTTGAGGTGCATATCCAAATCTGTCCCTTTTCAGTTAAGGAGTTAAGTTCGTATTGAATTTAGGTGCATGGTTAATCTAAAGCATATTCATAGGATCTTAGAATGGCCTGGGTTAGAAAGGACTTTAGAGATCATCCAGTTCCAACCCCCTGCCATGGACAGGGACACCTTCCACTAGACAAGATTGCTCAGATTTTGTGGCATGTTAATGTGTGCCATTGTGGCTTTAGTTTGGAGCCCTTATTTTTAGGTATTGTTCACATTTCAAGGTGGTCAGGTAGCTTACACTTCATTAAATGAATAGAATAACTTTCATATACTTGTGGAATGAATGCTGCCATTATTGCAAACTGCTAGTTTACCACTGCTGTTTTTTTCCATGAGATACCAAGGGGAAAATGCCAGGTGGAAACTAACATTGAAGTTTTATAATATCTTGCAGTAAGAACAAGGTAAAAATATAAAAAAACAAGCTCTTCCTTTCACTTTGAGCCTGAGCAGGGAGTGAGATTATATTTGTGGTTGTTAGGATTTTGCGGTTATCTTTGTAATTGTACTTGATATGGTATGGTGACATTTCTACACAGAGATCTGGCTGAATGCTGGCTTTAAAGTCACCATCATTTGTATATTTTGCACTCAGTGAATTAATATCTTCTCTCTCTTGATTTGACAAAAGTGTTTGGGAAGGTAAAGCCCTATTAATTTTCACCATTCTGAATTGAACTCTTAGTCAAAATAATAGTTTCAGCATCTGTACTTTAGATGACTCTGTGGATTCTTAAATATAAAGTTATAGTCTTTTCATAAATGGAAAAGGATAGAATGTGTAAGAAAGCTATTGTGGATGGAAATCATGTCAAGTGTCTATTTTGAATGGGACTATAAGAAGGTTTATCTGGATTAGGCACAGGCAAAAAGCTTCTTTGTTGATTCCTCAGGCTTTCAGAGTGGCTTTATTTTTCTGGCATTAATGTTTATTTGTTCTGTGGCAGGATAAATGTGGCTCAAGTGTTTGACAGTTCTCTCTCAGTTCATAATAAGTTGAGTTTCCATTGCTGATCATGGCTGTTAGTGAAATGTATATTCATGTTACCCTGTCTCATAAAGAGCATTGAAGCTCAAGCATCTCCTGAAGAGAAGCCTCAATTTACAGTGAGAAGTAAATTATTTCTGCCTGACTGCAGGGGCATTTTCAAGCTCTGCTAATTCCACATTCAATCCTATATGGGATACAGAAGGAATTCATGTCACTAGGGTAACCTGCTGCTTAGTTGCCAAAGAAGTTACTGCTTCCTTCCAATCATTTACAGAAAATTCATTGGCAGGGCAGCTTGCTCACCTACTATCTGCTGTATTTGCTTACTGAGTGCATTTACATGGTAAGTGTTGCTGGTGTGGTAAGCATTAAGATTCCTAAAGAGATCATTTGAAGATTTTAGTCAAATTATTGACTAAATGTGTAATTCAAATAACCATTGTCTAGAGGTGTAAACGAACACAAAGAGGAGCACCAGATAAATATTCTGAGATTTGAGTCTTAGTGATATTAATGATGTAGCAGCTCTGCACCAACTGCTCGAGCCTTTTCTACTCTCCCTTCACTGGGTAAAACCAAGAATTGTTCCACCACTGTCAGTACAGATCTTTAAATTCTCTGGGGTTCTGATACAGATTTGTGATCCTCTTTTCAGCCTCACTAATGTCTTGATGCCTTCACAGTCTTTACGTCATTTCTCTCACAATGTTGGACTGTTTCCCCACAGACTCTATTTATTTGCTTCAGCAAGAATATTGTAAAGAAACAATGCAGTCATTTTCTTCAGTTATGGAAGATTTCTGATTTTACAAAAGCATGATCCATTGATATTACCTCACTAGAGCTTAGTGCAGGCTTTCTCTGCAGGTCTGACTGACACATTTATAAGTCAAATAGCAAGATCATGAAAGTGTGTTTTACAAGTGACATTTCAGTATTATTTTTTTGATGCAGTGTCAATGGGTCTAATCCTATATTACTTGCCTGAGGGTACAGTTCTAAAATTAAATCCCTGCAAGTGCCACAAGAAACTGACAATTGCTTTTATCATCATGACTTCAACTCCAATTCAGTGATCTTTATGCACATTTCAGTAACTGTTTGGAAGCATTAGGAACTGCACCAGATTTCATTTCTGTACTCAAGAACTATTCCAATAATTTCATAAATTGGTATTGGTAGGATATTGCTTTAATATTGGCAATTAATATACTTTTCATGAAAAGTTTAAATGTTTCTAAATCAAAACTCAGCCATGTGTTTCTTTGCTCTCTGTATTAATATTCCTCTAAGTCTAAGGCCAGAAGACCAACTCAGGTAAGTGGTCAAAACTCCATGGGAGTTTTGCCAGACTGAGGAATGCAGATTTGAGCTCTAACCAGATTAGCCCAGATGGCCTGGTGCAGTGGGTTTCTTCCCTGTATTCCAGAGCGGAGAGCTCCTGTGGAACCCCTTGAGTCTCTGTCTGGATGAATGCCTGCCCTGGCACTGATAGTACCAGATGGCAACAGCTCCTGAGGGCTCATGGACCAGCTGCAGGTGGCAGGAGCAGCAAACCCCAGGAATGCTTTCCCTCACAGTGCTCTCCCCTCTCTCTGCTCAGATTGTAGGGGTTGGTGGCCTCCCATGGGCTGGACAACTCCACAGTCAGTCAGGGACTCTCTTATACTACAAAAAAAAACCTGCTAGGGAGCTGCAGATGGTTTTCACTCTCATTAAGTCTTTTGTGCAGCACAAAAGAGGTGGGACAGATCAGGGAATATGTCCTGCAGATTTTGGCACCCAGGGTGATTCTTTCAATTAATGCTTTCACCTGCTGAACAGTAATCTGTCTGGAAATCTTGTGAAAGATTACATTTCCATCTCACCCAAATGTTTTTCTGGTTGATCCTTTAAGCCTTTTCATGTTTGGCTTTTTAATCGCCATGGCAAAGAAGCTTATATTTTGGACATTCAGCTTGGCCCATTGCCTTGTAAAGAGCTGATTAGCTGAGAAAATATGAAATCTTGTGTAATATAGAGGAGTGTTCCTTGTCTTCTTGCTGTGTGGTATAGGCAAGTTACCCCCTCAAAGGGCGTGTTTTTCATAGCCTGCTGCTGATCCCATGGTGGTAAATGGTGACCTTCAGTAATGATTCATCAAGTCCTTTTTGTTTCTTCTAAATGATAACAAAATGAAAAAGGAATCAGATGGGAACTACTGGAATATTGTTTTATTTTCTTTGTACATGGTTTGCCAAAAGGTTATATTTTGCTTTTTCTGTACTTGTTTCCTTAGTATTTGTGTGAAAGTACTTAATAGTGCTAAGCAAAATGCATATTTATTTTTAATATTAATGTCTTATGAATTACATTAATTATATGTCTTCTTTTGTTAAGTTATCAGTGTCTAAGGTTAGAGCAGCTGAAAATGTTGCAAGAGGTGCATCCTTATGTCAATATGTCATAGTTTCTTGTCATATACAGGACAGTAAGGACATTAATTAGAAATTTTGGATGTCTAATTTAACATTAAAGGTTTCTACAGTTGATAGCATTTTGCATTTTTCATAACTAAATAATTTTTGAGGGTGACTGAAAGTTGTTTTTTCTTCAGTGAAACTTTTACCAAGGACATAGCAAAACATTTTTGGAAGCTTTCATATTCTACTAAAAATATTCTAAAAATATTCTAAAAATATTCTAAAAATATTCTAAAAATATTCTAAAAATAGCTACTTCAGCTATTTTTATATCCTAATCTCCAGGTGAGAGCAATTATAATTTTTCCAACTTTCACCCAATAGTAGCTTTGTCTCAAATGCATTGTAGCTTAACTTTGAAAAGACATTTGTCAGTCTGGAAAGGTATTGCCATGTCTTGTGCACTGCCCATCTCTGTTACAGAATGTTAGAGAAGGCAGTAGGAGTTTCTGGTTTTATCACATGAACTTTTTGGCAAAGAAGAGATAACAAGGATCAGGGAGGGCTGGGTGAGAGTAATAGTTGTTGGAAATAGGAGAAAAGTCCGCTCCAGAAAAGCAGGCTGGTTTTCTGTGTTTTGAGTCTGGTGAAGGTAAACTACCCATTGCCTCAGTGCACAGCTCTGAAAAGTTATCTTCTTGCTTGCTAGCACGGTGTGTGAGGAATGATGCCCCCATGAAGACTGAAGTAGCAATTCCTCTGTGGAATGTGTTCATTTTCTAGTGTGCACCCCGCTCTATTCAGGTGCAGCCAGAGTCACATCTGAGGAAAACAGGAAAGAATCCTAACTCACACCCAAGACGTGGGAAGTATTAATAAAGGACTGTGCATGTAGCATCATGTATAATGTGAATAGGTCAGGAAAGCATGCATAGAAATCAACATGTTTGTAACCACTGGAAAGCAGTAGTGCTGAATTTCTACAATTACATTAGATTTTACTATTGTGATTGCCATCATTTATGTTTGGGGGAAGTCAAGAGGATTCATATGAATTAATGTTTTTGCTTAGTGGACAAGAACATTTTCAGTATCCATTTTGAGGGAGAGAAGCATGAAAATCCAATGCATTGGATTTATGTACTTTTTAATTTGACAGATGAAAAGTCTTAACTTATGGAAATTCTTCAATCATGTCATACAGTCAAAAGGCTTTAACAGGTTGCAAATCCACTCAGAATAATTCATCAGCTAAAGGTTTTCATCTTCTGGGTTTCTCATCTTAACATCAAAAGTAAGTCATGATAACCAAAAACAAAGCACAAATAATCATAAATGTTATGAAACTCTTGGCACAGTACTTTTTTTTTTTTTTTTTCTTTTTTTTTTTTTTCTATTTTCATCTTGTTACAGAAAGTAAAATAAGAGTTACATTACTGGAGCCAAGCCAAGGTATTGCTGAAAAGAGCGTTATGTCTACAATGTCCAAATAAACACTAACCTGTACATGATCATCCACATCTGACCCTTTAATGTAAATCCAGTCTTTTATTGCAATTGCACATGACAGTAGTACACTCCTCAGTATAAGGAATGAGGGAAAATTTGTATAAGAGTAATCATTTGCACATTAAGCATGTTTAAACTACTTTGGACCAATGTACCAAAAGGTGTGCAAGTCACAGAAAAGAAACAAACCAAAGTTTTAAAGCTTCAGGTAGGTGGAAGAGTGTCAATGACTTTTATAGCTTGACCTACTTTGGAATACAGCTGCGTACACTCCTATCTGGAGCAGTTCCTCCAGTACAGAAGGGCTAAAGAGCAAATTCCCTCCTTCTACTGAACCCCAAGCCCACTGTGCCATGGGCTTCAGTACAGAAAGGATTTGGAGCCCAGGGCTTTGAGAATGCACTATATTTGCTTTTTATTTTGACATGCATTAATTTAATATAGTTGCCATCTGGTTATTCTGAAGAAACTGTGTCTACAGGAACCCGTGTAGTTTCCCATACATATATATATATATAAGAAAACAGATGTGGAATACAAAGTAGCAATGATTGATGTGCTCCTTGGTTGTGGTAAGATTTTATCTTAATATGATTTAGAAAACAAAGCATGAGGTGTTGTCTCATAATAATAACCATAACCTTGATAGTGTAAGAATATGTCAATTTTTTCCTGCTACTGACATTACCATGTTTTTGTTGGGCTGTGATTCTGCAGTGTTTCACATCTCTCTTCCTCTAGATTACTGTGTTTTGTACATATTAATGTATTTTAAGTTTTCGTTTCATTTGTGGTTTTTTTTTTTGTAAGCATTTTTTCCTATGAAAACAATCCTGAATTCATTGTGATGGACAAAGCAGAAGTGAAATTGCCGAAAAAGTAGGGAATGTAGAGCTGTGTCGGCACTCAACTGCTTTGAAATAAACAGGTAATTGGCACTGAGGGGACTGTGAAGGCTGGCTCATACTCACGGCTGATGACACCGATAGCCGTCAGTGCAGATAACTGTGTATGACTTAAAAAAAAAAAAACCCGGCGTTTCAAAGCACCACCTCAGCGGCGCTTGCTCGTCAATAGCGGTAACAATGTAGCAGCCGCAGGAGCCTTTCCCCCGCTCCGCTCGGGGATCGCTGCTCACCCGCCCGCCCCATTTGCTCATTCCTGGGGGTGCGGACCGGGGCTCGTGGACAGATCTGGGTCTGGGCCGGGGTTCCCTGCAACGCGCTGCGCGCTGCACCGGGGCCTGGGCGGCATCCGCGCATCCCCCTGCCTTGCGGGCGGCTTTGTTACCGGCTGCCCGCCCCCGGCGCCGCCCAGGCCCGCGGGGCTGCGGCCTCGGCCCCGGCGCCCGGCCGCCCCCACCCACGGCCGTGCCCGATCGCAGGGGAAGATGCCGGCGCGGAGGCGGGGGCTGGCGGAGGGGCGGGGGGCGCGGCCCCGCCGCTGAGACGGCGCGGGGGCGGAGGGCGGCGCGGGCGCCCCTGCGCGGGAGGCGCTCGCCCCGCCGTGGGCGCGGAGGGGCCGCCGCCACCGGCGGGAGCCGCGTGCCGCAAGGACGGGGTGACTCCGGCCGCCGCCCGGCTCCGCAGCGGCAGCGGGAGCCGCCCTCGCCCGGAGCCCGCCGCTGGCGCGGAGCCGCAGTGCGCGCCTCGGCCAGGTGAGTGGGCGCCGGTGCCCGCGGGAGCCGCCCGCGGGGCTGGGGACGCGGCGGGGCCGGCGCGGAGCTCTCCGCGGGCCGCGGCAGGTGCGGCCCCCGGCCGCGGCACCCCGGGGCTCCGCTCTTCGCCCCGGCGCCCGCCGCGGCGGCCCCGTCATGCGGGAGGCTGGGGCGCCGCGCTGCCGCGGAGCCCCGCAGGGTTCCGCTCGCCTTAATTTAAATCGGTTTTGGGCCATTAAATTATAACTGGTTTCCTGCCCGGGGAAGGCGTTCAGCACTTTGTGTGCCGCGTTTATTTCCTCCGGGCTGTCCCCCTTCGCCGGTTAGTGTATTTATTTATTTATGTATAAGGCTGTTCTCCAGATTCTATATCGCACTGTCCGTGGTGGGGAAGAAATATCACCGCCGTTTTCAAGCGCGTTGTTTTCAAAACTAGGGGGTCTTAACGTGCGTTTCTATTGCTGTATGTACGAAGTACAGCACAATGACAGTATGTGTGTGGGAAAAATAGGTTTATATTCGGGTCCTCACTGTTCTGTGGATTGTTTGTTGATGTGGAGATGTTGTTCCTTTCTTAGTATGTTATTGTTTTTTTCTCTTTAACCTCAGTGCGCATCACTACAAACCAGGGTATTAGAGAAAAATAAAATTCTCTCTTGGCCTATATGGTGCCAAAATGAAAGAGAATGTGGTGTATGTAGTCAGTAATAGAGTTACATAATTTATTATTGCTTATTTTGTTCCTGGATATATGTCAGGAACACGGAGAGGGTATTTATAACATTTTTTTCCTCCTCTCTTTTCTGGGGTGCTGTGTTACAGTCTTTGCACTACACTACATTGTACTAGAATATTTGCAAGAGATTCGGCCCTGAATCACTCCTGTACCTGAAATACCATCAGGGGCCTTACCTTGCTTCACTTTGTTGATGTCCAGGGGTGCTTCCTATATGCTACAAAATTTCTTTTGTAGATTTTTTTTCTGCCCCAAGACTTTTATTATTTTCTTACTTTTTAAAAAAAAGTAAGTCAAACCTCTATAAATATTTCAGTAGTAGTTATTTACAACGCTAAGGTACAGAAGGAAATCTGTGTCATGGACAAATTAAAAAAACCTTCTTCTATGGAAGAAGATATAAATAATTTTATAATATAAAAAACATATCTTCTATATGCAGCTGAGCTGTTTGCTCACGTCTTCAACTTCTTTGGAAAAAATGTCTTTATAAGATGATAATGTATGGTTGCAGCATCAGGCCATAAGGCATGATATCATTATTAGCATATGAAAGGAACAAGCCTAATGGTGCCTTTCAATCAACACTGCTGTTCAGGCTCTAAATTTCCAAAAATGTGGTGGCTGCTTTTGTGTCAGCTGGAGCTACCACAGTGGATGTTAGATGTTAATCCACGTGTGTGTATCTATCTATCTGTCCTTAAAATGGGACCTTAAAATGGGCTCTGAAATTCCATGGAGCTCATATGGTTGGCTGGAAACCACTTTTAAACTTCTGCTTGGTAGTAGTTTAACTTGACAGAATTGTAGTTGAAAAGCCTCCCTTCTGTCCATCTGTCTTTATAAAAACAACCTTCTGGTGATGCCAGAGCAAAGCCATGGTTAGTTAGCACTATGGATTTAGTTTGGCTTGGAGCATTTCCCAGCCTCTGCAAGGACCCTCTGTCTTCCTTAAAAACCTATTGCTTTCTTGCTGTTTGTTTTTTGAGTGAATTTAGCTAATGGCCATTTCTATTTGTTTTATGCTTCCAGTGTTTTTTCAAACCTGGTAGAATGCAGAGTGTTGCACCTTTAAGCCAACTCTATGATAGTACAGTGGCTGCCAGCCAGAAACAATATACTGCTTTGTCAGATTTCCTGAGAAGAAATTGAATGAATTTTGTGTTTTCTCCTTTATAAGATTAAGTAGTAATGCCTAATGGAAAAGAAATTAACTTTTTCCTTTTTGTGCCAACATGCTTAAAACTGCAGCTAAAGCTTCAATATGCTGCAAAATAAGGGGGATTTCTATGTATGAGACTCAATCTGCAGATTAAATTCTTGAATAATTATGTGTAATTCCTGTTTCTTTTTTTTTTTTTAATCTAACTCAGCATTTTGTTTGTTCAAAAACTCCTTCAGTCAGACAGTGGCAGAATGCTTAGGATATTGCATTTACTCCATTGGTTAATGAAGCACCTGTTCGGGTAATATTACTGAATCGTTGAAAACGAGATGTAAGTAATGTGCTTAAAATTTAGCATCATGTTCAAAATCCTTTATTTGAGACTGTATCCAAAATACTGCCCTTTCATAGCATGGAGTGCTCTGAGTGGCTGAGCCTGATTTTGTTTGATCCTGCTGTCATTATGCATGGCACGGTCACAACCTTTGTCTTCATGTTGTCCCTTGCTGATCAGAGGGGGAGAAGCTGCATCATCAGAAGGAAGTGTATTAATTTAATTGCCAACAGATGGAACAGAATTGACTGTTTCTTGTAGAAGTTCTCTAACCTAATAGGAAAGGAGACATACTCTTGCAACCTTGGGAGCTTTGAAGCTACTTGGTGGTATGTGAGATGTTTCTCTAATCATATCAGGGCCCTTTGGCATTTCAGAGTGACATGATCTTCTGTTTTGATATTTGAGTTTAGTATCTAAGAAAAGTTCCTTGTAATTTCCATTGAAATTGAACTAAACTGCATGGTTTATATAGACAATGATGCAGGGCATCTGTGATGAGCCTCCACAACAACTTGTTTGTGGTCGGTTGGAATATTGGTGGGGAAAAGGCTGACAATACCCGTATCTCTGGCAGTAGGATAGAAAATGGTGATTCAGCTTTGTGTAGCATGGGTGCATGTTACAAGGATGTATCTTTGTGGGAAGTAGGATATGATGTTAAAACACTGTAGTACTTACAGAAGACTTCAAGTAGCTGTTTTTGGTTTTGTATTTTTACAGAAACGTAGGCATCAGTGCTTGAAATGTGTCTTTTCTTAAAATTGGTTGCATACTTGAAGAAAGTAGCGCAGCAGTTGCGTGCTGTCTTCTGAGTAGTTGTGTTAAATGACTGCAGTTGGATTTTGAATTCTCGTTGGAAGTGCAAGCCCTGACTGTTGATTGGAGATGGTCACTCACATTACAAAGTGGATGTGTGTCAGTCATCCCTTCCAGCACCTAGGAACCCTGTTACTTGGTTTGATAATAAAGTTGGTGTTAGGTTTCCAAGTTCTGCTGACAGGATGAACACGTTTAGCTTTTGAAGCAAATGGGTAGTCATAGCCTTCATTTCACTGTGTTCCCTTGGAGAGCTGTTCCTTCTTCTCATGATACCTGGTAGTACTGGGGAGAGAAGGGCAAGTGACCCAGGCTAAGTCTGGTTTGGATGTAGCCATTGGATTGTGCCACTATTTTTGAGTTTTGTTACATTGTACAGTTTTGTGTTACAACTGTATTTTTTTATGATTGGGGAGGAAGGACTAGAATGCTGATTGTTTAATGAACAATAATACTTGTATTTCACAATTTGTTTCATAAATTTGTCATAAAGTAGTTAAAAAAATAGACACAAATGTTTGAAAGAGGATCTTTTCTTTGAAGTGTAGTTATCCATGTTTCTACATGGCACAGTTGCAGCTTGTGTGTGTGAAGCAGTAGTAATGGAAAGGAATTTGAAATTGAAGCTTGAGTCCATCAGGATTTGGCCAAAAGACCCAAGTAGTGCAGTCAAACCAAACCTAACCGCTCAAATGGTGCATTATTTGTACTTTACAACTAAGGAAATACCCAAGAGCGGATGATTGATGGGTCCTCTGAATTGTTTGCTTTTGGGGGGGTTAAGGAGTCATTGTGACATAATTAATTGTTTGGGGCTTTGTTCATGGTATTAGCACTGGAAATGAAAAGATTCCTCAAAATAAAGACTAGGATGTTGAAATAAAATAAAAAATAACTATTGTTGACCTGGTGCTTCTTGATGTTGCATCATGAGGTCAGCAGACAAACTGGGGTGTTGTTCATACAGTGTTTTGGTTCAGATTTCTCAAAGTCTGTGCCTCCTTTCATTTGTGAAGCTGTATATACACACACATAATTTGATTTGTGGACTTTCAGTCATAAAAACTTTAATAGCATTGTCAATATCCTTATATGCCTTGTATTGACCACCAGCAAAAGATATTAGGTAAAAAAATTAACATTTCGATAGGAAGCCCACCTAAATATTGCATGGAGAACAGTCAAATGTGTTTTAAGTGCTGTGGTGGCCAGGATCCATTGGCTAGGATCCACTTGAAAAATCAGATTAAAAGTTTTTGTGCTTGACAAATCCAATGTCATTAGTTTAAAAATTCCCTGAAGGCTAGTATTGTAATTAGATGATCCAAAAGCATGCAGCAGTAAATTTCATTTTCTTCCAGGAATGGCCAGCAGCATCTTTAAAAAAATAAAACACTGACTGATCCTTGTCAGATAGAGTAGCCACAATAGGAAAGAAGAGTTTTCCAGGAATAAATGTGACAGCTGAAGCCACAGCACCTCATGGTGAGTGGAGTGGATCAGCCATAGCCTGGTGGGAAGCAGTGTGGTCTGTAAAGATCTTGCTGAAAAAATGCTCAAAAGTGATAATTCACTAGGTGCCTCATATCAAGGGCATTAGCTATTTCGTGCTGAGCAAAGTACTGTTAAAAAAATTACAAAACCAGCAACTCCCTTTGGATCCTGATTGTCATAAAAGTCCATCTTTGAGTGATTCCTTAACCTCGCTCTCACAAGAGCATGTGAGCTTCATAGTGCTAGGCTACAGCATTCCAGCTTCAGAAGTACTTGTTCAATGGTGTGTTTTCTTTGTTTAAGAAGCTTTTTTAAAAGGCCCCTCTGCTTGGTTGATTTTATTATTATCCTGTACGATTATTGACTTGAGTCTGTTTTGAGCTGGTAGTTTGATAAAAGAGATTTCTCCTGCTAAAAATAAGGAGTAGAGATTGTAAATGTATCATCTCTAAAATGTAACCATAACTACATAAACCCATATTTTAGGTTTCTTGCTTCATTGCTCTAATAAAAATGTCTACATTGTCTTCACCAACATAAATATGTCGTGGAAATAATTTCCTAAATATTTTTATTGTAAAGGAAAATAAGAAAAATACAACTGTCGTGCTCTCTGAGTCTTGCATCACTTCCCCTGGGGAAGGTAAAGTAAGGTTGGGGCTGTACCTGATGAGCCTGAGCTGTCACAGGGTTGTGGCACTGTCCAGATGTCAGAGGCTCCCTGGCCTGCCTTGGGCCAGTGTCAGCAGCCCTAACAGAGCATTGCTAAGGGAAAGCAATGGGCTAGGCACTGTCCCAAAATGGATTAGGGACAGGACAGGCCTGTTCCATGAGACAAGAGCATTTGGCATGTGCTCTCTCCTGCATGACTTCAGCATCTGGCCTGTTCTCATACAGGTACAGGTGTGGCCACAGAGATGCTGCTGCACGTGTGTGGTTTAGAAGAAGCTCTGACTGAATGCTCTTTGTCTAGAGAAAAACAAGAGGCCACTGTCACTAAGGAGAAAACAACACTTAAGGAAGTTCAGTGCATGTTTTTGTTTCATATCTGTGTGTCTGTATAAAAAAATAAATACATATACACATGCATTGTTTCATATAAGAGCCACCTTCATATGTTTTGAGTAATGCCATGTTGAGCAGTGCCCAGACCCTCCCAAAATGCTGTTAGGATCTTGTGTGTGTACTCAAGTATCATAAATTGAGTAAATGTCACAGTTTTTTATTGCCTTACGTGGTGTTTTTGTGTTAAATGTTCTCCTAATAATCTCTCTGTGTGTAGATATGACATCACTTCTCTGTTTCATTTCCTAAAATGTGTTCTGACTTCCTTGGAATGAAATAACTTTCAGCAAAATACAACTTTGACCTAGCTCAACTTTATAAACAAGTCCTATTAACTTGAGTGTGTGCTGTGAACTTACTCTGAGCTTTGGTAATATGTTTTATGTTGGGCTGTTAAGTTGACAGGCTGAATGTTTCATTCTGAAGCTATAGGTTAGTGTAGAGAGCCACTGCAAACACTGTGGTGCTGCTGCTCAGCAGATGTAAATTGTCACTCTCCTTAATGTTCCACAGAACTCTTGATATTTCCCACTTCTTGCCTTAGTTTGTGCCATATATTTAGTTGCACTGAACAGTGTAGATGTATTTTTTGTTCCCGATACCAAAGATGTAGGCTTTTTCATGCTTGAGAGAGAGGTTTTAGGGTTTTAAAAATCTCTTTAAGCATTGTGTAAAACATTCTCTAAATATTGCAAATTATGGAAGGCTTCTTTTTATAGAGTTGATTTATGGATACCTTTATATAAAATAGGTAAATAAAGTAAAATTGTCAGATTTCCTGCTGTGAGAGGTGGACTAACACCTGTTTAAAATGTTATCCTATTTTCATTAGCTGAATTTGGTTGGGTGTTTTTTGCTTACTTTATTGGGTATTGGGTTTAATTTTGCTTGGTAGTTTAAAGAATACTCATTTCCAATGAGATTTTGTGTCTTTTAAAAACGAATTCACTGTTTTGGAAGAAATCTTTTTATGTTGTTTCATTTCCTCTTAATACTGATGTTGATACTGACTGGGTACAAAGGCATAGAGTTAAGTACTGGGTTTCTACTTAAGGTAAGTCAATAGGTAAAAGGCTTTGGCTTAGATACACTACAATAAGTCTAGTTTTGATTTATGTTGAGCTCAAGATATGCTTGCCCCATCTTGATAGGGTAAATCACTGACTGGAACAATTAACTGCCAAGGTTTTAAGAACATGAAGTCAGGAGGTTTTTAAAACTTGCTTATGCTTATCTTGGTTTTTAAAGGAGTTTGAAGTAGTATAAATAAAAGAAGTGTGTTCAACACCTCTTGGCATAAGCTTCATCAATTGTCAGCTGTACAAAGGGTGTGTGAAGTCAATATGAGGAGGACTAATGCATATATTTAATTTTTCTTTTAATGGGAGAAGTGCCATGGATTGGCTTGAAAGAAGCTTTTCCTCTTCACAGTCTGTTGGTCATCCCTATACTGCTGGGTTTTGGGGTTTTTTTAGTTATACAGTTCACTTTGAGTTTGTTCATGGAAGAAAATGTCTCAGGTCTTATGCATGTCACTGTGTCTCCTTTCCAAGGTTTATGTTGTTATTGTCACCATAGAAGTGCTTTTCTTTCTGGTACTTTGATAAAAATTCACCCAAACAAATAGGAGAGTGGGGTGGAGGAACAAAGCACAAGCACTGACGAACTCTCAGTTACTCAGTCTGGAAAAACAGAAATACTTCTCATTAATTAAAGGGTACTTTTTGCTCTAATACGTGGAAATTTTTCTGACAGAATAATGTGATTTTTAAATTAATGACATCCCTTTATTAATGCATAAGACAGTTTGGGCTATCTGTATATTAAACAAAGACTTTGTTATCTGAAATATGCATTGGTTAACCACATGTGAAACGTGTGTTGACTTAGTGTCTTAACTGGTTATGTGTCATTTTGAAAAGAAAAAGCAGGACTGAACAAGCAAAGGATTTAGCTTTCTACAGGATATGCTTCATGACTTGTGGCTGTAAGTCAGCTGCAAGCAAACTTTATTTGTCAAGTAATTATTTTGATCTTAATTTGTGACCCTAACAGAAACTGATTAATGTTTACTCATGTAAGTAACCCCATGAAAAATCAATATTGGAATCATTCCTTGTAGGTACAGAGCAGGTTGTGAAGCCTCTCCCTGCCCCTGCAGTCTGGACAGCAGCAGAGCCAGGACAATTAGAATCCAGGGAGTCTTGTGTGTCTTCCTGCTGCTGAGGATGGCTTGTCCTTTTGATCCTCCTCTATCCAAAATACCTTTGGAATGTAAATCTCATTTGTTGCCTCTTGGGAAACCAGTAATGAAATCTTCTACTTTCAGACTGACAACCTAAGACTGGTGTGGAAGGCTAGAAGTTGTCTTTTAAGGGAGGAGAAATCAAGGGAAGTTTGCATCCTGTGAATAAAAAATCTTCTCAGTCTTCTCAACTGAGTTCTGTGCTTAATGATTTGAATAAGGAAAAGTAATATTGTGTAATAATATTGTTGTTGTTTTTCTTACTTTTTCAAACTTGCTGAGGTTTACTGTAAAAGGAGATGCTTGTTTGCCTGGTTCCAGCCTATCTAGATGGATATAATGCTTAATTGGGCTACTGTGATTCACACTTCTTAGATGAGGCCAAGTACAGTTTAAATTGTTAAGTGGATTAACAGGATGTAATCTGCTTTGACTGATGTATCTGATCAGTTTTCCCTCATTCTGTGTAATGTACTGAGCAACTAGTTGAAAAATTTGGTAAAATGTAGTTTGCTGCAGAAAACCAGAAGAAGTATTGATACATTCACATTTCCTGTATATGAGGAGAAGGTTTTCTCCTATGAATATTCTACTTGTTACTCATTGGGTATCTGTGTTACTGCATATGCACTCTGATCTTTGTAAAATGTTAGATAGATTTGAGTGAAGATATTTTATCTCACTAGAATGTAAATAGATGTGGTAATATTTTTGTAGGTCTTTACTTAAAAGTTCAGTTCTTCTTGTTGTTACTCACCTGAAATTAAAAACAGTCCATGTGTGATCTCTTAGAGCATGGATGTTCCAAGATGTACTTAGGTGCTATAGCCATATTTTCATCTGCAGGTGGTATTTCACTTATCTATAGTTTGTAATAAGTAGCATGGCTAGAAATCTAAGTCTGAATAGAATATCACCTATTTTACAGTTAGCAGGAACTGAATTTTAAATTCTCAACTGTTTGAAGTTTTTATCCATTATTTGCAAATGGAAAAGTCCCAAGGAATAAAGAGCTAGAAGTGTTTATAGCAGTGTTCTTCCTGGATTGTGCAGGAAAAATTTTTGTATAGGCTTTTATAGTGGAAAGATTGAGTTGGACCATGAACTGTCCCACGGGTGTGTGGATCTGGCATAATGCAGTTAGCAAAGCTCAGGATTAATGCTCGAAGAACTGGGGATAAAATGCCCCTGGTTGTAAGGATTCAGCTGTGGAACAGTCTGCCAGATCAGATCATTGAAATTTGAACTGCTGCAAATGCTTCCAGATTTTGAGTTTTGAGGAAGTCCTGTCATGACAAGTGATGTCTCAATGGGAAAGGTTTCCTCTTGCTGCCCTTATCATAGAATCACAGAATGTCAAGGGGCTGGAATGAAATTTAAAGACCATCTAGTCCCAACCTCCAAATATATCTCACTTTCAAAAAGCATGGAGTAAAATAAACAGTGCTTTTGTTCCTTAAATGTGGCAACCTCCATTAAACCTGTTTAGGAAATCACTATTGCTTTTGATTTACAAATACTGTAATATTGGTGTTGGGGGTGGCATAAAACCCAAACCCAGCATTCATCTTCCTGCTTGTTAAAACTTAGGATAGGAATGTAATGGATCTCCCCAAAATCAAACTTCATGTCATACTTTCCTAGATATAGTGTTCCTGAAAGAGTTATGCCTGGCTTACCCTCCAATTTTTGAGTGATAGTTCAACCATTATGGAACTGAGTATTTTAAATTCAACTTCCTTACTGTAAGAGTCCAAGTGATTTTATGTAATATTACAATGTGAGATTATTTTCCTCCTAATTATCGTTGGTGTGTGTTTAAGGTGGTGTTTAAAATTGGAAAACCATAGAACTATAATCAGTTTAATCACAGAACAGGAGCAATTAGTGGTTTAAGACTATGTGTTCTGAAATGTCATGTATCCATTATCTTTAAATTATTCTTTTGATTACTTTCTTTGAAGTTTTCCTATCTTATCATCTTATATGTCCCAGAGTGCTTTCTCTTCTGATTTCCTTCCTCTGTCACTCTCTCTTTCTCTGTTTTGTCTTTAGGCATCTCTGCAATTATCTTGTCATTCTCATCCCTCCTCAGACCCCCTCAGAAATCCAGTAATTTTGGATTTCTGCAGTTCTCTGAATACACATTCATACTCATGGCTTTTTTCATCCTGTTCTTGTCCTGTTTAGTTTAGTAAGGATGGGAGCCTGGAGAGTGGAGGTTTGATTACCCTTGCATAGGGTAATAGAAAAAAAAAGTTCATTAGAAAGAAATATTTTAGTTGTTGGGGTTACATCTGAAGACAGCCATGCTGGCCAGCCATGGGACTGTCAAAATGTGAACTAAAAAGAGGTGATAATGTGAATTGTCAAAATGTGAACTAAAATGAGTGTTGTATTCGCAAAACAGGGGATGTGATTAGAATTTAGCTCCATCTCCCTTTTTCCTGGTCTGTAGCAGATGCCTTGGGTCACCTTTTTAATCAGCTGCTGAACTCTGCTGGTGCGGTAACATTTTTTAAAGATACTGCATCTGAGAGACTGAAAGTCCTTGATGTCAGATTTTCTCCTGTTTGTCGGGAAAGGCTGGCACACGGGAGCTTTTGCTTTCACCTCCAGCAGCTTCTGTGCATTGGCAATGAGGAGGAACATTCACTTGAGATTTTTTTACCTATCTTCCTTGAGGGAAGAGTGGGATGCTGCTTTCCAAAACAAGCAAATGGAGCAAGGACTGATCAGGATCTATCTGCAAACTCATTTGCTTCAGCTATGCTTATAGCTTTTTTTAGCAGTTGGAGTGAGTTTTACTGTTTTTTTATAGAACTTAGCCATAAAAGATTAAGGTTAGTACCAGGACTTTTTTTAGTCTCTTCAAAAAATTAAAAATACAGTGGTATGCCCACACATAGAATACTAATTTTAGTTAAGATTTTTTTAGCAAAATCATGAAATTGTTAGAGCCATTTCTGAGCTGAGAACACATTTGTAAATTTTTTAAAAAATTCTGCATATGGTAATTTTAAGCATGAGTCTAGAATGGTCCACGATGTTTTATTAGGTTCCGATAAGTAATTTTATCAGAAGCCAGGATTGTGAGTAATAAGCAAATGTAAGTGATTTATATGTACTTTAGGCAGACATAAGTGTTGCAGAAATAGAAGCACCACTAATGTGAAGCAACTGAGGTATCTGAATAATGAAAATCTTTATTGGTGTCTTTTAGGACAATGATACTTTATTTGCATCTTCCCTTTGAGCTCTTTGACACAAACCAATGTGTTTGAAATTTTGGATGAAATAATTCCTGTGGCACTTAAGATGTCCAGAAACTTTTTGTATTCCCTTTTGCTTTGTTATCTTTGACTATGAGGATTTGCATCAACACTTAGAAACTCCGCACAGTCTCACTTCACTGTCATAACTGATCTCACTGAAATGTGTTCGTGTCTCAAATTCTGCATTTTGATGCTTTTGGCTTTCCTATCTAATAATCTT
This sequence comes from Vidua chalybeata, assembly GCF_026979565.1. Lineage (NCBI taxonomy): Eukaryota > Metazoa > Chordata > Aves > Passeriformes > Viduidae > Vidua > Vidua chalybeata. The sequence continues at coordinate 10,707,704 of NC_071536.1, read as the reverse complement.
GTTGGAATCAGCTGCTCACAGCAGAGAATTTAAAAAGCAGCTGTACAAAGACTTCCAGTCATTAACTTGTATCAGTGTTCTGTGTTCCTCTAGAGTGTCTGAGTTCATATGTTGCACTTGGACTGTGGTTGTCTCATTTGAGGCACAGAATTATAGGCTGTGCTCCTGACTTGCTGTTGTATTTGATAGGAATTTAGCATTGGGTAATGCTTACAGAGCAGCAACAGAGCTGCAAAATAACATACTGGGTATATAATTCATACCAAGAAGATCAGTTAGTAAATTTAGAATAGAGTTTCTTTTGGGAATCTGTGAAGGCAAACAAGCAGTTTCAAGGGAGATGAACCACATCTGCAAAATCACAGTTTCATCGTAGACACTTGGTATAGCCTGGTGCTTAACACTGGGTTGCTCTGCAGTTATACTTGGTGGCCAATCAACAGCTTTGCACTGTTAGTTAAAAAAGTAGAAGGAATATAAGGAAGAGAATTTTGAAAATGTAGTTCAACAAAATTGATTGGATCACGAAGATTAAAGAACAGCACAAGGAAGCATAACGCTTATTGAACAGGGGAGCAATTTAAGCAAGATTAATTTGTTGCCAGCCTTTACAAATCCGTACATTTTCATTTGTTTTCATTAGATGCCTGGGGTGTAACCTGACTTATTGTTTAACTACTTAGGCAGTGGAAACGGCAATTATTTTGGTCAGTGGATGGAAGGTTTGTCAGCTTTTCAGGTTCGAAAGGAGCCTCTCAGATAAGTATCTTGAAACTCTTTAAGTCAGAACATTGAAGGCAATATATGTAATATTTTATAATTATTGTATTTCCAGTTGCATGAATGTCACCTTGTTCTTCTCTGTGCAGTTTTTGTGAAGATAATTAAATAGCCTGATGTTTTGAAAAATTCCAAGGAACATGAGTAACAGCTCACATGTAGCAGTCACCCATGATGTTTTTTCTATTAGCATACAGTCACCCCTACTCTCCCTAGGGCTACAGGAATGCATTAAACTTTTCCTAAAGGGCAGTCCAGTTTCCTCTCACAAAAGTGAGAGAAAGGACTGGGGGGAAAAAGAAGAGGCAGAATTTCACTGGAAATAGTGTAACTATTGGTTCCCCAAAGTTACCTTTGAAAACAAACCCAAATTGTTTGCTGTTGCAGTGAGAACATTTTATTCTGTCTATGCTTTGCTTTCAGCATGGAGGTGAAATGATACTTGGCTTTGCAAATACTGTTTTATGTCAATGCATCCATGCAGTAATTCTGTGTAAGGGAAGACCTCTCCTGCTAGAGGAAAGCTTTGGAAAGGAAAACTTAATCACATTTCAGCCTCCTGACAAGTTGCAGGTGGTGCTCTGGCTACCCTACCAGAGAACAGTGACTCATCATGACCTACAGCACAGTTAAGGAACAGGTTAACTCACATTGTGCTGAGTTTTAGATGAACTAAGACATACAGTTTTTTTCCACAAAGTTTTCTAATCAGTTAAATGCACTCAGTTGTAATTCAATAGTTTTGACCAAAATGCTGAGCTCATTAAAATGCTTCTGGATTCTTTAGGAGAGGTTTTTTAAATACTTTATATAATTTACTATAATTATTTTATGAGGTGTTTCAGAACAAGGAAAATTGTGAGATACAACTTGGAGTGGGGGGAGAGGAAGAGACGGAGAGCAAAAAAAAGAGTAGCTGCTATGCTTGAAAGGAAAGATAAGTAGGGATAATTTTGGAGTTTTGCATGTTACTAAAGACTGTTCACTTTACAGTACTTTTGTGACATGAAAAAATTTGCTGTAGATATGGGTTGCTTTTTTTTTTTTTTTTGTATTGCAAATTATCTTGTCTGGAAAAATCTTGCTTTGTTTCTTCTTATAAAGAAGTGGTCACAGGATGCTTCTAGTAATTTGGTGGGAAACAAAGTTTGTGTCACTGGTTACGATTGAATGAGGCAAATTTGGACCTTAATACCTAATTGGTCTCCAAGGCATTTAGTATTAGTAGGAGTATGGAAAAAGAATGTTGGAGTTCATCTAGAATGTGCTTGTAATGCATGTTTTTGTGCTGCTTCTCTAGTGTGCACAGTATAAACCATACTTGTTTTTGAAAAGTTCATTTCTTATTTTAACTTCTCAGAAGAATTATCTGCTGCAGAGCCCAAGTTAAAGTGATATAGTTGGCTCCAACTCAGTATGATTGTGGTTGTCTTTTTTTTTCAGGGAACACTTTAAGTACTATCAGACACATGTTTGTGTTTAATATATATAGCATTTATGTTAATAATAGTTTTCAGAACAAGAAATTGTGTAAGAGAATTTATGTAAGTTTTAAAATATATTTCTGTTATAATTGATCTTTGGACATGTGAGATGAACTGAAAAGCAAAAATTAAATTTCATGTCAGAGACTGATACGGTATTGCAGGCTAATTTTGCACTCTCAGACTTTCTTCCTCATTTTCCTATGGACCTTACAGGCAAAGGCTTAGTGCAGGATTGGAATTGTGCATAATATTATTTATTAGAAAGTGTATTTATCACCCTTCAAAAGGTGGCTACTTCTGTGGTAGAAATGTGGGAATGAAAGTTGGGGTGTTATGGCAAACTCAGCTCGGAAGGAAGGTACTGTCCTTGTCTTGAAAAAAGTTGCCAAAGAATTGTTGGCCAAAATGGAACACTTAAGCAATAAATCTGTGTTTTATAATGGAGTGTATTTAAGACCTGAACTGTTTTGAAGGTGAAATCCCAAATCATCAAAGCATACTTGTCAGTCCAGTTTGGCAGAATGCTGAACTGCCTACTTAATTTCCATAGATACTCAATCAGATGCTTGGGGGAGAGTTGCAGTTGCAGATGTTGAGAAGTTTAAGTCAGGCTCCTTCCTCTTTTGAAAATCAGCTCTATTTTTACAAAACAGAATCCCTAGATTATCTTTTAAAAGCAGGTTCTCGTAAGGATTTTTTCCCCCTAGAGAAAAGGTTTTAAACAAAACAAAAAAAAGACAGAATTTCCTTTTGAAATGTAGAAATATGAGTGTGGATGAAATGAATACTTGAGCTTTCCATCTTTGAAATTACTTCTGAAAACAAGCACGGAGAAGTTTAAGTGTGTTATTGCTCAGAATATTCTTCAGTTATTTTCTTGTTGATTGCTGTAGATGCCTGTGTATTAAAATGCTAATTTTTTTCCAGGTTAGCCTTTATTTATTATGTTCAGTTTTTGACTGACTCATGCCTTGTGTGATCGGCCTTACATAAAATGCAGGTGGATGTTCTTTTTTGTGATTTTTATAGTGCTTGGGGTTTAATGGGATTACTGGGGCTTTAGCCTGAGGTCCTGCAAGTCAGTAAGTCAGTGTCAGCTTGGTGCCAGGCAGGTACAATACTGACCACAGAGGCATTAGAGTGAGCAGTTGTGTGCTTAGAAACCAGCAGCAGAAGCGTGGTCAGAAATGCTCAAGGCCTGGCTCTTAGGAGTGATATCCTCCAACAGTCTGTGTAGCACAGAAAAGCAAAATAATCCTTTATTACACTCCCTGCTCTCTGGCCAAAACACAAGCTGAAATGCAAACCAAAGATTGAACTGTCTAACTGGATGAAATAATCTGTTCCTACACTAGATCTGAACATCACCAGTCAAGTGGATCCCTGTTCATTTATATGTTTGTTTAAAGTGTTCTGCAGGTCATCTGGGACCTTTTGTCTAAGAAACATGGTTTGGATATTAAAAGGAACCACCTTCTTTCTCCCTGTGATTCACAAGAACAAGTGAAGAAACAAGTTTGTAGATCAAGAGATGGAGACTCCAGAAAGAAATGTTCACAACCTTAATATGGGTTCTTCCAGAGATAAACTGAAGCCTTCTCTTTATGAACACGTCATGTGACAGGGATTTGCCCTCTGTCTTTCCCAGTAAACAGTTCCAAGGTTCAGCTGCAGTTACTGCTAGGAAATTGCAGAGTGTTTCAAGGTTGAATTGATGCAGCTTTAATTGTTAGCTGCTGGATCCTATTGCATTGCTATCAGCAAGTTTGAAAATGTCTTGCTACCAGATCTGCTTCTCAGGGAGTAATTGCTTATTTCTGGTAATCAAATGACCCATCAGTCTTCTCTTCTTTTAGCTGACATGGACAGGGCTCCCTGAGACTTCAGAAATGGAAAAAGTAGATAGGAGAGGAAAATAAAATGGCTTATAATGATTAGAGCATAGGATGTGAAGCAAATAAGATGATATTTATGAAACATGTCCCACTGCAGAGACAGAAACGTTAAGAAAATCAGGGAGACCTTTAGGTCCTTTCCCAAGCCCTTGAAGTCCTCCATGTGAAACGATGCCTGGCGTGGATGATGGTGGTGCCAGTGTGGATCTTAGCCAAGCACTGCATTGCAATTTTCCATGATTGCCTTTGAAGCAAAGACCATAAAACAGGAAGGTGTTAATACAAACTTACAGCTTGGCTGAGACACTGGGAATGATGCTTCTTGGAATTAGTACTTAGGACATTAATCCACATGTTTTGTTAAGAAAAACAGAAGAATTGTACAGTGTATAAAAATGTTTAAATACTTTTTTCCATCCAACAGTATTGACTTCCCATATACATCTGTATCCAGTGTTGATTTAAGCTCTAATTTTGGGGCCACTTTTGTGCAAATTTCCATTACGTGCATTATGGATGCACAAAGTCTGCTTGCACAAGAAGAGCTGTAGTGTGTTGTAATCCTCTAAATTTAAGGATTTGTAAGGTAGCAGAGGAAGGACTAAGAATAGCTCTAGAAAAATAGTGATTGAAGGTTGCTACTACCAGAACCATTCATCCAGCCTGCAGCCCACTCTCTGTGTGCTCTGCAGCTGTGCCAGAAAATATGCTGTATGAACAATTTGGACAGTTGTGGCCTGTTCCCTGTTTTCTGGCTTAGCTTCAGAGTGAATCAGGAGGTGTGCACATGCTTTCTGGCAAAATATCCTTTTCAGAAGTGCTGGGGGAGGGTGTGAAACCCAGTAATTATGTCTGGACAGACTTTGCTGCACACATGCCAGTTCACGGGACAGAAAGGAAACACAGGATTTGGTCTTCCACTGGTACTGGAAGAATCTCAGGTGTGTTGCCTGGTCAGGAAGAGTGGGTGTACTGCAGTCTCCTCCTGAGAACAGATCAAAACTTTGTCTAGTCTTGCTGGATGAGGTAGTACTGAATCTCACCTCTCCAGGAGCTGTGTATTTGATAGGTGCATTCTACAGCCTGTATCATGTAGAGAGGTAGAATGGTTGAATTGAATTCTGTCCTCAGAAGCCAATTCTGTGGCAGTTGCTACATCCTTCAGGATCAGGACTTCCAAATGGGCATACAGTTTTCAGGTGTCATTTATCTTTTCACCATATCTTAAAATTTATTTACTGCAGTCCTCTGTTTTCCTTGTCTTTCTTTCTGCCAGCTTTCCTTTTGTGTCCTTTTAGCTTTTTCCAGTAATTACTAGCTCTGATCCCACTGATGTAGCATTTTTTTTTTATTTGAAGAATATGCAACTCGGTTGATGATACCTAGAAGCAAGCCAGTAAAGGCTAAAGAATGAGTGGAAACAAAGTCTGCCCAAGTTTCCTCATTTGGAAATGAAATGCCTGACTACTGTGTCATCAGTTTGAGTTTTTCTTTGTTTTTTCTTTGAATAGAAGCTGGATTTTGACTGTAAGGTGATATTGGTGAGGATGTCCATATAAAACAGGCCTCTCAGATACCTGTTTTTCCTTGGCCTGTGGAGTTAATGGCACACCATTTGATGCTGTTACCCTGTGGAGTCATTTAGGTTGGAAAATACCTTTAGGATTCTGAAGTCCAGCCATTAACCCAGCACTGGCAAGCCGACTGCTAAACTGTGTCCCTATGTACCAGTTCTATACATCTTCTTAACACCTTCAGGCATGGTGACTCAGCCATTTCCCTGGGCAGAGGGTTTCAGTGTTTGACAACTCTTCTGGTGAAGAAATTTTTCCTAATATTCAATCTCAACCTCCCCTGGGCACCATGGGGAATTTCCTCTTTCCTATTCCTTTTTACTTGGGAGAAGAGACTGACACCTGCCTGACTACTACCTCCTTTCAGGTAGTTGTAAAGACCAGTAAGGTCCCCCCTGAGCCTTTTTTTCTCCAAGATAAACTCCCTCAGCCACTCCTTATCAGATTTATGCTCTTCACCAGCTCCAATGACCTTCTCTGGACCTGCTCCAGCCTCTCAATGCCCTTCTGTAGTGAGGAGCCTAGAACTGAACAAAGGATTTGAGCCTCACCTATGCTAAGTGTTTAAATAAATTTGTGTTGCCTTCACTCATGTTGGGTGTCTTGTCTTCATCTGTGTCATCTTAAGAAAACAAAAAACATTGCAGAACATTGAAAGGAAGAAAAAACCTTTCTATTTCTTTTTCTGTGTGGTTTTGTGGTGTAAATAGTATGGCAGTGCGGCACTGTTGAAATTAGGAGTTAGTTGCTAATTAGTTAAATATGCCCTAAGCTAATTTTAGTTCAAGTCCCAAAGTATGGATATGTTTGGTGCACAGCTGCTAGGGAGTGCAAGGTGAGTGTGTTGGGAAGATGGGCCAGGGAGCTGCCAGGCTTCTCCCTTGCTCCATGAGAACCCCCATCACAGGGTGGAGGCAAACTGTGGGATGGGTGTCTTTGCCTCAGAGAGGGGAGTAGAGCACTAGAAGCAAACTGTTAATAGCATTAACTGTGTATTTTGTGCTGGTACTGTGTTTGTACATACTATAGCAAATTAGAGGCTCCGTGTTTTTAGGAAATCCCAGAGGTACCAGGAAATTTGGTGCACATTTAGCTCAATGAAGCTTTGTTAGCTGAAAGCCATTTTTTTTTGTTGAGTAGGAGTCTTCAGTGTTTTTAAGTCTTGTAAATTTTCTCCCTTTTTACTTGTATATCAGTAGGAAAAATGGACATGCTTCAAAGTACTGCAACAGCTAATTCAGCTCAGAGAATGTCTATTTGTCTCTTACTGCTTTGTTTTCAGTGAAATGCAAATTGGCTTTCAGGTTGATGGTAATACCACAGACACATTGCAAATAGATTATATAATAAAAAATGAGTGTGTGTTATTTGATAAACTTAAAGCTTTGGTCTAGAAGGAATTCTGAATCAAACTATTATAAGCATTACAATGAAATGCAGGTGAATGTGAGATATAACTCAGGGTTAAGCTTCAGAAACATTTAACTTGGATTAAGAATTGAGTGATTTTAAAGCTTAAGAGAAAAAGAGTAACTTTGTTTAATGAACTGTTTAATCAACATGCCAGAGTTCCCTTTACTTTCTTCTGGAATCATCCTAGTTTGTCAGGTTTCTTTTCTTGTTTGGAGAAATTCAGGAGAAAATCTTGTCTAAGATTTGACAAAAGTTTTGGATAATTCATTGGTCTGATAAAAAGGACGTGCTGCAGGATTTGGCAATTGACTTAATTTCTTATTGAAATTAGTATGTTGGGAGATAACAGACTAATATGTTTGGTATCATTATAAAGATAAACTAAAACCATCATTAGGTAAACTAAATGATGAGCTTTGAACTGTATCTTCTTTGGTATAAGAAGATACAGTTGTATTGAACTGAGGGAAGGTGACCCGTCTCTTTTAAAACTTCCTCTAAAACTGGTTTTACTGCACAGTTGGTCTTCTTGGAGATTCTGAATCTGAGATTAATGATTATTGACATGGTTTAACTAAATAAAGGTCTTTCTGGGCCTGAAAATGGCAGAAAGAAGTATGGGTTTGTGTTGTTTTGTTTTTTTTTTTTCCTTCTCTGTGTGTGGTTTTTGTGTGGTTTTTTATTTTTTTCTTCTTTTTTCTAGGTGAGGAATCACATTTAACTGTATGCTCCTGATTGCAGTCTGTAGTAAATTCATGAGAGTTTCACGGTAACAAGATCAGACAGTGAATCAATCAAAGATGTTCTTGTATTGGGTTTGGCTTTTGCTGGTGCCAGTGATGGGGCTTCTAATCTACCAGAAAAGATGAGCCCTGCTTCTTTATCACTGAGATACCAGATAATTGTTTCTGTCAGGATCTCTTGATCTTCTGTGTGCTTCCCATCATTGAATGAAAGTCTGTATTAACTCTCACTGCATGTTATGTTAATTTTTATTTGATGTTGGGTTTTGATTTTGTAGATGTCTGAAATTCTGTGTCATTGCTCTGATTTCTCAGCATTTTGTGTCATCATTTGATGAGGCTAATGGATAATGGTAGCCTTGCAAAGTGCCACTTCAGAGCCTGTACAACAGAAAGTGAATTAGAGCTTCACCTAGAACAATACCCTTTTTCCTGAGGATTTAAAATTGTAGAATGGTCTGGATTGGAAGGGGCCTTAGAGGCATCCCGTTGCCATTGGCAGGGACTGCTTCCACTAGAGCAGGTTGCTCAGAGCTGCTCCTACCTGGCTGTAAATACATCCAGGGATGGGGAGTTCACAGCCTCCCTGGGCAACCTGTCCCAGGGCTGCACCACCCTCACAGTAAGGAAGTTCTTCCCTGTATCTAAGCTAAATCCATCCTTCTTTGGCTTAAGGCCACTGTCCTTGTCCAGTCACTACTCACCCCTGTGAAAAGTCCCTCTCCAGCTCTCCTGTGGACCCCCTTTAGGGACTGGAAGGTCTCCCCAGAGCCTTCTCTTCTCCTGACTGAAGAGCCCCAACTCTCTCAGCTTGTCTTTATACTTGTTTGTGGAGTATTGTTGAGACTACTCTACCTGAATCTAAATTTTCTGACTGATGTTGTCTACGACTTTCTACTTTCTTTCCAGTCCAAATTTTAGGTTTAATAATATACATGCTACTTTGGGTACCTGCTGACCAATCTTATTTTCTTTCTATATGAGGATGATTCCTGAATCATTTGCCATTAAAGTTTTGTTCTCTGTTCTAAGCAGTGAAATTTTAAGCCCACACTTCATTTTTCTGGCAGTCTGTGCATACTTTCATTTGTTCACTGCTGGTCTAAACCCTTCACTGTGCCACACAGATCCTGCCCCAGATCCTACCCCACAGAGTGCAGTGGGGCAGGATCACCATAAATACTCCCAGTTTCCTTGTTTGCTAGCATGAGGTGTTTATTTTGTGGAGTACTGTTTGTGTAGTGCTTTTAGAAGCATGAGTGCTTCTTGGTGTAAGACTGTGTTCCTCTAATACTGGATAAGCTTTTAAGAGTTATCATTAATCCTTAAACAAAGAGGAAGCTACAGAATTAAAAATTTTAAAATGTATGCCTGCGTCCTTCTTGGGAATGAGTTTCATCTTGCCTAACAACAAGAATTATGTCTTCAAGTCCTTCTTAACCTGGATTGTGCTGTGATTCTATTAGGGATGCAAAAAAAAATTTTTTTCCACAAAATATTTAGAAAAGGCGACAGGGGCTGGGTTTTGCAATATCAGTGAGTATCCTAGCACTTGTGTCTCCAGGGTGGCTTTATTTGTGAATCTTCACACATACACTTCTATGTAAAACTGGACTGCACAACTGGCATTTAGTATTGCATGGCTGATGCATTAAATAATGAAACAGTACTTCAGACTCTCATGTATAATAATATTATAGGTCTTAAGTCTGGAGAAGTAGAAAGGTAGAAGGCAGGAGGGAGGAAGAGGATATGAATGAATTCTACAAGTAATAACTTCTAAGGCTTTTATAAAAACAAGCATATTTTTTCAGCTTCTAAGATGCTCTCGGCCTTTTGTAAGCTTTCTAAACACTAGGGGAGCTGCTGAACAGCTCAAGTTTTCCTGGTAGAGTGGTAGTTTCCACAATGCTAAGTTGGCCTTTGAGCTGCATTTGTAACTCTCAGGAGAGAGCAGGAGAGTTAGAGCCATTCTCCAGGCACACATAGGACTCTGCCCTGGAAGAGCTGTGGAGAAAAGATGACAAGTCCTGCCCTGAATCAATATAACAGTTCCCACTGACTTGTAGAAAGCCCAATGCTTTCTAAAATGCAGGCTCTAGCAAATTGGACATTATTTTGAGATTTTTATGTGCTGTTGACCTGCCAGATGCTTTTTATTTTGATACTCATTTTTCTGTTTAATTTTTTTTTTGTTTATATTATTCGGGGCAGGAATTAATTCTCACTCTGTGAGCACCTTGTTTGATTCCTTTTTGGGGAAATTCCTTATATCTTAATACATTAATATTCCCTGAGCAAGAGGGTGTTTTTTTTCCCAAGTCCATTAAAGTTGGACAGGCCAATCTAAATCAAGCCTTACATGATGAAATCCAAGTAGGAAGCATCTCAAAGATAATGCTTAGGAGTGCCCAGTCAATAATGATTTTGTTCGGTAAGAGATTTTTTTGTAGTTCAGACTGTTTCTTCCCAAGCATCCAAAACATCCAGGGTATCCAGGTTTTCACTTCTACCTGCTAGAGAACATGGTTGGGTTTTTCTAAATTTAAAAATTCTTGAGTTTGCTCCCAGCCCAGATGGCTGCCGTCATACCTCTTTTACCATAAGGAATGTCAAAGTAAGGGATCTCTTCCATGGCTTTTTGTGGCTCCAGGCTAAGTGAAAGCTTGTGTGCAGCCCCACACTTCTGTGATGTTTGTGCCATTTGGAGATGGGTGTAAAATAGCAAATTCTTCCAGGGGAGTGGTCACTGCCCTAAGCCCAGCAGAGTTCAAGAAGTGTTTGGATGACAGTCTCGGGTACACGGTGGGATGCTTGGGGATGCTGCTGGGCAGGGCCAGGAGCTGGACTTGATGGGTTCCTTCCAATCCAGCACATTCTATGATTCTGTGAAATTTTGGCATAGCTTTGACATCAGAATAGAAATTAAAACCTGAGGCTTGAATTCTTTCCTATACTTTTAGGCTACATTTTTGGCTACAGCAAATGAAGCTTAAGACATGCAAAGAGCAAAGTTCACCATGATAGTTCCATATAAACAAGTTCACCTTTGCAATCATGGAAAAAGAAAAAGATTACGCTATTAAAAAATCAACCCCCCCAGCATTTCTAAAAGATTGATGGATTTAACCAGTGCTGAAAAAGTATCATCCACTTGTGTAGTATGTGTATCATCTGCATTTTTTGTCCCTTCTAGTCTAGACAATTCAGGATGCCATGAAGTTTCCATGTGAGTTGTTCGATAGTGCTGGGGTATTTTGGAAAGAATGTGAATGAAGAGCAGGGGTAATTTCTCAAACAAAACCTGACGGCTTCCTTGTGACCCCCATTGTTTGTGGACTTCATGCTGAGCAGTTCTAGTGATGAATTCTGACATGCAGTAAGCTATGGTGCATCCAGGCACTAGAAAAAGTCATTCACACAGAGATAAAAGGTGAAGTACCAGGTGCTGTCAGGTAGTAACTGGCACAGCTCCTTGAAAAATCAGTTAAGCTAATCTTGGTTTATGCCAGCCTCAAGTATACTTTTAATGTAGCTAAGACACATTCTTATGAATAAATAAATATGATAATAATTTTCAAAATGAATGGGAAGTTACTGCATGTTATGCATGTTAATCTACTTACCACTCTTAAAGATTAGTTTTCTCCATTGATCTTTAGTAATTGTGAATATCACACATATGATATACATCTAATTTTAAATTATGAATCTTACTGGGTTGATATATGTGATGTTGGTGAGTGTAATGTTTTTTCTTTATATGTTTGTATTTTTAATATATGAAGGAAAGCAATTATAATTGCAGTTGTAGTGTTTCATGTTCTTAGAGGAATTAGTAGAGTACCAGTAAAAGAAGCACAAAGAGAAAATACTACAGAAAATGAAAGGGATGAGTTATAAAATGTAGCATATTAAATAAAATAATACTATGAAGATAAAGGATTGTTACTAGATTGCAGTAGTATTAGCCTGTAACTATTGTTACCAGTTTGTCTTTCTTGTGAGCAGCACTCTGCAGTTTCACTTTTTGAATTGGAACATTTTATTTAAACATCTCTCATTCCAGCATATTTTTTTTACTTGCATGAAAACAGATTATTGTTTTAGTGTGTCATATTTTTCTCCAACAATACATCTACAAGGGATATCTATAATTTTGAGGATCTTTTTTCTTCCATAATGATGATCTGTCCATCTGTTTCCATGTGGGGTTCTTGTGCATTGCCATTGTTATAAATACCAGTGAATGCAGATACTGCAGTGACTCACTGATGGTACATGTCTAATCTTTAAGTATCTCTGGAATATTACAGTGTTTCAGGCTTCATAAATATATCAGATAGATGTTGCAATGTCTTCTCATGGAGGTCTTCCTCAAAATAATTATTATGTGGTAAGAGTCAAACTGAGTGTGTTCTACAGAAATGAAGAGCGATAAAGAGAGTTTTAATATCATTTCCACTTTGCCAGTAAAACTTCCTGAAAAATAACATTAGAAAAGTTAAGGAGCAGCTATCAAAAGTATTTATGTATGTCACTCACTGAAAATGGTTTTCCATTTAATCCTAGAAAAAATAGACATGATATATCAAATTTGATGAGTGTACTGGCAATTTAGTGTGATGGCAAATCCCTCCTCAAAAGAAAGAAATGATTTGTTCTCCACAATTGCTTTTAGGAACCTAAACCTTGGGATGAATGACATTAACTTATATGAACAATTCTCCTGAGCACTATTAAATATTTTTGGAAGCTTAATTTTAACAAATTGGCTGTTACAAACTTCTTCCTTCATCCTGGCACTATTGAGTTTAATTTATATATAATATCTAGCAGTCTGTGCCTGTGTCCAACTCAATTTGAATTTTTTTCTAAGTGCAGCATAAGGATTGTACAATTAAGCATCATAAGTGCATTAGTAAACATGGATCCATGTAATGTTGGTAGATGAGCTTTGTTAGAGCAAGGGCCTCCACTGCAAATAGAGAGCATCTTAATTTTTTTATTTAGTTGAGCTTTTATTTTAGTTGAGCTTTTGGGTTTGATAATTAAAAAAAAATACAACTTGCATTTGTATAAGTGTCTGTATAAATATGTGTATGTGTATACACACGCATCCTTTCCGTTTTACAACAGAAACTGAAAATCCCAAATCCGGGCACATCAGAATGGGGCTGCATGGCAGCTCCCATTGCCTTGGTTACAGGGGATAAGTTTTTTAGGACTATTGAATCAGTGTTTAATATCTAAGTAGAAAACATGAGTATTTCCATAACCATTAAGCTCACATTGTTATGATATATCAGAGCACACTGTAGTCAGTAATTCACTGCCAGTTCCCTAATGCTGAACCTCGGAATGATTTACTCTGCACAGCAGCAGGAGCGGCACAAGTTAGGAGCAGTGTAAGGGCGGCTTTGTGCTCACTGCGTTACAAAGCCATGCTTAAGACAGCTTCAGTGTCACGCTATTATTTTTCCCATGCTCAGGAAATACCTTTTAGAAGTGTGAGTATGACGAGGAGGGAGTGAGGGGTGCCGGAGCCGAGCATTCCCTCCTGAATGCCGTGGTGCCCGCAGTTCTGCAGCCCAGCTTAGGGGAAGGGAGAGCCTCCGACAGCCCCAGGGCGCAGGAGGAGGGAGAAGTCTGGCCTCATACAGTGAGGTAGTGGGCTCTGAAAGGAGTTAGCAAAACATCTCCTGAGGAAAGCTTCTTGGAAGGAAATATGAATATATCTTTTTATGGAGTTTAAACACCCCTGGGATTTCCTATCCATGCCATGTCCTATCTGAAACTGCCTGAAATCAGCAGCTTTGTGAAAGCATCTTCAATGTTTTATTCTTTGGTTTGTTTGCTACTCATGACTTATATATTTGTGTGGAAGCTTGTATAAATTTTTAAAAAATGTAAAACACCACTTCATTTTATTCATGAGTCTACTAACCTGTTGTGAATACAAATTTCCTTGTGTATTTGGGACTATTTCAGTGTCTTGTTATGACCTGAGAGACATTCCTATGTGGAATTTATTCCAGTTACAGAAAGCATACATCCATTGCAATCCAGCATGATTTAACTGGCTAGTGTGAGCATAAAGAGCTTTTATTGAACTGTGGCAATAGTGGTTTATTCTAGATTTAATAGCTTATGCAACATTTTGGTCTTAACTGTAAAATTATGTAAAAAAAAAATATAGTAATTGAGTTTAGCTCTTTGAAGGAAGATCTTTTAGACAGCTTGCTAAAGCAGTAATACATAGAGATGCAAAATGGTATGCATTAAATAAGGTACTGTAATTCTTATTCTAAAATGTTTATTAAAAAAAGACAAATGAAGATGTTACCATACTGTGTTTGTGTTCTGTTCAAAGGCAATACGTGTATGTACTGACCCAACAATGGGTGATGCTGTAACTGACCTTAAGATCAACTGTGTTGAAAACACGTGATGGAAGTTCTGATTTCCAGTTGTGATCTGGGATGAATTAATGGATTGTTAGTGTTTTAATGCCTTCCTCTTTCTCCTGGCCTCTTTAAATACGTTTAGGAAACTAATGTTTCCATAAAGTCAGATTCATTACTAAGGAAAGGACTAAGGCAAAAAACCCCCAACACCTGAGATAAGAGCCAAATGACTGCTGTACATAGTGCTTCTCTCCTACCACCCAGAGATACCTTGGTGCAGGATAAAATTAAATTACTGTTGATTTTTTGCTGATTACATTCAGTTGTTCTCTTAGATTATGGTGGTTGAGTTTATTACATTATGCATTTACCAGAAGTAGAAAGAAGTTTTCTTAAATCCCAGCTACAATATAGCAGTATTTTGATTACATTGAAAAATTCTGTGGCAATTCACTATGAATATTTTGAAGAGGTTATAAAGCATTATTTCTTTTTAGTAGTAATTTATCTGAGGTCAAATAAGTTAATTTACTCCTTGAGAATACTATGTCTGCATAATTTTCTGGTTGTTCGGGCCCCTTTCTCAGAAGGGTGGCAGGGCGTGGCTTTGATGGAGGGGTAAAGGAAAGCAGAAGGACGCTCAGGCCCTCTGGGGAGCTGGCTGAAAGCTGTGCCCGGGCCCTGAGAGAGCAGTGCTGAGAAGGGTTCTCCATCCCACGTCTCTGGTGGCAGAAATCTGCCAGAGAGTGGAGCAGAGGAAAGGAAGGCAAAGACAGGCTGGATGGGGAAGGCAGAGATGGCTGATACTCCCCATAGTGTCTGCTTTTATGGCAAATACTAATATTTGTGTTACTCTAAAACCACTGATGGGTTCAAAATGAAAGACACATTGCATATGAAGCAATACAGTGCACTACTGCTTTAATAAAGTCAGTGTAGCTATTGTTGGGGAAAAGCTGATAAATATTTTGACACAAAAATAGAGAATGTCAGCCACTTACTGTGGGGAGTTTGGCAATCTTTCCAAATTAGGCAATTTGGACTAGTCTTCCATTATTTTTGGCCAACTTTGCTGGCACTGTACTGGTTTATCAGAAACATTACAAATAACTTTCTGAGGAATAAGATGTGACACTTTTCTTTGCATGGGAATAGATCATATATGTAAAAGACTGATCTATGATAAAACAAGTCTTATTTCACTGTGTTTAGATGATCTATATTGAGTGCTGGAAGAGTAGCATGATGAGCCTTAAACTTATGCATTCCTTTTATAGTCCATCAAAGGGCCTTAGGAACATGCACTTGATCACTGCAATAAATTTTGGTAATTAGAGGCATGGAAAAATGCTGTTCCTAAAAAGTGAATATAAAGAGTTGAGACTGTTATCTTTAGGAGGAGAAGGAAATCAAAGGAATGCTGAAAGCATGCCAGATTCTGAGTGTGTTTAGTGCCTGTAGCTGTAAACTCTAAAATTCATAATGCACTGTGAGATGAAGAGTTTGGGCAAAATACTGATGTGGCCAGGCTAGAACCAGGTCCTTGACCAACTGAAGCTGGAATGCCTGCCCCTTTAGTTTAAGCTTTTCTCACAAGAAGGCTAGGACAAGAAAGATTATTGTTAGATAAGAAAGTATTGTAAAAAGAGTGGGTTTCTCCTGAAAAATAAATTGCGTTTTATCAAAGCACCACAATATTTGAGAGCAGTCCAGTTTAAGTATTTAATTTGAAAAGAATTTTGGTATTGTTGTTATCTTAGAGAGTCATTGCTGAAATAAACTTCAATCTCTCTAATCAAATGCTTAGTTAATAGTTTCAAACTATTATGCTTCTACATCCTGCAGGGCACAGACTAATATTTTCCGTGAGTTGAAAGAGAATGGTGAGAGTATGGGCGAGGGGCAAGATTTGTGGTTTTTTTTCAAACTACACCTTGGCAATCAAAACTTGCATTTTCTTCTGTTACTGTTTCTGGCCTACAGATGTGAGATTAGATCAAGTGAAATCCACACTGAGGATAAAAATTTCTGGAAAACAGGAAAACTGGTAATAAAAAGCATTAAAAATTGTTTTCGTGAAGAGGTCTCTTTAGTTATGTGCAAGAAGGCTTCTCCCTTTTTCCTTTGGTTTTTAGGACATGACTTACATTCTGACACAACTGGTTCTTACCATGCTGGCTATGGTAAGCAAAACGTGTTGATTGTGTTTTCCAGGTTGGTATATTTGCTTCTTTTTGTTGATTTTTGTCACCTTGTTGTGTTTAATAACTCAAATAACTTGCTTGTGCATATAGCTTTAAAAAGTCATACTTGGAGTCTAGTGATTTTTTTCTTTCTTTTTTTGTTCCCTGACATGTTTCCTTTGTTAGACAATGAGTCACAAGCTGTCTCATCCTATTAATAGCTTATTAATTTTTAATTTCAAAGTCTCCTTTTGTAAATGTACTGTATTGAGTAAATCATTAGGAGTTTTCTGCTTCTCTAAATAATTGTGCATTTCAAGGTAGTTCTATCAGTTTAATTCATTGATTATACACAAATTGTACCAATTAACAAACAACATGCTAATGAAATCCACTGTTTATTGAAGGGTGACAGTTCTTCTCTCAAATAAAACATGGCTCTGGAAAACTGTTCCTGGCAGTGTAGCTTGTTCATAATGTTTTGTCATTTGTTTTTTCAAATCCTAATTCCTAGTGGTGGTATTAAAAATAAGTAATTGGAAATAAGATCAAAAAAATGAATTCTGACAATATTCTTCAGTCTTTTTTCATAAATATTTTAAAAGTAATTTAAATTATTCACATAGTTCATAGCAATACGGTGCTAACATCTCTTAGGTGTCAACTGCAGAAGGTGTCAGGGATACTGTGAAAGAGAATTGAGGAGAGCTTTATATAGAAATTCTCAATTGAATGTGTCAGGAGGGTTTAAACCATTTTCTTAGTGTATCATACTTCAAAAAGTGTTTCAGGGATGGTTAAGATGATGGTGACAAAATCTGATAAGGAACCTTGAAGCAAGTGGAGGAGGAAGAGCCCCAAATCTAGAAGTAATGAAAAATATGCTTTAAAGTCACAGTAATTTCTGTGGTTTTCTTACTGATTTCACAGAATAACATTGGGACTAGAGATTTAGTCCTGGGAGTCTCCTTATTTAAGAAACTTTATTACAGGTATTCCTCTGACCAGTTCATGCCTCTTCACTCTGCCTTTTCTACTCCCTAGTAAAACCTGCACTATGTGAACTTCAATTCTCTTAAAAATAAAATGCAACTATGATTATGTGAGGTTGATGTTAGCTGTAAAATAGATCTTGTATTTTCAGTATCTCACCTACTTCTAGTTTCATCTTTAGTAAGAAGAATGGCATGTTATGAAATGCAGGGTGTCTACGCCGTGGTTTTGACTAATTGGAAATCATAATGCTTAAAAAACCCCACCAACCAAACCACAAAAAAAAAAAAAAAAAAAAAAAAAAAAAGAACAAACCCCCCGAAAAAGCTCCAAAAACACCCACAGAGCAACTGTTTAATGCCCATGAGAGTTGATTGTGTTAAGCTGAATATTCCACTGTCAATCTGTTAATAATGGAAGAGTTTAGTCATAACTGAACTCCAACTGTGGATTAATAATGAAATCATTACGAATTCTAGGTAAGAAGAAATGACCACCTTAGCTGTGGCTCTCATGTATGTTATGAGCTTAGAGTTAGTGGAGCTTATAGGAAATGACATCTTCACCTTGAAAATTTGAAGTGAGTAAAATCATATTTGCTACATGAAATGTATTTCTAAGCTTTTTTCGTTTGATGATCAAAGCAAAGTGAGATCTCAGTTCTGTTAGAGCTTTTTGCCATGAGAATACTCCTTTATTTGAAAGACCTCAGGCACAATGCATGTTAGGCTTTACCCTGGTGCTGAATAAGCCTTTCCATCTGCTGCTGCTCCCAAGCACTCCAGTGTGGCAGAGATGGTCCTGTTAGCTTCAGCAGGGATTGAGCTTGCCTTTACCTGGTCAGCAGATGCTTGTGTGTGTGCTTGAGTTGACCCAGTAAATATTGGAGGGAAACATCCTCTGGCTGCAGTTGGAAATTTAGGAATGATGTTTCACTGGCCACACTGTTTCTGAATAATGCTAAGTTGCATTTTACTGTGTGCTCCACCAGATATAACTGGAAGACATATTTGTGCCTTAGCACAGAAAAGTTTCTTCAGTCTGTATGTAGATTGTAAGACATCTATAAAAGCTCACATTATATTTAGATCTGTTTGGTTATTGCTCACTAAATATAGACAATATCCAAAATTACACTTTTTAGCATTAAGGAGTCATGTATTTTTCACTAGTTGCCTTTCTGGTCTCATATGCTTAAATCACTTTATTTCTGTTGCCTGGCTGTATGACACCCTGTGACACCCTCTGCAGCATTCTGTAATCTCCAGGAATTTCAGTGCCTGTTATATCATGCATACTTGATTAAATCCTCCCAGTAGCCTGTAGGTAGCAGAAGGTACTGCCCCTGTGGCTTAAATTTCCAGTAGGCGTGCCTGATAAAAAAACAAACATGAACAAACCAACAAAGAACCCCATCAGACATTTCTTAGTGTATCCATTATAGCTGGATGCTGGTTCAGGTGTGGTGCCCATGGCATAACGCTTTTTCAAGGATGTGGTTAGAGCATAAAGCCCCAGTACCTTTCAGCCCCAGGGGCCTGGAGATACCCTCCATTCCCTGGGCACACAAGAGAACAGGTGGGACTCTCAGAAGAGTGAAATATAAGAATTGCAGGTTCTGATTAGCTCTGAAAGGCTGGTGGCACGACATGGAAACGGCTTAATTTTCTAACCCTCACGGAAGTTCCCTGATGGATCTGTGGCAGTATTTTCCGATCTTTTAATTACCACATCTCTCCCCCTGCAGAACAGTCTTTCCAACCACTAAGTGTGCTATTAACACTTTTTAACAGCCCATCGATTTGCTTTTGTATAGCCGCTGCTCCCGGAGCATCCGCTGGGCAGAGCTGAACTCCAGCAGATCATCACCAGCTCCCTTCGCCTTGACGGCCAGTGCGCAGGGAGAGATGGAGACAGTTCCAGACTGAGTACATCTCATCTTGACATACCCAGGCACGTGCAGCCTCTGGCTGCTCCTGGACGTAGGTCAGAACCTGAGAGGTTTCTACATCTCTGGGGTTCATAGCGGAGGAAGTAAATTTTAATATTTCATCTTGTGTGGTTGTGCAGTCCTTCAGTTTTGAAACTTTTTGTTGTGTGTGCCTATCCTTTGTGTTTATTCTAAAATAAGTATTTGCCAGTTTGTATTAAAGTTTGGAGTGTTTCCTAGGGTTTTCCCTTGTACCAGAAGTATCAGCTGGCATATCTTAACCCTTGTATGCCACAAACATACTGTGCCACTCTGGGTGTACCTTTGCTAGGTCTTCTATTGCCATTTGCTTCAGGAGCTGAAGCTCTGAAGTTAGGTATTCAGGACGACTCACAATTACAGGGATGATCCAAATATATACTGTGCAGTACAGATGGGGGTTGATAACCCAGCACTTTTGGTGGTGATTATGTAGAAAGTGCCAAGAAGTGAAATAATAGGTTTTAGAAACTATTTTCATGGAAAGCTGTTGGCGTGAGGGTATGTTGTGTATATCTGCTCAGAGTTGGGCATGACTACTGGTCAGCTGCAGTGACAACCACTTTTACCTCTCTGTTAGGTTGGATACAGTTATAAAGCAATATTTTTCTTTACTTATAAGAAATACTAGAAAGTAAGTTGGAGAATAGCATGTGCTATAATTGAAACTTTTGTTTTAGACAAGATGCAGCATATGATGGGATGTCAGTAAAAATAGTATATGTGTTTCTCTGTGATCAAGGAGAAATGGAGTTAAAGTAATTGTGTTAAGTACTTAAAAAATATTCTGCTCTGTTTCCTACAGTCAGTACTAGTGGAAGATGACCAAGTAGTGGCTCAATATTGTGACACTTGGATTAAATACTTTTGCCATGTGGAGGATGGCTATTAATTTGAAGTTAACTAATACAGGCTATGTTACATGAGTATTAGAGGCTTGCTGAGCTGTTTTCAGCAATTGCTGCTTTTCCAACTGCAGTTGGCATCACTGATGTGTATTGGGGTATTCCAGTGAAGGCTTTGGAATGAATGGGTGATCTGCTTTCTCAGTGGCCATAAAACTGCTGCCCTTCAACAGCAGACCTCTGTTGTCACCCAGAGGTTGGGTGTGACCAATTAGCAAGAGTAGCTAAATGCTGCCTTATAAGGTGTTTGATTGTTCTGAAGGCTTCAGCTTCTGGGTTCAGCATTATTTTTAAATGTGTTTTTCTATTGTACCACTGCTTTCTCTAAAAACTAGTATTCTTTTGCAGCTCCGGCATGCTCCACGAGTTGTTGGTGTTGGCAGCCATAAGACTTGTTTGTGTGTTAATCTGAGGTTTGTGTTTGCATTACAGAGTGGTGGAGGTGGAGGATTGTTAGTGAAGTACAACATCCTCTGCTTGATTGGGCTGCTGCTGCAGTTCAGGAAAAACAGCTTAAAAGTTTTGTTATGAAACCTGGTGGTAGTTTCTAAACCTGAAATATTTTATTACTGACCTACTGGACTTGCATCACAGGGATAAAACAATTTAATGGTAATAAACAGTAATTTGTCTGTAATCGTATGATCATGTAATTTATTAGGCAAACAATTTTAAAAAATCAAAGCAGTCTCAAACTACATAGAAATCCACCAGCTGGCCAGCACTGTTGATAGGACACTTCATTCATATCTTTTCAAATAATGACATTGTAATTTTGGCAAACTATCAAGTCCAGTCAGTACGTGGGTATTTGTTTTGAGTGATTTCTCTTTAATTCTGCTTAGTAACGACCTACAACAGAGGTTGGCAGTGGTAATTTGGCACAAGTGAAGGGCTGACACAGAGGCAGTGACATTATCTAACCAGAAAACTGCATTGCATCTTGTTTTTTGGGAAGGTGACCCCTGTGAAGTCAACTTCCAAATGCAGGACAATGCAGGGACATTTCCATTAATAAGGAAAAAATCAGCCAACCAGGATGGGTTTCTTTTACTTCCCCCCCCCCCCCCCCATTTTCTTAGTATTTTATTTTGTTTATGTTGTTGGGTTTTGATCATGTTGTATATAGCTATTTTCAGTCTGTTTTTTGGACATTAAGTCCAAAAGGCAATATTGAGTAACTGGATCCTGGATGGTAGGGGAGGAAGGACAGCGTGTTTGAAGCCCAAAATGCATTTGTGAATAGTAAGGACACCAAAAATCACAAAAGATGTCAATTTCTTTTTAGTTCTGTGATAAAGGGCTGATTGTTTCTGAAAAATCGGAAAAAATGGGGATTTCTGATTATTATGAGTATAATGCATCGTAAGAAAAGCAAAAAAATCTTGAGTGTTTACTGGGCTAAATGTGGAGAAACGGGAGGTAATATAATATTCTGTGTTTCCAATAAATTATGTGGATTTTACTCTGAATTATCAGTTTTAAATAGCTGTATGTCTATGCAAAGCTCTAATCTTAAACTGTCTTCATAAAGAGCAAGCCAAGGACAGCAATTAGCAACTCTTTACTTAGCTCAATCAAAGCATGTGCTTTGGTTTAAATACACTAAGGTCACTTTAAAAACATGAAGGCACAACACAACATGTAAAAATAAAAATAAATTCCCCAACATAAATAAGTGTAGGAAATTTAGGCCTCCAGATGAGATTGTCTGAACTTCTGTTTATATATTTGGTGGTATGTGTGCTGGGATTTCTTGGCTGTATTTATAAACACTGATTTCAATCTTCTTCCGTTTCCTGGGGCTGTAGCACCTACGCCCTGGGGTGGATGTATATAGAACGGTGGTGTGTTCCTGAATGTGTACACTCTCCACAAGAACTAGTGCAGTCTTTATTAAAATCCTTTGTTCATCTGTAATGTGATTTGATGTTAAAAATGAATGTTAAAATCCAGTCAGAAAATTTGATGCATTTGGCTCAATTTTAGATTTCCTTTCTTGGTGGGGGCCAAAGTAATGAGGAGAACACATTTATTCTGAAAATATTAAGTTGAAAAGATAAAGATTTAAGTAGTTACTTGAGGGTTTTTTGATAAGTCTAGTGGCTACATGTGCTGCTGGTTGCTGTTGGTTAACCAATGCAGGAGTCTTTTAGTAATGGATTTTTTCTAAACACACAAATTGCAGATTGGGACTGGGCTGTGAGAGACCTGTGCCTGTTGGGGGAGGGACGAGCAGACTTTGCTGCGCATTCCTGCAAGCCTTTTGGCAGAGGGTGGTGCTGTTCAGAATCTTTCATGCCAAGATCCCAGAGGCTGGGGATTTTTGTGGATTGATGAAATAGGGCCGTTGATAGCAATGTAAAAATGTGCAGTGAGAATCCTTTCAGCAACGGTCCATTTCTTTGCAGGATGAAGATGAATGAAAATTGTACAGCCTGGAGAAATCGTGTGATACACGGCTCTATTTTTAGCTCTACTTATTAAAAACTCATGCATATTTAATAGTAAAAGTATTAATTCATAATAACCCTCATCTTTATATAGCCCACTTTGTATTGTTGTCTTTTCATTAATTGTTCATTTAGCTTCTGAAAGATTTCTGCTTCATTTACTGCAGAAACTGAGGAAAGCAGCAAATGCAGCACGAATCCTGCAAGGAGGAAAAATACAGCATGTGCTCACTGAACTAAATAATGAATTGTAAGGTGTACTCGCAAGGAGAGGAAGCACAGCTGGTGATAGCTTTGGTATCTCTTAACTCCTCAGCACAATTTCCTCATCTCAAGAGCACAGACCAGACACAGCCAAGTGTGTCCTGGGATGCATTTGCAAGTGATGAGGGCGTCTGCCAGTTACCCCAGGAGCATCTTTGTTGTCAAAGTGGTGCTCCTTAGGACTCTTAACTGGTTTTCTCTTCTCTTGAGTGTGGTTACAGATTGTAAACTGGAAATCAACAAGCTGTAAAGTAGGGGAAGTATTTTCAGTCCATCTCCCTCTTCCTTTCTAGTTGAGATTTAGTGTGTATCTGGCTCTCAGGCTGTTCCCTGGCATAGCCTGCGTTTCCTCGGAGCTCTTAGCTTTGAGGAGAGAGGGAATTTGTATGGCACAGAATATGTCTAAGTGTCCTGCTGATGTCTTGCTACACCTCAACAAGTGCAGGCATCTTCTCTTAATAACCTGTTGGTATAAATTAAGTAATTTGACTCACACAGCTATGGAAAAGATTTTATCCAGAGCAATCTGACTTCTTTTTACTGAAATGATAAAGTGCTCTGTTTCTTGAACTATCCAGCTAAATTGTTTCCTTAAAATTATTTTAGTGTTTTCAAAGAAAATAAGAGTTCTGACATAGTGTTTCAAGCATGAAGTTCTGACCTAAAACATACTTTGGAGGAAAATCTGAAGTGAGACATAAGATTGCAATCTTAATTTTTAAAATGAGTTATAAGACTTGGAAATTTTTATATGGTGCTATTTTGAGGTTTGTAAAAGACAAAACCGTTGCTGTTAAGCAACAGAACTGGTTTGGTTTAGAGCTGAAGTGTTTTCAGTATTAAAAGTGATTTATCCTCTAAGCAGAGAGAGTGGTATCATCAACACCTTCATATACAGCCCTGCTGACTTTCTGCCTGGATTTATTTAGGCTGAAGATCAGCCTATGTGTTTAATACAGAAAAACAACTTGGGTTTTCTTTTTCTTATTCTGGGCTCTTTTTCTGTGGATTATAAGGAAGTGATTTGAAGAAGGTAGAGCAAGTGTCTTTGGTAGATGTTTGCTTAGTAGAGCTTCATTCATTCAAAAAGCTCCATTAAACTGTAGACAAGCAGAAATGTTCTCATGTTTTATTTCAGCCAGGGAGTCTCCTCAAGTCTTTATGGAAATGCAGGCTTTGTAGGGGGAAGATTATGACTGGCAAAATGATCTAAATTGAAATATCAAAAGGGTAAAAGGGGCAGAAGGATAGAAAACCACATTTATATAGACAGCATTTAAATTCACTCCAGCAAAATTTGTCAGTTCTTAAAAATAATTGTTTCCTGTTTTCCTCATCTACTGATAGTATCTACAGTTTATTTATAAGACTTAGGTACACAAAGCTTTGGTTGGTTTTGTTTTTAGTTTTCCTTTGTTCTTTAAGGAGATCAACTGAGTCTTTTTTAAACATCTTCCATGCCCACATTATGATCAGTTTTACCAGGCTGGAACTTGAAAAAATGGAGAATTAGGGAAATTGCTTTGCTATGGACTGATGGACACCCTTTTTTTATTCTACTTTAGTCTACCAACATGTTTCAGTTACAGAATTCTTGAATTTGCAGTCAGTTGATAACATGTTTTGCACAAAGAAATGCCTTTTTTTCAAGTTGATAATACCCCTTTGTGACAAAACGGAATAAATAGCATCATGAATTGAAGCGAGTGCTGCTTGGAGAGAAACAGCATTCCTGTGTTCCCTGGTAACACGAGAATCTCTGTGTTGTACCTGGTCTGTGCTGGTTTGTTACCATTTCAGTGGGTGAAATCAATTTTATTTGGTAGAAAATTGAGCTCTAACAGGCTTGAAAATGGGAATGACTGTACTGGATTTCGGCTTGCATGGGTGGAACAATGAATGTTCATCATAATCATTGTATGTTCCAAGGATTTCCATCAGCATAGAATGGATTTCCAGTTAAAAACTGAATTAAAATGAATTTATAGAAATGCTTATTGCATATCTAAATATATATACACGAGATTTTAATAACTGCCAAATAAATGCTTAAATCAGGCTCTGTTAAGTATCACTAAAATACAGCTGTCATTCAGGGATGTGACACTCCTTGAATAGTTTCTGCTTGGGTACTGGTTGCAGAGACTCAGATTGAAACTGCAGAACTACTCTTGTAGTAAGCAGTAAATAATTGTACTACTTCTCCTGTCAAGTGCATTATTTTATAAATGGCTTTTTGAATTGTGGCTTTTTTGGCCTGGCAGATTTCCTTTCTTTTTTTCAAAGGAATACATCTTTTCTTTTTTGTCAAGCTTTTTGGCATTGTACTCTTTCTTCTGGTTCCCTGTTTATTTCCTTTCCTGAACAGGAAAATGCTAAATTTTTATTTTCTGTAGAAGTTCTGTATTTTGGTCTTTACTGTCTCTTGTGAAAAAGCCTTGTGAGAAAACATAATTGGATAACTGTGGGCTGTTGCTGCTGATGTTGTGGAAGTCCTAAAGACAGGAGGGATTACAAGTGTTTAATGGGTTGCCCTTTTTTTTTTTTTTTGTCATTTATAGGTTCCTGCAGGCTTTCACATATATGAGCATATATTATAGTTTATTCACAGAATAATTGAATTCTAATTTTCCCATCCTGTGACAAAGTAGCTTCTCATAGAGAATACAATCTGTCTTTCTAGTATAGACATTTGAAGGGGGCTGTATTTTGGATGGATTGTGTGACCTGGCGTCAGATGTCTAAATTGAGAGCAGCTGCATCAGTACTTGAAGGGAAATTCTTGAATACAACCAATCAACAGCAACTAGCAGCAGATACAGTTGTGTCATGGACACTCAAGATCAAAGCCTGGCAGTGGGGATTCTGGTTTTAAAGTTTCTGTAGAGTACCATTGCATTGTGAATTATCCAAGGCCACGGTTCACCATATGCAGGGTTTAATGGCTATGTGGCTGTACCTCGAGTCTCTGCCTCAGCTCTGAACTCCCCTCTAAGGGGTGGGGCCGCAGGTAAGGTTACTGAAATAAACAAACTTGGTTAAAGTATTTGCCACACCAGGAGGAGGTTAAGGAGGGCAAGTAATACATATGGAACATGGTCTGATGGCTATGGAATTGCCCTACAATTTCCAGTCAAGTTTTGTTTCTTATGTGAGTAGTCTAGAGGACAGGAGCCTATCTGGTCTGTTTAATTTAAATTTATGTGCAGTTCTTTTATTGCTACTTCAGTGAAAGACAGGAATGAATTTTAGGCAATTGACATCCTCATGTATGTCTGCAGAGCAATACTAAGATACATCTGCAGGCCAGATGGATCTCGCAGCCTGGCAGCTGCAGCAGAAGGGATTAGATGAACCCTCCGTAACCCCTTCCTTACAATTCCAGACAGTTTATCCAGGCTCTCATTGTTCAACTCCACAGTTCATGTGGCTGAGTTAGCTTGAAATGTTTTAGGGCTTCTTACTCCACCTGAGCTGTGGGGACAGTATTGTGGGGACATAGGACATTTGTCTTCCTTGACAACAAAGTACCTCATTAAGTACCCTCCAAAACTGGGGTAACTGTAGGGTGCTGGCCTATGTGTATGGATGTGTGCACTGGTCTCTGGGCACATATTTATGACTTTTGCTCTTTTGACCAGTGGCCAGTGCGCTGTACACCAGCTTGCTCCATGCTGAAGCTTTTGCCTGGAAATTAATGCAGTAAGTTATACTGAAAGCCCAGTGCCTGGTGGGCTACTGGGCAGGGTGTGTGAACCTGTCAGAAATATGCACAACTCTTCAAACTTCTGGCCACGATATCAGGGTTGAGCAGGAACTTCTGCCTGTGTAAGGAAGTTGCTGCTGTTGGGTAGAAGGTAGAAGCCTTACTCAAGCAGCTAAGGTCGTATGAGAGTGACATTTGTTTCCAGGTAGATGCAAACATGTATAGGGCTCACTTTATAAATGAACGGTACAGAAATTTATTGAAAATAGATATTCTCTTACATACTGAATGAATTGAGCCATTCTCTGGCCAAATAATGAATGGACTGTTTTCTTAAAGTAGATGTTTATGCTGAACTATATGTTTTTTCCCCTAGGGTAGATTTTCAGCCAGTCTAAATTATATGGTGGTTTTGTAATCGGAGCTGATGTTTAACATCTGAGCCGAGTCACCAGGTTTGAGTCCAAAGCAGTCTGGAGATGCATGTGCACGTTCTTTCCTTTTTTCCTCCCTCTCCTGAACAGCAACATCCTTGTCAAATTACAGTGCAGTAATTTTTAGCTTTACTTTAAAACATGACTCCAGTTTCCAGAAGTTTCTAGCTGTGATTTCCCGGCAGCGAGTTCAGAGGATGAGTTAGCAGACTGAAGGCAGAGTTTTTCAGTGCAGTTTACTCCCCACATGGCTCAGAGCAGGGCAACAAGTCAAGAGGACATCCCAACAAAATTCTAGCCTCTTTTGCTCAGTCTCAAGTAACTGTAGCTTCCTCCACAGATCAAGAGAAGAGAGAGTGGTTTTGGTCCTCTGAATGAATTTTTGGAGGACCTCTGCCTCTTCCCCTAAGGAGGCCAGCTACCTGGCACAGCCAGCACAGCGTCAGGCACGTCATTTAGTCTGGCACTCCTGTGGGGATGCTTTGAATGGAAAAGTTAAAACATCTCTCTTGGGAGAACATCTACAACGTGCTGTGTCTTTCAAGATGCTTAAGTTGACCTTCTTGGCAATTTTCGTGATCCCAAAGGAAATCTGGTTAAAAGATCGTGCACATATAGGTTTGTTTCTGGAACCTGGAAATTTATTAAGTTCTTTCATCACTGTTGCTTCAGTCTAAGCTGCTTCTAAGAGTATCCAGTAATTATCCTATTATGAAAGTCTGGGGGGCTTTGTTGAAGGAGGAAGTAAGCAGATCAGCAGAAAAATATTTTTTCTGAATTTAACTTGTCTCTGTGCTTCTGGAAAGAACAATTTATATTTCAAGACAGTTACTATCCAGTTAATTTAAAGCTGAATTAAAGTAACTTTTATTCCATTTAAAAAGAGATATATTAAAGAACATTTAAGTGTTTCAGCTGTATTGAAGTCCTGTGTCAGCTATGATGGTAGTTTCCAATCATTTTTAATATCTTTAATGAGCTCCCCAAATAAAAGTAATATCCTGAACTGGCTGTTCAGGGAAAAACATTGAATAAAAATTTACTGTCATATAGATAAAATAGAAGAACTGGAGTGAAAAAAGAGACACTTATTTTTTCCCATTTTTTCCCATTTCTGATATTTCCTGAGTATGTTTGTAATTAAAAATAAAAATGGTCTCAGAAGTGTAATGATTTGATTTTTCCAGTTTATAGCCAGTTTTTTATCAGATCACAAACTCTCTAGGTTTGGAATGATCACTTTTTGCCCTGGACTTGTTTGTATCATCTACCTGCACAAATAATTATTTAAAACATGCAGACTTAATGAGCACTCAGGCATTCTAGGTAGCAATATTGAACAATTAGGACTATATTTTAGCTGAAGGATCTCATTACTTTCTGCCTGCTGTTGTTCTGCCTGCCTGTTCTGCCTTCTGATGTTCAGAACTGTGCAGTTCTGTAATATGATGGTAGTTGTAGTTTTGAAATATTGAGTTTCATGATCTACTGGAATAAAATTAAATTTCTACTATGTGATACAAGTTTATTAATGAACTAAATAATCCCAAAGATTTAGGATATAGTCCTGGTCATGTAAGTGAAAAGGCTTTATTACCCTCTCTTTGTTAATCAGTGAAGAAAAATAGAGATCCTAAAGAACTGATTTTTCTTGGCTCTTGAATACTGTGACAGCTTTTATATTCATCTTTATCTTGGTGATAGAATAGGAAGCATCCAAATGTGTTAGCTTAACTTGGATCTGCCAGAATGTTAGCTAAGGGAGAAAAATCCTACTAATCAGTGAAATACCTTCTGAGAGAAATTCCATTATATGGACTGCAGAAAACTCGATGAGTAGAAGTTCTTGGAAATATTCCAGCAGGAATAGCAAGAAAAGGACATCTGGGCAGAAGGATGAAGCTTTTCTCTCATTTTTGTCTGCAGAGAAAAGGATACCTCATGCCGGCTTTATCTGATTTTATTATTTTGTTGTGTTTTTATTTTATTTCTTTTTTTATTTTTCATAGACCAAATCTGCTATCTGAAATAGTAGAATACAGGCCTGAAAGGAAGCTATCGAGTTAAAGAGCTATCCAGTTAATCCCTTTGTCTCAGGCCAAATCAGCTCCTGATGATCACGCTGAGTAAGTGGCTGATGAGTTTTACTGGGAAGGGCCCATCTGTCCTGCTGGCAGAGGTGCACAGCAGCTCTAGAGGAGAGAAAAGCTCTTCAGTGCTGAAGCAGGGTAAGTTCACAGTGGTGAAGCATATGAGTGAATCATGGTTAACTATCACCCAGCTGCACAGGCAGGTTTTACAGACAGTGAATTCTGACTGTTATGCAGCTTTGAAACCAGTATAGGGACTGGAGTCCTACCTTATCCCAGAAAATGTGCTATATTTGAGTTCTGTGCAGAGAAGGATCTCCAAATTCTAAATTTATTCAAGAAGCATTTTCTCTGCTGCTTTTAGCTCAGACAGATGGTCAGTTTGAACCTTATACTGTAGCATTTATAAGTCTTGGTACTGAACAAAGCAGTGTCACACAGTGTGTAATTGGAAAACCAGCATGTTTTCTGTTCTTTGTATTCTTAATGTGTTCTTCAGCCTGTATAATTATGAGGATTGCTTATCTCAGTATGGGAGAGGCATTTGAGAGATACACACCAAGCATGATCTGAATGTGTCCGAAGCAAGGGAGCTGGTGAAGGTCCTGTGAGGAGTGGCTGAAGGAGCTGGGGGTGTTTAGCCTGGAGTAAAAGAGGCTCAGGGGGAGCCTCATGGCTCTCAACAACTTCCTGGAAGTAGTTGGGTGTCAGTCTGTTCTCCCAGGTAACAGGGAAAAGGACCTGAGGAAACGGCCTCAAGCGGCCCCTGGGGAGGTTTGCGTTGAATGTTACGGAAAATTCCTTCAACAAGGGAGCTGTCAGACATTGACAGTGGTGAACCTGTGTTAGGTCAGTGGTTGGGCTAGATGTTGGTAAAGGTCTTTTTCAACCTAAGTGATTCAGTGATCCCGTGAGCGGGGGACACTTGGGTGTCAGTTGGGCAGGACAGTGTCTCCTGCCCATGTGTCACACGGCAGCAGAGCCGCCGTGTGCGGAGCACTCCCAAGGGCGGGGAGCCTCGGCGTGCAGCGCGGTGCCCGAGGGGCGAGCGGGTTAATGATGAGCCCCCGCCCGCAGCACCGGCCGTGTCCGGCGGGGCCGGGGCAGCTCCTGCTGCTTTACTCGAAGTGCTGTGCGAAGAGCCTGGGAGCAGCACCCGTCAGCCACATCAAAGAGTGCTACGTAAACAAGAAATGAATCACTGGTAGGAGTAAGATAAACAGGGCAGCATGTGAACTCAGGTTTGTTTTGCATGGTGGGGTAGGATTTTTTTTGGTTATTCCTGTGCTGGAACTCTTGGACTTCCATTCATGGATTTTTTTTTTTTTTTTTTAAATTGTTGAGTATTTGACTATGTGAAATGGCCTGACATTTCTTTTCAATTTCCTTTAGTGAAGAAGATTGGGCAAGTGGGTTTTTCCTATCTATATGTTGTGTATTAAGTGGAACTATTTCCCAGTTCTAGTCCCTCTATGATTAGTAATTGGAGAGTATATATTTAGATAGAAATAATCCTGAACTTGGGCCACTTACAGATTAAGAGGAAATCAGTTCTAGTTCTCTCTAAGCTTCTTGTCAAGTACTGAAGAAAATGCTGTGATATGGATAAGTAGCTTTGATACAGGTTTCACTTTTCATCTGAAATAGTTTGGTAAAGTTAGTATCTGCTGGTTTTCTGAATGCCTATATTTTCCTATGCTTTTAATTCAAGTTGAACATTTCAGTTTGCCTTCATGAAACAATTTGCCTGGCCAGCTTGGTGTGATACTCACTGATATCGCTGCTCTGATTGTGTTCAGCCTGATGAGCTGAACCTTCATGGCAGGACAGGTGCACACAGCTAATCCTGGGCATTGTCTTCGCAGCATAGTCTGGGTGCAAATGCTGTTTCAGTGGTGCTTAGCAGAAACCGAAAGTGGGAGGATAATTCTTATTTTCAGTCTACGGTGGGATGTATGTGTTAATGTTCTGTTGGTTATGTTATTAGTGACAGACATCAGGAATTGTTAACCCAATGAACTAATTTCTTTTGTAGGCAGGAAGGCACTGTGTAAGGTTTTAATTTCTTTTCTCAGTTGGAAATAATTGGAGCAGTGGCTCTTTTTGCCCTTCTGTCACTTCTTATGGATTGGGTTTTATGGCAATCATCTTTTCCCCTTTTACATGAGTGTTACATTTCTCTCTTTACAAATAATCTTAATTAATCTCACTGTGAGATACTACATAGCAGAGTACTATCTGACATGAGGGCCCCTTTGAGGGCCTCTTTACAACCTCTTTTAATGATTTAGACGATGCTGTAAAAACTTACGAGTCCTGAAATTTTGGAGGGTTTTTTTTACCTGCAATAGGAGCTCATTTACATATGAGTTTAACTTGTTGGTTGCAAATTGATTTCAGTGGCTTTACGTGGTTTGTTTGGATCACACTTGGAATTATGAATGGGATCAAACAAGTTACCCAGCATTTAGGTTTATGGTTTCCTTTACTTTCAGAAGCTAATGTGTTTCACCAGAGTGATAGCCATTGGGACTTAGGAAAACGGACTGTTGCAAAAGAGTTAATGTTTTTCTCGGGCTATTTTCATCTCTTAAACTGTGGCATAGTGCTGGCTAGTACAAGTTAATTCTCATGTGTCCTTAACCATAGATGAGTTTGTCCATCTGCCGCATATAAATTTTCAATATGTTCCAACAAATGCCAGTTTTGCCCTGGGTACAGTGTAAGGCTCTGCAGCTGAAGGAAATTTCTTTATCCCTCCCATTAAAGACAACTTTGTCTTTAACTTGTAGTCTGCCTGCATGACACTTACTGTGCAGTGATTTTACTGCCATAAAACCACTGCATATGGCAGTTCAAAAAGACATAAACCTGTGGCTGTGGGACAGAAGACAAGAAATGTAATAGTTCTCTGTCACTCAGTTAATACTGCCTGATCTGGCACTGAGGGCTGTGGTTCCCAGGCAGGAGCAAGAGCTGCTTGCTGTGGTGGGCAGCCTCAGGAGCAAATCAGGACCTCCTGACTTGGGGGTAGAACTCTGTCAATGTGACATTTAACACTTAAATGTAATGTGTGGTGTCACATCACAGGGCTGATCCCTGTGTGTTTCACTGGCTTGTAGGGAAGGTGGTAGCTGTTTTTTACCAACCTTTCTGGTCTCAGAGCACTCTGAGATTTTCAGATCTAGTGAATAAAACTTTGCATAGAGAAGCAAGATACTAACTTCCCTGACTCTGATTTAAAAAGACCCTTTTTACCAAAGTTCCCCTTTTCCCACTGACCCTTGTGCCAGGGACAGAGTCTGCAGGAACATGGCAGAGAGGAGGTATTGAACCCTGCTGACATCCAGCACCAGAAATAAAACGTGTATGCAGCCAAAATATTCCTCATGTCAGGAAAGACTGTGTCATGTACTTTCTGAAGTAAACATGGTCGTCTCTATGTCACTTCTGTATATGTAGAATTGTTGAACTGAATTTCTCTTTCCTTCCTTTTTTGCATTATTTGATGCTGAATCACATACAGTGTATGGTATACTGCAGACAGCTGGATAAGTTGAACTTTATTTTTCCCCTTTATTAGTTCTTAGTGTTTCAAAACATCTCAATTTAAGAAAAGCTGAAAAACAGGAGAAAATTTTTTTGTATGCTTGAAGAATTCATACACTGGAATATTATTGAAAAGAAAATTGAAGATGAGTTATGATTTATCAAAAGTTGTGAGTAATGTGAGGGCTTATTTTCAATTGACAGTAATTTAGATGTAGTAATGTAGACAGTAATGGATAATGAAATGCAAGTTCTAGTTCAGAATGTATTGTGTAATGATATTGGCATGGCCCTTTCAGGGAAGGTATTTCAGGGAAGTGTGTGCTCAGGGCTGGAGGAAAACAGTCAATGACAGCTCCTTTGCTGAAGAAATTGTCTTGAATTTCTAAGGCCTCTGTTTTCTAACGGATGGAGAAAGACAAGAAAAATTTGACTGCACAGATGAATGGACTAATTGGATATATATCTGTAGTCTAAAGTACCCCAGTCAATGGTTTGACATGTTTTTTAACGGTATAGAGGACCTTGGAAGCTATGCTTTGTACCTTATGAGATGAAATCCTTACAAGATGATTTTATAGTAGCATAAATATGGGATACATTATTTCTGCTGAAATAAGTCTTTGACACCTTAACTCATGCTGATCAAACAGTGCATAGAGGGTATTGTTGAAACTACCATAAACATCATGTATTGCTGGGATTTTGATGGTGGAAGACAAGCTCATTGTGTCTTTGCTCTTAAGGCTACTCACTCTTAAGGCCACACATTAGCTTTGTTACCGAGGCTGTTCTTGCTTCATAGATTGTCTTGGACAATTTGCTTTCTGCTGTTTTCTGTCTTATAAATGTTATTTCATGGTGTGTGGCTAACTCTGTATTTTGTTGTGAATCATGGTGTTTTTTTAATGTACAGACACTCAATTCTTTGCAGTGGTAGAGCAAGGAAGAGAAATACTGTACTCGGTCTGTTTCAGGCTTCTGTGGGAACATTTTTGCACTAATACTTCTCCATTTGATAACTGACTAAGTCATCTCCTGTCTCACTTGAAACTGTCTTTTTTCCTTTGTTGTGATAGATCTCTGAACAACAACTTTTTTACGTGAGTTGACAGAAGTGGAGAAGAGATGGCCAGCTCGGCCCGAGAACACCTGCTGTTCGTGCGCCGTCGCAACCCGCAGCTCCGGTACACCCTGAGCCCCGAGAACCTGCAGAGCTTGGCCTCCCAGGGCACCATGCCCGAGAACATGAACTTGCAGCGTGCCAACAGTGACACTGATTTAGTGACCTCAGATAGCAGGTCTAGTTTGACAGCCAGCATGTACGAATATACCTTGGGACAGTCTCAGAACCTCATCATTTTCTGGGATATTAAGGAAGAAGTAGATCCAACGGACTGGATAGGACTTTATCACATAGGTAAGTCAAAATTGTACTGTAATATTTCTGTGTGTTTCTTGCTGTTTTGCTACTTCATATTTTCTTTTCTGATAGGTATTCTGGCATGCTACAGAATTAATCTATGGATAAAGCTGAGGTACAACTGGAGAGAGTTGCCTTGGGTTCCTCTTTGCTTTTCTCCATGCAGTGAGCTATGTAAAAACATGATTCTAGTTTATGTAGATCTGGTTCCACAATGACCTGCTAGAAGATGAAATGCATTATTCCTAAACAATAAATATGCATACAGTTTCCTGTTTCCACTTTTGTTGGTGGCTGGCTTACAGACTGGAAAATTTGAAGTATCATACTCATCATGTAACTTGATGTGCTTACAGTCCAATGTTTATACATTATCTTGGACAAATAACCTCTTATCATTTGTGAAAAGCAACATTATTATTTGTATAAGTTTTTGATTTTGTAGAACTGAAATAGCATTAATTCTGAAGGAGTGAAAATTTCTGTTTATGAGGAATTTTTGTAGAAGGAAATCCTCTCCAGAGATTCGTCTGTGTGGGTTTCTTTGTGCTGTTCAGGCTCTTTCATAGGAGGAGCTGGAAAGAGCTCTAGGCTGCCATGCAAGGGTCTATGGGTTGTGTGTGCATTAGCAAATAATGTGACTCCAGAAGGGTGGATCAGTAGGTCAGTTGGTGCTGAGAGCACCAGTAACCTATCTGCATTGTGATTTTCCTCTGTGTTTTGTTTAATCAAGGATGCAAACGTCCCTACTGCATGTGTGGTTTGGAACTGCCCAAAGGGCAGCCTTTATGTCCCTGCTAGGAAGGGAGCACAGCCAGTACCTGGAGTGGCACACGGGCTTTAGTCTCCTCCTCAGGAATCACTGCACTGAATTTAACCAGTGCACTGAATTTAACCAGTGCTCACTAAGTGGGACCGATGGGTCCATTTGTTCCAAGATTGTGCTGCTTCTCTGGACCTAATTACTCATGTACAGAGAACGGTGAATTCAAACTACCAGAAGCAGCTATAGCAGAAACTGATGGAAACAGTTCTGACCACTGAAGTTATATCTGGCTGGGACTAAGTGCAGTGCAATGAAACTGGCCTCAGTAGGATCTTTGAGGAATACCTGCTGTGCCACCTTTTCCCAAGATGTTCCATCTCTGCATCACTTAATGTTACATTCTGTGTAGATGTTGTTTCTAGTTCTCTTTTTTTAGTCTGATATTTTTTTCCAACATGACTGTAGTTCCACATAGTGGGCATTATTAGCTTGTGCTGTTCCAGTGTATACCTGGCTATAAAAGCTGTGTTGGAGTTGCTGCATAAGCTGCAGTCTCTCCTGGAACAAACTGTGGATATGCACTAACCTTTAAGGCACCTAAATGAGGTGTCTCCATAATAAACAGGAATGGATCTTCCCAACAGCATTAGCAGTTGAAGTGTAATCTGTGCTGTAAAATGCACAGATTGCTAAATGAGCTGAAACATTCTAATTTAAATACATTGAGAGCTTCATCTGCATAAAGGTGTAAGTCTTTCTTGCTGTTTTTTTATGGTTCACAGCACTTCAGGATTGATATTCAATAAGTTAAAATGCAGCAACTCTGTAAAATTCATATTGGTTCTTACTCTAGGCTGAAAGTGGTTTTTATCTCATTTTCATTATTAAAAATATTTCTACATTGAGTCTACTGAGTCCCTAAAGTACAAAACAGTATTAAGTTACCACAGGGTAAGAAACCTATAAGGAACACCCAAATTTATGTCTTCTTGGCCCTAAACTGCCCATTATATGACCATGTAATACCAGAGTGTGTGGATGCTTTCTTGTTAAATGAAGGAAGGTCCAGAAGCTTTTGTCTCCATTGCCACTTGAAATCCGTGAATGGTGGTGTGAGTTTTGTTACTAATTTAAAATAGACCTGAGCAGAGTCTTTCTTATGACTTGTGGTTTCATCATTCTGAATGATAAAATTGTACAGTTTTTAACAACAGAGGTAAGGACGTACTCAGTCTGATAGGCATGCCTGTCTATCTTTGATGTAAATTTTTTGATCAACTCTTTCAAGTGTTAAAAAAAACCTTATAATTTGCATAACTTTTATAGCCGCAGTTAAGGTAAGTTAAATTCTACAGGTATAATCCAGGATTTTCCATCCTTCATGACAATAGCTGTGAAGTACCTCCAGTTTCCACTTACTCCTTTGTAAATTGAAGACACTTCTTATTTTCTCAGGAGAGGCATGCTAGTTGGTTAAGATTTTTAAGAATAAAAGGTCTATTCTCAAACATGTTATTAACATGTATTGCGGTTGCTTGAGGTTCTCCATCCTGGTCTTTGTTTAAAATGAAAATTACTTCGTTTAAGTCTCCCCTCAGGCACAGGCTCCTGAAGGCACTGGGAATTGTGTGTGGTTACTAGCACAAGGCAGCACTGGGGCTCTGCCAGCTTGCTGCTGTACCTCCAGTATTCCCCTATGTCTTCTAGTAAAGCACCGTTTTTCGAGGAGCTAGGAGCAGGAAAAGGCAAATATTGTGCTCTTATTTTAAAATGCAAAAGCACAGTCCTATAGCTTTTTTTTTTTTTTAGTGTTGCTTGTACAATTAACTGCCATGCAATCTGGATCAGTGTTTTTAGAAGAAAAAGTGGTTGTTAATTCTGTGAAGAGAAGGTGAGTATTCTAAAATGAGCATCATTCTGAGCTTAGGCATTTGCACAGAGAGGTTTGGCAAAGGTCTGAAGCAATCCAGGTACATTTTCAGCTCAAGTTAAGTTTTGCAGAGTTACAGCCATTATAAAAGGAATTGAAAATGGAGCACTGGAAGCTGTCTTGCCTCTTCATTCATTAATTTACTCAATTAGCATGTTCTCATTAGTTTTCTATAATGAGAAGGCAGTTCTATGCTTCTGAGCATGGTCAGAATTGCAGTGGCTCATGAGAAATCCCACCAAAGTTCTTAATAGAAGTTTCTTTATAAGAGGCTGACCAGAGCCCACTGCACACATTCACCCAGCGTGGACTGGTGCACTTGGTAACAAGACTGTCAGCAGTCAGAGTCACTGCCTCTGCTGTTAGTGCTTTGCAGCTGATTGATTGGCTTTCACTAGGGAATTGTAGATGGAGCTTTTCCTAGTACAGTACAACTTCAGTTGGCCTGCTAAATGGTTATGAAAAGAAATGTTATTTTTTTTAAATGAGAAAAGCCCAAGGGGAAAACCACAGAATCATCTTATTATTAAGGACTGATTTTTAATTTTTTTTTAAAGTCTGTGTGAATATTTTTTTGGGGACTTCCGGTTATTTTATAAAAAAAAAGGAAGGAAGTAATAAATGAAGAAATACTTTGTAGAAAAGACTGTATTTTATGAGACATTAATTCACAAGATACTCCTGTACAGAAACTTTCAGTCTTTCATGCTTAAATACAAGGAATTGAACCTAAGTAAAAAATTCTACGTAGCTAAATTCATGCTTAGTTTTAATAGAATTTCATGTCTTAAAGAATGTTTTTATATGTATATGTGAGTTTGCTCACTTTTACCATACCTGTATCTTCCTCAGTTTCATCAATGTGCATGTGAAAACATGGCCAATTTTCTTGCTGAGGAACAAGCTCTTACTGAGCTTTGTATGCATGTTCTTTTTCTTTCCCAGTGTATTCCCAAGGATTATGAGAAGAAAAGTGTATGTGAGGGACATGGTGCATTCTGTGAAGGCAAACATCCTTTTTCCTGGCTATTTCTGGATTTGTACTGGCTGAACTTTTAAAAGTGCCAGTAGCACTTCTGGAACAGTCTTGTCCATCAAGTTTTGTTAAAGCAGCTTTCTGTCTGCAGAGGCGAGATGTGAGGGAGTGCAGATAGCACAGCTGTGAAAGCACAGAGGGGTCCCACCGAGGCTGCGTGCAAGGCAGAAATGTTGTTTGCTCTCTTTGGGTAAACCAGGCAGTGTTGTGTGAAATGTGAAACTGTCAAATCTGAAACACAGGTTTATAATTTTGGATTCAGCTTTAAGCTCTGCCTAGAATGGACTTGTCGTTTTTTCTTCGGGACTGGTAATGAGGATTGTCACTTGAGAGTGACAAGCATGATGAAGTTTGAAGAGAGGGCTTTTTAGTACAGATACTGGGCCTGTGCTTCCTTTGAGAAGTAGAGGTAAATTTTCAGTCTTTCTGTCCTAATAAGGAAGGAATAAATCCTCTTCTCAAAAATTCTCAATTTTTAATTAGGATTTAGACTGAAAGCCACCATCTTTTGAAGCTGTAGAAGACTACAGAATTTAACACGCATCTTCTTAGATCCATAAGGGTTTCTTGTTCAGTAGCAACCCAGCTTTTTATTTAATTTTTTAAAAAATATTGTTGTTACAAGCAATATTTAATATATTGGAGGTTGTTTTTTATTTCCTGTATCTAAGAGGAATCTGCATCTTGCTATGACAAGAGTGGTCAAGCTCTGGAATCCTGTAGTGAGTAATGTGCCAAATATTAGCCCCATTTGGAATCAAAGAAGATAAATGGATATTCAGTTTGAAGGAACTATGAAATCCCAGTTTTCTTGCTACTGTGTTATTGTAGCAACAGACTTCCAGGACTTTCTTGGAAAGTGAGGGCTGCTCAAAAAGATGAGCAGGTGGACTCTCCACTGCTTGTGGAATGCTAAGGGAAGTTGCATCTTGATAAGTGTTATGGGTTGTCATGAAGTCTCATATTAAAAGAAAACAGGAAGTACAAAATAAGGAATAAAAAGTCAGCAGAGAGAAGCAAACCCTATTTCTGGTTAAAATAGATTATTTCCCATTGCCAAATTACTCAGGTTGGCCTATTTTTGTCCTAATTTCCAGAGTCCTATTTATGAGCTGCATGCCCTCATTCTAGAGATCCTTAGCACATTCAAAATGCTGGCTATCAAAGGTCATTGTATTTGTTTCCATTAGCTGCTTTACAGAAGCTGCTTGGCTTTTTGTTATACCTACATCATGGATCCAAAATAGAATTAGAAAACCAACCAAAAATAAGAAGAAACAAACCCGCCCCTGATGTGAAGTTATATAGGGCAATTTAGATAGGCTCTGGGTTTATACTAAGCTTCCTAGGGTAATGGAGTTTGGAGCCTCTCCTTTTCAGGTCAGACAGGATTAAAAAGAAAAAAGCTTTTGCATAAACGGCCTTTAGTACGCTTAAAATAGAGGCTCACATTAAACAGAGAGATTATAAAATGTTAAAATACCTTATTCCTAGAAGATTAATTTGGTTTGCATTACAGGAAGCATACAAAGTAATATCTTCATTATCTTCCAGAAAATTCTGATTATTCACTTGTTTTTTTTTTTCCCTTCCTGTTCTGTTCTTTCCTTTTCCGTACTTTAAAACATTAGCAGTACTGTTCATGTCTGTTGACTAGTTGCTAGGCATAGAACTATTAATTTGTGGTTATTCCTCATTGTGGCTGCTGCTAAGGTCTGTAAACCACTGGCTTGAGTTTCTTTGTGGAAGAATCTTTCCTCAGCTGGCTCCATGAGAGTCTCTGGCTTTGACTTCCAGAATGCTGGCATTGTGCTCTTTGTCATCAGTCATAATGCCAGAAAAAGCTGCCTTGATTGTTTCATTTGCTGATGACTTAGTAATATTTAGGGAAAGGCTACCTCTTGAGTGGGATAATGACAAGTGGAGGCAGTCTAATATAACAACTGTATCCTAAAATGTGGTGAGGCTTCAGTGGT
Organism: Vidua chalybeata; assembly: GCF_026979565.1. Classification (NCBI taxonomy): domain Eukaryota; kingdom Metazoa; phylum Chordata; class Aves; order Passeriformes; family Viduidae; genus Vidua; species Vidua chalybeata. The sequence goes on along the minus strand of NC_071536.1, from coordinate 10,667,728 downwards.
CTAAAAAAACCTGTATAATAAACCAAGGGTCTTCAGAAGCTTTCCCTCCAGGTACTGCATTCCAGTTTTATTCTTTCAGTTCTGCCTAGGTCCTGACCTACATACAAAGCTCTTTTTTCACCAACATGGAATTTCTCCTCTTCAGTTGTGAGCTCGTGAACTTTGTTCAAAAATCAGTGTATGGACAGCATAATACCATTTCTTAACTGTAGAAAATTAGAAGATGTGGATAGAAAGTATTTTCTCTATGTATTTTTCTTTGCATAAAGCAGATGCCTGAAAAGATACTCGTTACATTATAAAATATATACTAATTTTTTGTTTTAAGGAGAAAATAATTAATTCCCTGCTAAAACACCCAAAATGTAGGAACTTGAAGGATGATATATAAATTCAAGCTGTGACATAAAAGGTCTTGCCAGAACATCCAAACTTTTCAGTTAATTGTGGTGTTTTTTTCAGTTTTTCAGATAGCCCTGACCTGAAAACTAGACAAATGTAGCTGCAGGGAGGACATTTTCAGCTGTGTTGTCAGTATCTTTCCACTGCAGGAGGTTTTGGCATGACAACATTTATAATCCTTTGGATAGAAAGTGGTCTTCTCACCACCCTGACTTTTTGAAGTGACTGTTCTAGCAGATGGGAAGATGGCAAATACAAACACTGGATAGTGAAAAACAACGTGGACCTCTGGATTTGTAATATTCCCTTTTACCATAAAACTGCCTTGTGTCAGCTTGTATTTTAATTTGTTTGAAGGAGGTTGGATTTAATTTTTTTAAAGACATTTCCAGTGCTGTTTTCTATCATTAAATCATCATGCCATACAGTATTTTCAAAATAATTTGGGAAAACAGTTATTCCAAGTCAGTGGTAACCAGATTGAAAAAGGAATTGCATAAATTCATCTATTGATTTTTTTTTCATGTGAGAAATAGATTATGGATTAGTTTTGCATTATGCATAGTGTTAGAATTCCTCCTGTACATTTTTTATGAAGTTCTTGGCTCCTGTGTCTGCACGGATTTATCAATGGCTGTAAGAATCTGAATTAATTAATGTTATAAGCTGAGTGTTAAATAGGATATGTTAAGGATGTGACTGGTGTAGGTAAAGTCAGTGGGACATGAAAAGATGAGACACAAACATACTAGGACTCTGAAGCTAACACTTTATTGGCAGATACATTTAATATAATTTTTAATAGAGTTTGATATTGGATACACAGGTTCTTAAATTATAACTGGAGGAGGTTAACACAGGTGCCAATACTGATTTTGATAGGCCTCCTTTCCTAGCAAAGCTCATCAATTTATGCTGTTTGAAGGACAGAAAAGACACAGAGAATGGCCAGATCTGAAACTTCTCTGGTATGAAAAAATTTTCATGTGGGCCAGAGTGGTACCTAGCCCTTGTAGGATTTGCCATTTTGGCATGAGGGAGGTTCTGGGTTTGGGGTGAAGATGCTGGAGCTGTGCAGTTCCACTGACTGCTTCGCCGGCGCTCACCCTGTGGGCACAGCAGGACCTGGGCTCGGCTGCACTGGCAGCGTTTCCTGTCTCTGTGCCCAGCAGCAGCCAGGACCCCATCGCCCTCACTGTAATGGGCAGCTGATTTTCAGGCAAGCAAACCCTGTGCTTCTGAGCTTTGTTTCAAGGTCTGCTCAAGCTCTCTTCATGAGATCTGCCTCCTTTGTGCGGCAGTCATTCAGAGTTAGTGTCAAACTGTTTAGTCTTCCGTCATGTTTCAAGTCACTGATCACTAATGTGTCAGTAGTCCTAGAAAGTTCATAAAAATTAGTAGGTTCATTGCCCTTGTGATTCCTACCCTAACATTGGGAAGAAATTAATCCCTTGTCTTCCAGTGCGTGGTAACGAAAAAGATGAACCTACAATTTCCATATAAGTAAGGTAGTCACTCTGTATGTACTGTAGGAAAAAGACTGATATCTGTTCAGATATGGTATGAGCTCTCATGCTCCATTAAATGTATCATTCCTTGAGAATTTAAATTTCATCTGGTGGTCAAAAATATAGTTCATGTGACTTAAGTCACACTTGAGGATAATTTTCAAGAGGGGAATACTGAAAGCTTGGACCTAATAGGTGTCATCTGTGAAGAGGACTAAGAACTCAATTCATTCCATGCCTTGCAAAATCAGGACCTTAATCAGTGTTTTATGTTTGCCATAAAATGTGGAAGCACTTTCTTGTATATGAAGCTAGTTAAGCCTAAATGGGTTTGACTTTGTAAAATGAAATATGTGTAGAAAAACATTATAGTGCAGTAGTAGGCACATTTGGTTGTCACCGAGATAAATATCCAGCAATGACCTCATTAAAAAAGAAAAAAAAAAAATTATGTTCACTGTAGTTTAATTTGTATCTAGAGGTTCATGCATGACATAGTTCAGCAGATGGAAGCCTGCAGGGTGGGGGAAAATTCAGTTTGACAAATTTTTCAACATAGATACATCTCTTAATTTTAGTAGACTTCCAAAAAGACACTTGCTTCCCAGATACTGAATAAGGTTGCAACAATCTACCAAAGTCAACAGTGAGTAAGATTTTTAGGAGTTATTGATGAGGTTGTGCTTAATGTGCAGGCAACAACAATTTTTCTGATGTGTTCTTAAACTTGTAAATTTGAGCTGTAGGGTGAAAAGTACATTGTCCAGTTCCTTTGAAAACCCCAAACCAAACATACCCCTGCTATGTGTTGAGAAGTGAAATCCCGGCCATTCCAGCTGACATCAGCACCACTGCCCCAAGGGATGCAAAGATCTATGGCTTTTGTTGTGCATTCGTTAATCTGAGTCGATCAGATCAGGAAAGGTTTGGGGTTTGGAAAGCAGTCCTAATTACAGCATGTTGAACTGATTGCACTCCTTCTCTTCTGCTCTAGCAGTTAAATACAAATCTCTCTGTTTCGGAGTCACGTAGGTGACTGTGCTTGGTGCTGCTGGGTGCTGGCTCAGCAGTGCTAAGCTGGCAGAGCATTTACTCTCCCAGGAATGCAAACAGCTCTGGGCCAGTTCAGCATCTCGGAGGGGCTGGGGGACAGCAGCTGGGGTTACCTGCAGGAGTGTGGAACCAGGAGTGGGAGGGAGCCTCGAGGCAGTAATTTGCCACTGGACCTGCTCATCTGCAATGTGCAGCAGTGACCCCAGCAGAGAGGCTCTGACGGGATGTGATTTGTAGGCTGCTGTAAAAGGAGTGCGAGTCTAATTGCACTGCTTGCAATTACTTATTTATGTCTGGATTTACTTGTATTGCTGGGAGTAGCTGAGTTGGTGAGCCTTTGTTTCTAGTTGCATTCAATTCTAGTTTCTGTTCCTTGCCTGAAGAGTCCCAGGAAATTAATGCTTTATAAGAATATGCTCCTGGAAATGGAGAAGAAATAATGGAAATATTATATGTAGATGTTTTCAAGATAATTACACAACTTAATAAAACTTGCCTTCATTAATCTACAGTTTTGTGTTCCTTTTTGCTGTTGCATGTTAACACCATGGGGGAGAGTGCTTTTTATTTCAGAGATTTTATGCTAAAAAGTTAAATAAGCAAAATTCTTATTTCCTTTCTTGACTTCTGATGATGCTTTTTGCACAGGTTGAAATGATACTGCTTCTGAAGAACTGCAAAATGACCTTTGTGTTTCTTCTGGCTTCAGTCTCATCCAGTTTAATCTGTAGAGCTATTTAGTACTTATCATAAGCAGTATTTGGCTTCATTTCTCTCAGCTTCATGACATCAACTTAAATATTTGTGATGAGAAATAACTATATTTGCATACTTTTTGTTGAAGAGGTAAATCTTAACTGTGAAGTAGTCATCCATCTCACTACAAAACTACTAAAGCCGAAATGTGAGAAAAATGATCTGGCAATCTATAGGGGGGAAAAAAATCATTCCTATTACTCTGAATGTGACAGGATGGTGCTGAAGACAAATTAGCAGTTTTTCTTGTTATTACTCGAAAACTCTGTTTATGCCATCAGTGCATTACTCAGAAGTTAAATTATGTTGGAAATTCTAAATTGTCTTCATCTGAAGTAGATTGCAGAAATCATGAGTGATCTTCCAACCTCCTTTCCCCCCCTCTACTCTATCTATATACTGCATGCCATATGATGCAGAATACATTGTAAGATGCTATTTTTTAGATAATGTCCTTTTGTTTAGGACTGCTCTGCAGTTAAATGTAGTAAATCAAGACTTTGTCATAAAATTCCATTTAAGTTTCCAAAGGAAAACTGTCTTCTGTTTAGTTAGAGCATGAACTCTACCAGTTACTTTGAGGTGGCTTATTTGATAGTCAAGAATATTTACTAGTGCGTTGAGACATTGATACATAGCTGGAAACCCCTGAAGGTAATGAGTCTCTGATGAGGTGATTCAGTGTTGTGTTACTCATCTCACTGAAAAGGCTCTCTTGGATATATGGTTTGACCATGGACTCTGTGCCTCTAGGAGTAAGCACTAGGATCTGAAAGCTCTCATAATGCACACATACAGTAGTGTTTTTAATTTAAGTATAGGGGAGATCCACTAAACTGTTTCAGGAAGGTTTTTTGCCTTTGCAGGGAGAAAACAAACTTAGGAAAACCATTTCCTGATTAGTATGTTGCTTTTAAAGGGAGCGTAAGGAGAATTACAAGGATGGGAAACAAACATTGCGTTTCACAGAAAATATTTCAGGTTCTTTTAGAACTCCTTCCTGCTCATTTCTTTAGAAATCTAAGACTGACTTATCTTATTGTGTGTGTATATTGGATGAATTTCTTCCAGGATGTGTTGGCTCATTTCCTTGAGTACTTCTAAATTTTCTGAATTTTTTTCAGTCACAACAGATAGCTCAAAAAGCTTTAAGGAAATGAGTCAACCTCCTGAAATAATTGCTTGCTGAATAGAGGATACTGTGTTCAACATCACAGACACACGTGATAGTTCTGTGGATACTAATTAACAGATAGTCTCTTAAAATCAGTTATACGGGCTCCATGTTCCAAAATGACTTGGGAGACAAATACCCCAGCAAGACGTGAGCTTTCCTGTTAGGAATGTGGGGCTTGCTTCTATACTGACAGGTATTGGTGCGAGAGGTGCAGATGGGGAGGTGACAGGCAGGCTCTCTAATGCAAAATTAGGGATGTTGTTGAATTTAAGTGTAAATTAATGGGAGTAATGTAAAGGTGTTGAGTTGAGGACCACGAAACTTTCATAAAACAACACTGAAATCTGATGGCTGTATAGGCGAAGTGCTTTGGTCCTTATTTTATTGCTCACAAGCAATCTGCATTCTGGTTCCATGAGCCCTTGCTGCGAGTGTCCCGAGTGTCCTGCAGGTGCCCAAAGCAGGTGAGGTTGTTCTGTGAGGAAAGGCTCTGTGCCTGGCCACGTTCCCTTTGGATTGCAGGAGTCCCAGCAGGGAGTTTCCTTGCCTGGGGCTTTGCTGAGTCACTGCGCTGGCAACTGACTGCAGTCTTATATAGTTAGATTAAAAATAAGTAAGAGGACACCATTTTAGTAACATATCTGTCTTATACAGTAGGTAGGCACAGGATTTGGGTTTTTCTTTACTTCCCAAGGATTACTCAGTGACTCAGGGACAGAAATGAGAAAGCCAGCACCAAACGCCATGATCTGGGATTTTCTGTTTGATGAGCCTAACTAAAAGTAAAACCAGATGGCCCTTAATATTTAAAAAGTACTGGTACTGAGCTTTGAACTCTGAGGCAGCAAGTAATAAGCCAGCTTGCCGTGCTTTGGTGCATTACACAGAAAGTCCCCAATGCTATAAATACCACATCTCTAAACGGAGATGATGTGTGTCTCCAGACAGGTGACGTGCACTGTCAGGCACTCGAGGGAAATCTGAATACATGCCCACCACATAGAGAGAAGAAAGCCTGGAACATCTGCAAAGGAGTTGACCCTGTTGGTGTGTAAAGTGTCTCAAAACAGTGGGAGTTGCATAAAAGCAGGTACAAAATACAAATTCAACTGCAGTGGAAGAAGACAGAATAAAGTGTAGGGCTCTGTGTCTGGTTTTGTGGTTGTTGTCAGTGATTGTTGCCTGTAATTTGTGGTCATGAAGAATTAATTTGCTATATTTCTCTTGTTGGAGTATGTGTTGGCCGTGGTAGTTTGGTACTGTGATCTGTAAGCTTTTTGATACAACCTTTAGGAGTAAAGTAGCAGGTGTGTGCAGGCAAAAGGACAGAATAGTCATGGTTTATTAAAAAACAAACAAAAGCATTGCATCAATAGAAGCATCTCTGTTGAAGGATCTGAAGAAATTATTGATTAATTTGGCAGGAATGCAAGAAAGAAAAACAATGTTTGACACAAGATTGACTTGCAGGTCCAGCGTACCTATCTGTTTGCAGCTCTAGCTTGAGCATAGGGGATGGTATATCCCAAGTGTGATAGAGAAAATCAGCAAAAATAGGTGGCTAAAACCATCAGGACAAACTCCTGGCTCATTGTGACAAAATAGGTTTGGTGGTCTCAGCAAAGAACCAATAAAAACCTTGTGCATGTCTGTCAAACAAGCCCGGGGCTGCAGTCCAAGGGAACCTGAATCAGGTCAGGGACAGTGCAAGAATGCAGGCACTGAGACAGCAGTGAACACGTTCTATTTCCTCCATCTGTATACCTTGCAAAAATAGCATCTTTGAAAGTGTATGTGCAAATTTGGAATGTGCAGTGCTCCTGATCTATTTCTGGATTATCCTGGGTCTGCTTAAAGATTAATTCAGTGTATAAGCACGCTATACTGTTTGGTGCTCGGGACTGAGAAAAACATGATGTGCTTCTGTAAAGTGAACTGGGTCAGACTTCAGTCATATGCTCATCCAAAGAACCTATTCTCCTGGTAACTACAGTGCTTCACTAATTGTGCTGCTAAATTCTGCAATGTCAGCATGTTAGTGCCAGATCCCCAAATGGGACAGTCTGTGTTTGCAAGTAATCAGTGACACACAATATAAAATTAAGCAAAAATATAAGAAACTGTAAGCTGTAGATACTGCAGCTTGGCTGAAAATTATGTTCCAGGGACTTGGTTCACAAATATTAGCAAGATTTACAGCTCACTGTACAAACCTGTGGCTAGTTAGGTGGGCTATAACCAATGTGAATGGATTTTTTTGTTTGCAGTTTTTATATCCTTTTAAACCCATAGATACCTTTTTTGTTGTTTTTGTATATTGCTTGCCCACTTCTTGGATTTACGCTACTGCATTGAGTAGTTCTGGCTGTGCTCACTGGAACAAAATATGTATTTGGAAACACTTAGAGTATTTTACTTCAGGTGCAACATTAGTAGGAGATGCTTAGAAAAGATGTTTGCTTTGTAATAGGCTTGTTGGGCTTCATAATGAACTCAGATTTTTGGACCATTTATTATTTTTGTTGGTCGCTTTTACATTTGAGTTAAATTACTGAGACATTGAAGCATGACAAAAGGATATTGTCAAAATATAAACATTTTTCTGTATTCCAAACCAGGAAGCTCCCTGGCTTTCTAATAAATTCCCTGAGAAACCTATTACTGCCAAATGACAATAGACTAGTTTGCATTCCTGCTTAAACAACCCATAATATTGAAGATAAACTTAAAAACAACAGCTGCTAAGGGAATATTAAATCCCACAAGATCCTTAAGAGATGTGTGCTGCAGAGACACAGAATAGAATGTTTTTTGACAAGTTTCAGAAACCAGAAGAATTTCTAAAAGGCAGTGAGTAATTGCTTGAAACTGGCAAAGAAAACTTGTTTTCCCTAAAAAAAAGTATTTTTGGGAATGGACTTGAACACTGAAAGTGAAGTGCTGGCTGATATTGTTACTGTCAAAAGGTTGGAACAGACTAAGAAGAATTTTGATCAATGTCAGAAACTGCAAGCAATAATCAAATGCAATTGAAACTAAAGCTGAGGAATCAAAAGGCTGTCCTTTCTCTCCTTTCAGTGATGAGTCAGTTCTCTCCACCCAGTGTTGAAGGATGCCACATTGCTGAAAATTCAGAGATCTCTGTACCATCATAATAAGTTCAGGGTTCAAACCATCAACCATTTGAGAATGCAAAACCCAAACTAACCTCCTGGATTCCTAGATGTCAGCTGTTGTGTGTAGGAAAACTCTTTTTTCTGTGTGTCTGATCTGTTCTGTGGGTGTACTGCTTCTTGTTTTAGCCCTCATTCCTTGCAATAAATAGCATTTTCACACACTCACATACCATAAAAAGAAATAAGTCTGAGTAAACACCAAGTGAAACAAGGGCTGAAAATGCAAAAGTGATTGAGGGTTAAATGAACTCCACCGGGCTCTTGGGGAGTGTATTTGGCACATACTTTGCTCTTTCCTGGTTCATTCCAGGAAAGGAAAGAGAACTGTGGGGAAAGCTGAAGTTGGGACTTAGTATCAAAAGCAAAATGAGAACGTCAAACTAGCTGGCCATAAAAGCAGCTGCTGGATCACTGTGTGCAAAGGCTGGGTCTGCTTTTTGGGTGATGCTGGCTCTGTAACAAAATGGTTTGTGCTCAGAGTTTAACATCCTTGCTAATGATCAATTAATCTTTTTTTTTTTTTTTTTAATATGTCTTACAGAAAACTTGCAGTAATTCTGGTAGAAACTTTCACTGGCAAAAGCTACTTGTTGGAACTGCTGGAGGGTGTACATATGTGGGCAGTTAAAATGCTTAATTCGGATTTGTGGTTACAGTCATTCTCCTTCATGGCCATGAGCAGAATAAGCCATCTGGCAAGGGAGCGCCTCCTTCTCATCACACATCTGAGAGCTTCCCACAAATGAGATTTCAGCTCATTAGGATACTTTATGCCCTTGCAGGGATTTGAGAAGAAATACATACCTTTAATCTCTTTCATCTGAGTTGCATGTTTTTGTTCTGTCTAGAAAAGAAATATGTTTACTGAACTTAGCCTTTTGACTGTATATATACATTAAAAATTTTTTTTTGCAGTTTGTTCAGAAGTATTATAAATACCTAATGAATTATTTGGGCCTGCAGCTCTTTCATTGAAAGTTGTGACATGATTAGAGGGCTAGAAGTGTGAGTACTTGCTGAATGACACTGCTCTTGGGCTGGTGGCTTCCTTTATTTTGATAGGTAAAGATGATGAGGTTACTTTCAGGGTGTAGCTGCTTATGGTTGGTTGGTGTTTGTAGCACCTGGAAGGTCTTGATGATCAAGATATTGGACATAGAGAAGTGACTGATCTGAAGTAATTGAGCTCATCCTTTGAGCTGTATCAATATTTTCTAGTGTTTGTAAAATGTAAATATTTCTGCCAGTAATAGGTCTGGTTAGAATATGAACGGGAAAATAGCACGTCAGGTGGATAATGCCCCAGTGAATTCAGGTCAGTTTTTGTAGACGATAATTGCAGAAATTGAGGGATTTGTGTCACTTGAGTAAGGTAGAATGAGGTTTTCAAATTATTGATGTGATGAGTAACTAGTTTTGGCTTTTCACCAATTTTGAGGATCATCTGTCAGGTGAGTTTTTTGAATTGATAAATTTATTAACCTAAAGGCCATGTAACCTAAATTATAGATGCTTACAATATATCATCACCTTACTTTTAGGACCAGAGGATGAAAAGGGTAAATAAGCATGATACTTGTCAAAAAGTGGTTGCAAAATTTATGTGAATTTATAAAGTACTCACGTGTCATTATTAAGTTGTAGGGCAAGGGAAACAGGATGGCTGCTAATAATTAGACATGGAATGGCTCCTGTTAATTAGGGCAAGAAGTTTTGTAGTTTATTAGATAAGTAGTAACAGGTTTGATACTTCCCTTAGTTTTGTAGTTTATTAGATAAGTAGTAACAGGTTTGATACTTCCCTTAGCTACTTCTTAGGGAATCCATCTTACCACTGGCTGGGTTTCAGATAATTTATCATTGCTACTGTAAACTGTATAAAACAGGGTACTTTCTTCTGCTGAAAAGCTGGAGTAAAAAAGGAAAAGGGAGCAGAAGGATGAGCAAAAAAGGAAAGCAGGAAACTAGGCAATGTTCTGTGCAAACCTACAGATCAATAACAGCAAATATGCTTGTAATGAATTTTACTCTGTTTCATGGGTAGCCAACATGAGGCATATTGCAAAATGCTGCCCGGAAATAAAGGTGAGTACTCAAGCTGAATGTTTCAGTAATAGACAGTTGCCAAGTACTTGTTTCCTATCTGATTTTAAAATTTCATTAATATAAACAGAACATATGACACGTGGCAATGGTTTCAAAATACAGATTTAAAATAACATGCATATGTTTTTGAAATCTCCTCTAGCCTGTTGTGCTTTTCCTACATGTGCATTGTAGTGATATGTATGGTGTTTAAAGGGCAGATGTACATTTCATAATAATTCAAAATGGTGTTTAGTTTTTAAATTTGCAAACAACAAAAAAGTAAAAATAGAACAGAGTCATCAACTCTATTTTAAGTCCTCTCAGTTATGGCAATTGTGTTTGCTGATAGTTCCACAAGAAAAGCCTGTTTCTGAGGTATAAGTAATTTACAGAAGATCTACATGCAGAATGAAGTGCACTTAAGGTTAGTTTATGAGCTAGTAATGGCTGTCAAATGAGCCCATATTTTACTGAAATTAAACCCAGAAGAGATCATTACATCATTCAGTACAATCTACTGTGTATGAAATCCACTCAGTGTTGTCCAAATTTCTCCTCTCCTGAATATTCCCACTCTCAGAAGATGAAAATGTGACTATTGCCAGAGAGCAGCAGCAGACTGAATGGGAATAATGTGATTGCAGAGCAGGAATTGCTCCAAGTACGTTTTGAGGCTGAGAAGGAGGGAAGAGGGATGGCCATAACCATATGGCCTTTCCTGAAGTGGTTCCCACTGTTTCCACTTGAGAAATGTTTGACCAGAAAAAAACCAACACTAAGCAAAACTGCCATTTTCTCTGGGTCCTTTCTGCACTGGGTGTCTGCATAAGGACCAGATGTTTGCTGGTTAATAAATAAACCAGCATGAAGGCCATCGAATAAATGACCCCTTACTTTTTCTGCTGCCTGTTGGATTACATGTGATGTGTATGAAGACAGACACAGCACAGAAAGCCTCTCTGTAAGTGCAGCTGTGCTAGTAGCAAAATTGTGCATTTATTGGTAATGTTTATTTACCAACAGAGTTTCCCGGGGGCAGGATAGGCTATGTAGACAAGAGCATGGCTTTGCTGGTATCACATCTTCCACAGCAGGAATACTTTGTTATATTTTCGAGTTTTTCTGGCAAAGATTTGTGATGGGAATGTGGTCACAGATAAAAGTGCATGCCCTTTATCCTTGGAAGCTACAATCCTCTTCTGCATGCAGCTAAAGCAAGCTCAGCAGCTCATGTGCTGCCAGCAAACAAGTGCTTATCTGACACCATATAAGGCTGTGGCTGAGGACGAAAATTATGAAAAACATTCCACAATAAACTTAGACTGGCAGATTTAATATGGCACAGAAAAGCTTACATACAGGTTTTTTTTTCTTTTTTAGTTTAGCTCTGACAGCATTTAACCCCACAATAACTTTTTAATGTTAATTAAAAAATTAATTGTTTTTCTAGATATTCTAAACAGTCTTGTCCCAGAATAACAGGATTTTAAGATATTGGTGTACGCAAGGTTGGTTGTTGTGGAGTCTGGATTTGGGTTTTGCCCTTGGACTTGCTACTGTTAAAAGCAAGAAAAACACCTTTAGGATACAGGATTGTGGGAGTGTCAGGATGTGTTTAGAGACAGGATATAACAGTGAGGAGCATATTGAGAAGGAATTATGGTGGTGAAGATGAGTTTATCTGAATTTTAACAAGATGTGAGATGCAGTGAAGTGCTTAAAAGAAAAAATGAAATGATGCTACAGGAAAGAGACAGGCTTCTCTTTTCCTTAGTACATTGCTTGCATCTTCGCTGTCCTTGTATCCTCTCATCTTTATAATGAAATAACCTCTTAAGTTACTGTAGTACCTTAGAATATTGGTATAATCCAATTTTGGTAGCCATTGGTGGCCTAAATCTGAATTTCCAAACTGTTCCCTGCCTGGTGGCCACTGCTTTTGGCAGTCACCATCTTATGCAGACATCACTTTCCCTGAACCATCAGCAGCTGAGGTGATTGTGAGTTGACAGGAGAGGTGGTGAAGCTTTTGCCTCAGCTGTGTGCTGCTTCTTTCAGGAAGAGGTTGAAACACCCCCTGTGCCATATTTCCCCCCACATACATCTAGCTGGTCCTCAAGAATTGAATGGTAGATAATTTTATTAGCATTTTGTAAAGATGTTGGGAGTCTTCTGTGGTATCATTCAGCAGCTAATAGTCTTTATATCTAAGGGTGTGCAGTACCATCTGTCAGAGTTTATTCAGTGTCACTCTCTAGCTTAATTTTTGCTCTAACATTTATGCCTTTCTTGTTGTAGCCAGTCTTTAGTAGCGCAGTGCAGGAACAACCAAGCATTGTGTCCGTGTGCTGTGCAGGATGTGGTTTCCAGGTGGGCCAGGTCAGCTGGCAGGTGGCTCATGGTGCACGGGGCACTTGTACCATGGGGCTGGCACATGTGTGAAACCTGAACTGTAGATGGGAATGAAGTGCACATCGTTTATGAAGGAGAATTAATAAGATTTTCAGGAAAGATGTTAAGCTTGAGGTCATTTCCTTCCTCTTGTTATGCTTTTGAATTTCTGCCAGTAAGATGGGTGAAAGGGGTTATTTTTGTCTTTGAATGCTTTGAATTTCAATGATGCCTTTACTTTGACTACAGAGAAGTGGAATTCCACTTTATTCCTGCCATTGTACTGTCATATGTCTGAAAAAATGACTTGTATTTTTTTTTCCAGTATCTTTGTGTCTTGCATTCTAGTTAACTAATCCTTTGAGCTGCTGCTGTGCCCTGAAATATCACATTGTATGAGGACACATGGAGATGCTCTGATCCCCATGCTGAAGTGTTAGTGTATATAAAAAAGGAGTCAAAATGTAGTGTTACAATTCTTGGAAAAGAAAGAAATGGCCAGTGTCAGAATACAGGCTGTGTATGAGAATGAGAGCAAGGATTTTCCCACTCTATTAAGTTTCAATAGCAAAAAGGTTTCACAGTCAGTGTTTGGATGGGGTGTATAGTATGGTGTCTGTGCTCTGCTTCTGCAGCTGAAGTAGGAGTGAAGTGTTAGAGAAGTTGATGTTATTCCTGGCCATCCTGTCAGTCACAACTAGAAAAATCAATAATGTCTCTTGCTTCATAGAGCAATATAGTGCAAAGAGCAATAAAATTCAGCAACATATTAATGTATGTAGTGAGTCATGGGGGGCACACGAGGGAATGCAAGTGGAGTCTTTCTGCTTCTTGCCCACAGCTCAGGGGCAATCAGTGGAGGTACACGAACCTTCAATTTGGTTGTGCAGTAGGAAAACTGCTGCTGTGGTGTGAGGAACAAACACCTCTTTGTTTTCTGACCATGGGTCATGATTCTAGATGTTGATGATCCTTCACTGCTAATATAGCAGGACTGTGGCACCAGAGGACCAAAATCTGTGTCCAGGCTGGAATTCAGAGTGTTGCCCAGCACCCTCTGGCAGTGCATTATTACCTTCAGGAAGAGCTGCAACAGCAGCTTCTCTCTTGTGTGAGGCTGTAAGAGCATCTCTGGTAGCTTTTTCTGCCTCTTTTCTGTTCTTGCTTTTCTCAGTTGAAGACTTGTGTCTTGTATTTCTGTTACTTTCCAAGTTTTTTCCAAAGTGTCCCAAAGAGCAAAGAGAACTGTGATAATAGGATCTTGTAGCTACTTAGGGAGCTTTAAAGACTGTCCAGGAATTTTGTTCTCAACTTTTTTTGGGGTTGCTCTGTTGGTATTTGAAGGAGAAATGTTTCCAGCCATTTAGTACACAGCAGAGTGTTAAGATTTCTCTTACAGTATTCCAGTTCTGATGTTTTTTCACTTTCTGTCCTTTGAAGCACCTAGAGGTGCTCACGCAAGCACAAAGCAATATGTTAGCTTTCATCTCTTCATTAGCAAAGAATCCATCTTAATTTCTTTGACTGGAAGTGTTTTTGAAAAGTCTTCAAGCTGAGTAAGAACAGATACTCCTCTAAAAGGTGGAAGGGGTTTTTTTGGTAGGTTGGTGTTTTTTTTTTTTTTTTTTTAATCTGAGTATTACTAGGAAAACCAAGATTTGCTTTGAGAGCCTGAACCTACAGCTCCACAAGTGTGCAATTCCATGAAATGTGTGTTGTGAAAAATTTGATCTCAGGCTATAGACGAAATTGCAGATTCCTTTAGGACCTCTTTTTGTTCTTGAGGTGCTGGGACTGCTTTGGCAGTCCTTTGGTTTGGGTCCTTGCCACAGGCTGAAGGAGTTTTAGGTCAGCTGCAGTTGTTCCACCAGGAGGCCATTGAGGAGCATCTGGGGCAATAGAGGCTTGTCCAAGCTCCTGCCCTAAGGTGGCATTTACCACCCTGAAAGAGGAGAGGTAGTAATGGTAGTAATGGAAGCTCTGCCACCTGCTTGTCCTCCTGCCCTGTGCAGACCTATCCTGGGTTTAAGGCAGCTCCATCCCAGCCAGACGTCATGGAGCAGTCCCCTCTTCCCTGAAATAACTGGATTTGTGGGGAAGTCATGCGGACAGCAAAATACTGTGTAAACAAAAGCCAGCACTTCCAGCGAGCTCCTGCTGTGCTCACTGCTGTGGCTGCCTTGCCGTCATTTCTAGGATTTCAGGATCCTCCTGTTTACATCAGCCCGCCCGTGCTGCGGGGCCGTGGCCGTGCTGAGGAATCCTCCCATGGACAAGGCAAGGAAGGAAGTGGAGGGAGGATGGGGCTTCAGCATCCTGTACCCTTCGGAGGGGAGTGGCTGCAAATAGCGGAGCCTGAAGGACGCAATACCTTCTGTATTTTAGCACGGGCTAAGTTCAGGCAGTTCCTCTGCTTGAACCCAGAGGAACCCTGGCATAAAGGAAAAAAAGCAGATGATGGCGTGTAACTGCTCGGAACTGCCGCGGAGTTGGAGAATATCCTTCTAAAAGCCTTTCCTTCAAATGACAGGAGGAAGGGAGAGGACAGACGTGCCTCGTGGAGCTGAGATTATGCAGCAGTGCTAACACAGAGCTAAAGCCTCCAAACTTGAGCTGCACGGGCTGGCTCCAGAAGGCAACTTCTGTAGAAAGCACTAGTTGTGAATGGGAATGAGGATGCTGTTTTCAATATTCGTCCTCTAAAACGTTACTGGTTTTTATTCTTCAATTTGTTAATTGGGCTCTGATGGAGGAATGCAGTTTAGGATCCACAGGCATCCTTTGGAATGGCCAGGTAAGGCTAGAAGGTACAACCAAGCGTTGATCTTTAATTTCAGCAATGGTGCTGTCTTTCATGAGAAATATTTTGGCTCTACCAGGTAACCCGTGTTCACAGGCTGAGATGGAAAATTCTGAAAATCAGAGAAACAAGCTCTGACTTAGTGGGTTAATATTTGTTTATATGGTACTAACTGATACCTAGTATATTTTAAATTGATTGACATAATGTGATTTATTATAGTAATTGCTTGCAGTAGAACCTGTTAATTTACTTACTGACTTTCTAGAAAAGGAGTGAGGTCTCGGGTGATAAAATTTATCTTCTCCTTTGAATGTGTCCTGATACAGTTTCCAAGTGCTTTTAAGCATATTTTGGCTATAAGGAAAAAATATATTTAGTTCATTATGTCAGTAAACACAGTGCTACTTCTTTATTGATCACCCATGGATTTTTATTTCTAGTATTTCTAGAATTAAAATTATTGGAGGTTACCAAAGTGAAAATATTGCACAAAAGTTAGTGTTGCAGACTTTCCCAGTCATCTGCCCAAAATCCACTGTATGTATTCTTTGGAATGTTCTTGTTAGTCTTACATTTTGGTGACAGTGTGTTTTACTGCTTGGAAGTCTGTGCTCACACTGAAAAGAGTGCAATTGCTGGCATTGAGATTGAGGTATTTGGAAGTAATGCAGTAAAATGCATGTCAATTAGTTTTTTGTTTTACATTGGAAATGCCATCCTAGAGATCTCCTGAAGTTGGCTCAAAATCAAGTTCAGAAATATTCTCCAATGCAGATTAACCACAAACCTGTTACTTTTAAAGACTGAGTGAAATGATGGAGTAAAATAGGTAGGGGAGTGACCCTTCTTGGTAGGATGCTTATGAGAGGAACTGATAGCAGATCCACACATCTCAGCCTCGGACAAAACCAGATGCAGCCTTGCTGTTCTCCAGCCTTCCAGCACTGCTGATCCTCACTGTAAGAGAACACTTGCCTAGAGAAGTAAATGAGAGTGATGCTTTAAAAGCTTAGTACCAATACTCCTCTTAATAACTGAATGCATTGCACATAACATCTTCAATGCCAAATAATTATTGACATCAGCCTAAAATGTGAAAGAAGTCAACATTCTGACAATATGAATTTAATTTAAAACTTTGAATTGAAACTGAACAATACAAACACTTGAAAAGATTTTGCGTAAAGTGTCTTCCAGAAAGGGATGAAAAATCAGAGACTGGGATGTAAATCCCCAAGGAGGATAAGAGAATTATGCAGGGATACAATGATGTTACCAACGTGATTGATCTTTTCTGAGCTAAGCTTTTCTAAGCATGGATTTTTCAAGAGCTGTGAGTTAGCCATATATGGTAGTGAAAGATGAAAATTGTTAAGATGTATATAATTAAAGCTGACAACCAGAATCTATTAACATCACCTTTGCTCTGGTATGAGCATCTTTATAAATGTATTAGAGTAAAGAGATCAGAATGCAAAAGTTTGAACCTCTTAGATTGTTATAGCGACCTTTGCTTATTGCACAGGAAAAAATTTACATCAATGATGTTTCCACACCAGGAATTTGTGACTTTTATAATGTTTTGGTATATTGAAGAATAAAAATCATTTGTGTTGATGGAAGCAACCCTTTTATCACAAAACTTTACTGACAACAGAAACAGGGACCAGAAGATGAGTGCTGGTTTGCCTGCTCTGTGCACTGGGACTGTAAGGCTTGTTTCAGATAATTAATTGCTAGCAGTTCCTCTTCATCTGTCTTATAAAAGACTGTATCTTATTTATCTATTTATTGCTTTAATCTATGCAAGATGTCTCTGTGAGATTATGTGTTTCAGGTAGTTTATCTTTTTTTCCTGAGACAGAAAGAATGAAAGATGTAAGACACAAAGAACAAAATGTGAACTCCTCAGAAGCCTCCTGATTCCTGATGTCAGACACTGGCTTAGCACAGCTTCCAACACTCCGTAACATCCTTGTGCAAAACTGGGAGTAGCAGATGATAAAACACGATTGTGCAGTCAGACAGGCTGGAGAACTGGGCAAACAGGAGTAACCCCTGACACTGGGAAGGGATGGGGGCTGACTCTGTGCAAATCAGCTTTGCAGAAGAAGATCTGGAGGTCCTGGAGGACAAGTTGAGGAGGAGCCAACAGTGCGCCAGTGCAACTTTTCTTAATGACAGATTTGGCTGATTGTTTAGTAGTTAAATAAAGAAAACACTGTCAGAATATTTTTGCTTTACAGTGATTTCAAGGAGCATTACTCAGAGTGAAATTCCACACAGTGTTACATTTATTATTACCCACTTTTTGTTATAAAACATTATCCCATATACTCTAATTTGTACAGGGGTTGCAGCTCTGAGAAGTTCTGTTCTGTAGTATTTTATGTCTAAGAATTACTGAAGATAGAGAGAAACTGTGTATCTTGCATTGTTTTATTTCTTTCAGAAGTGTAGCCTTATTGGACAAGATACTGATGCAGTAAGACAGTATTTTGTTGCATATTTTATGTTCTGGGAAGGGATATTTATATCTACTCTTTGGCCCAGATTCTGGAACAGCCGCCAGTTTCACAAACAGCAACAATTTTGTGCTAAAAGGAGAATAGAACTGCTTAGAATCAAAGTTCCCTATGGAAAAAAAAAGAATATATATATATTTGGAGAGAGGGAAAGAGTGTGTGTGCATTTATGTTTGGGGGAAGAGAAGACATGAGGGAGTGATAATTCTGCTGTTGCTCTTTGTGCTCTTAAACACTTCCTTTTTTTTGTCAAGATTTTTGTCATTATTGTGTACCTCAGTGTTTTCATGCTGTGTATTTTTTCCTTCAGTTTTTCTTTTTAAAATCCATGAACTAATGTTTGAAGTTATTTCTCCATATGCATTAGTAATTTTATTTTTCCCCTATGTGAATAACATCATAAAAGTAGAAAAAACCCATCTGTTTCAGAAGAAAGTCAAAGCTGACCAAAATAAATTCTGTAATTTGAGTCGATTGCTGACAGGTAGTGGTCTGTTATCATTTTCCAGCTCTCTGTCTCCACCACCTTCTGTTGCAGTGGCAGCATGCCTGTGGGCAGAATATCAATGATTTACTCTTCATTGCTGCAAAGGAGTCAGTTCCTTCATGAAAGGGCTGAAAATCCAGGCATTTCTGTAATTGTGGGATTTTATTAAATAAAGTGAAAGAAAGCGTTCTGCATTCTTGTAACTACCAGCTGGGAATTTGAGACTCAGTTCATGGAGGACCTTTTCTGAAGCTCACTAGTATCCTTGTAAAAATTACCATTGACATTGCTTTATGACTGATTTAAAAACCAAATAACAGTTGCTTGTGCCTTATTGTTGGAAATCTCACCAATAAAGGTATATTTCATTGCTTCAGGCTTTGTTCATTTGTTGAACAAGATAAGAATAAAAAAACCTCATGGTTATAATATACCAAATATCCATCCTTGTTCTTAGAATCATGAACAGACTCTTCTCCAGTTGATTAAATACAGAAATTCAGAACCAGAGCATGTTAGATGAGATGTTTACTTTCAGGAATGTGTTCATTCATTTACCTAGATGAAATGAGAATGCTGAATAGTTTAAAACTCCATGTTTCAGATAACTGGAGTTTTTAAAGAATCCGCTCACTTTTGGTAGTGCTGTTTTGGATAACCAGGTTTATGTGGTGGACCAGAGCAGTCACTAGTGTAGTGTTGCTGGAGGTTCAGCTGTATCTCCTGGCTTCCCGGTGTTCTGTCTGGATGAAAATAGAGGGCCTTGGGATAGGAAGGCAGAATAAAAAAGTAAATAAATTCATCAGCAGTGTATTCTTTTGGTTAGTGTGTCATTGCAAACCACATAGAGGTTTTTTATAAGGCCTGTGGGATGATTTACAGGCTGTACATTTAGTGCTCCTCTTTATACGGCTTTGGAAAAAAACCCAACAAAACATGGGTGAGATGCAGCTTTGTTTACTCTGAAAGTTTTTTACTGTAATGAAGAAGAAATACATGCAGTTTAAGATTTTATTACCTGTATGCCTGACTTTCTTGTGCATGCAGTTTGTGTCCTATCATGTTGATTCTGTACGAGAAGTTAAGCCTGTGGGCATTACAAGCTTGAGGTTCACGAATGTTAGGAGAACCCTCCTGTCCCTTCTCCTTGTCATTGAGATAATTAGAAATTCTCCTGGACTTGTCATGATTTTGAGGTGTTGAGACATCAGCTTTCTGAAAATTCTCAAAGTTACCCAGGGCTGGAGGCATAAAAATGTCAGTAGCTTGCCATGACCCCTTCTTGATTCTCAAAGCTCTTCTAGGTTTTGGGGACTGTGTAAGTTCTCTTGAACAACCACAGAAGTCCAGTGTGTGGTAGTGTTCTGTGTGTTGGTTTGGTAGGATGAGATGTACAGACTGCACTCGCCATAATTCAGTGGGGTTACTGCATGTGCACTGAGATGGGCCGTCAGAATGAAAGGGAGAAAGAAGCTTTAGTTGTGAGTTCATATTTTTAAGATAAATGTAAGAAAGTTGCATTGTTTATTATTCTTTCATAAATAGTATATGGATATCTAAAATGTAGGTGACAGTTCTGTAATCTTATGTGAGTTCCTACCAAAGTACAAAGGAATGTGCTTGAATGGATATGAGCTTCATGAACAAAGCCACAGTAGACTAGGTTCTTAGTGAAGTATTTTTAAATTTGTAGAATGCACTCTAGTGTATGTAATGAAAGAGGAGTTCTTAAAAAATTAAGATTAAAGAATATGCAGTACCACTGGAAAGAATTAGGATGTTGTATTTGACATCATAGGTGCAGTTCTTGTCTAGTTTAGTTAACAGCTGCTGAAATACACTGGTAAAATATCACAATGCATACTTCCAAAGAACTTCCTGTACAAAAAAGTTAAATTGGATTTATGTCAGCTTTGTCCATATCATCAGAATTAACCTTTGTGCCCTTTCAAACAGCTTCTTGCCCTGGTTTTCTTTCATTCATCTGGTGAATCTGGTGTTCTGGGTGTCTGAATACAGGCTGGAAAATAAAACGGCCCTAAGACTTGTGTTTGTTAGGACAAAAATCTTCATTTGAGAAGGGGTAATACAGATATTGCTAAGCTGCTCTGCAGATACTATTTGCTTTGAATGTTTTCTCTGAATGTATTTTGCTGAATCTCTCCTTTCTAGCTCTGGCTTACTGACAGTTCTGCACTTCGGGCCTCTAACTGGATACCCCTAGTTACAATTCTGCATTTCTCAGCTAGGGAATGAATGCTAGATTTTCACATCACAGAGCAGGATTGGTGTACAACATGGTGTGGTAACTCTGTGATGCAGTTTCAATCAGCTGTACACTCCCAATAGCTTCTCTGTTGGATTAGGGAAGTTTTGGAATTTAATACTGTAGCTTGGCAGGTCTTCTTTTACAGGAAACCATAGATTTACCTTGGCTGTGTGTCTGTCTGCTCACTCTGCATAAATTGATCTATCAAATGTACAAGAGAAGCTATTTATCTTTTGCCAGATAATTTGATTTCTTTATTTTTTTAATTTAATACAAGTAATTTTTTGTATCTGGGCCTCTTGAAACAGAAAGCCAAGAAAACTTCTATTTTAAATACTGCTTGCTGAAATTATTTTTCTTCTTCCCTCCTTCAGATGAGAACTCTCCAGCCAATTTCTGGGATTCCAAGAATCGGGGAGTGACTGGCACGCAAAAAGGACAAATAGTGTGGCGAATTGAACCTGGCCCCTACTTTATGGAATGTGAGTACCTATTTATGCAGTGCATATTCCAAGGCAGGTCAGCAGGGTGGCATTTGATACTCATTTCATCAATCCTTCTGATGAAGCAAGGGAATTGATTGTATTGCTCTTACGGGGGAGCATTTTCCAGTGTGTTTGCTGTATGAGTTAGATGTACATTCGTATTCTAGTGATGTTCTTAGCACATTTCACTTCAAGGGAGGAAGGAGTTGCCTTGTGTGGTATGATGCACATTGAAAGATGAAGTCCCTTCCCATAGAAGTTCCAAATTTCAGCTGGCCAAATATTAATGGTAAGCGTATGTGAAGGAAAAGGTAGTAAGCTAATAGTGCTTGCTAATATTTGATAGTGGGAAGGTTGGATTTGACTCTAGGAAGTGCCAGCGTCCTGTTCAGTTGCATCAGAATTTCTCAGCTGAAGATTTGTTACACTGGAAAATCTGCTGGGCAGTTTGGAAATACTGAGAGTCTTTATGTGACTGAAATAAAAAGCCTTTGGTAGTCAAGGTTCAAACTGAAGAGTGTTGGTAGTCAAGGTTCAAATTGAAGAGCTACACCAGACAACCAGGGTTTATAGGAATCTTAGCTATTCTCTGCTGTGGGCTGGGTTTTTTTTTTTTTTGTTGTTTGTTTTTTTTTTTTCTTTTTGATGAAGCTATGTTATCCTACCATATGAAGCATATGATCCTAAAGAAACTGATGTTCTAATCATGGGATGTTGTATCAGAGCTTGCTGGAAACGCTGATGTGCCAAGCATCAAAGTGGCAATCAGTCCCAGAAGAGCTCTGAGTTGCTCTACCACCTGTTTAGCCTCACAGTAATGAATCCTCTTTCATAAGTTAAAAAAAAAAAATACTCCCACTCCATTCTTCACTGCAGTGAAGTAAAACACTGCAGTGCTGCTTACTGTAGGTCTTGGCAGAAATTTTTATTCTAATTAACTGATAGAACAGTAATACATGTATTTCAAGAGGTGTTATATACCCTCTACTAAAAATAAATATTAAAGCTTCCTATTTCTAGAGCTCATCATTGAATCTTGCCAAGTTGCTCTATGTGTTACACAACACACTTCTCAAAAAAAAAAAAAAAAAAAAAAAAAAAAAAAGAGCCTAAATAGGATAAAATGAAATTCCATTTCAGGAGTTCATTACATTACAATGATTGAACTGAAGACAATACTTAGGAAAATAATAAAGATAATTAACTTCCCTGGTGCCAAAGACATTGGTATATTAAAGCAGATTAAAATGTCTCTTAGTAAAGTTCATTGCCTCGTCTTTCTTGTGCATGAACTTTGTCAGTATTGTTGCCAATATGGGCAGTTTGACTTCAGGAATGTTTGTATTTTTTAGCTGGTTATGTGTTGCTCCATAGTATATTGAGATGAGGCTCTTGAATAATATTTCCAGTTCATGTGAGTAACCCAAACTAATGCTTCAAGTACTGCTAGTTTGGACTTAAAATCAGCTGCAGCTGATGTTGCAGTTTGCAACTAACTGTGCATCACAGTCAGCTGAAAGGAAGTGCAGGATGTTCTTCAGTCATGGTGAGCTTCACTAACAAACAGCTCTGCTGCTATACAATGAACAAGAGACAAGCAATTGTGCAGCAGCTGAGAACTGTAAAAAGGAATGTTTATGAGCATATGTTGCTATAGCACATAGTATGGTAGATAAATATGTCACCAGTGACACTGGTGTTTCTAGTGAGAGGCCAAAAACTGCACTGAAACACTTAACGGAATTTCTGATTCCACTTTTTAAACAAGAGGTCTCTACAGATCTGTGACCATGTTTGCTCAGCAAGGCTTTTCCTTGAAACTTATAGGTGGTGAAGCAACATTGGATGCAGCTACAGGCAGCTGCTCTTTTCCATTTCTTTTCTATTCCTCAGCTCAGTAAATCACAACAGGGGCAAACGCAGCAGGTGGCTGCGTCCTTCAGGTACAACTGCGGTGTCACTGCGGTGCAGCGCCAGACCGGCTGTGGGAAGAGCCGTGCTGTGCGGTTCTTACCACGCCCTGCAGACCTGGCACTGCCCAGCCTGTGCCATACTCAGCTCCCCTGTTAACCTCCTCCTTCTCTTGTGGTGCAGATATGCTTTGTCTCTCCGTATAGCACATGATGCCGCTGTCACAGCAAGAGGGAGACAAATGAGGAGTCTAACATTTTAACGTGCCAATTATTAAATTTAAGGTATTTCTGATGCTTTAATCCACCATTGTTTTCCACATTTGGGAAAGAACTTTCCAGTTGTAGATTTCTTATATTTAGCAATATCTTTGCTGAGAGGTACAATATATGACATACAGGTCATGGTACGTGGGGTTCATCATATTTAGTCCTCACAGTAATGACATTCAGCAGACCATTGGCAGTGGTCATTCAGTCCCTGAATTTTTGAAGCAGCAGATCCATAACGGGGGCAATGTCTGGGGGACCAGCATGAACAAAATGTGTAAATGGATCAATCTAAACTCAACTGGAAACTAGCCACAGCATAGGAATACTCGTTGCATCCAATCTGCTCTCAGTTGGGACCAGCACTTGACTTGCTCAAGTGTGGTTTTTACTGGAAGCTTTCAAGGACAAAGATTTTTTGGATGCTGTAGATAACTTGTTCTAGTGCTGCAGTATTGTTCCAGCTAAAAAGATTTCTGTGACATCCAATATGAATGGCTATAGCTGAAATTTGGGGCCATTGCCCCTTTTAAAATCTCTGATAGAAGTGGAAAGAGGAGAGATAGTAACATTTGTCTTGCCTTAATCTCCTCTTCACCAGACTAAA
This sequence comes from Vidua chalybeata, assembly GCF_026979565.1. NCBI lineage: Eukaryota > Metazoa > Chordata > Aves > Passeriformes > Viduidae > Vidua > Vidua chalybeata. The sequence goes on along the minus strand of NC_071536.1, from coordinate 10,643,821 downwards.
CAGGGCCAGCGCCTTTAGCCTCTTCTCATATGTCACATTTTAGCTATCCCAACCACCTTTGTAGCTCTCTGCTCTTCACTCTCCCTTTTCTCCTTGCTCTTGATCCTAGGGACCCAAAACTAGACGTAGTATTCCTCACCAGTACCAAGTAGACAGGAACAGTACTTAATTGCCACCTATGTTCTGTGATACCTACATGATTGCAGGTTCCCTGCTCTACCTGTACTCAAGGAGAGGAAGGGAATGTTTTCTGCAAGCCTGAGAAGCATTGAACGTGCTCTGGCAATGAGAACTGATGATACTCATTAACAGAGTTATGCTAAGTAACTACAATAATCCTTTAGGATTTACACTCAAAACTGGCCTAAAGTTGTCATGTTTTTTTGGGAAGAAAAGGAATGTAAGTTACTAATGTTGGATAATGAGTTGTGCTCAGTCAGCATGCACTTAAACCAAAGACTCTGGATGTGGGTTTTCCCTAGCAGTGTCACAGCCTAGGGACATTACATATCTGTTCACCAGTAACATTCCTGGAGGGTGAAGTGCAGAGAGTTATAGCATTGCTAATGAGCCATATGCAAACAAATCTCATGCAGAAGGAATATTTCCATTTTAATTGCATTAATGTTAGTCAGTGGGAGTCAGCTGGGTTAGGCCTTGTACTCCTTCTGCAAAAAGATTTGTATCTTTTAAGAAAAACATTTTATGCCTTAATTTGGGAAGCTGTTTTTCCATGAGCATAATAATAAACTTATTTATAGTTTCACCAAGGTCTCTCAAATTTATGCTTATGTTTAAAGGTAGACTTGGATAAACATTTTTCTGAATTTCACATTACTGTGTGTCTGTAGTCTTGTAACCCAGTGTTAAGATCACTTAATTTATTCCTCTTAAAAATCCCTCCCTGGGGATTCAGTATCTCCAGTATTTTCCAAGAAAGTAACATGTAAAGCCATAGTTTGCCATCTGCTCTATTCAGATCAAGCAACCTGCAGAAAGAAGGGAGGGGAGAGTTCCCTCTTTGTACTAAAAACAGATGTTAATTCCCCTCAAAGCATCCAAAATTAGCAAAACAAGGATGATCAAAGAAAACTCTATTTGCCTCGGACAAAAATCAACGCAAAAATTCTGTGGGCTCTGCCCTGGAAGGGAGAATCAAAGGAATCAACAGTGAAATAAAGAGAAATGAACTTAATGTATTCCAGAAAAACAAGCAGCCTCTGAGGGGAGTGGCTGAGGAAGGGGAGGGAGGAAATACTATGCAGAAGAGAACAAAAATATTTGGAAAATACCAAGTCCAGCTCACCATCACAAACAGGCAGTGTCCTTAAGATGTCACCTTGAGACAGTGTGAGTGGCTCTGAACTGCAGAGCCAGCCAGTACAGAGGCAGGTGTTCCTCTTGCTTTTCCCTGGGGAAGGACCAAAAGTGCTTTGTAGGCATGAAAGGGAACTCAGTCATTTTAGACATTCAAGAAGGTGAGTTTGGGGATCAATATTCCTGATATGCTGTTTCCTCACATAGCAGAGGTGGCTTTCAAACATCCTGCTCTGAGGCTTGCTAAAATGTGAGCGAAGGAAAACAATGACTCACTGCATGGCTCTGTCAGGTTTTTTTTGGTGTGCAAACTACAGAAGGATTGCTAAACCCAGCTCTACAATTTTCATCCTCTTGTAAAAGGAAACAAGTTCACGGAGTATTATCCTAAACAGGTAGCAGTAGTGGGAAAGTGCAACACAGCTTAATGCTTTTGCATTTAGTATGGTCATCTGGTATTTAGCCTGGCATCAGGCTCTTCAGGTTTCTAAGTACATTGGGGCCATTGCTCTCTGGCGCAAGAGAGCTTTCAGTTGCCCCAGAAATGATTTCACATGGCAAGTGTTTCTCTGGGTTTAGCAGTCTTTGAGCTTAGGATGGAAGGGGCTCCCTTTGGGGCATTGTGCTGGAAATAGAGTGCATGGTGATGGTATTCCATATGGAGAACAAAGGTAGCAGAAAGATGGAGTGAAATGATCCATAGGAAGACTGGTGATAGAAAAAACATGTGAGGAGAAGCCTGAGTTTTATTTGGGACTAGCTGGTGACAGCTGCTGCTCATTCATAATCTGCAGCTTCCAAGTCAGGTTTCTGCAGTGCAGGGAAGGACAGGTCATGATGGATAGATGCCATGGCAGGGAGATCAGCATAGGACAGTCACTGCCATCAGCAGGTGACTGGGGCTTATGCACTTCCATATGCAATGTGCCCAGAAGTCAAAAGCTGTACATATTCCAGTAGATAAAGCAGGGGGGTGGTTACAGTTCAGCGCTATGGATGGTCATGTGCTCACTCTTGATTCTCTACCATGGTCCTGCCTGGTTTATTAGCATGGGCTTAGGCTGAGAGCCTGCTTTGAGACTGTATTGGCCTTGTGTTTGTAATTTATAGTTTTGGTCCCATGAGTGTTAATTACAGTGTCCACAAGAAGCACCTTTACCCACTTTACCTACCTTTGTTGTTATTTATACCATTTGATGTCATAGTCATTACTGTCAGTAGAATAGAAATACATTGATTTGCATATATTTTCTTTACCAGTGCTATGGCTTTATGCTGTGAGCAATAATCCATAGTGGCAGCTGTTGGGATTCATCCAGAGACTGCCAGTCTTGTCACATCAATCATTTCCAAATCCCCCCTGGGATGTTTGTGGTTAAATTACTTCTGGTGCCACACTGCGATACTTGGATGCAGTGACTGCACAGATGCAGTGTGTTTTGAACTAAAATCTCGTTTGTGGCATAGAATTACAGAATAGTTTGAGTTGGAAAGGGCCTTTAAAGGTCTCTAGTTCAACCCCCCTGCAGTGAGCAGGGGCATCGTCGAGAGGTCAGGTTGCTCAGATCCCTATCCAACCTGATCTTGAGTGCTTCCAGGGACTGAGCACCTACCACCTGTCTGGGCAACCTATGCCAGCATTTCACCACCCTCACTGTATAAATTTTCACCCTTACGTCTAGTCTGAATCTACCCTATTTTAGTTTAAAACCATTACACACTGTCCCTGGTAAAAAATCTGTCCCCATCTTTCTGATAAGCTCCCTTCAAGTACTGAAAGGCTGCAGTAAGTTCTCCTCAGAGCTTTTTCTTCTCCAGGCTGAGCAAACCCAATTCTTTCAGCCTGTCTTCATAGGAGAGGTTCTCCATTCCTCCATTCTCTTGGTGGCTTCCTCTAGAGTCACTTCACCACGTCCCTGTTCCTCCTGTGCTGGCCCCCAGAGCTGGATGCAGTGTTCCAGGTGGGATCTTGGAGTGGAGCAGAATCCCCTGCCTTGCCCTGCTGCCTGTGGGGCTTTGGATGCAGCCCAGGTCCTGTTTGGCTTTCTGGGCTGGGAGTGCCCATTGCTGGGTCATGTCCAGCCTCTGTCAGCTCTCCACCAGCTCTTCCAAGTCCTTCTCAGCAAGGCAGCTCTTGATCTGTTAATTCCCTGTGAGTAAGAACATGAGTAGACTATGAGATATATTCAGAAGACAAGGTAATATATGTGTTTGCATTGCACTGGTATCATGTTAAAAGTGAGGTTTTATGTGGAGTTCTTGGTATTCAGTTCCTATTTCCATGAAATGACAACTTTTGCAAAAACAGTGTATTAGGACTGAAATGCCTTACTTTGTAAGTAGCAAAGCAGACTCCCAGATCTCTTTTTTGTTAAAAGCTGATAGATATCGAAGGAAAAAAAATACCAGTTTAATAATTGAACTTCATATACTTTTAGCTTTTAAGGGTTCCTTGTAACTAGAGGTGTGAACAGAATTTCTTTTTTGTAATGGTCTTGACCATAATGGTCAATGTTAATGAATGTTCTATGACTGTAGTTCATTTCTTGTACCCAATCTTTATACTTTTACCATTTAAAATTTTACCAGTTGAATTCTGTAAAGGTCATGGTTTTCTCACGTGGAATTGTTCTGAGCCTGGAACATTCAGGCTCAGTGCTCTGCAACCAGTGCCCTTTCAGTGGTGTGTCTGGGGACTCATGGTTATTGTCCCTACCCTATTTATAGACATATTCACTGAGTTAGAAAAACTTTTATTCTTCTGCTGTTTTTTTGTGTTGTCTCTTAACAGCTATTTTTGAGTATCAAAAATAACTGAAACAGGATCAAGTCTTGTATTTTTAACATTTGTGGCAGGCTTTGTTGACTTCCTTATGCCCATAATACCCCAGTGTTTTGTTTTAAAGGTTAGATTATAATTAAATACTTTGCCAAACTGGAGCATAATAGTCAGTGCTCATGACTGTAAATAAGAATCTCTGATGACAGCAAAGTGAAACGGGGCTGCCAGGGATAGGATGCTCTGTTACCTGAACAAGCATTTGTCCACATTGCCTTTGAAGCAGGTTAAATGGAAAGACCAATGGGACATAAGCATTTTCTGTTATTGATCCTACTTTAGCTAAAAAGCTTTCTGTAAGTCACTTTGTAGGTGGTCTGCCTAATGTTCCTGTAAAATAAATTCTGTGATACACCTGCTGAGAAAAATGGCAAGTACCTGAGGGCTGTCAGCTTTGCATTCTGCTGCTGTGTTTGCTACTGTCCAGTAGGAAGTAATCCGTAATCAAAAATGCATATGCTGAAAGTGATGCAGAGAAGAGAATGTGTCGCCCTGGTTATCAAGAGTTTTCTAAAGCCTTCTGAGTTTACATTCTTGTAGAGAACTTTCTCACACAACTTTCTGTAAACAACCTATTGTTTTGCATTCTTTCATAGAGGCGGAGAAATTTGATGTACAGGTAGTTTGTCCAGTGTCGTTGGAGAGGTGGCACGTTCACCCTCCAATCCACTGGCATCTTTTGAGAACTATAAAAGATTGGAGTCAGGAAAATAAATTAGTCTCTTCATCGTGACCAAGGCTGTGGTGCGTCGTTTTTGCTTGTGTCATCTGGTGACAGAGAATGCTAAATGTCCAAACAGAAATGTTGAGTTCACTGAACTGTCATGCTACAGAAGAGTTCAACAGGCAAGACATGCATAGCACTGCTAAATTTCTGCAGTTGTCTATCAGGTTCAGATGGAAAAAAATAGGATTTGCCACAGTTGCTTTTGTACGGATTGCCTCTCCCTTTATAGCTTTGTAAAGCGTGAATGTGAGTGACTTCATTTGTTCTAGTTTGCTTAAATAAGTTTTGCAGAACATGCTCTCATATTTTTCCAATGAGTTACTGTGCTGTCAGCTTTTTCCTCAGTGTGTATTGGAGGACATATGTTTCTGTCTGCAGAGAGCCATGGATTGAGCCCAAGTACCTTCTGGGCACTCTGCTGCAGTGGCCAGGAAGTTTCAGCTGCTGTGCAGGTTCCATACAGTGAACTGGGAGCACTGTTTTGCTTTAGAGACTGTTATAACCCAGCTTGGATTTGACTTCTTTTTGGAGATGTGTCTGCTTGTCCCTTCTCAGTGGAGATGATTCCACCTCTAATATTGGTGTTTTGTTTGACTAGGGTCTGTCTGGAGCAAGCTGTTCTTACAGCAGAGATACCTGCTTTCCTGCATTATCAGTCTCCTGGAAAGAATGCATTCTCCGAGGATTATGCTCTTGTAGTTATGTATTCTTAGAATCTTTCTTTAATAAAGCATTCTTTTGATGAGCAAAGGTAAAGTATCAAAGGCAGTAAAAAAGTAGTTAGTGAGGAACTTTGGGGAATTAGTGATGTTCTAAACCCAAGCTGTTATTTAGTGTAAGCTGATCCCTTTATTACTGAAGAGGCAAAAGTATATGGTCCATAGAGGGAACAACACTATAATTTCATGCAGATGTTCTTTTGAAATTCAAATGTCAGTGTTTGAGTCCCAGAAACCTTTACTGATGCCAACATTTCTGTTTAATGGACCTGAGCTATAAGACTAAGCTTATATAGTAACAGCTATTAGCTTTAAAAGAAGGGGATTATGGTTTCACAGAGTTTTCTGATTAATTAACATATATATCATTTTTTATATGACCATGTGATAGTTTTGAAAGAATCACAAATCCCTCCAATTTAATTTTTGGCTTATTTTTAATTAAAGAAGGAATTTATTGTGGTCTCTATGTCTGCAGGAATGTCAATTATAAGAGGACATATGTAGTATCAAAAATATATTAATTTTTCCCATGAATAAAAATACTTTTGTGTTCTGAAACATCTTATTTTCTTTAATGATACAGCAAATGGTCCTGTGGTCAGGTACAGATGTATGTCCTTTGCTGGGTTTACTGCTCTTAATGTTTTCATTAGGGATCCCATGCAAAGCAATCTCATTAACCTGTTGAAGAAGAATAAGTAGGAAAGAAAAAAGAGAAGTGCCAGTATCCCCCTGAAGGCAACACATAAAAGCAAGGTGGCAGGAGAAATGGAAGAAACTGGGAAAACTCTGTATGTGACACATGCTAATGTACATTTAGAGTATGCAATAGTTCAGAGGAAACGTGTGTGTTAATATGGTATTGAACTCATTTCTCAAAATACTGCAGTCCTGTTTGCAGATAATTGAACTTACTGCTGCTGAAGTTATCTGTGTGTTTATGGAGCCTTAGAACACATCTCAGCGCACCACCTGTAACTATCAGAACAGCCACAGATACTTGTTTTCAATATATCTAGAGGTTAGGAATCCGTCAGTCATCAAGAAAAACCTCTTCTAATCAAGATTTTTTTCCTGATAGCACCACACAAGACATGTCAAAAAGCTACATCCTCATCTGCTTTGAAATTAGCAGGTTCCTCTGAGATTTCTTCTTCTGTTAACATTAACTGCAGTTTCTAGCGTTATTAGCCAAGAAGAAAAAACACTTTGGTGTCTCTTAACCTATGAAGTGTTTGTGCTCTTGCTGTGTATAAGATCCAGTCTTGCAAATCCATGCTCATTTTGCCAACATCTGCGTGCATATGGTGGGTAGCCCATTTCTCAATTTTGTGCTGAATTTCAAGCACAGCTTCTCTTGTATTAATCCCACTGACACGGTGCTAACAGCCGATGTGACATTTCTCTGAATACATGTATGACTGCAGTGCTGTATAACTCCCAAATGGAGTCAGTGCTGCTTCTGCTGGCAAGTGGGAGAAAAAGTCTCACTGTCATGTTTTTAAGTGCTCTGCTTTTTCTAATTATTTCTAGCAATAAGTCCTGAAGTTTGGTATTTTGTTTGTTAGACTGTATTTTTTTAATTTAGTGTACCTGAAAGGGATTGTCAGATCCATTTCTTGAATCAAGCATTGTTCTATCACTAGCCATATACAGGTATTGAAAAGTACTATATGCTCATAGAAGTCATTGAGAGAAAGAAATATGAGGATGCAAAACTTGTAGTATTGCATTTCAGCCTTCAGATAAGTGTACCTGTCAGTGTAGTGAGTGAGAGTATTTGTCCCCCATCACATTATGGATTATCCATGGATAGAACCAGCAGTTGGTGACCTTTCTGTTGCTACATTCTGTTGGAAAGTGATGAATTGAGAGAAGATAGTCACAACAGGCTGGATAAACAGTAGCTCCAGATACTCTCTGAAAAATTAAGCTTAGGTTGCAATAAAAGTAAGTAATGCAAAAGAAGCAAGCAATATAGCTGGAAATTGGAAGTCTTGGTTGGAACATTACATTCTCTTAACCATGCTCTCATGTAACCATAATCTCAGTGTGAATAAGAGATGCTCAGACTTGAGTTCTTGTTACTTAGTATGTGCATTTTACAATGTGGAGAGTCCAGTACTTGGTATAAATCCTCCCAGATTTTGCGAGTGCTGAACCTCTGATTTTATGTGAGCTAGAAATTCTTGTGTGTCCTGGATATAAGCACTGTTGGTAGGTAAGCAGAACTGCTCAGTTCAGGAAGAAACTAACCCATAGTCCTGCCTGATGGGTTTTAGGTCTCATAAACCTTTGTAGGTGATGAGAAATCCTGTCTGCATTTTGAATTTTGCTGTAAAGCTTGTGGTAAATAGAGCATGTTTTGTCTGTGCGTGTGAACGCATCTGTGAGGAGGAGGAAGTGGGCTCAGCAGCTTCTCCACCTCCTGATTCCCCGGAGGCACTGTCAGCCAGACACTTTCCTTTGAAGGGTTCTTCTGAGGTGTCTCCTCTTTGTTCTAGGAGGAAGATAGTAAATAAATGTTGATATGTAACTGCAGTAAATTCAAAAATAAATAATCCTTTTTGGCTGAGCAGGCTTGCAGGGTGGTTTCTGAGCAGGGATAAGTGGGTACCTCAACCCTCAAGGAATCATGCCATATATGTCTCAAAATCTTACACCAAACTCTGGGATTTTGTACTTCAGGACTACTGACATATTGTTAAACCAAGCAGAGGAATTGAACTGTCAAGACTTTCATACACATGCTCTGTCTGAGCTGGCTGCTGTCATTCCTGCCTGCCTTTGGCCATTGCTGTCTGCCTGTGGCCATCTCTGTACCCAGAGGTAAAACCCTCACCAGCCTTACACAGAAGAGTTATCCCAATGGAGAAGGGAAACAGACATTGTTCCACATAGAGAAAATCCCACAGGATCAAGGGCAGCCATAATTATAGCTGTTCTGCTTGGTTGGAAGAATGCAGAGGAACTACAGGGGAGGTCAGGCTTCAGTTAAACATAATACTCTTTTGTTTGCAGTAAATGCAGTTTAGCAAACAAAACTTTAATCAGTGGGACCAGAAGCATGGTTCAACATTTACCTTTCCTGTGTTCCGATATATAAAGTGATTCCAGCTTCCTTCAGATATGTGTCATGTTCTTCCAAAGTCCTACAAAATCATCCTAGTGGCAAATGTCTCTTATGCCTTTTCCAGGGCTGATGATATAGTAGCAGAAATACAAGTTGCAGAATTAGGTAAGTTATAATTTGTGGCTGTTAAGTAATAGAATGACCCAGCACACAACAAGGATATAACCAGCAGCTCTGTTTTTAATTTCCTGTTAGAGTATTTCTGTAGATAGGTCACTGAATGCTGGACCCTTTTGTTGTGTTTCTTTTGCCTAGGGTCAGTCATGAAGTGTTTAATGTGGTTTTTGTTTTCTTTTCAGCTGAAATAAAGATCTGTTTTAAATACTACCATGGTGTTAGTGGAGCCCTCAGAGCTACTACTCCATGTATCACTGTGAAAAACCCTGCTGTGATGGTGAGTTTATAGCCTATTTGTTAATTGTATTTGTAGAAGATGATTTACTGATAGGTTTTATAAAATAATAGTACTAATGACATTATTAACTGTCAGACCAACCTATCAATATGTCTCTTATTTTTACTATTGACAGCAATTATTTTTCAAAAAAGCGTGTTGCCTTACAAAACGATAAAAACTGGAAAGTGATTTTCATGGTTTTGTATTGCTCATAATAAAATAACAGTAAAAAGTCACTGGGCTTAACTGAAATCTTTTATGCTAAGAATTTGACTTTGCTTGCATTCAGTTTTTTGCTACTTACAGTTTTTGGTAATTTAACACCGTACTAGAAATTTTTCACACTGATTATATAACTGAAACAATGTCCAGAGTCTCTGTTTCTTCCTATTTCTTAAATATTTCCTAATATTCAGTATGAAACTGTTGCAGAGATAGCAACTGTTAGTATAAATAAAACTTGACAAAACTCTGCTCTTGCAAAAATTACTGAATTCTTTGAGTGTTCATATACCATTGAAATTTAGTAATTCTCTGATTATTGAGAAGTATTGTCTTACTGCATTTGTGTTATGAGTCTTGTTTGAAGTTTTTTCAGTTTATGTAGCAGTGGAATAGTTGTTAAAGCAGTGGCAGAAAAGGCTTCCAAACTTGTACCTTGAAGCTTTTGCTGCAAGTAATTTATCTATCAGGTTAGTTCTTCAGCTAAGCTTCAGCAAGTTTCACAGTGCATTTGATTTGTTGATGTTAGCTGCCAAATATTTAAGATCACAACTGTTAGGGTGATGTCCTGACAACTGCACTGTTGAGGATGCAGTAAAGTAGAAATTACTCAGACTGCATAGCATTTATTCTGACCTTGTGCTTTCTCAGTGTTGTGTATTACATACAAGTGCATGCTATTGTTATCTGACACTAAATGTGCTATAGAGACTTTGTATCTTAGTATACCAAATGTCTGTGGATTTTCTCTTAGAATTACAAACCTAGGTGGTAGCATCATTTAATTTTCAGATCTTTGTCAAGTCTCACTATGAGTAACAGTTTCACAGATGCATACAGACTCGGTACTTTACAGAAGAAAATGTGTCATAGTTAATGGGCCTGACAGCTACTGTCTTTAATATCAATTTATGAACTAAAGGCAGTAAGGTAGTCTGATTTTGAGCAAGAGGAAAAAAATGCATCTCTAAATAACCCTTATAATGGGCTGCATGCTACACTATATCATTGCTGAGAAGCAGAGTGATTATACTGAATGGAGAAACCACTTGAACTTTTGTATTTTCTTGACCTTATCTTGTTATCCACCAGTAGTTTTGAGATTCATTGAACAAAAGGACATCTGAACTTCTGTCATCTAAGTATGTATTTAATGACTTGGTAGTTACTTGGAGAGCTGTCTTTGAGAGTCATGGTAATTCTTGAAGGCTTATACCAGCTTTTGCTGTTTAAATTTCTTTCCTTTGAAAGGTAATGCAGTGTCCTGGGTATTGTACAGAATTCACACACCTGCTAGAAGGGGTAATTTTATATAAACATTTTTGTTTGCTTTAACAGTGCAGAATTCCAGAAATAGCTGTTAGTTTTCCTGATGAGAATGTTGTATGACAGTTCAGATGATACTTCCTAAAAATGTCATAGTGAGTTAGTTATGTGTAAGTAAACCTATTGTAAAACATTAAAACTTCACTGCATTTCCATGGTTTTGGTGTTGAGCTTAAGCACTGTGCAGTAGAGATCACTGGGTTCTCCTGGTACTGGTTCTGTCTTTTCTTAGAGAAATGCTGTTTGAGGAAGTGGTAAGAGAGTCATGGTGTGCTCACTCCCCTTTTTTTTTTTTATGGTGCAATAAATTCCTTGCTTACTGGATTTTCTCATACTGATGGTATATCACACCAGGTATTTCAGTCCATCCTACTTTTGGATAAGCAGCTAACATTCTGTTGTGTTACCTTGGCTCAGGGGAGGTAGGAAGCCTGATGAAGCATTCAGAAACACTGTGTTACACCAGATGACATGGCCCTTGTGCTGCAAAGCTCTGTGTGTGTGCTGGGATGAAATTTTTCATTTGGGGCAGAAGAATTGAAACTGCTGTTTAGATCATAATGGAACAGGAAGAGGTTGTATAGAAAAGTCATGGAAGGGCTGGGGAACACTGTCACCATTCCTGTTACTATAGCTGAATTGTCAGCAAATTCTATTTTCTATAACATGAAGTTAGCAATAAAAATTAAATTATTTGAATGGAGTCCAACTTGTAGCAGAAAAATAGGTATAGAATGGGTAGAATGGGGAAGGCCTTTTTGTTGGTGAGTAACATTTTTAGCAAGGAAAACAGTGTGTGCTGAAATAAGCTCAAAAGAGGAAACGGGAATACACAACGTTCCTGTGGCATTGCCTGGACAGCATTAGTATCACAGCAGAATGCACCCCTCACCGCTTCCATGGTGTCTGTCTGTAGACAAGGGAGCACTGATCCAGCTCGAATTAACCCATTGCTTTTGATGCCTTCATAATTTTGCTACCAGCTGTCACTACTTACTCATCCGTATAAAATCACTGGCATAATAATGTCATGCTGGGTGGAACAGGGGTAGTTCTGAGCACTCTGGTCAGACTTGTCTTGCCCTGAGAGGTGGGAAGTGCCCATGAAGGCAGCAGTGAGGGAAGGGAATGGGCTGGCTGGTGAGTGGCAGTGCTTGCTGGCATGGTGTGTCCCCTCACAAGACCGCTGAGGCCCGCGGGGATGGCAAGCCCCAACATCATGGCTGTTTCTTCATCACTTTGTCTGGAGAAATCCACACGCTTGCTAATTCCAATGAAATTCCAATGTGCTTGCTGATCATTGTGGGAAGTGTTTGAAATTATATTATTAAGTAGCTTACAGCAAAATAAAAAGGAATGACTGTGTGTTCGATGAATGCAAAGCAGCTTCCCTGCGGCCACCACAGCTCCAGAGTCATTTATCCATCTGGTGATTCCAAACCACTGCTCAGGGCTGCCTCACATTCTTCATCTACACTCACAGGTGTGCCCATTTTTGTTCAGCTGATTTGCATCTTTCAATAGATCAGACCCTGTTCTATCACTGGTATTAATCCTCAGCTCTGTGTTTGGCTCAAACTTTTTCTGTGTCACCTCTTTTGCCTGGGAGTGAGTGCAGTGCCTGCCCAGAGAACCATTTGTCTTCAAATATCTCTCCTTTGCTGTCTCCGAGATCGATTATTTGGCTGCATGCACATCTCCTTTGTCTTGAAAGACAAATCCTTCTGCTAGTTGAAAGAGACAGACATTAATACATGAGAAACTTTTATTCTGAAGTAGTGCTTTACCTAATGAGGGATTTCAGTAGAAACCAAACCTCAAAAATCTGTGAAGCATAAGGTTTTAGACCACATTTATATTTAGATGTCTGATGTGTTTTTCTGTTTAAAAGGAGCTTTTTTTAATAGAGCTGAAAGCTTTTTTAGTCGCTCTTTGATCTCTTTGCTTTTTTTTGTTGCACACTAAATTATGTATTTGTGGAAAGTGACGAAAATGACATATGCTGTCACTGGACAGCTCAGTGATTTGATGTGTATTACAAATCCATACTGTTGTTTGTTATTTTACAAAAGGGAAAGCTGTAAAAGATATGTGTTTTCTCTGATTAATATTGTCTGCATGTGTGTTACCCTATACATATTCTGTTTGGAAGATTTAGGCTACTGGTATAGTAGCACTGTGTGACATAAATAATAGATATTTTGCTGTAAATTAATGCTGTGGCTGAGGATGTCTGTGGTAACAAGGCAGTATTTGGTCAGATCCTTCCCTAGCATAGTACCTTAAAATTGAATTATCATCCTCAGGCATGTACAAAGCAGATGAAAACTTCTGTGGTATATTTCTTTTTTTTTTTTTTTTCTCCAGATGGGAGTAGAAGGCACAGATGAAGGTGCTTCTGGAGCTCAGCACTCTAGGAAGTTGGTCAGCTTTACCCTATCAGGTAAAAACCAATACTTCTCTGTGTTTTACAAATTATTGTCAAAAAAAAGTAAGTTGCTGTTCTAAATAACATCAAAGATGGAATGCTTTTCTTCATTAGCCTCTGTAGGAGCACACTCTAGTGGCTTGAAAGATGACGTTTCTTTAGAACTTCTGTTTGTTAAAAACCAGCCAGAATCATGGATCTCCAGGAGTGAAAGAAATGGATTTGATATATCCCAGCATGAGAAATTTAGGGAAATTTCCAGTTTGCACAAGGGACAGTTCCTCTCAGATTGAAGAGTGGAAAGCATAACTTCTAACTAAAATGTAGTCTGGCTCCATCACTTCGAAAAAAGCAATAGCTGAATAGTGGTTTAGAAAGGGAAAAAAATTTCACTTGTAACAGAGCTAAGCTGTCACTACAGTGAAATCGCTGTAGGGGTGCAGTCTACCAGCTTCACTTGTTTTGATTAGCACTTTATTCCAGGGAAATCTTGTGTGAGATGGAAGCATATTCAGCTCGAGCAAAGGCAGATGAAATTCACTTCTGGATCTTGAAGAGCTGACAATAAAAATGTGTAGAGATTGTAGAGGTAGAGCAGAAAAAATCCAGTTTTTTGAAGTGGCCTTTCAGCAGCTACCTGAGATAGAGCTGATAGGTTGTACAGACTCACACAGTGGACTATACAAGTAATTGCTTTGTGAATTCTGAAAAACCTGTTTTGTTTAATAGATAGTTGTGATTCTGCCTGACTCCCGTTAAATAATTTTGAAAGATGTGTTGACTGATAGGCTTGTGACACGTGTCCTGTAATGTTTTTGGCTTGTTAATTTACACATGACTCTATTTCATCATGTTTCTGCTGTGTGGCTTAATTCTAAATATTGGGTAGGATTCTTTTTTTTACCAAATCCACAGGCATGGCATTTCATTTTAGAGCAGTGAATTCTGCTGCATGTCTAAACCGTATGTGCCAGTTGCATTGCTGCATGCAGCATACTGGTGTACTTAATGGAAAAAGACAAATTTTGTGCTTCAGCAAACCTACAGAGAACAGAGAAATATTTTACAGTTAAGTTTAAAATCTAATATTATATTAAAAAGTACCTCTTTATTTTTCTTGTTGCTGAAGCTTGCACTGTCATTGAAGTCCTTTGTCATGACAATATGCTCCTGAGGAAATTATTATTTATTATTGTAAGTTGTGAGGGCTGCTGTACTGAGGCTTCTCTAGGAAAAATTTCCCTAGAAGCCTTTTCAGAAAACTTTGCCTCCTTTTACATGAGGTGGATTATCTGCTCTGTTGGGAGAAAATTGCATCATAGTCTAGAGCATACTTGGTAAGATACACTTATCAAAGACTGAACTTTTGGAAAGTGCCTTTTCACTGCATTACATACAGTTTTTTATCTCCTCTCCTCACCCAGAAACAAAACAAGTACTGTGTGATTAATTTTGGGCTGTTTCTGTTGGGGTTTCTTTTTTTTTTTCCTTTGAGTGGAAATACCTTAGATACCTTACTGAGAAAAGTATTTGTAGGTGAGCTACAAGTTTATGCTTTTTGTTTTACAAGTAAGTGAAGGCTCAAATGTAAATGAGGATGTTGATACCTTTCTTCCTTATATTCTTTTGGGAAAACACTTGATTTCCTGCTGTACACTGGATCCAGTTCATGTGTGAGTACTTTTAACTTGCTTTATTTAGTAATCTATGGTGAATTGATTTCCTGGGTAATATTTTAGGAATACACTACTTTGTGAACTAGCTTTTATTTACTCAGTTCCTTTTTCCTTCCTTCTTGTTTTGCTTTATAGATATTAGAGCAGCTGGACTTAAAAAAGGCATGTTCTTCAACCCTGATCCTTATCTAAAGATGTCCATTCAGCCAGGCAAGAAAAGTACATTTCCTACGTTTGCTCACCATGGCCAGGAAAGAAGGTCGACTATCATCAGTAACACAACTAATCCTGTTTGGCACAGAGAGGTAATGTATCCCTTTTGGGAGCTGTCTGCCAGCTGATGCAGCATACCAGGCTTGCATTCTCTCTTCATGCATTAGGCCTTACTCTCTGAAAGCCATGAGCTTATTTTGTAGCTAGTTATTTAAAGTGACACAGAAATTCTAGTAATTTTAGGAACCCTGTTGGTGGATAGAAACAGTTATTGTCTGCTTATTAAAGCTGAGTATTTAAGCTGCTGGCAGTTCATTCCCTTCTCTGCTAAAAAAAAAGCTGAACTCACTTAGCCACCCTGTTGATTTCTTCAAACTGCAAAGATAAATTAATTAAAGTTGGATTATATGTTGTGAGAAGACTCTTTAAGAGAAGTTACATTACATGAACATTTATGCTTAGTGATTGCAATAACTGTTCTTTTGGAAATGGTGTTTTTGTGGTGCATAGCAAGTGACAAATTTTCAGTTTTGTCAGGCTAAGGGGATGCTCTTTGATGTAGCCCCTGCAAGCTACACCTTGCAGGAAGGAAAACTCAGGAAGATGTTAGAGCACCACTCAGCAAGGGGGCAAACAGGTAGTCTGGCAGAAACCAGTTTGCCAAATGTGTTTGTATTGGGTAAACTGTGCACATCCCATGGAAGGAAATCAGTCCCACTGCTGTCATGGAATGCAAGAGAGCCATGTCTGTGCTTTTGAAGATAAATGTTTATGTGGCAAAGTGAAACTGCTGACACACATCCATAGCCCTTTCAGGACTGGCAAGCCTGTACTGTGGTGAATGTTACTGTATTCTTTGGGAAAATGAAAATTGAGTAGGCTTTGGGAAATGTTTCCACAAATCATAAAGCAAACAAGGAGTGAAGCAGAACTGAGCAGGGCCAGCATTAGCACTGCCCTGGGGTGCTTGGTTGTGGGAAAGACTATAGATGTGAATAGTCCTAAAGTCTTTTTAAAAAAACAAAGTTCAGATCTCTGCACTGATTCTTCAGCTTTCTATCTGTCTGTCCATCTAGCCAGTAGCTAGAAAGAAAATTTACTCTTTTTATCCCCGCTGTTTTTTCCTCCTCCAGTTTTCCTTGGATTTGAAGCATATTAGAAAAGAGATAATGTTCCCTGGTGCACACGTTGTATTAGCTTGCTTTAGCTGCTGGATCTTCCCTTTAGCAATGCTCTGACAACAGCAGTTATGATCCCATTACATATTCTGTCCTAGTGGTGCAGGATTGATTCTGTTTTACACCTAATACTTTCTGCAAAGTAATTTGCAATATTATAGCAAACTGAGAATGACACATTTTTAAGTTCTGTTTATCAGAGGAACCCAGTTGTGACAGTTGCTCAGCATGAGGAAGGGATTTTATTCCTCAGCCATTTTAATTGGTTTTTTTGAAGATGTTTATCTGATGTCTACAGCTGAACTGAAGAGCTATTTCTCCTCTTGTTCATTGTTCAATGTATCTTTGGCTACCTAACCAACCACATGTGTATTAGGCATTGTGCACAGGTGGTTTGCTCAGAGGTCATAAAGGTGGCAGATAGTAAAAGAATAACCAGATGACCTTGTTTTTTCTGAGTAGGTTATGCCATACTTTGCTTGCTTATTTGGAATATCTTAAAATCTAGGTGACAAATACAAATTTTGACTTCCTAAGCTTGTTTTCTAAAAGGAATTTATCGTTACACTGTATGTACGTGTGTGTGTCTGCCAACATGCTTGCTTAACATTTGCCCTGTACCACTTTTGAATCTTTTTGCCATCTTTGGGCAGACTTGACAGAGCAGTACAGTAAGAGATGAAGTACTCACAAAATGCATGAAAATGAAAGCTGAAAAGAGTAACTGTGTTAATGTTCTCATGTAGGGAAGGGTGGAAAAATGATTTTACCAGACATCAAGAAATCTTCTGTAAATTAGTACCATATTGTTTAAAGGCCCCAAGTGCAGGAAAAGGTTCTCTTGGAGTTTGCTGGGAAGATTTGTCAATGGTGGGGCAAAACTCCATAGAAAATTCTCCTCTAGTAATGCTGCTCCTGAATGTACTGTATACACATTGCCCTTTTGACTTCCTGTCATGCATACAAAACATGAATGCCAAGCATGGTGTTGGGAGGGAAAGTCTTGTGAGCACAGCCTGGAGTGAGACACTTACTTCCTCCTGCATGGACCTGACAGAGTGCAGCCAGGAATCCTTCACTTTTTGCTTTCCCCTATGCAAATAGAAGCAAGCAGTAGGATACATGGTGCTCTACTTTCAGACATAGACCCTGAAAGTGCTTTTATCCAGTACAGTTTCTTACTGAGCAGTTCTTTTCAAGGAACTGTGAAAGGGAATGGGGAACAGTAAAAAGCTGGTTACATATGCAAAAATTCTTTAATAAATGATGTTGACATTTTTTGCCATGTGGAAACTGCTGTCGTCAGTCATTACTTTTTGGAATTCGCTGCACATTAGTAGTAATTAAGTACATTCTTTGTGAATAAAGGTGTATTGATATGGTGTCAAATATGTTCTTTCCTTCCAGAAATATTCTTTTGTTGCACTTCTAACAGATGTCCTGGAAATTGAGGTTAAAGACAAATTTGCCAAGAGTCGTCCGATCATCAAGCGCTTCCTTGGGAAGTTAACCATACCTGTTCAGAGACTTTTGGAGAGACATGCAATTGGGTAAATGAATACATTCTTAATGCTAACTTGTTTTCAGCAGGAGGACTCAGCATCTAGGACACTGAGAGCAAAGAGCAGCCTTTCTGGCTTACTGGTACAGAGCAGCAAATTTTTACTACATGTGTACTAAGAAATATATTGTAATTTTAATAGCTTTATTGCCTGACTGGAAAACAGCAATGTTTCTAGCCCTGTCCTGAATACATGTACCCACGTTGTGTTGATGCGTGTCTTTTTCTTTCAGCTTAATTTCTTTACATAAAAAATGGTATTCACAAGAAACATTACCCTCTGCTAGCTTGTCAAGAAGCAAGGCATTTTCACAATACTACATGTTTGTGTGCAAATCTTTTAGAAGAAGCAGGTATAATTGACTGACTTCTTGTACAGCTGAAGTCTTTTTCATTATCAGTTCACTAATCAGAGATGTAATATCCCTTCAGTGAATTGGCCAGAACTGCAAGGCTGTGACTCCTTATTTTTCAGAGGACTTCTAGTACTACACAATTAAAATTGCCTGTTGTTATGAATAGCTCACTGATGGGACTCAAAGTTCACCCGTTGTGCATGCCTTTTTTAAAGGCCCTGCCTCAAAGTTTGCTTCAGTTAGTGTCTCCATTGACTTTAAAAAGCCACAGGATTAGGCCCATGAGGTATCTGGGTGAAATTAAATGCATATTTTCTTCTTTAACGCTTAAGGGCATGGCAGTGTCATCACATTTATACCAACTGGCCTCCTTTTACACAGATATTCCCCTCAAAGTAACAAGCTGCATAAGGGGAGAAAATAAAATTCAATTTGAAAGCAGTTTTCAGCTTTACATTTTCAAAGTGTTGTATACACTTGTAAGTAAAGGAAGAATAAAATTGTAAGAGTAGCTTAAAATTTTGATAATACCTTCTGACACAGAATTTATTAAAAACATTTTTTAAAAAAGCTTGTCAATTTGTTTTGTAGTGGTATCTAAGAACAGTGCAGGTATATACACAATATAATTTTCTAAGAATTGCCTCACATTGAGTTTCCACAAACTGTGTTTGGTTGAACAAGCAGCTTTTTCTAATAAATTTGCCCACTCCTATACATGCAAAAACAACACCGTTTCAAAACCCAGTGCAGGTTTTTATTTCCTTGCTAAACACCAAAATATTTTTCTGCTCTGGATTCCTGGTGCCGTGATTTGTGTAAATCACCTCTTTGCTATGTTCATTAATTCTCACCTCTGGTATTTCAGACCATTATTCTGTTTTCTTCTCTGAATTTCAGTTCTGTATATTTGATATATCAAATCTTTGTAGGAAAGGAGAGGCAGCATAAGATGTATGTATTAAGAATATGGATATTTGGTTGGTTTGCCACACTTCTGTTAAATTAATTCTTTTGCATCTTCCTCTGTGGTATACCTGTCCATTTTCAGTTTTTGTGTAAAGACAGACAATATTTCACCAAAGGTTTTGCAAAGTAATGTAGTGGTTAATGTAGATGTGAAATAGTAATGTACCAAATATACAATTATAACTTCTAATGCTCTTGCTTTTTTTTTTTTTTTTGGGTCAAGCAAGTATAACACCATCATTTTGGTGATGTCAAGGATGATTCTTAAGGAATGAAAAGATGAAATCCAGAACCAGCCACTTTTAGATAAATTCTGCCCCACTTTTAGCTGTAGTCAGAGCTCACAAGCTTGTGTAATGAAATGGCCAGTGGCTTTTAAGTTCCTGGAAAACATGATAAATGAGCATGAGAATCATCTGGAATTGATTCAGCTGAATACAGAGAAGGCATGATTCATAATGTGGCTTCATCTATTCTTGAATGGTGTGGAATAATATAAAACTTATGTAAAAACTGGAAGCCTCAGATACCTAATGGATGACTTGTACTTGGAGTACAGAGTGAGGAGTCTGTGACAGGTCCTGGAGACACTACTGCAGAGATCTGGTATCCTGTGGGCTATACAGCAGGGTGAAGAGGGGATGCTGCCTGTCCACTCAGGGCTTTTTTTTCCCATAAAAGTTTATGCAAACTGCTGCCGCTTACTTCAGTAATTATTGCATTTGTTTTATTTTGCAGTAGGAGTGCTTCCAGTAAAGGAAAAGTGTTAAGCTGTGCCTAAATAAATATGTACAGCCTGGGATCTGATCCAAAGTCTCAAGCTGATACAAGTGTCTAATCTAGTCTCAGCCCCATTGAATTCAGTAACTCTTAAGAACATATGTAAAGATAAATTCAAACATTAATAGTTTTACTAAATCAGAATGTAGAAGTGCTTTGTTGAATGTGAAAAATTATGATGTAACTATTTGTGACTTTTGTACATAGTAAAAACCACAAGGGGGCAGAAAGGTTTTGTTAATTGTAAAACAATGTTGGGGAAAGGAGGAGGTTAGGAGAGGGGGACCTTTGCAGTTTGATTTCTTTAGAACTTAAGATATTTAGGGATGTATAAGAATTGGTGGGGCACAATCTGTATTTGGAATTGATCCAACATAGTTTTTTAGGCTGCTTTATCTGTTAACAAAAGGTATTTTACACCATTGTTGGTGTTTGTGCTTTTCCATGCAAACCAGAGTATATGGCCAATTTTAAGACCATAATAGGAATTAAATACTGAAAACATGAAGCCAGCAAAATTTTTTAAAACCCAATATTTTTGATTTTGCAGAGACCAGGTTCTCAGCTATAATCTTGGCAGAAGGCTCCCAGCTGATCATGTTAGTGGGTATCTCCAATTCAAAGTGGAAATCACATCTTCTGTTCATGAAGGTGAGAATTAGTCAATTATCTGGATCTCCAGCTAGTTGTATGGAGAGAGTTTCTCTGTATTTCTGTGTCCAGGCTTTTCTGTTGTTGAGGACATAATATACTTTCTCATTTGTATATGGTCCCTCTACTACAGATTTTTTGTATTGGGATTCAAAATTTAGATATGGCAGGTACTACCTTGGAGATGGCAGTTCCAGAACCACCAATGCTTAGCATATTGTTTTGGATTTTCTTGGATAGATTCTAAATGAATCTGCTTATGATTCTCATTTTATGCTTGGCAGTACTCTGTCTTTTGAAAGCAATATGGGAATCCTTTAAAATCCTTTAAAAAAACCCTGCCCACCTCTTAATTTTTCTATATCTTACAAAACAGTATAGAGTTATACATGAAAAATTCTGTAACTGCTGTTCCAACACTGTAGATGCCTCTGTTATTTTGATTGAAGTTTCTTCCCTTAGTTTTCTGATTGAACTAAGCAAGCGTCTTCAAGGATGTGTATTTTTATATAATGTAAGTAGAATGAACTATGTGTTCTTGCTGCTCTGTGTTTCACCTTCATTTGAATATCAATATGCTTTCTGTCTCTGCAGATGCTTCACCAGAAACAGTTGGGACTTTGCTAGGAACCAACTCTGTAAATGGAGACTTGGGGAGCCCCTCTGATGATGAGGACATGCCGGCAGGACATCACGATACATCCACAGTGTGTTCCAATGGCCCAGTCTTTGAGGAATCTTCTGGAGACACAATCCTGAGACACTCTTTAAGGACTAGTAGGACTCTGGAGACAGACCAGGATGAGCTGACCTCTGGTGCTTCAAGATCATCCCCTCCCAGAGGTCGCCAGGACTCACTAAATGACTATCTCGATGCAATAGAACACAATAACCATCCCAGGCCAGGGACATCTGCCTGTGGTGACCGTCCACGAGGAGCCTCCCCAAAACTGAGGAGTAGCTTTCCTACTGACACAAGACTTAATGCCATGCTTCACATTGACTCAGATGAAGAGGAGCACGAGCTGCATCAAGACCTGGGTTTTCCATCCTCTTTGGAAGATGATGGTGGTTTAGTAATGCTTAATGGTGCTACCAGAAACGTTGAAAGAAATGAAGTAAGTTCCTCATCAGATCAGGTAATGCCAGGGCCTGCAGAGAGTGAAAGGGTTTCAGCCTCTGATGCTCCTTTGCCATCAACTGATGACCAGCAAGATTCTCTCCCAGAGCTTCCACCTCCAGAGGAAGGAGGCGAATGCCTGCAGGGCTCTCAGGCTGAAGCCCCAGCAGAGCAGGCTGGCAGCGAGTCCTCTGCCCCTCCGGAGGCAGAGCAGCCTCCCGGCAGTGCGGACTCGGGAGCTGCTGAAGCTGCAGGTGGGAGCAGAAGGGGCGTCAGCGAAACCGAGTCCATCGACCAAGGCTCGGAGCCTTCCCAGCTGTCGTCAGAGACGGAGCAGAGCGACCCCGCTCGCACCGAGAGCGTCAGCGAGGCCAGCACCCGGCCCGAGGGGGAGAGCGACGCCGAGGGGGCCGACAGCTCCTGCAACGAGAGCGCGACCGTGCGGCGCTCCTCCGTGGAGATGCGCTGCTCCTCCTGCGAGAGCGCCAGGTTCCCCGAGACTCCAGCCTTCTCTCCCCAGGAGGAGGAGGAGGAGGAGGGAGCCTGTGCCCCCGAGGCAGCTGCGGCGGAGCCGGGTGCCGAAGCACAGGACTCTGCGAGCGCTGCTGGTTCTCTGCCCGCGGTACAGTTACCTCAGGAGGAGGCGCAGGAGGCGGAGGCAGGTGAACTGCAAGACCAAGAGGAAGCAGAAGAAATCTGGCAAAGAAGAAGAAGCCTGCAGGCAGCAGCTGCCCAGAGCCAGTCTCAGGATGAAGAAATGGAGGGAGCACAGGCAGCTTGTGAGGGTGCCACAGCACCGCTTGAAGGAGCTACTGGAGGTAACAACTGCAGGAGGCACTTTCTGGAGTGACCTTACTGCACCTGAAAACAAAGGTCGTTAATTTTTCAATTTCATTATCTTTCAAGATTTTTTTTTTTGTTCCTTTGAATTTATTTCTTTCTTCAAGAGACTCTTGGGGGTTTACTTTAAAATTGGATGTATTTTAATTCTTGAGAGTGTAGTGAGGAGGATGAAGAGGAGGAAAGAATTCCACAATACTACCCTGCTCACTAATGAAAATGGTAACGAGGGATGAAACTCCCCCCAAAATATGAAATGCAAAATAATATTATATTGCGCTCTTTTCTTTTAGATGTTTTATATTAGCATTAAAACATAGGGGTAATCAAAAGAAAGGGGAATGGAAAAATAGTCATATTTTGTCAACTTCAGGCTCTTTATTTTGCTTTTCCCAGTTCCTTCTCTGTACAGATGGATCCTAGCGCACTGGAACCTTGGGGGGAGAGAAATGTGTTACCCAAGTTAACACTGTAAAACCTACTGATTTAAAAATTATTTTTACAGCTGAGAATTTTCTGTGTCACTAAAATCGCTGAAAGTAGAAATGTGTCCCAATGAATTGATTCCAAGCAACTTTAATAATAGATTGATTATCTGTTCATTTTCTTCAGGGACTGAAGCATATCCAATCAAGTGGGTTTCCAAATGCATCTTTTTCATAACATACCAAGAGCTATATATAAGCAATAATTTCTTCTCTTCATAAACAGTTTATTGACTGGAAATAATAATTTTGGTATTTATTTCAAATCCTGTCAATATTTTACAGCATTTTCTAGACATTTGGGATGCTCTTTATTAGGTGTCAGGTTACATTGTGTTTTGCAAATCAGTTTGGCTGCAGCAAGGAAGGACAGTGGACAGTTCCACCTCCCACTCTTAAGGTTTTTGGGGCCAGGTGGAGCTTTGTCCTGGGATATGGCTGAGGCACAGGTTGTTTCCATGCCCTGACTTGGGCTGCTCACAGATGGATGCAGCACATCCCAGAGGTGATGTTTCCAGGACCAGGACGTCCCAGAGGAATCACTTGCCTAGAACTGTCAGCATAACGTACTTTGACTCCAAGAGCAGATGACTGTTAGATGTATCCCGAGATATCATAGTTCTGCAGAAGCTTTAACACAGCTTGCTCAGTTCAGAGGCAACTCTAGGGCTTCCCCACATTGACTGAAAAAAGTAATTCATGTGTGTTTTGATCCCAGGTTCTCCTGCCAATGGCCATCAGCCCTTGAGGTCCCTGCCTTCGGTGCGTCAGGACGTTAGCCGGTACCAGAGAGTGGATGAGGCTCTGCCACCAAGTGAGCTTCTCCATACTTTAACTGGGGGATAAACTGCCTGTGTCTCATTACTGACAGTTCATTACATTTCCTTTTTGAATGTTAGAGCTGAGAATGAGCAGCTGAGAAGTTGGAAGTGAGGAGTGATGATGGTTGGGTCCAGTGTTGTTGTTGTGATAATTACACCTGGTGCACACAGACTTGCTGAGTGTCACTCTTGCAGAGACAGTGTTGCCTTTCCTGTGTGCAGTGCACAGGGGCAGGAAGATGAGGTGATGGTGCTTGTGAGGCACTGTGAGCTGTCAAGCACTCTGAAATCTCTGAATACTGCTTGTGTGGTAATGATTTACAAAGGAATATGCAACATCTTTCATATCTGCAGATTAATTTACTGGTGTCTGTGCTTTCCTTGCATTTTTTGAGGCAGAGTGAAGATTTTATATTAAAATAAACCTGGACATTAAGCAACAGTTAGATGAGCCTTAAGGAACAAATGAATTGTAATTTCTCTAATGCATATGAAAAATACATTGCTCTCAATTATTGAATTTATTCATGTGCTTAAACTTTGAGAAGTGAAAATCTATTAAGTATTAGGTATTCAAAGAAAGGACCCCCCTTCCCCCCCTCAAAAAAAAAAAAAAAGCTACACAACTGATAGGCAAACATTGCTTTAAACCAAATATGCAAAAAAATAAAAGTAAATTCAGACCCACTGAAGTCTGTGGCAAAGCTCTGTTACTTTAAAGGAGTCAGGAATTAAGTTATTTAGTGTAAATTGAACAGATCTGTATTTCCCAGTGTGGTATGGGACTGTGTTTGCTCTGTAATTGGAGCAAGTAACTGGAAGGAGCGTGATAGCAGAACACAGATATAACTGTGTGTGCAAAGCCAGCATGCTGATATGGTTGTGCTCCCTGCTGGTTCTGTTATAATCAGATTAATCCTGTGTGCAGATCTTTGAGTTAATTAACTGCCACCCTCTTATACCAGTTCTGCGTTTTACAAAACTGTGTCTGGGAGACAAATATTTCAGAAATGCACAGAGATATCTAGTCCAGTTCTGTGGTTTCAGAAGAAAACTATACACTACAATAACTACTTGGAAAAACTGCTGAAATATTCGTGGGAAAAGCTTTGGCTGTGTAGTATTTTAACATTTCTGCCATTTGCTTGGTTTCTGCATAGTCATGCATGTCATGATGCATGTGCACATCACCCCGTTACAGTCATAGCCCAATACAGTCTCTGTGTTAATAAATAATTTGCTAATATAAATAGTCTACTAATCATTACATAGGTTCAATTTTTTTTCTCCAAAGCTCTGCTTTCAGATATGTGACAGGTTTAATATTTTATACTAAAAAATTAGAGAAAATATTAAAGATATGATTTTGGGCTGTAAACTGTAATTTCTTTTTAATTTGGGCTGTATTCTAATTGTTGTTTCACCAAAATTTGAAAGTAAGGAAGAAAAATATGTGTATTTCTTTTAGTCTTGTGTTATGTCCAGTTAAAGAACAGGAGAAAGAATTTAAACATTTATTTCTGCCTATAATGTGCAACAATATGCTCCAATTCCTATGTTCCTGGGGAGAAAATTAATAAAGCTTGATGAATGACAATTTTGCAATAGCTTCAGCAAGCTATTTGTAAAACATTTGAGTAATAGTGCTTTGATGGAATGTAGCCTAATATAGGAACATATCAGAAGACAGCCTTGTCCATCACAACACTGTTGCAGATGGTTTGCTTTGGAAGCCATTGCCCACGTGTTTGAACTTGTGTATTTTAAATTAAGTGCAGAAAAAAAAAATAGTTTTCTTCCTCAAGAACATGCTACAGAAATGGTGACTGTGTCAGAATTGGGCATATACATGACAAGAAAAATCCCAACTTATTATACAGTGGTTTAGGGCTTGACAATTAAGAGGATATTGAATTCACAAATGTAAACTGTTAGAAGGGTTTTTTTTTTTGTTTGGGTTTTTTTCCTAGTGAAAATTCTGTTCTTCCTGGAATACTTGAGTGTTTTATTTTGTTTACAAACACTGTTTTAAAAACTTGAATGTTTTTATTTTGTCAGCAGATACTACTTTCACTTAGACTTGCAATATAGATAGTCTCATCCAGACACCTTCTGAGCTCTCAAAGACTGTTGTGCTA
Source organism: Vidua chalybeata (assembly GCF_026979565.1). Classification (NCBI taxonomy): domain Eukaryota; kingdom Metazoa; phylum Chordata; class Aves; order Passeriformes; family Viduidae; genus Vidua; species Vidua chalybeata. The sequence continues at coordinate 10,617,922 of NC_071536.1, read as the reverse complement.
AATCGTTTGCACATTTGCTGTACTTGCAAGTGTCTGTGATTCAGGCATGTCTGTTTCTGTACAGTTGTGTATTTTTTATACACATAGGTATATGTCTATGTTGTAGTAGTAATTATTATTATTATAGAGACTTGAAGCAATAGATGGAGTTACAAAAGTGATAGAGCTCAAACAAATCAATGAATAAACCCCAAGCCCTCCATAGTTTACAGTATTTGGTTGCTCCTTAGACTGGGAGGCTCGAATTGACAGCCATGGACGGATTTTTTACGTGGACCATGTGAACAGGACAACAACATGGCAGCGACCCACAGCTCCCCCAGCCCCACAGATTCTGCAGAGGTCCAATTCCATACAGCAGATGGAGCAGCTGAATCGCCGGTAAGAATCACCCTTGGTGCTTGTGAATTCTGTGTGCTTGCAAAACTGCATTCACTATTGCAAGACTGAGCATGGAGACAAGGCCACAGCTGCTCCCACTGCTGGCCTTAGGTGGTTCTTTTTATGTGGCTGTTGCTTTTAGTTTGCATGTGTGTTTCCAGGACTTTTGTGTTCCACCTGTGATCTTAAGCTATGTGACCAAAAATAATACATCTGATGATGGTTGTCAGAAATTCAAAAGGCTATTAATGCAGAAATCAGAGGTCAATATGTATTAACCTATATGGCAGAAAATATGGGCAGGCTCCCTCGGAGCTAGAATTGGGTCATAGTTACCATATACTATATGTAAAGTCCAGTTTTCCAACCCTAGGTACCAGAGCATCCGAAGAACAATGACAAATGACAGGCCTGAAGAGCACACAAATGCCGTGGATGGAGCTGCAGAGGAAGCTGAATTTCACCATTCTAATTCAGGTAAAAAAAAATTAATTTTTTATCCCTTCTCCAAAGAAGGGACCACTTATCTCATAGATGATTTATTGAGAGTACATAAGGCAAACCCTAACTTCTTCCTCTGAAAGTCTGTGTGAAAATGAAGCCATTTGTTTTCAATGCTGTCTAGTTTTGAAGGTTATGACTCAGCCTGCTCAATATGCTGAAGAGAAGATTGTGAGATTCAAAGCACTTTTCTGTCAGTACCAGAGTGGTTTAGAGAGCAGGACACTTGCAGTGAAAAAAACCATAAAATTGTGTGGTCTGGCTTACAAATATTTTGACTCTCCTAATGCAGTTTGAAATAGTAGAATGTAGAACTAGAATGGGCTTCAGGCAGTCATTGACTACATTGCTGTAGATAGATTGGGTGAGCTGTTCCTAGGCCATACTTGCCAAATGCTGTCGCATGAGTTCTTATATTCTCCACTTGAGGGACATTCTTTAACTTTTTTAGACAGTCTACTCATTATTCTTCTTATAACATAGCCTTGAATCCATTGCTTCCTAGTGTTCCCTTGTGACTTCTGGATTTAGGTCTCAAATTAGGTTTTTGGCCTACTCAGGATTGTCTTGAGTTGGTCTTCAGCTTCTGAGGAATATTTCAGAAAAGCAAATAAAGCTGTGACTCTGCTGTACTGAAGAGGTTGTGGAAGTGTCTTACATAAAAACTATCTTTTAAATCTGTGATAGCTGTGGTCTACATGATTAATGTTCATCTGATGGAGAAGTGTGCACATACTGCAATGTGTAAAAAAGAAAGAAACTGAAATGTAGATGGCAGCACACATTTTAGTGTAATATCCAAGAAGACCAAATCTGAACTTGCAGTTTTTCATTTACATTAAAAATACACTTCCAAATGTCTTCAAAGAGAATTGGGGACAACAGTGTTGCCATTGTAGCAAACACCACTCAATATATTTTTGCTTCCTTCCTGGTACTGAAGAAAAATCAGGGCACTTCTGTAGTTGCTAGGAGAAGACACAAATGTTTATTGGAAGTTGTAACTTGAAAGGTACTTCCTTGGCAACCTACTTCTTACTTACATAAGCTGCTTCAATACTGTATCAAGACTGGGGCAGATTTATTGTTTGTTTTTTAAGAAGGAATAAAATATTTATAAGTGTATAATGACTTTATATCCATTAGTTATCATTTAAAAAATAACTTACCTGCATACAGCTACAGTATAGCAGTGCAGACATGCCATGGGGACTTTATTGCATCTTATATACAGGCACAAACTCCATAGCCCAAATAATGGAATGTGATTTTTTTTTAACAGTTGTTTAACAAAAGCCACAAGTAAATGTTACTAAACTAAAATTGTAATATTCTCAGAAATTTCAATGTTATATTAGAAGAAATTTGGGTGCACTTATGTGGACAATCCTCAGTAAATCTGAAATAATTGTGTACTTAATGCTTTCCTTGCTTGTGTGATTCACATCAATATAGTTGTTTGCAGGGATGCTTTGGTAATAACTGCTGGAAGTCTTTGTCATTTACTTTGCTCTTAGATTTTCGAAGAGAGAACGTGCTGCCTCACTCTACCTCCAGATCCAGACTTACTTTATTGCTCCAGTCTCCCCCTGTGAAATTCCTTATCAGCCCAGAGTTCTTTACAGTGCTGCATTCTAACCCTGTGAGTATGGTGGCTACTGCTCAAAGACTTTCGTAAATACGTGCTTATAAATGCAGTTGTTTTGTGTACAAATACACTGCTCAGTGTTTGATGATAAGGTATTGGTAGTACATAGGGAGGCTAGATTCAGTCATCATTATCCCCTGAAATTATTGTGCTATCAGGGACATCATAGCTCTGCATGATAGCAATTTTTATTTTCCACTCAATTCTTCATCTTTCTTATGATACAAAATTATTTGTTTATGGAAGCAATAGCTTTCTTGCTGTGCTTTGCATAGGGTGAGACACAATTCTAGGAATGACCTTGCTGCTTAATGGCAATATTGGTTTCCCCCAAATTGCCTGGTTTATATCAAAGTATATTAGAGGTCACACTGAACGAAAAACCATCTTAATATATATATTTTCCTTTTATGCCTGTTCTTCAGTGCTTCTTTTTGCATAGGTTCCCCCCCCTCAGTGTTTCTTTGTGTAATGGGATTTATAGTGTAAGGAGAAGCAATGGAATGAGTAACTTTTCTTCTGCAGGCTCACTTACAATGAACAGGGCTGTCTTTTGTGGCCAGAATGGTTTTCTCTTTGAAAAGCCTTTGCTGTTGTGTGTTTTTCAGAGTGCCTACCGCATGTTTACAAACAACACGTGTCTGAAGCACATGATCACCAAAGTCCGGCGGGACACCCACCACTTTGAGCGCTACCAGCACAACCGGGATCTGGTGGGCTTCCTCAACATGTTTGCCAACAAACAGCTGGAGCTGCCGAGGGGCTGGGAAATGAAACACGACCATCAGGGCAAGGTAACTCCACAGGGCTACGAAGGCCTTGTGTTCATCAGTTTCTGAGATCAAGTGGATTGACTTGAGGTAAAACGGATGGTCTGGGACAGCTCCGGGGAGGATCACTCTGGTGGTTGTGTATTGCTTAGAAGGAAAGAGATGGTATGGACCAGGTTTCCTTAAGAGGTATTAGAGATCTTAAAATAGTTTCAAGTCTCATTGATTTTTTTTTAACAGGTATCAATTTTCAATTTCCTAAAAAAAAAAATTTGATATCACTTTTACAGTTGTGATGTAAGTTTTAATGTAACTTTAAGCTAGTGCATCCTCAGTATCTGAAACATTATATTTTGTGTAGACAACAGGAGGGTTAAAAATAGGCTATGATTTGTATGTGAGGAAGTGATAAGGCTTATCAGTTTATTAGGACTACTGGCATATTTAGCTTCTTGGTTCTTACATTTATCACTCTCAATGTGGTTAGCTGTGAGAGTCCATATAAATAATGATCTTGTTGCTTAGAAAGATTAGACAATTCTAACTGAAGGGTAAAAATACTTGAGGGTTGTTTCCTAGATTTTTTAAACTCTGAAAAGCACTTAGTTTTTTCATTAGGCACACAATTAGGAACGTGTAAGTCTATTAATGTTGTTCTTTGCCTCACTGTTTTCTGTTTTAAGTCATTCTTGTTCTGTTAAGTTCTTCAGAGGCCAGTTTTCTCCTGAAGAATAGCGCAATTTTCAATTTTCTTTAATATGTGCTCCATAGAGAGAATTAGACCTTTGGATTTCTGGGTTGGTATTTGGTAACAGCGATGCTACCAAAATATTAATCAAGAAGAGGAAGCTCTGAATAATTTCCTGCTGGGATTTCTTCACTTTGAATTAGTCTTAGTGTTGCTCATTTTCATCGTTGTCTGTGTCACAAGTGCCACTTGTGGGCAGTGGAAAAGCCTGTTCAGCACTTCAGAGAGACCATGGCCAGTACATGGCAAGACCAGTGCTTGGGGAGACCAAACTGAAACTGGACCTGCGTTTATTAAAGCATAAACCTAAAAAGTAGCAAGTAGAATTTAGCCATAACACAATATATAATTGTTTCCTTTCCTTAACTATTCTTCCCTACTGAGAAGAGGTTTTCCTTTATTTTTTCAAGTATATCACAGTGAGACTTGGCCCTCTTTGTGGGCTGTGTTCCAAGGTCAGCTGGGGACTGCCCACCTCTGAACTCCCTCCAGAGCTGCACAGCAAAGCCCAGCTGCCCACTCCTCTTTGGCTCCTCTGTGCATCCCCTGCAGGTGATAATATCTTGCAGTCCTCCCTAAAAGGTCTGTGACCACAGTGTAGTTTCTGAGGGGCATTACAGATGATCCTTCATCAGTCACTGACCACAGGGAGGCAGAAAGCCATTGGAAAATGTGGTAGCAGGAAGCATTATACAGGCTTACTAGGCCCCTGAGCTGAGCTTTGAGATTCTGCCTTGCAGTGTCCATGTGCATACACACAGACATCGTACAGGTAATGCATTTGTGCAGTGTGCATAAGCACATGTCTGTATTTTAAAGCCAGATGCAAGTCTTTGTGCTTTTTAATTAGATCTCTGCAAGATGTGCAAATACACAGGAAGTTATTAGAGCACATTTCTGGTTTTTCTCTCTAAAATTAAAGAAATCAAAGTAATTGATTAATGAAGTCTCCAATAGGAAGAAAAGGTATTTTAGCAAGCTTCATAGGTTTTAACTGGAAGAATAACTAGGGCAACTATTCATGTTTAATGGGCTAAATATAGTTCTGGCACTACCTATTTTATGTCAGTCTCTTCAGGCATTGTAGATTTATGGATTATAGCTGGGCAGGAGTTATGAGAGGATTTTTTTTGAAAGGATATTGTGAACCACAGTGTATTTTGAGCTGTGTGCCAGTGTCCAGATTAGCCCAAAGCATTGAAGATCCAATGGTTATCTTCACCAAAACTTCAAAGTGCTAATTTATGCTTTGTTTTGAAGTAGGCTACTACGAACTGGCCTGCAACCATACATATTTAATAAGCTATGATTGTCTTTATCTTCATGTCTAAACTGAGCTATTATTTAAATAGAATGCTGTGGAACACTGCATGCAATACTAGAGTGCTGCATTAGCTCAGAACTGAGTGGTGCAGCTTTAGGGGTACTACCTCCTTTATTGAATCAGAATTTTTCTAATAAGTGATTTGCAGTATGGTGTTGACTTAATGAAATCAACCTGTGTTTTGCTCCTTTACATCTTATAAATGTACACAGACTAGATAAAAGAGATAGGAGGTCTTAAAAAAAAAATCCCCAAACCAATCACTTGCTAGTAAAGTAGGTAGATCTTACCAATCAGGAGAAAAAATTTCAGAAAGACTGGCTGTGTTCCAGCAGTCTTTTCCAGTCATCTGCCAAGCCCCAAATATAAATTTCATGATTGTTTTCATTCTTTCTCACTGGTTTTGTATTCTCTAATCTGTATACTTGTGCTGCAGGGTGACATCATTGTTTGTCAAGGTAAACAAGTCCTGCATCAGGCTCAGATGTAGCAATTAAAATTTCATTTATTGAATACACTTTACAGTGTTTGAACTGTGAAACTCTTTCACTTGCATATCTGTGACTATATCAGATGGCCAGAACAGGGTTCTTACTGCTCAGATGATGGGATTCCTTCCTTGTAGGCACAAGCTACAGGTACAGGTGATTGCTGTTGGGGCTACAGGAGGATTGGTACTCTTTTCTGGAGAACTTAAAGGGTTCTGTAACTGTGGTGTCTCTCCATATGCTTCTCCTTCCTTGGGAAATGGAAGTGTGAACATTTTCTCCCACTGCAGTCCATAATGGCATTTAGTTGCTGTATAGCATGCCACACTGGTTTGTCTACCTACCTTCACAGCAGTCAGAAGAATTGCATTTGCTCTGGTCTGGTTTTCCCAATCTGAAACAATGATTCCATGAATACTAGAAGCTGGTGTTGCTGCCAGAAAAGTGGTTCTGCTCTCCTCTCATCCCTGGTGAGCTGACCGAGGTTATAGGAGCCAGCAGGGATAGGGACAAACAGAGAGCAATTTTAGCCTGGACCAGAACCTCTGATGGGTTCACTGCATGGCTACACAAACACTTGTGCCAGCACAAGGCAGGAAGGGAACACGGGATGAAACAAGTGGTCAGGAGGAGGAAAGATGAGAATGTTTCTTTTGCTGACACCACAAGAATAAATTGTTTGTGGAACTGTGGTCACTGGTAGCCAAACACAGAAATGGCTCCCGCAGTCCCTGACCACCTCTCTGCTGGTCCAGATTTTTTGATTCCTCAGACCAGATGTCACTTTCCTGTAATTCTCCTGCTCAAAACTGAGATTTTTTTTTTTTGCCACTTCCACATGTTTCCAGTATTGTGACAGAAAACGCGGAGTGTGTTGAAATAGAACAGTGTTGGTTTCCAAGTACAACACTGGTGCTACAAAAAGTTTAAATTTCAGGGCTTAGAAACCTTTTTGATTCAAATTGGGTAGAATTTTAGGCGGCTTTAATTTTCCAGGATACATGTCCCTGTGACCTTGTTTTCAGCAAATGGTTGACTGGCCAATATGTGGTTGTTCTCATCAATTGCCTGATGTAAATTTTTTGTTGCCATCATCTTTGTGTTGTTAGTTGACCTTTCTTTTTGGCTTTCAGAGGTCTTTTTTTTTTTTTTTTGTTTGGGATGGTGCTTTAGGGTTTTTTTTTTTTGCATTTTGTTTTGGTTTTTAGAAAAAAATATCAGTGAACTTTAGAATAGTTGTAGCAGAAATACGGCAAAAATGCCTGTTGGTCTGTAATCATCACTGGATGCAAGCATACACTTGACATACATACAGCCAATTGTGTTCATAATTATATGGTAAATACTTCACAATGGGTTTGCCACTTAATGACACCTTTTTAGATGCTTATAAAAGAATGAAAAGGAGAATACACCAGGATTACTTGTATTAAATATTTAAGTCTTCTCTTCTTGACAGTCATAATAAAGCTTCCCACTTCTGATGCTTGTCAGATGAGAATTTCAAAGGACTTTATAGACACGAACAAAGTAAGACATTAAACAGTTCATCCCTTTGGGTCGGATGGAAAAGTGTTGTCCTCCTTCTGCAGAAGGGAAATGGAAGTCACAGTAACAGACTTTCCACAGCCCCACCTGATCGAATGAAACCTGGATCCCAAACAGACATTAACCTCAGACATAATGAATAAAAAAAGCGTTGATGAATGTCTTCTGTGTCCTTCTGTAGGCTTTCTTTGTGGACCACAACTCGCGCACCACGACGTTCATCGACCCGCGGCTGCCCTTGCAGAGCAGCAGGCCCACCAGTGCGCTGGTCCATCGGCAGCACCTGACCCGGCAGCGCAGCCACAGTGCTGGGGAGGTGAGTGGGGTCTGGGCCTCCTCCTCGGGAGCGCTGCCATCCTCTTCCACGTATTCCATGTGGGGAGGAGCATGACTCTTCTCTCACAGTGCACCAGTCTTCTGTAAGGATTTATTATATTTTCTGCTAGCCTTTGTTGCTTTTAACATGTATGAATTCAGAGGAAAAATATCAAACACGAGTTTTTCTTATTTTGAATTCGCAGTAACCCCACTTAACCACAGGAGAGCATCTGATTACAGATTGCTGATTGCTGTATCTAGTCTTTCACTGACAAACTGTGTATTGTCTAGCATGGTGTCTGCTGAGTGTGATCATATGTAACTGTGCAAAATAAGAGGGGGGAAAAGATGCATGTGTGACTATACATCTAGTTCTGCATCTTTCCCATGAAGTGTAAAAAAATCATACCACATACAGCTTTATCAGACTGTTATATGCCTTTGAATATGTATTTCATCTGTACTTTCTGTTCAGAAGTACATGGAAAACACTATTTTGTTATGTTTTTATGCACCATTTTCACTGGCAGGCCCCATATTGTTCTTGTCACTTATACTTGTAACCTTGTGTATGTGCAGTGACTTGGACTTCAGTTGTACTTCATTTAAAAACCTCCATACTGTTGGCTGTAGGTTGTCTTTTCAGGAGAGGGCTATTCTGTGCCTGGAACTAAAAATAATACAATTCAGAATAGCAAGAGAAATGCTCTGATTTATCCTTTTCTTAGCTCAATCTTGTGGCAGATGAAGGTCTGCCAGGCCTCTGTTTTAGAGCAAACATGAATCGTGTCTGCCACTTCTCTAACAGGGCTTCCACTGAGCTGCGGCAAGTGCCACAGCACTGGCTGCATGTCTTGTCACATCCTGTGTGAACATGGCTTAGTCAGCCCTCGTCCAGTGTCAGGTATATTTTGCAAGTGGTTTTAAGTAGCATTTTCCATCAGTTCGGTGATGTTGTGTATAAGGCAAGAAGCTATATGCCTTCATATAGCTATTTAGATCTTGAATAGGGTAAAATATTTCTGTTGTTATTCATTGGTAGCAGAGCAGAAATAGTTTTTTTCCTTGACTTTACCCAATATACACCCAAATTATCTTTCTTCAAGCAGCATCCAGTAGCTTTGCACTTAAAACAGGTATTTGTGCCATGTTATTGAAGTTGTCATTGCTACAAAATAAGTATAGTTTATCCAACAAAAATGGTTGTATATATTGCACATACAGAGTCAAAATGCTTACCTGTCAAAATGTCTAATTCCATCTAGATACATGAAATTTCTTAAACCATGTTTCTGTGTGCAATTTTAAAAGTGTTTCCTTGATATTGTTACAATTGTAGCTTGAATTGAGTTATAATTCCAGATATGAATATCAAGCATAGCAATTCAATACAGTATTACCATTCTAGGATTAATGATGCAATGATGATCTTTTATGTATGTATGAACCTGAACACCACTTTTTCCTCTGCACTTTAGGGCTTATGTATTGCATATTGCATAATTGCATTTTTTTCCTATTTTTAAGCTATTGCATAAAGGAACTGTACATTATTGCAAAAGATGAGTACTTAATGGAAAAAAAAAAACAAACAAAACTTTCTTTGGCTTTAACTTGCCATGAACTTTGATGTTTTGAAGCCACTGACCCAGTTTTTACAGGGAGATGCTCTAAAGCAAACATGAACCAGTGTAAGGAATGCCTTTTTAGCTAAAGCTGAACTACAGCGTGAAGCTGGAGCTAATAATAATGGCATTCCTTTTCCAGCACATTGCCTAACAGGAAATAATTCTTCATTTTTCTGAAAGAATATTATGAGAGAGCAAAAAGGTCTCGGGAGTTATCTTGGGACTTTTGCTGCTTTGTGTTTTCAAAGATTGGATTCAAAAGCAACCTTGTATAATTATTTGATCTTTTGCAGTTAGATGTTTTATAGATCTTTGAAGCTTGGGAGTGCAGTTCAAATGCTAACAGTTACATGTAGGCAGATAAATGGAGAAGTAAACAAAGAGGTCCAGCAGGATGAAAAAGAGGTTGACCAAATGTTTTATAGAGATAAAATGCTAAATACTGAGAAATGTCTGAAACCTCATGATGCAGTAAACTGCAGCAGTTGCCCTGACATAACAAATGCCTCTAAGAACAATTTTATTTTGTGGTTCTACCGTAAAAATTGTTTATATGCAGTTTTTTTAAGTCCAGAAGGTACAGGAAAAGCATAACAGTGTTTCTGAATTATTCTAGGAGCCATATTTTTACCAATTTTGGACTTGTTTGACTTGCCTGAATGTGAACTCATTTCTTTATTCTCCTTTGAGGCTTCAGCCACAAACTTTTTTCCACTTCAAATTTAGGGAAACTGCATTCATGCAGAGAGGTAATAGAGGTGCTAATGAAGGAGCAGAATTTGGTTTCCAGAATGTTTTGTATGGATCAAGATGTCCATTAATTACAAAAGACAAAATTAAATTACAAAGTCAAAAAATGTATCCCAGTTTTAATTTTTTGGTCTCTTTTCAGAATGGGACTGTTTAAAAATAGCAGTGCATTTTGCATCAGTTTTGATTCTTCCTATTAATGGGCCCAATATGCTAAATAATGTTTTGCTAGTACCTGTCCTAACAGCTCAGCTGCTTCCTGCTGCAGTGGTTACTGGGGATAGTGATCAAGCAAAGCCTTGACGTACGTGCTTGGTTTCAAGCCATATAAATTCTCACTTTTCTGTACCCGAGTGCTTGTGCTGGCACAGACACTCACTGTGGTTACTTGCATGTTTTCAGGTCGGAGAGGACTCCCGTCATTCAGGACCCCCAGTTTTGCCGAGACCATCCAGCACATTTAACACAGTCAGCAGAGCTCAGTACCAGGATGTGGTTCCAGTGGGTACGTCAGCATCCAGCCTCTGCTCGGAGGAGTTCTCCATCACTGAGGGTCATGGCCCTGTGCACTGCTGGGGTTTCCATTCACTTGGGATGGCTAGAGATTGCCATTTGTTATGGCTTCTGTCCATCAGCATTTCCCTACTGTTCAGTTGGAACTTTCAGAGCTGGAATTATGCAGAACCAAATAACTGATGTATTTTACCTTCCTAGCTCACATTCTCTGTGTGCTCACAGGATGAACTGAAGCCAGGGAGTTAGATTGGGTCCTAATTGAACTCCATGTATTCCCAGAGATTTTTATGTTTTTTTTCTTTTCCACAACTTGTGAGCATCTATTTTGGCAGGATTACAGAAAGTGTTAATCAGCTTGGAATTAGCCATTAGCTTAACTTCTGTTCTCAGTTACATACACACACAATTACAGACTTCTGTGCCACCACATACAGAATGTAGCTTGTTAAATCTAACAGCTGTCACATTGTGCTAAATCAAGATAAAATAATCCGATTAACTCTAACTGGCTCTTTGTACTGTGTCATGTTTACTTGAAAACCTCTGCCTGTTTAAATCCTCCCCCTTGCCATGGACATGGTGTGCGTGCTTCACAGGCTCAGCCATTAATGAGGATTTGATACGGGTGTTTCCAATGGCTGCTTAATCTGTGAGAATAGACGCAGTGAAAACCAAGGTCCCTGCAATTTTATACTAACAGTAAATATTCTGGTTTGACCTTAGCTAAGAGTGTGAGTGCTAAAATATAATAGAGATTGCTAACACAATTATAGCTGTTAGCAGTGGAAGGGATATGTCTCAATGAGATTTGGTTCATAATCGTAAGAAGTGTGTTCCTTAAAAGACCGTGGAATTGGTGGCCTTACATATGAAAGTATTAACCCAATACTTCTAAACTTAAAACTGTGAAGGTGAAGTGTGTCATTATTGTTGAAGACTCAAAAGGAATGACATCCTTTGTTTTGGGATCTCCTTGTTTCAGCATGGTATTTTTGTTAATATTTTCAGCTTACAATGACAAGATAGTTGCATTTTTGCGGCAGCCCAATATCTTTGAAATTCTACAAGAGCGCCAACCAGATCTTACCAGGAATCATTCACTCAGGTAAGAAAATTAGTGAAGTTTGCTATTTCCATTTCAGTAAAAAATGTTAATTACAATTAGCTACTTTCATTAGTTAACAGTGTAACATAACAGATTGTAGACTTCTGGTGCATTCAAACATATTCATAAAGCTGTAGGAAATAGTTGTTTACTGTATTTCTGTGTAACAGCCTACTATAACAAGGTTGATGAGAACAGAGGTAGGGTTTAATTATCAAATAAAAGTACCTATAAGGAAATGTTTGGAACAACTGGCGTAAGAGATTTGCTGATGTCTTCCTAATGTGCCAAGACAGCTGGATGGCACAGCAAATGTGCCCATTCATTCAGCTGAGAGCATGAGGCAGAATGGCATTTGGATTTGTCCTTATCTTTGCAAAGCACATTTAGAGAAAGGCTGTTCTGACCTCATGATGTCTGGAGGTAATCTTATATCAATCAGAATGATTTGATGTCTCTCCAAAATTTACAAAATGGAATATCTACAGATTTTTGCACAGTGCAACAAGATCTTAGGAAGGATGATCTTTGTTGTGTGGTTGTTGTAATGCCCTCATATGTTTAGACTTGGAAATGGAAACACCAACAACTTGGATAGTAGTGACTAGAACTGAAATGAATGTGTCTGTTCTTCCTTGGACACTACAATTAAAAGATTGGTTTGATTGTTGGCAGCCTGTCCTGTGCAGTGCTGTGTTCCAGAGGCCTACCCACACTGGCTGGCATGGTACTCATTTTTCTTCTGTTCTGTGTTACTTACTGATCCCTTTTCCTCTGTGTCCTTCAAGTTCCCAAACTTCAACAAACTGCTCTGTTTTGCAGTTTCCCCATGTGTCGTATAACAAGTTTTGTGATGTGACTTCTGTGTTAAAGATGTGGTTTACCTTCTAAAGAAATCCTAGCTGCCAAACCTGAAATAACATACTAACAGAATACAAGCTCTCTAGAAAATACAGCAGAAATCTACAGTTCTCAGCATGTCAAAACACTTGTGCCCATATCACTGCAGGCAAGTTTTTCCCACCAGGTTAGAAATCTGCTGGGATGTATTATACAAACAATTTCTGGTTGTTTGTAGTTTTATTGCTTCATATTCTTTTTCCCAGGGTGCTTGATTTCCTTCAGTCCGATAGCAATCGGTGTAATTTTCTTCATGTGTGTTGTGGGTTTTTTTAACAAATTAGAGTTCAAATTGCTCACAAGGCTTTTTGGTATTCCCTGATTCTGCTTCTAGTAGAACCCTGCTTCCTGATTACAGAATCATAATTACCCACAAACTGAGACTTTCTCAAGAAAAGATGGATTTCAGGTTAAAAGTGAAAGATCAGAGGAGAAAAGATACTGTTTTCTGTACCTCCTAATTTGCTTGAGATTCTATGTCCTTCTGTGCATTTACTTTGGAAGGAGACTGAAGATATGCCTTAACTGACTTTCTTCAGCAGAATGATTGGGGATTTTAAGGAACATAGTTTTATTTTACATTGAATGTGATTGGTCAGAAAAGACATTCTCTTAAGCTGAATGGTTCCATTCTAATTTTAGTATTTGAAGTTATTAATTTGATTAAGGTAAATTGTCTTCCATTATTCCTCTCCTATATCCGTCTAAAGCTGATGCTTCAATAACATCTTAATTTTTATAAAGATCCCAGTTTTATTTTTCCTGGTTAGTGTTTTAAGACCCTGATTAGGAAATTATTGGAATCCATGTCTATTTGACACATTGTGAGACTAAGCAACTCCATGGACATTGCTGTAACAGTTGATAAATTAAGACCTAACTAAAATCCTTCAGAATAAATTCTTTGTGTAATTTTTTTTATACTGCTTAGTACAACTGCCGGTAATCTCTTCCTTTGAGGACCTCGGTGCAGTTGAAGCGAAATGATAATGATATTAAATATTATTCTTCTTATTATTAATAGTATTGTAATTATTACATAGGTGAAGAGGAAAATTAGTATCTGGCCAGTGGAAGAGGACAAAGATAATTTGAAAAGATCTCTAACATTTTCTGTCTAAAATAATTTCTCATTCCCTTAGAGAAAGAAGAGATAAGAAGTTGAGAGTCTATTAAAATATAAAATGAAAGTATACTACATGTAGAAAGTTGCTGTTCAGAGGTCTCATGGTGGAGTGAGAACATTATATTTACCATATCTTTATTATGCATGATGCCAAGATTAAATATTTTTCCAAGCCACTGCAGGTAAATCTGAGAGGCTGCTAAATAATGTAAAGGGCTTCAGGCAAAGGCACCTGTTACATTAAATATAATTTATATCTTAATGGAAGATAAAAGCATATATATTAAAGACATGTCACTGAAATCACAACTCTCACTGGCAGCCCCAGGAAGTCATGGATTGCATTAATTTGGAAGGCTGCATATATTAGTTAACCCAGAAAATGTCCTTCTGGTTTCTGGTGTTGCTGCCAACCAAATGCTAAGATAAATTTTGTAATCCACCATTTATTTCCTCCAGCCTTGCCATTTGGGCACCAATGTGAAATGGGCTCTGGAAGTGTCCAGATATCTCTGCCCTGCCAATTGTATGGAGTGTTTTTTACCTTCTTGTCACTGTTGGTAATAGGGTAAGGGGTAGACAGACCTGTGTGCTGAGCTAATGCTGCTGTTCTTATACAGAGGTCTTTACTTTTCTGTTTGTTTGGGAGTTTTCTCCTTTAGATTTGGGACAGGTTTTACTACATGGCTTTGGTTCTTGTTTTCTTTTCCTCCAGAAGTGTAAAGCCAAATTAGAATTTATCTCTACTGTACTATCATACTAATAAAGAAAAAAGATGAAGGATGTACTTGTATTTCAGAATGCAGAGAAAGGCTCAGCAGAGAAAAAGAATAGGAATCCAAGGAATTATATCCAGTACAGATCCTAAAATTCTGTGTGTAACCATTCTCAGAACTTAGGATGTGTAGATTCCATAACAGTGACCAAACTGAGTCTAGGAGAAAGGATGTGTGCTTAGATGAAATAGAGGGGAGAAATAATACTGTTTTTTACTGGAAGATATCTTAAGTGCAGTGTGGTATGAAAATGCTGGCTTTAAAATCACGAGTATGCATTGTAATGTATGGCTTGCATTTGTACCAAGATTCAGAAGAGACGGTGAACTCTTTAAAGAGTTCACTTTTGCAGTAGGAATGTCCTCTTACAGGTTTCAGCCTACTACTTTGAATTCAGAGACATGGACTGGAGTGTGAATTTGAGGGATTGATGGTTTTTTTGGTTTGGCTTTTTTTTTTTTTTTTTTTTTTTTTTTTTTTTTTTTTTGGGTGATTGTACTACCGGCCGAGAGCATGAGCACATGAGCATTGAAGAGATGAGGACAATGGGAGCATCCTTCCTCAGAAGAATATTATACTGCTCACATGGACTTGGTGTGGCAGGGAAAAAAAGTAGAGAAAACCATAACCCAGAGATTTCTGATATACTCTGTACTTGTTGCTGTGGTACACATTGATGCCTTATTTGCAAAAGGTATTTTGAAAGCCTTTTTTTGCTTGCACAGGGAGAAGATCCAGTTCATCCGGACAGAGGGAACACCTGGGCTGGTGCGTTTATCCAGTGATGCAGACCTTGTCATGTTACTCAGGTAGGCACTGCTGCTGCCCTTGCACATGTGGAACACTCTGTGACAGCTGCTCAGGAGCTTTCAGGGAGCAGTGTGTACTGATGGTGCCATCCAATCATGTCCCCTTCACTCTCTGGACTTGCAGCTGGGAGAGCTACAGCTCAAGGCTCAGGTTTTATTTTCATCATGTTCAGTTCTAGATGGTAGTTGAAGGTCACACTTTTCACAAGACAATGGAATATGAAAGGCAAGTGCAAGAGCACCGTGCTTGTGATTTATATGGGTTTGCCCAGACCACCTTTAATTGTCCTGTTGCATCCAGCCCTGATGCTTAGAAAGGTGGTACAGCTCAGACCTTTATTCAACAATGTACCTTGTGCTACTTTTAGACTACATCTGTTTAATTCTGTGCTTTGGGAAGGTCCAGTTTGTAAAGGCACATACTTGAGAGGTGTTTTTATTACTTAATGTCTCTCTTGCCTCTTCACTGTGCTGTCAAGCATCGTCCTCTTTAGGAAAGGTAATATTCTTACAGACTTCAGGAAATGGGAAGCTGATTCTTCAGTAGTTTTCATTTAAGCTATTACCAAAAACCAGGCAGATTTTTTGCTAAAATTAAACCCTTTTGTCTTGATACTGTGCTCTCATCCACTGTGAAAGTGCATCAAGAAATTCATGGATACCTTTAAAATGGAATCTAGTGAAATAGAATTGACATTAGTAGTTGTATTTTGAGGCCAGGTTGCAAATTGATAATCCTTTCTGGTCCCTAAATCTCCAAATTATTACAGCTATTAAAAAAAAATCTCATTTGAAATCTGTCTTTGGGCCTTTTTGAAATGTAAATATTGTTTCTTAAAAAACTTTTTAAGATTTTTATATGTAACTTGGAGAAAAACATCACTGCAAAAAGAACTGTCAGAAAGGACCCGTTTAAAAAAAGTCCATGTCAAAAAAAAGTCTAGATACTTGTTCGGTGAACAGACTTAGTAAAAAACATCTTTTATTTGAATGTTGTTTTCAGTGCATTGGGTAGTATAAGATTGGCTTGCAGTTCTTTCTATAGCTCAATTTTTGAAAGTAATTTTTACATGCTATTGCAGCAGTTTGTGTCATGTTTCACATTCAAAATACCTTTTGATACCAGATCCATTCTAACATTAGATATTCTGTCCCTTTTTGGATTTGCTTGTGTCAAATTTGGGAAAAGACTGAAATTTTAATATATATATGCATACGTACACACACACACAGATACAGTAATTAGGCTGCAAAATGTTTGGGTTTTTTTCAGCTAAAAAGTTGTGTCTCAATAATAGATGAAGCATGAAGTAACTGAGCTTGAACATGCTAGTTGTGATACCTGGTTCAGCAGGAGTGTTATTAAACATCAAATGTTATTGCTAACAAGCTTACCAGTCAATATACTTAACAAGTTCAGATGTGACTCTTAATCCTGGAGGCTGAGCATGTTTCTGAATAAAGTTATTGACCCCTTTGTAATGAGAACATTAAAACAAAAAAAAAAGAGGGAGGCCCATGAATTTTCAAGGGTGATTAACTATATTTTAACCTTGAGAACAAATACCCATATAGCAGTTGCTGCTTTCCAGTACTTTCAAAATCAGCTTGAGGAAATGGCAAAATATGGTAAAATATTTTGTAGCACTCTTAAGTGTGCAGAGTGGAAATAGGTGACTTCCAAAGAAAGCAGGTTAATAACTAGAGATTTATCCCTAGAAAGTGATACCTGCCATTTATTTAAATAAATATGTTCTTTCTTCTTTGCTTCTTTTTGCCAGCTTATTTGAGGAGGAAATAATGTCATATGTGCCGCCACATGCCTTACTTCATCCTAGTTATTGCCAGTCCCCGCGAGGCTCGCCGGTGTCTTCACCTCAGAACTCTCCAGGTAAGTTGCTCAGGCAAAGCTTCTGCAGGGGCTCCATGAAACCACTTCTCATCCTTGATAAGACAAAGATCTAGAACTATTTTTGATCAAAGTCAACAAGTACAATTGCATTTAACTGTCAGACTTGAATGTTTGCCTTGGGCTCACAAGATTCTTTGCTGGGTGTATTGCAACTTCAGGGGTTGTGATTTTGTTCTGACTTGTAAAAAAACATGCAGACTTGTTTCTCACTGATGTGAAACAACTAAGTGACTGCTCATGCCAGCATCTTGATGCCTGGAGAATTAAAAGCATGGATCTAATACCTGTAAATTAAAATGGCAATGTAATGGAGCTGTGGGGCAATAAGGACAATTTTATGTATAAAGGCCAGCTTGTTATACTTTAACACGAGTTCAAAACCTAGCATACTGCAGCTATCTGAATATTCATGTCAGAATGGAAGGAAACTGATATTTCAGGTTCTGAGTTGCAGGTCAGAACTAAATTATTGCACGTATGACAAGTTCCATTTGAAAACCATGTTGGTAGATGTTGCTATGCTTAGTTTCCTCAAGATAATAGATATATAAATCTGAAGTGGCTTAAGGGGGTTTCTACAAATTCGATAACAAAAGTATAGTTAAATAGAGAACATTTAAGGTATATGCAACTCTAGGTATAGGTATTTCCAGACAGCAAGAAGTTTTTATCAGAAAAAGATCTGTGATTTTCATGGGCATTTCCCAGTCCACAATAACAAAAAGCTTTGCCTTTTCATGGAATCAGATTAAATGCATTCATAAGCATGTGGTAGCTTTTCCTGCTGTTGGACAAAGGACCTCTGTAAGATCTCTCTGAAGAAACTATCTGAAGACTTTAATGATCTTATGGCATTCTGCGAAGCAGTGAAATACAATATTCACATTTATTAATACTTGCAGTATGTGTATGGTTTAGATACAATTGTTTCCCTTTATAGAAAACAAGGGAATGATCTCCATGTATGCATCTTAGTTCCAACTGCAAACCTGGCAGTCTTTTATAAATAAAACCAGTTTTGGCGTCCAGAGTTAAGATTTCTTAATCAGAGGTGCATACACCAAAGCATGCTGGGCATAGCTTCATTCCAACAAAGTAATTACAAAATACACTCAATCTTTAACGTGTGATATTCTCATTTATTCACAGTAGCAGCAGATAGGAGAGAATGAACAGTGATGGGTTTAGTCTCACTCTCCTTAAAATTGTAATCTTTCTTCTGGCTCGTAGAAAAATATAGAGAGACCATTGAATCTCCCTGTCAGTCTGCAAGTATGCACGTTTGTGTTGGTGTACAAATGACTTTTTTGATAAGAAATTGCAAATAGCCCATGTTACTATGGAGGTTCTGTGTTTTCTCATCAGCTAAGCTGGCTGTGCTGCACTGCACGAGGTGGGGTGTTAAGGATCCATTGTTCAGATCAGTCACAATCACTTGTATTTTCTGTTTTGGAAAAGATGAATAGTCATGAAGCTACTCTTTATATCTGCTTTAGAATATGACCTCTTTGAAAATCAAGTATGATTATCACATCACTGGTGGTTTTTACCTCTTCCATTAACATCTTTTGTTCCCAAGGCGGAAATAATCACTATAATTGCCCAGGAATTTCTTGGCATATGCATCTGATTTGCAGTGAGGACTTGACATGTGCTGACAGAATATTATGATGCTGATCTCTGAACCATGAAGTAATGTGTTATCAGATTCATGTTTTGTGGTACCCTTCAAAAAAACATCCAGCTTCTTTGAGGGGTTAACATTAAAGTATATTTTTGTTGCTTTTTTCTGGTGACTGCATTTTTGTACTTAGTTTGACCCAAACCAAAACAAATGAGAGGGAAAAGGCTAGTAGTTAAAAGGCTTGTTTACTGTTTCTGTAAGTTTTCAGGAGATTTCAGCTGAATGTACCTTTAGAAGCTCTTGGTGCTCTCAGTAAAAGAGAAAAACCACTACAGATGAATCAGTGACCAGGATCTGTTTTTGCCAGAGGGGTCCTTCATGTTCCTTTTAGAGCCCTGCAGGTTCCATGATATTTACTATTCCTCCCACACTTCACTTCAGCCTGGAACAAGTGCCAAGTGTCTTTCTGGTCAGACAGGTCTTTTAAAGACCTGTTAAATGGCGTTCAGTGTTGTTAGTGAGCTCACTGGCTCTTTCCGATCTCTGCACAGATAGACTCTGCAGCTCCTTCCAGCCCCCACTTCCGCAGGATGTGCTGTCGCCTTTTCCGTCAGACCCATGGGCTTTGTGGCTGCTCTCCTTCCCCTGTCTCTGCCCACAGGCTGAACGGATGCACCTCCTCTCTTTTATTACCTGAAATTTCCCATGCCTTCCCCCACAGCAGCAATCACTGTTTCTGGATTGGCTTCGTTTCGTGCAGGGAGCCAAAAGCAAACTTGCATGAGGAACTGAGTTAAAAGCCAGAACTCTGCAGACAAGTGCTGCTAAACTGTTCATTTGTGCTTTCAGAGCATTACAGGTGACCATCCAGAGAAGTAGTTGGCAACTTATGTGTACTTTAGAGCATGAAAAATTTTAAACATCCTCCGAATTTTTTGTGTGGGATGTCTACACGGCGGCTCAGGGAAGGAGTTCAACTGCCTCCTTGGCACCCTGCCTCGCAATCAAATCAGTGGAAATCATTTATCCAGGGAGGCAGTGGAAGTCCTAATGATGGCCGTTTTCAGAATAGAGGAGACTAAACACCTAATTTGTATATACCGAACTTGTACATGCGGTTGTAGGGTAGGCCTTTTTTTTTTGGTGTGCAGTTCTCATCTCTCCTTGCTTTCAAGAAATTGACCCTCAAAAACAGTTTGTCAAAATTAAATTCAATTACATGACCATCATGTATGTTTCTGCAGCCACAGATTAGAAATTCCACAAACTTAAATTTGGTGTTCTTTCTATTCTTCCTATATTTTTCTTCCTTGTTACTTCCCTAGGGAAAAACTTCCACTAAGGAATGTCCAAATGTTTTCCTTCTTCCTCTTAGTGTAGTCAACAGGGGCAATGCAGAGTCCAGTCAGTTTTTGCTTCATTTCTGAGTTGTTGTTTTCCTGATAATATTAAAACCAGAATAGAACATTTATCGTATGAATAATTATAAAGGTTAGACATAAAGTGTACTTGAAAAACAAAAAGTAAAGTCCTTGTAGTTGCTTATGTTGTTTTTAAAATACATCTTTTGCATTGACCTGGATTTGCTCTTTTAAGATTGTCTTTTGAAAGATGATACTATTGGAAGTGAGCAACCAAAAAGTCTTGGATGCAGAGCAGAGTTGAAGATATGCAGCTTTTACTCTTTATAAAGGTGACTAAACCAAGTACATACCATGCATACCTTTTGCTGTGAAGGAGTCTTTCCAGTAGCAGATGGGACATCCATCAGTTCATGTCACTCAGCTCATTCTTTGCCTGTTGCTCCCTGCAGGTACTCAGCGTGCCAATGCCCGAGCTCCAGCTCCGTACAAAAGAGACTTTGAAGCCAAGTTGAGGAACTTCTACAGGAAGTTGGAGACTAAAGGATATGGACAAGGCCCAGGGAAATTGAAGTACGTTGTGTATCTCATAAAACTGGATTTCTTTTCAGGCAGCATGCTTTGCCTCACGCATCTGTAAGCTTCTTCCCATTAGAAAGAATGCGGACGTTATGGTTACCCAGGCATTTCTGGGAATATAAAACCTGTAACAAAAGACTTAATGCCAGCATGGAATTCATAGCAGAGCATACAGCAAGTTCTGAGCACCTCTGTGCTTCCTCCAACTATGTTTTTGTACAGACAATATTATCAATACAGTGCCAAAAAGAGCTTTGGGAAGAGGCCTGCAGAACAGGAGGCATCTGAATTCTTTAATTATGATATAAACAGTTATATTTTCTCATATATTTTTCCACTAAAAAAAATTAGATTGGCATATCTTTTGTACATCATTGCCTGTCCTGATACCACAGTCCTCTTTAGTTAAGAGAATTTGTGCATTAACTGTTACTAAACTCTAAAGATTGCCTTAAAAAAACTGCTAATATTTTTATTTTAGCACTCTGAATGGTAGAGTACTTGGAGTGAGGTCTTCCCTCCTTCATTTATTTGTTAATCATGTGATTATATGCTGTTATATATAATAATTGTCCTCACAAGATACTTTCAAAATTTTGTAAATTACCAAGTCTTGTGCCAGTTATCAAACTCATAGCCATGAGGCACTGGAACATGATTTAATCATTTCCTCTATTAAAAAAAAGGGGTTTTCTATTTTTTTCCTATTTCTTTCAGCCAGTCACTTCTCTTATTTTGCAGAAATCTGTGCAAAGCTCAGACTTCATTCATGTGAGCTTGTTAGAAATTTTGCAGAACTGAAATGGGATTAAAATGCTATTGTTTAGACAAGTCTTAAGAGGCAAAGGTTGAGCAATGTCTGCCTAGAATATAATGAAATCATAAACAGTTAAAGCCTTATCTATGCAAGTTTTGTCCTGAATGCTTGGACAAATAACTGGTGGGGAGCATTCGCTCTCTGTAATAGCCTGTTCCATTTCTTATTCCCTGACTTATTTGCCATCCCACTGTAGATTTTTAAGCTGTAGTTTGACATGTGAATGGAAGTTTTCTCTGGGTTGCTTTCCCAGGCAGCAGTGTTGACCTGTTCAAAGCAGGGCCCAGCACAGCTCCACTGCTGCCTGGGTCCTCTTGTTGCCCAGGTGCCTGCTCAGTTCCTGGGCTCTCCCCTTGCATGTCCTCAGCAGGATGGCTCAGTGCAGTCACTGAGCTCTGCAGGGCAGAGGGGCTTTGCAGGAGGCTGGGGTGGGTTCAGCTGCCTTCCTGCAGGCAGCAGCAGCTGCAGTCTGATGGGCACACACAATAGGCAGTATTTGAATACAGGGCAAGTGATGTTTCAGGAAACTAAGTAAACACATTTTTTTTTTGGCAGAGAATAAAATATTTAAGTAAGGAGGATTCTTTCACCTCTTATTTTAGATCTTTATGACACTTCCTCATTTTCACAATTTTTCTTTCAGAAGGTACATTGTGTTTTCACATAAGATGTTTCAGTGGGGTTTTGTACAAATAACTGCCATTCCTTCTGGACTTTTTGTACCATCCCACCCTCAAGGATAATGTAGGGATGTGTGTTTCTGGGTTTATCATACTGTGATTTTCCATGTTTTTATCTTTTTCTATGTTAAGAGATTGATTTTTATGGAAAATATGAGACTCTTACTCACAGTTAAACTCACTTAGGGGCCTAGCTTTACAAAAGGATTTCAGACTTAATGAAAAGGCCAGCTTTAAGACCTTTCTGTTTAAGACTTTCATTTAAGGAAGAACTAAGGTAGACAAAACAAAACTACTCTTCTTTGTACAAAGGACATTTTTTTGAAACATAAGGGAGAGCATTGGAGGAGAACAGGAGCTTTCTGATCTGAATAAAATTATCCAGCAGAAACAGGTATCTCTGAAATCACCCTGCTTACTATCCTGCTGTCTAAATAGATGTTTCCAAATGTGGTTCATGTTCACAAATTGCTGTTTCAAAATAATTTTGCCCTTCAGATTAATCATCAGGAGAGATCACTTGTTAGAAGATGCCTTTAACCAGATCATGGGCTACTCGAGAAAAGACCTGCAGAGAAATAAACTTTATGTCACGTTCGTTGGGGAAGAAGGGTGAGTAGAACAGGGAAGTATTTGTGGTCTGAGAACACGGTGTCTTGCAGCTCCTCTCTCACCAAACTTGTTGTCTAGAGTGAAAAGAGGAAGGACTGTGGTCAGGAAATGCCACATACACAAGCCTAGAACATAGAGCTGTTCAAGATGGCTTCTTAAGCATTTTGCAATGTAACATATCCTGCCTTTGCAGAAGTAATGTGAATGCCTATGTGAATTTTCCCAGTGGTTGGTGTGTGTTTCAGAATGTTGCTGGGAAAGCAAATTACAAACTAAACAACTTTCTTGTGTTTTTCATATTTCTTTTCTCTCTGCTGTTGGGTCTCTAGGGCTTACCAAAAGACAGCTGCCATTTGTTGGAGGGAGCGTGTTTTCAGAGTAGGCTATGGGCTCAGTCCTTAATTTAGCGCCTGTCTGAGCCACTGAGAGCAGAAAGCCCTCAGTGCTACAGGAGATACTCACTGCCTCTCCAGGCCAGGGCCTCCATCACAAATAAAAGCAACTGGGCTGTTGCCAGTTGTTAAAAAAACCCCAAATATTCCCCACGTTTCAAAGTCACATTCAGAGAATGCTCAATCTGTGTCTAATGAAAGTCTAATGTCTTACAGGTTGTGAGATGTGCTTTGCAAAGCAAGATGTGGTTAGATTTCCTTTGCAAGTGAAACTGAAACAATGTACTCTTTGCTGCTTTTGTCTCTTGATTTATGCCCCCTTTGGCAGGTCTTAAAGCCCACTTGTCTGTTGTTGAAATGGTTCATGAATATGTTTATAAACATTCAAACTTTTATTCCGTGATATTCAGAAAACTGCAGCACAGCTCTTGGAATGCTGTAGTGTGGGCTCTTGCCATGCAATGTGTGAGTCTTTAAAATGCAAAGTTGTAATAGAAACATCTCCTACAAGATTAGATAAAATTAATATGTCTTTGAAAACCTCTAAATCCTGCTGTTTGTTTAAAGTTCACCCTGAAGCACTTAGTGTTAATAAAGACGCAGTGAAGTCTTAAAATAAAGAGTGTTTACAGCTGAGAGCCAAGTGTGGACTTGTTCATATAAATAATATCACCATGCTGTCTGAGGAAAAAGTCAGAACTGGAATGGCAAGGCTGGTGCACAATGAGATTATGCTGTATTGACAAAGGAGGGTGGGGATGCAGGAGCAAGGCCTGTTTTACACAGCTCCTATGAGGCTTTACTTTCACAGCTACAGCCTCAAATCAGATTTAAAAATGAAAGGGAAATTTTTTAAATCATACATGAGATAGAGATTGATCCAGATACACCATTTCCATCAGATGTCACACTTTTGCATTTCAACACTCAGCAACATGAAGAGTGACCTGGAAATGGGAGTGACACCTCCTGTCCCCATTATATCCATCTCTACGTGAGACTCTAGCCTTAATGGAAAATAATCAGTTAATTAGGAGAAAAGTCAAATTAAAATGACGTCAGTCCTTTATTTACACATCTGTATTTTTAATGAAGAAAGGATGTGTGCAAACAGTATTGTTTCATGAGAGATGGTGCAAGGATGTGTGTCACATCCAAGTACTCATTTGGCCAGGTGAAGAAAGACAGGTCAGGGTGGAGGAGAGGAGGAATACTGAAAGTTAATTGTTTCCTATCTGCTCCTCCTTTTTTAAGAGTGTAAGTAGGAGTTTGCTTTTGCATTTCTTTTCCTCTTGGTAAAGAGATACAAGTCATAAAGTAATGGGTAAGGAAATACTTGCATAATACAACATTCTAGTAACTATTGATTTATTAGTATATAAAATAGTAAGTGGGGCAACTCAGACATGGTTATTGCTGTTCAAGTGATTTCTGTCATAAGTCTCGTAATGCGTATCTTCCTCAAATGTTCAGTTTCTATACTCATCAATTGTGATGCTCATTTAATGGTTTTTATACACTCATTCATTTTGGTAATACATTATGAAATTTAGATAGAAAAAATATGGTTCCTTGTTTTTCCTGAGTTCTTTGAACTATTAGGAAAAGCTGCTTTGCATTTAAGAGTGGTAAATCTGAAGTACTAATGGTGCTTCCTAGGAGACATGAGTCATGTTGCCAACAACATACTACTCTCCTGAATATCCAAATGCCCCACAGTTGCAGCTGTTGTGTGGTTGCATACCTCTCGTATGAAGTTTTCTCACCCTTGTGCCAAGCCTTTAATTGTCGGATAAATCTGACTGGCAGTGCAGGACTCTCCTGATTGATTTATTTAACATGACTCACAGTAACTGCATACAGAAGGAGCTGTATGAAATGGCTGATAGTCAAGCACACAGTTTCCTTTCTAGCTTAGGATTTCTTAGTGTGTCTGATTATCCCAGAAGTTTGCAAGAGTCTTGCAGATGACCCTTTACTTGATCCTGGTATTCATGCCAAGATCAAGACCCGACAGTTGTCCATGATACTGAACCATTTTTGAATTTTTTTTTCTCTACTTTGTTGATGGAATCTACCCCTTTTTGCCAGGGTAAGGATCTGTTTCAGTACTTCACTGCTGAAGCTTAACAGAAGTGAAATCCTTCCAAGTGACTGAAGGGAAAATGTTTTTTATTCAGCTGAGGAAAGAGGGTTTGTCCTCAGCTTGATAATGGC
This sequence comes from Vidua chalybeata, assembly GCF_026979565.1. Classification (NCBI taxonomy): domain Eukaryota; kingdom Metazoa; phylum Chordata; class Aves; order Passeriformes; family Viduidae; genus Vidua; species Vidua chalybeata. The sequence goes on along the minus strand of NC_071536.1, from coordinate 10,592,392 downwards.
TCCTAGCCTTTACTTTCCTGACAACTTCATCCTCAAAAACAGCTCTCATTTGTGGTTGTCTTCTGTAAAAGTTAATGAGCCAAAACATTCGTAGCATGAGTTCTTTGTGAAAGCTGACCTTCTCTGTGGTACTTCTGTCTGTGCATTGTCTTAGTACTTGAGTCAAATATTAAATATTTTATCTATAAAAGATGTATCTTTCTGTCTATTTCTTCGGGTTATAAAAAACCTATGCTCCCCACTGGAAAACTCTTAGATTTCTGTTTTCCAACTCTAATAGAGCATTAACATCATACCTAACTCATTTCACTGGTGACCTGCAGAGTAATGTCACAATTCAGTCTCAGTGCATTGTCAGCAATGAGTTTGTTTATCATTCAGGAAGAAGGGGTTATTTAGATTCATTAGTACTGGAATCTTGAAATAGGGGAAAAAAAGAAGAAAACAACAAATAAAAAAACCCCACAAAGGAAGTGCACTCTCCAAAAGACATTTAAATGCACTCAAGTTTGGAAGACAGACAAGAAAATTTAGACCAAGAAACATAAATCACTGAAGTAATCTCAGATTATATTGCTAGAGAAAACAGAAATATTATCCCTCAAATTGTCCTATGGTTGCAAGTCTGCAAAGACAATATATGACCATTTTTTATTTTCATTGTTAATTTGTCAGATGTAGATAAGTCTGATTTTGGCTCTTTTCATGATTTTCCTCCTCCCTACCCTGGCCAGCCCCAATTATTTGGTTATATTCCTGTGGCAAAGAAGCCACTACAGCTGGAGCCAAAGCTTTTTTATGAGTGCAGCCCACATGGAGAACTTCATTCCAGTCCTGCAAGCCATTCCATTTTAGAATAGTCCCTTGAGAGTTCCACATACTTTTGCATTAAGCAATCTGCATGGCTAAGGGTTTTGGTTAAAATCTTACGAAATTTTAATCAAAATATAGTGTAAGGAATGTAGATTTAAAAAAAAAAGCTTCTTACTTCATAGTAATGCCAGGTTTCTCTTTAAAGGTTGGACTACAGTGGACCATCAAGAGAGTTTTTTTTCCTGGTGTCCAGGGAGCTCTTCAATCCATATTATGGTTTGTTTGAATATTCAGCCAACGATACCTACACAGTACAAATAAGTCCCATGTCTGCTTTCGTAGACAATCACCATGAGTGGTAAGAATTCTTTTCTTTTCAGATACAGTTTCTCTTATTCCCACTTGTAGAACAACTGCTCAAATCTGATCAAGACATGTAACCCAGAATCTGATCTTTTTAACCAGCAGCAAAATAATAGCATTTCTTTAGACTCCCTTGATTTTGGTTTCTCTTGTGGTTTTTAAATTATCTTATTTCTCACAAGGTCAGCAAAATTATGATTTGGAACATGTATCATGGGATTGTCTCACAACACAACTCCTTGCATTTCTTGTACATTAGTAGTCATTTCATCAAAGCAGTATTAACCTCTTGTGTATTAGAAAAAAACAAGAAAAATAACAACACATTGACTTTTTGTCAGCTAAGGAGATGAAGAGAGGTTTCAGGCACATACTACTGTATGTAATTTGTTTGAGTCTTCCTAAAAAGTACAGAGATCTCCTCAGTGGAAAAACTCCAACATACCTATTGGAAGAAAATCTGTGGTGATATCTTAATTGGGGGTAGGGGGGAGACTGCTGATCACACGGCTTTGAAACAGTCTGTACATTCAGTCATGCTTCTAAAACAGTTATCGAGGATTTTTGCCTAATCCTATTTTCACAATTATAAGCCAGTTTACATCACCCTCAGTTGATTTAAGCCATGGCTTCACCATAAATCTGTAAAGCTGTGCTGTGACTATTGACAGAATTCTGCTGTGTAAGTAGTTGGATTACATTAATAGTGGAATGACAGCTACTCATCTCTGTAGGATACATATGCACTGAGTTCTTATTTTTTGAAAGCCAGTTATGAAGAATGAGTATTAGAGGGGAATCTCATTACTAATTTTACAAATTAAAAGAAAATATCTGGTTGACAGTTCAGTTACTTGAAGCAACCTGCCTGTTGAACTCCAGTATCTCAAGTCTCTATTGGAAAGGCAGAACAGCCTGGCATAGAGGTGAGAGAAAACCCTTAGGTGCTGTGCAGCTTCTGCCAGTGGTTTTTATTCATCCCTGGCTTCTGCAGTGCTGGACCAGAGACCTGGGGAATGAAGGAGGCATGAGCCCTATCTCTTTCAGGGAGTGCTGCTTTTGTACAGCCTCAGGGGGAATTCAGAAAATGCAGCTGTGACAAGCAATTTATTCATAGAAAGGGGAAGGTTCTGCAAGTCACATCCTCGTCTTGCAAAGATTGTACAAGCAGGTATAATAAAGCCCTAATTTTTCCAAGAAAAATGTTGTAAAGGATACATAAACAGAAAGTTCAAGAAACATTTATTCTGAAAACAAACACTAGACTTTAATCTAGTTCTAGAATTGTGGAAGAGTTTCCATGATGGATCTTGATTCTCATGGGAATGTTTGGAAAGACCCTCCTATTTCAAGGTTGAGAGCAAACTTCCTCCTTACACACCCAACAAAATGAAGATAATAAGGGAAGAAAAAGAGAGGTGAGAGAAGATTTAGATCCTGTTGACATAAGGCTGGAGAACACTGGAATACATAGAAAACTTTCTGGCACTCTTTGTGAAAATATACATAGAACTCCTTAACCACAGTCAGAAGAGGGAGCAAGGAGTCCCTGCCAGTAGGAAAGACAGGCAGCATGAGCTGTCAGGCTGGGAAAGATTAGAAGAAACTTTGGCCTCTCTATAACATGAAAACAAGTTAATTCTGTAGGGGTGTGAAATAGAAATAGGCAGTGGCTATCATTTTGGGAGATAATGCATTTATAAAGTGCTCTAACCCAATCAGCTCTGGCAGGAGCTGATTGGGTTAAATATAGATTTGACATTTTTGAGCAGTTGTAACTTAGGTATCGGATGGATTTACCACACCCTGCAGACTTGCTTTTTAAATTATTTTTTTCCCTGAGCCTTACTGAGAATGTTAAAGAAACCCAAGAAATAAACAAAAATACCACAATTTAGACATAGCTGTCTGATTTAATAATGCTGTTTGGAAATGCATGCAAGTTTTGATGACAGAGCAGTGTACCAACCACAAAGTTTCAGTATCATGACCGTAACTCTTTCTCTTCCAGGTTCAGGTTTAGTGGTCGAATTCTTGGTCTTGCTCTGATACATCAGTATTTGCTGGATGCCTTTTTTACAAGACCCTTTTATAAAGCCCTCCTCCGAATGTGAGTAGAACTGTTCTGTCTCCTCTTTTGTTTGGTTCCATCCCCATCAATGATGCCATTTTGTGTATGGATTATTTATGATGCTGTATTGACAAAGGAGACAGGCCATTATTTCTAATTTAATAAACTGATTTCAATCCATAACTTTTTTGAAAAACTTCCTTGTTTCCACTACCTCAGAATGTTGTTTGTGATCAGTATGAGAACCTTGTGTTTTGTTTTAGCCCTGTTTTCAGCTTTCTTCTGCAAAATCTTAGACTTGAAGATGTACAGTGCAAGTGCTGTGGGCTTATTCCAGATACTAATAGAAGAGTTCTTATTCCTTTGTCATGTAATGACTCACAGGATAGGATATGAATCACTTCATAACTTAGACTGCACCGTCCATTCTCAGAGGTAGACTGATTGTTGGCAATTTCCATTTTGAGGAGCTATACTTTGATAGACTTCAGACTTGGTTTCCAGAACTACTGCTTCTGTTCTGGCTAAAACAATGAGAGCTGTGCTTGCTCAGCATGTCTGGAACCTAAGACATAATAAACTTAAGGTGCTTTACTTTTTATTTGAAAGCTGGTTTTGAGATGTCTGGAAGCATTTTATTCCTATAAAACATTGCATGTTCGAGTAGTGGGAAATAATTAATCCATTCCTAGTGCACATATATTTTTAAAACACTTAAATGCTAGCAGCATCATTTTAGTAAGAAGGACGAGGTAAGGGAAAGTATGGCAAGTATGTGGTAAGCTGGAAATCTAAGCAGTTCAGCAAATAATGGAGATGAGGCAGTGTAGCTACATAAACAAAAAGGACACTGCTTGCTTGTTTAAAAAATCTTAAAATTTCATTTATTATTTGAATTCTTTATCTCTTCAATGTTTGTATTTTCATAATTCCTAAATGTGCTTTACAGGAAATATGGGGCAGACTCACCATTAAGAAGCAATGTGTCTTCAAATTAAATTCTGGAGTTTTGTATATTTACAGAGTTATTTTGTGTTATACAGTAAGTGCTGTTACCAGGCAAATAAACAGAGATTTGAAGTTGTCCTCTTTATTAATGTTTCTCTTGGCTCCCATTCACAGTCTGTTTTGTCTGAGTTTAGTTACTGAGCACAGGCTGCTGCCATCATTTCTATTTGTGTGTTTTCTTCTTCTTTTTTCTGTCAGACTCTGTGACCTGAGTGACCTGGAATATCTGGATGAGGAGTTTCACCAGAGTTTGCAGTGGATGAAAGACAATGACATACACGATATCCTAGATCTCACGTTTACTGTAAATGAAGAAGTTTTTGGGCAGGTGTGCAAGTTTCTTCATTTCCTTGGTGCATTCTACTGCTAGATAAACATTTATTTGGACAGAAGAATGAGTGTCTCTACATGCTGCTTTGAACTTGTATTTAAAAAATTCCTGCTGGTGAAACCAATGTTGAAATCTGAAGAGGAATTAATATTTGTAACTAGTCAAAAACGTTTTCCTGGTTAAGGAGATTTTCTGGAGAGTATCCAAAATATCAGACTTTAGGATTGCTTTGCTAGAAGTAGTTTACCTGAATTTAATTGTAGCAAAGTTGCCATTCAGAGGTATTGCAACACCTTTGTTAAGGTGTTGTTCAGAAAACTTCAGTGTTTTAGTCACTGTAAAGATTGTTGCTTCTTCTCAGCTTATTCTTAAATCTTATTATGAAGGTTCCTCAGACTAAATGGAGTTTAAAATATTGTTGTAAAAAATAATTTTTGTATGTTCTCTTACTTCACATATTCCAGTTTGCTTGTCAGGCTTGGTTAGTGATTTTGAGGAATTACTTCAGCTTAAAAATTTAAATTACTACAATTCCTTCTTTTATCTTTATAATAACTGTGTTGTCACTTGGTCATTTTTTGTCCTAAGATCACAGAACGGGAACTAAAACCAGGAGGTGCCAATATTCCAGTCACTGAAAAGAACAAGAAAGAATATATAGAGAGAATGGTGAAATGGAGAATTGAGAGAGGAGTTGTACAACAAACAGAAAGTCTGGTTCGTGGTTTCTATGAGGTAAAAAGCTCCAAAATGAAATTAAATTTTTTTCTCCTTCCAAAATATTTTTCTCCTTATATACATTTCCAAAATACAGGGTCCCAAATATAATCAGAAATGCCCTTGCAGATATTGGAAGAGGAAGGGAGGGTAAAAAAAATTTTTTTTGTCATTTATATAAAAGACTTGTGGTTATGTATCTGCTTTGCACTGGACAATACTCTCGATCACTGTATGATTAGCATTGAATCCTTGCTCTGTTTCTGCATTGGGTCTCTGAGACTTGTTTGTTTAAAAAGACAAAACCTGAATTCTGAATTACCTGAATGATACCTGGTAAATACCTTAGTAGCAGACTTTATGGGGAGGCACAAATCAGTACATGAAGAAGTGTTGCTATGCATTTTATTTCCTTTCACAGGTGGTTGATGCAAGACTGGTTTCTGTATTTGATGCCAGAGAACTGGAACTGGTTATAGCTGGAACAGCAGAAATTGACTTGAGTGACTGGAGAAATAATACAGAGTACAGAGGAGGTAACTTGAATTTTGACTTTTTCAGTGAGAGTGTTGAGGGCTCTGGATCTACCTAGTTCTCAAGACAGTAAAAAACCATCCCATGAGATACATTTATAGTAACTTTTGAACTTCTCTGGTTAAGTTAGTGTTGGGAGAAGGTAATTTTTCCATTTTAGTTTGCTTTGTTGCATCCCCTTGCAGCTCTTTCCTGGCTGTTCTTGCCAAGACCGCACGACAGAACACTCTTCTCCACAGAAAGTACCATGCTCAGCTGCACACTGGGAGGTACCTGGAAGAGAAATGGAAATGGTGGCCATTCTTAGCTGGATGTTCCTCTTTTTTTTTTTTTACACACTCAATGTTGACAGGAAATTAGAAGCAATCACAGTGACTGCAGGCTGGTACTTGAGGTAATTTGAGAGCAACAGAAGATTTGGGAACTGTGAGATACTGTGAGATGGTTGCAGCATCATTTGTAGTTTTGGGTAGATAAGTAGGACAGTATTGGAATATTTCAAGAATTAGCATTCCTGTTAGTGACTGATTAATGTAAGAAATGATTGCACGATGGATCTCAATTCTTTTTGTCATAGTACATTCATTCTCTGCCTTTAGGATTTTTAAGCATTTTAGGAGTATTTCTCTCTCACCTGCTGCCTTTTGATGCAAGTGGATAAAGAATATGGCATTACTGTGACTAGGGACAAACCAGGAAAAGCTTACTAACTATTCCCTCAACCACTTTCAGAGCACCTGATAATATGAAGGCTCTTGTTGTTTTAACAGGTTATCATGACAATCACATTGTAATTCGGTGGTTCTGGGCTGCTGTGGAAAGGTTCAACAATGAACAACGTCTAAGACTTTTACAGGTAAGAAATCATCTGATCTGTGGAAAAATAATTAAAATTTGGTGCTAAAATAGCCCCATTCTGGTTTAGGATACCCAGAAATTATGGTGATGTTTACTAGTGGGAATAGCCTGAGTCAGAGGCTAAATGTAATAATTTCAAGTGACAGAAGCTCACAGCTATTTTTATAGATTTCTAAGTTTAAAAGTACCTTTAAGATACAATAGCTGATTGCAATAATTCTTTACTATTGTTTGATTAAAAGTACATTAAGACTCCTAAAGATAGAAAAGGAAAACTGTGTAACTGGTTATGTCATTAGGTAGAAATGTTAATAGTATTTATACAGCTTAGGAAGGAGAAAGCTTAGATGGAAGTTCAAGGCCTCAAATTAGAAAATAATGATGGAAACCTTAAAGTCAGTCCAATTCCATTTTCACTAAACCTGCAGGTTCCAGTCACCCTGCTGCTGAAGGACAAAATATCTCAACAGAAGAATATTTATACATGTGTGTTTACTACTGAGTTAAATTTTTTAAGTTCAGGTTACATCCATCCTATCTGTAAAGAAACAGACAAACCTCTACTGCAAACCATACCACGTTATTGATCTAATATGAAGTCTGCTGGTTTTAACAATTCAGAATTTTTATCTGATCACTGAGTTACGAAGAATTTTCTTTTTTGAATCTGTTTTTTTTTAAAGTCTGTAAAAAAGGCAGTCAGGAACATCTCATTTGATGGAGAGACAGAAATGTCTGCTTGTATGCTCCTGTCACATCTGTTAGTCAAAAGTTTTTATAATATCCATTATAAATCATTACAATTTAAGTAGTCTCTGATCTGTCAAAAGCTACCTTTGATCTCTTTATGACAGGTTGTAAATAAAACTGCTCACTAGTCAGTATTTCAGCAAATGTCAGTGGGCATACCTAACCTTCAGAATTTTGTCCTTTTCATACAGTAGTTAACTGTGGTTTGTAAAGCAAAGGAAATCCATACAGCTAGAAGGGCATAGCATGAAGCCATCAGATATTACTACTTGTATTAATTCCTTTTAATGTAGGAAACGGCAGCAAAAAAACTCACTTAGGCTTAAGTCTGAGTAACTGGATACTGACAGTGTATTATTCTACAGTATTTATGCAGCAGAAAACCTGTGGAGGAAATTAATCTGCTAAGTTGCCTCTTCTAGAGCCCAGCCAGGAAATGGTCTGTTTGCCCTTAGCCTCCATGTAAAGTAGCATTTATTGCTTGTGCCTCACGAATTTCCTTGCTTTGCAAATGCTTTTCCCAAAGTGTCTGGGCTGTGGTGGGTGTGCTGCTGTGAGTCCCCCCAGCCCTGTGTGCAGCCCTGTCCTGACGGGTGTTTGTGCTGCAGTTTGTCACAGGCACGTCCAGCATTCCCTACGAAGGCTTTGCCTCTCTCCGGGGGAGCAATGGGCCCAGGCGCTTCTGCGTGGAGAAGTGGGGGAAGATCACTGCTCTTCCAAGGTACAGCTCTGGGGGCTCTAATGCCAGGGTGGCTTCACAGTGCCACTCTCTGGGGTAACAGATCAGCTGTTTGACAAACATTAACAAGCCTTCACTGAATATGCAAATGCACCTTCTCTTACATGCAAATTTCCTTCCCAGTTGTTGCAGTGTCTGATGCATCTATTTTGGTTTGAACTCAGTTTTGTTCTCTTAAGGTGGACAAGGCAGTGTAACTGTGGCTGACATCCATATTGTGTTTTTCTAATGGAAAATTATCTTAGAATTATAGCTACTTCTGACTTTCTGTGTTACATTTGATTAAATGTGCAAGTATTTACTTACTGAACATGCAGTTCACAAGTTAGGAGCAAAAATTAATGTGAATTTAAATTAAATAGCTCTTGTGACTGTGTCTGACTGAAAGCTACTATCATATTTTTTGCATCAGACATGGGCTTTATAGTATAGTTTAGTGATACAATTTTTATGCTCGGTCTGATGTTGAGTGTTAACAAATACTGAAGAGGCAAGTTGTGAGTGCAGAATTGGTGGGAGGGAGTCATTTCACTTGAGAAGCAGCAAGGGAGGCAGAAGAAGGTGAGGATTTCAAAGAGAACAAGTAAGATCAATTGCAATAGGTGAGGAGGGTAAAGGAATGGTATGAGAGTCCAAGATATGAAAGCATGAGTTGAGTTGTACAAGCCCTTGCAATTTATATTGGGTAGGGCAGGTTTAGAGGAGTGGGATGAAAAGATTAAAAAAAAATTCTTTCCAGTTTTTAGAGCAGAAAAGAGAGTTCTTTTCAGAGGTCCATGGTAACAATGCCAGGACTAGACTAATAATGTGTGAATGATGAAAAAACCACCTTCAGCTTGGTTTCTTCCTTGACAAAACATCACAGGCTCTTGTCTTTTCTCTACTGTGATCAGACTGATAGTTGGGAGATTTTCTTTCACTCAGTTCTGTGATTCTGCAGCCTCTAGAATGAGTTAGGAGTGGTTAGACACAGATTAGTGTGTGAAGTGTGGGCAGCCTACCTCTGCTTAATCAGGCCTCAAATTTAGTATGCCGTGTACAGCCTCTGGAGGCGGCTTTGGGCTGGGCTGATCCATGGAGGAATCTCAACCCTAATCATAAACCCACTCCTCATAAACAAGATGCCTCAGGAATAACTTGCATTCAGAGTCTTATCTTAGACACAGGGTGGCTGTCAGAGACACACAGAGTCTCCCTGACGAACAACCTGTAGGTTTTTCCTCCAGTGCAAGGTCAGAGGCAGAAATGTCTCTTGGGTTGGCTCCTGCCATCAGAACCACATGGAGAAGGTCATGGACGCAGAAGTGATGCTGTGAAATCCACAGGCACATTGGGTGGCCTTTAAACAGAGCCATCTTTCCTGTTTACAGCACAAATGAGAGCCAGGCAACTGAGGATTAAAGGAATCCAAATCCTGAAAATCACTATTTCATATCAAATACTCTAATGTCATCTGGGGACCTAGTAATATCTTGTTGCCCCATAAGTCTCCTTTACAGTTTGATTATGATTGGCCTATGGACTAGCTTTGACTCTGATTAAGAAGTAAAAGCTATGACTTCTTAAAAAATAATTTCTGACTTCAAAATCAAGTGGATTTTTTTTTTTTGTGGGTTTAAGTAAGAAAAGAGATTGCATGATTTTTTCCGTATATTCTCTGAAGCTGAAGTTCCCGGTGCTTGCAAGCAGAGCTTGGAAAAGGTCAGGACCTGCCAGAACAGGATGTTCAGAATTTCCTCTGGAAAGGTTATGAAGAACCCTGGTTGTAATAAATTGCAGAATAAAACTGCTTCCAGAAGTGCAATATGGAGAAACATGTTGAGAATCTTGGCTATCATAGGCTGTTCATCAAGTGTAGGGGAAATGCCAGCTCCTCGAATTTAAGAGATTGTATCATTTGTTGAAATTTCACTTACCTCACTTTCCCTTGGTTAGCAAACATTTGAATTTTGTGTCTCTGCATCGTTTTTACCATACAAATGTGAGAATTAAAATAAGAACAACTTTGTGTGACAAACACCTGCAGTCATCATGAGCAAGCAGTTCACACATGGTATTCACACAAGTATTCACACATGGGTAAACCTCGATCTCATAAAAAATGAAACATCTTCCATGTTAGTGCTGAAATGGGTTAAGCCCCAAGCCAGAAGCAGTGTTTGCATTTTTACACATATAGTTCTTGCATGCAGTGCAGCTTCAGCCTGGGTCTCAGTAGCCTTTGAGACTCCCTGTGCAAACAGCGGGTACTGCTGGCTGGGAGGTAACACATCAGTAACTACAACCCCAAGTAGCAGCTTTCAAGAGGTTTCCAAACAAGCCCAGCACATATAAGCACAAGCACATCGCTGGATCTGCTGGGAACGCTGCCCTAGGAGTCTGTGACTCTTACTGATTCTCAGATAACTAAAGTTTTTATGTTAAGGCACCATCACTCACTCCTAGCAGTGTTGTACTTTGCAAATTACCCTCTTAGCAGGAGTGCCTGTGAAATTTGATAGTGCTCGGTGCTCAGTGGCAAAAGTGAGGATTTAACAGGTCAGTGGACTTTGTTTCTTCCTCTGTTTCTAAAAACATTACTGCGGTGTTGAAAACACATAAAAATATCCATCCCCATCTCTTCTTCCTGGTCTGAGACACAAAGAGCAGCTAGGATAGTCACTTAGGTATGTGACTGTGACCTAAGCAGCTGTGAATGTAAACACAGAAGTTTTCACTAGATGTTTGCCTAGTTCCCACTGTTCTGACTGCTGTGTAACCAGCTCTGCTGAATCCAGATAGTGAGATTTCTGTGAGGCACATGCCAGCTTGCCTAGCTTGTATTGCTGTCTTTGACACTAACTAGGTAGCATGTAAAATGCCCTGGAAAGATTGATTATTATGGGTCTAGCTTAACTATTGCTACCCCAATGCCACTTATACTTCCTTCTTTTGCACTGTGTTGCAGATTAGACTAACTTAGGAGAAGGGACCAGTGCTCTTTCAATTCACTCCCATGCTGAGAAATTGGTTCCAGGTTCATTGCTGTAAATTATTTATTAATTCATGTGATGATTCACTTGAAAATTATATTCATGTCTGACTACTGCATTTTAAGCCTAAATCACTCTCTTTTTCTATGGTAATCAAAATGAAGGGGAGTTTAATTGGGAATCTGGGAACCTAGACTTTTAGGGACCAAGATAGGTTTTTAGATGTTGTCATAAAATGTGAGCCCAGGAAGATGACCAGTTAGTGCCCATGTGGTTTGAAATGTTGGAAGGGGAAGCTACTACCCAGAAGGAAAAAACCTCGTTTGTCTCAAGGACTTAGGAAGTTGTTTGCTGGGGTTGGAAAAGCATGCATCGCCTCAGAAGACAAAGGTCTTGTTTTTGTCTTTTTTAATTACTTGGTTTTCCACAGTAAGTGATTCCATTTTCAAAATTGCCCTCAAAATAAGATAAAACTGAATTCTCTTAATAAATGTAAACAACATGCCAGCTTACTATTAAACCAGTTCGTAATGAATCCCTTGCTAATTATATACTGTGTCTTTTATAATTTGTGGTTTTACAGCCCACACAGCATGATCCATAGTTCTAATGAGTGGCTGTCAGCCCCATGGAGCAGAAGCATGTGGTTAGGCTCTTAATTGCCTAAGACAATTCAGCACTCTACACTGAATTCAAGGGATCACTGAGTTCTAGTTGCTGCTGGTCTTAAATCAGTCTTTTTCATCAAAAAAGGAGTATTTTCAGTTTTTTTAAAGTACTCTGCAGGAAATGGAATAATATAATCTGTATCATAGATATTCTTTTATAAGGTTTTTGGAAAGGCAAAGGACGAGTAAAAAGAAAGCTTTCTTCCAGGAGCCTCAGAGAAATGGCTGGGTAGAAAAATTTAACAGACCCCTGGAATATGGAGTAGGGAAATGCCATCTCTGCTACACAGCATGTGCCAGCAGTGTTCTTCTAAGGGTGCTGGATTTGGGGAGGGTGCTAAAGGCAGTGTGTTTTTAAGTGATTCCATATTTGGTGTTTGGACTGTTTATCATAATGGTGTGACCTTGTGTGCTGTGTATACATATCTTCAGCCTGATATTTTTATGACACTCCAAGGCTGTAACTGAGTGGGTGTTTCAGCTTCAATGAGTTCCAGTTTGTAATGGACTCTTAGGTTTTTTAACAAGTGAGATTAACCCACTTCATTCCATGTTCCATTCCCATAGCTGGGAGCTGAGAGGCACTTAAAGTGGCAGTTAATGAATTTGCTCACATGGAAGGCAGTACTTTCTGGCTCAGAAGAAGTCTGTACAGGTCTATGGTAGACCTGGATTTCTGGGACTGGGTAGGTTAAATGAGGAGTTGCATTTGCTGTGAGGAGGGAGCTTGTTCAGTCCTTCCATTAACATCTTACATATTGACGCATAATATAGATCATACTGATGAAGGGCAGGGCACTGCAGGAGGAGTTTGGTTTTCAGCTGGATTGAATTTAAATAAATAACTCTATGATGTATTTTATTGCAAAAAATTGAAGTATTTGTAAACAGAGATCTGCCAAAATTCTAAAATCAGTCTAAAGTGAGGCTTTGTTACAAAGCTTTAGAGCAGAAGAGATGCCTTTTGCAGTTTCTCTTTGCATCATTTCATCCTCAAGACCCCATCACAATAATGGTTACGTTATCTATTTCATTAGAGTGGGCTTATCCACCTCAGTGTTTTAGAAAGTACCATCCTTAGCATGCCCTGAGGTCAGGCAATGATATCCATGAGTTCACTACAAAGAGAAACCTTTGTTATCTCCCTTTTCATTCCCTGGAAGAGGTTTTGAGAGACAGTTCCAAGTGTGTCAACAAACTTGAGGTAGATGGACTTCAAAAACTGAGAAATAAATTGCATGGTCACCTTCTTAAGAAAGCAGGGTAACCTCTAGCAACCAGGTTTGTGGATGGTTTTGTGTAATTCCAAAAGCTGCTGGCCTCTAGGGCAGGTGTGTCCATTGGGAATATCAGCACAAGCAGTACGCCTCAACAACACCATCCATATGCCAAGGAATTGTAGAAGGAAGAGCATCTAATTTATCTGTCTTTTACCACTGTAGGATTGTTTCCTGTAGATCTGGAGATGTGTGGAAATATCTTGTTTATCATTACAAATACAGTATTCAAGTATCATCCATACAGAAAAGAAAGGCTACATCTCAGAAGACACATTAAAGCCAAGATTTCAGACCAGTCTGTTTGACTTGTAACATGCCAAATCATTCTTATTTTTTTTTCTCATGCACGTTTGATGGATAAAATTTATCCCATGCCTTTTGGACTCTCAGTATGTTTCTAAAGACCCTCGTAAGTGCTTCTTACTGGCTTATTTTAATGAGAAGAAAGTAGATTAAACCTCACTACCTGTTCAATTGAAAAACATCATTTGACAGAACAAAGTCTTCTAAAAGAATACTATCTGCCCATCTCTACTCAAGCACATACCAATCTGTGTGTTCTCTTTTGAGTAAGTAATGCACTTCTTCACCTCCTCTCTCTTTTTCCCCTCAGGGCTCACACTTGTTTCAATCGTCTGGACCTTCCCCCTTACCCATCATTCTCTATGTTATATGAAAAACTGTTGACAGCAGTAGAAGAGACAAGTACTTTTGGACTTGAGTGATACACAAACCACAGTGCCCAGCTCATTGGACTTTTGTGGATCTGTCTTCTCAAGGAATGAATGAACTTTTGTGTTGGATTTCCTAGAGGAAAATTGTGTCATGGTGCAATTGAAATAATGAGGTTCTACAAAGGAGCTTGTGAAGCAGTTAAAAGCATTGTGGTCATGGCAGAATTCTCGACATGAAACTAGAGTGTGCCTGGTGTGCAGGGAAAGCCAAGTCTTGCAATCCATGGGGTTTTGGGATGGCTACATTTCTTAAGTTTATGTTCTGAGCAAACCAGAAACGTGATGCCATGTTGTGATCCATCTGGCTACTGCAAAACTGACATGTACCCAAGGACTGGATTTCATCAAAGTTGTTGAATAGAAAATTCAAATCAAAATGTGAAATCATTCAGTCTCTTACCTACCCAGTAAATTATCAAAAAGCATACAACTGAACTTTTATAAATTCTTTTTTTTTTTTTAATTCATGAAGGTACATTACTTTATGCCATATGTTATAACAGCATATCCAACACTTGCTTTGCCTAAGACTACGAGTACCTGCATGGGGAACACCATAGAGCTCGAGTTCCTGAGGCAGAAGTGAGTTGGAAGGAAAATCAGCAGCAAAGGATGTAACAACGGCTTGTGCAGTGAGGAGGTTTGTGGAAATGCGTATGCCAGTGGTGTGTATGACAAAATATGAGCTGTTACAATGAACTTAATAACTTAATAAGACTGATTTTATGCTTTATACTGCATGGAAACTATTTTAAGAAGAAACTAGCAATTTATCACAGCATATCAGGAAAAAACCCTAACACAGTGACTTCTGTTTATTTTTATAGGTTCATTATATTATGTTTCTTAGAGTGTAAACAGGAAACAAGCAAACAAAAGTGTTATTTCTGTTTTGTCACTTTCCATGCTTGAACAGACATTCTGCTAGTGTTTATTCTTTAAGCACTCTCCAGGGAAAAAATGCCTTTTATTTTTATAACAGTAAAAAAACTCCCGAAAATATTTTGCACTGAATGTACCAAAGTTGAAGGGACATTATGATCTGACTGATAGCAAATTGCATCACTATCAAATATCTATAAAAATGCTTAGGAACCAGGCTTTCTTCACAGTGCCATGTCTATAGATATCAGGACTGTGCACATAAGTAATAATTTTATAATACTATATGTGATATTGTAATATGCATTTATTTTAAATGCATCTGGGTCATTTTTCATGCATTGGATAACTTAATGCAGTGGAATTTAATACAGATATTTCATATGCTCCCCACAACTTTTTATTTGTACAGCACTGTAAAACACTAGTTCATTTGGAAAACCATGAATAACTTCTTTAAGGTGAGCCACTGGTCATAATGCCACTGTCCTGTATCAGTGAACACCTACAAGATGTAAACTATTCGTAGTGTCCAAGCTTGCATTTTCACTGATAAATAGTTTTCTTATCAAATGTTATTTGAAGCAGTTTCTATGGCATATCAAACACTGCATGGGCACCAATTTCTTTATGCTTAATTTTGCTGAAATACACAAGGCTTGCTCGCTTCTGTTTTTGGTACTTTTCCTCCAGATGGTTTTGTGGAACACTTGTGCAGCTGTGCCCCATTTCTTGCACAGCTGCTGTCACACACTGCATCCACCACATTTTACAACGGCAGGAGTTGCGCTTGGATACTGGATGACAAGAGCGCGAATCCAGCTCTGTGCTAGCCCTTTTGCACAGCAGCATTTTCCCTGTTCTGTGGGAAAAGTAGCTTTTGAAGTAACCTTCTCACTTTGGAGGCTCTTGAAGGGGCATCTGAGGGAGGTGTCCTGCTTGTTCTGGTGGGAGGTTTTTTCCAGCGGAGGCAACTGTCCCTGGAGATGTCATCAGCAGAGACTGCCAGTCCTCCCTCCGAGGCAGAAGGCAGCTGCAGCTGTGGTGGTGACTGAGGAAACCCTTCAGACTTACTGAGGAAATGTCACATGTGCAAAGGAAAAGCAAAATCAGGGGGAAAGCATTCTTTTATTTCAAGAATAATTGAGCTTCTGCATGACATCTGGGACTCTCTTAAGTAACTTAGGTTTTCTTAGGCTACTTCTGGCTGGTATGAAGTAGCAAAGAAAAATCCAAACACATCACCCCGTTTCTACATGTATATTTATCAGTCTTTGCTAAGATTGCATGCCATGGGTCCTAATGCACATCTTTTTTTCAGCACATGAATGAGCAGTAGGCAAACTGACTTTTCAGCAGGTCACTCCAGCATGGCTCATGTTTCATGGGATCCATTCACTGAGTAGCTGAAATTCTGGCACTCAGAGCAGAATGCAACTTCTGATTGGTTGAAGGACTGCAGAATTTTCATTTTGCAATACTGTGTTATCTGTGGTCTTTAAAAAGAGATTTCCCAGGTGGAAACTGTATCTACAAGTTTTGAACCAATTACTCTTTGGAATGAAAAGTTTAAATATTTGGCACAAAGTAAGTTTATACTAGTCTGCCTTTTAAGTTATGCTTTTGTACAAAACGAAAACAATAAATGCATCTTGTCAATTTTTATTTAAATATATCTACTGCACCCATTTGTTCTGTATTTATGCATGTAAAAATAATTGAAATCAGCCATGATAATCAGATGTTCTGTAAAGATGTGACAGGGTCATGAGTGGGGCAGCTGTCAGTTAGAAAACAGATAAATTAAAAAAAAAAAAAAAAATCCAGAATCTTTGTAGCCCTAAAGCCAAGAGAGACTAAGGAGAAGTTGCTGCTTCCTCCTGTGCTGCCAGCATGGCCCGGGGGACTCTAGAAAAGTGCTGTGTGAAGGTTGAGGTGTCAGCTGGGTACAGCTCCCTGTGCTGCCTCGAGCACTTGGCTCTTTGTGAAGGTGTAAGTGATGCTGCTGCTCTGAAAGGATTAGCAAGGAGGGACTATAGGAAAGGAAGCCTGAGCTTAGTCAAATACCCACATCTCCTGGCAACTGCTTGGAATGTTCTCCCTTCGGCTTCGCAGTTCCCATTAAATGTGTCCCAAGGGAAAGCCAGCTTTCATGTCCTGCAGCTGACTGCAGCAGGCACCACGATGCTATGACACAGTGTAGCAGGGATGAGGGTCCACACAGACCAAGGCTGGGGAGCCTTTCCAAAGCTTTATGTTCTTGGAGCTTTTCCAGATGGTGCTAAGGAGGTTTGCATTTAGGAAGGAAAAAAGTAGACAGAAGAATCCCTTCAGCCAGTGACAACTCATACTAACTGAACCTGCAGCATCTCCATCACACAGAGGCTGGCAGGGAAGGTCCCTGCAGGAATTTAAGTGAGGTGCCCATGTTTCCTGCTCTGCTGGGAAGTGGAGCCACACATCAGCAGCCAAAAAGCAGCTCCCAGGTCACTGCAGGCTGGCAGCAGTGGCCTCTGTCCCCCACATGCCAGGGCAGGCCCCTCTCCCCAGGTCCCAGCATCCCAGCCCAGCAGAGGTGTGCTTTGCTCACCTGGCACTGCTGGCAGTCAGGTTATAGCCAGAGCACTCCTAAATACACCAGAAAACTTGGAATCAATGAACTTGTGCAGTGTGGCACCTGCTGTAGCAAGCACCCATTGAGAGTCTGCAGGCCAGCAGCAGTGAGGGGAGTGGTGCCTTTGCCCACAGCAGCAGGGCACAGCCATCTGCCACCTTTGTCACACTGCCAGCAGCACCTGGCAGGGCAGGACAGGAAAGCCTTTCAATCCAGACCTTTTTCCTCACCCCCTCCCTGCCTGCTCTTTTTCCTTGGAATTCATCAAATATTTGCCTCTTGCTTTTAAACATAATTTTCATTATCCTGTACTGACCTTACCATAAAAAAATGTTAATATGGCTTAGAGAGTATGTGGGGTGAACTCTTCTGCATTCCCAGGCACACCTGCTCATTGGCACCACATGAGCTCCACATGGCAGCAGCAGCCCTGGGTCACACGGGGGATGGGGAATAGCTGTAATCTTCTGGGAACTGAAAATCTAGGCAGCAGTGCCCTGGCAGGACATCACACAAAGCTTCTGGTAGGAGTTGGACTGGCAGAGCACTGGACTGGTAGTTTGCTCAGTTTAAAATTATAGGAAAGAGAAGAGGTTTGTGGTTTCTTATGTATTTTTAATCCTTTAGAAATTCTGAAGTTAAAAAAAAATTCCTTCTGAAGTATTTGCAATGGTATCATCTGGTTGTTAAATGTAATCTCAGCAGTATTAATTGCAGATGTTTACTGAGTTTCTGCAGTGGTAGCTGCAGAGTTTTATGGAGCTGCTTGAAGCACGCTGTCTCTGGATTGAGGGAATCCCTGTTCACAGCAGGGAAACTTCAGCAGCTGTGTTTGAATGGCCAGTGTAAGTTCATTTCCCATAGCATAACGCAAGTTACTTCTTTTCAGTGAATGACACTTATCTGCATTAAGTTACACTAATAGTGTTGTTTTTCCTGCTACTTTTTTTATGGGGAGAGTTAATATATTCCTGTTAGCACTAATGGGAATTGAGCAGAAGGTTGATCTCCAGTCATAAGATTGCAGATGTAGCTTTCCTCTACCATTGTTTCCCCTTCTCATCCTTTTCTCTCTGGGCAAACAATTGAACTCCAAGCAAAATTTCAGAAGAATTACTCGTAGCTGGCTTCATAAACTGTTTGTGTTTTGGCTCAATTATGTGCTATAAAACAGAACTGCAGAAATGCAGTTGAGTGGCTCATTAGTTTAAGTAAAAAATTCTTTACAATTTTGATAGTGCAACGACATGGCTGCTGTTGGACTAGTTTAACCTTTTGCCTAAATATTTTACAATAAAAATTTTTGGAGGTTGAAGTTGAAATTACTTGTTTGCTGGAAGGCTAAATATATGTTAGGTAAATAGCAGAGGAAAAGAATAACTTTACTGTAAAGGCAGTATAACCCACTTCAGTTAGCAGTATGCAGAATTACAGCACTGACTCTCCAAACACAGCATTTTCACTGTGAAAGATGGTTTATATTTTGCATGTCTTCTAAATAGACCATGAACTTAATAGTGCTTCTGTTCAGCTTTAGACTGACTAATTTTGGCACTAGGCTTCTACTGTTTGGGATGTTCATTGCTATGAAATGTTTTTACTTAAACATTTTTAGTATTTTTACTAAATATTTTCCTTTAGGACTTTACTTCATAGGCTTTGCTCAGAGACATATTACACTGTAGGTATTTTAAGGTAAAATCATGATTATTTGATAATTCTGTTTTGTATGACTGACCTTCTGGCCACTGTTTAGAAAGGTTCCTCCTGATTTTTGGTAAAAGGATGACAGTCAAGGACTCCTGGAATGGTTACGATCCATTGAAATGTCTGTATGTATTCGAAATGCATTTAAAAATACCTCCTGAGGACTGTGTGAAATAATTGCTACACTCATTGATTAGCCCCTTTCTAAGTCTCTATTTCAAAATTTGAACTTGTTTCCTTTCAGATTACATTGCAGAATAATTACACTAAAATTTTAACTAGAGATGTATTCTGACAAATTCTCAAAGCTATGATGTTAAAGGGAGCCGAACTATGCTGCTCTCAATCCTTTCACCCGTTAAAAAACTCCTGAATAATGAAACTTTATCTTTTGGGTTTCAGTTGTTTATTGTTTTCAGAACTTTGAGAAGCTTCTCATTCAGCCGTGTTAGAAAAAGCCTTGCCTACTTCGAGGCTTTTGTTAAGCACTCAGGAGGTATATTGTTCAACTAATTTAACATCCTTTTGTGCTGACATCAATTAGCTTTTAAATGTATAGACCTACAGAACTCCACAGGAGTCTGGTCTGCCTTATTCTGGGCTGCCTTCCAAAGCCATCCATCCTGCCCCTTTTGATTGCACATAATCCTACAATCACCCAGAGACAATTGCTGACCACCTACACTGACTGTAGCTGTTGTATCACAGTAAGACTCTGGGTTTGGGTTTGCTTTCAAAAGCAGCTCCCTCAATCCAGAGTCGACAAGATGACTGTTACTTTGACATCAAGACTGAGCTGTTCAATAAAAATAGTTATAAAAGTGGTTTTGAAAATAATTGATTAGATATCCAAGGCTAAAATGTCTTTTGGTTTTGTAAAATTAATGAGGCTGGGGATTTTGCTTGCAGTGTTTTATATTGCCAGAATTTGTGGGCCCCATGGGCTGCCCCAGGCTGTTGGCCAGGTGGGTGCAGAGCCTTTGCAGTGAGGCAGGTGATGCTGATCCAGAAATCACAGCAGCAGGAGATCTGTTCCTGTATTGAGCACTGTGCCTTCCACAGCTGGAGGCTTTCTCATGCAGCCCTTGAGCTGGGTTCTTCCCAAAAGCTCGTTCTATCTGTGATGCCTGCTACTTGCAATACAAGCAGCTCGTGACACACTCCACTGATTACTCAACATCTTTCCTTTTAAAGGAGGATTACACTTTTCTTAGTTAGAAATGCCCATCCAGCAGTATAAGGCCAATAAAAGAGGATTTTGCTGAGACATCATATTTGATTGCCATGCTGACAGCAGTCAGACATTGGAGCTCACTAATTTTAAAGTAGATTACTGTATGAATAAGGAAATAAAACTTGGAAGCCTCATAAATAATTCCAAGAAGGAATGTAATTGTAGGTGCTGTTATGATAAGACAGGGCAGTTCCATGCAGCACACAAGATACAGCCATGGAGGAGTGCTGGAGTGAGGACAAGTCTGAGAGCAGGCACAGAAAAAGGACTGCACTTCGAGAGTAGGGAGCAGGACAGTGAGCTGTGATGAGCCCTGGGATATAAAACAGGATACTTCCTGCTTGAAAATTAGGCTATGATAATGCACCTAGGAAAAAAATGACTGTTCATCCTGAAATACATTGGTGTTACTGCAACTGCAGGGCATGCTTTAACTGATTATTAGCTTTTGAAAATCTAAGTACACAATCAGAAAACTTACTTCTACGTGGTTTGGCTTTTTTGTTTTGTTTTAATGAGACTGGATTGTTTTTTTATTTGGGCCATTTTCAGGAAAACAAAGGCTTTTAAATAAGGGTGGTGTCTGGAAGTGGTTTTTTATTTGTACAAGTAATGACCATTTATTATTATCTGCATTTGGCAAGGGATACCACTTCTGATAAAAGCTTAAATCATCACAACCAATGGTGACTTTCCTTTTCAATGTGATGGGCCAAATCCCTAATGTTTAGATGTGTCAAAATGCAGATTTTGGGTTTTTTTAAGATACTTGATATTTGCATTATGGTTGTGTAAGAACGATAATGCAAATATCCACATGCATGTCCATTTTCAAAGCTTACTTAGGTAATTGAGAACATTCTAATTACCCTAGGTAGCTTTAGCCAAGCAGATGCAAGTCTTGATTCCATTCACACTCTAATGATATTATAAAAAAAAAATACTGTGTAAGAGGGTGGGAGGCTTTCATGATGGGTTTCTGTACCTAAAAATTGACGTGTTTTTTTTTTACCTGAGACAAGACTATTGAATGATTCAATATGAGAGTAAAAATAATTCCTTGTGAGTTTTCTTCTGCAACATGGTTACTGAGATGGTAGGAGTTTTATATAAACTTGAAGTCCTAAATGAGAAGACAGCTCCCGTGTTGAACCATACTGGTTCAATAGTTCCATGCAGTAGGACATTTTTCTGCAATGAGTCCGCAACACTCAGGAGACTGCTGTTTATTATCAGCATTGCAGGGAGGAGGAGAATTATGATAATATTAAATACATAAATCACATTTGGAGGATGCTTTTTCTTTGCACGCTGTTTTTTCTGGGAATGATGTAGCCTTGAGGGCATCCATGAATGCTGATCAGCAAGGCTGCTTTTTGAATAATTGACTGAACATTTGTACTTGTAAGGGCTGGTACGGTATGGGAAAGGGAGATCTTTAGAGGAAAAGAAGGTAATGAGGGATGTGGTGTGGAATACTGCTACCCCCAAGTCAGTTGATGTTCCTGCCCTTGCTAGGTTACAGTTTGGGTTATTCAGCATGTTTGAAAGTGTGTAGAGTTTTACAAGTTTTGTAGTGGGGATGCAGGCATCCAGAATCTTAACAGGATTATAGGTGCATCTTCCTCATTTTTGACAATTACTTGATATAATTTTATACCAAGTTCTTTGTTTTTAAAGAATTTCAGGCACTAAGAATACAGAGTGCATATTTATTTCTAAGCTTTAAGTAGAACACGGTGTATTTTTTAATCCTTTCCATACTTTTCAGTTAAGTGTTCACAAGACTGTATATCAAATACAATTCCAAGTTTTTCTATCTTTCTACAAGCCAGTTTTAAGTTTCATCTGAATTTGGTACATGACTTTCACAAAACACTAAATGGGGAATACCTGCTTCAAGCATTAACATGGTTTCCCTCCTTTTCCCTCTTTACATTGCATTACATTTCAGGATTTTTTTCTTCCAGGCAGAGAGAACAGATAGAAAATGTGTTGAGTGTGTTACAGGGGCACACAATGTGTGTCATTGTGCCTGGCTTCGAGGAATGTACTGTAATATTTGACTGCTCACAGATTTACATAATTTGAATACAGGACTGTTGTGTTGTATTCCCTGTTACTCAAAAGCATTTGGGGAAAAGAATTTTCTGTGTATAATTTTATTTTCATACTGATCTCTATTTTGTTTAAGACCATGTCTCATCATGAAATCACTTAAGTAAAATAAATCTTCTTACAAAATTCACTTTGTAAAACATCTCTTTTATTGTGCCTCTGAACATATCGTAACATCCTTTTTGAAGTGAGTACCTTTAGATCATTCTGTCTTTTGCAGCATTTAAAAACTTTTAGAGAAACTACAAGATACTTTTTCTGATACCTACTTTGCTCAGTGGTTTCTGGTGGCCTGTGGAGTCAGGCATATTACAAATCATGATTTTGGAAGTGGGGAAATTAAGGATTCTGCAGCCATATGCAACGTAATTTGAATAAGCTACATATGAAAAAAAAAAAACCACCTTATGACAAACAAACACACAAACACATCACAGCAAACACATTGGAGAGACCTGGGCCTCGTGGAAGAGCCTCTGCTTTTGAATGGAGCATCAGAGCTGGCAGCGACATACTTCCCAGCAGTGGCTGTAACACAGGAAAGCTCTCTTTTTCACAGGGGGAGTTAAATTCTGTTGTCTTTTATAAAAGTCAGTGGCCCCCACCAAATATTTCCTTCTTCTTTTCTAAGAGATGGTAGTGGTTAGAATGAAAGAAACTGGTCTTTAATCAGCTCTTAGGCAAGGGTTCTCCCCACCACAGCACAGCCTGAGGAGAATGGTTAAATGGCAACTTGTCACTTCTCCTGCGTGCTACACAAACTGTTTGGAGAATCTGATAGTGAAATGATATTTCCACTTTTAAAAACCTTTTTCTAGAAGGTGATTTTGCATTCTCTTGCTGCTACTCGAGATGTGGTGCAAGCTAACCTGAGTCATTGAAGGAGAGCTGCTGTGGGAAGAGGCAAGGCTTTGGGACTGGAGCCCTTTCAGAATCTGTTCTCTGTCATTCCTGATGTCAGACTTAGAAGATATTTTCATCCAGGTCACTGATTACTGATGCCACGTAGTGCACAATCACTCACTTTCCCTCAGTGTAAACACTGGAGTTGGCCTGGAGCTCGTGCTGGGTGACACTGAGGCAGCTGTGGGAAGCAGTGCCTGGTGGAATCCAGAGACTTCCCACTACATTGAGGAATGCCTTGTGTGAGAAGGTGGTGCAGAGATTCTAGTATGGGGGGAATCAGATTTTTTAAAAATTACCTATATTAAATAAAAACTAATTGGAGAAGGCTCAGACGCTTTGAGCTTCCAGCTGTGAAGCTCTTAATGTTGTGTGCTTGTCCCCACTGTCAGTGACAGTTCCCTGCTGAGAAGGGTAGGCTGCCATCTCTTCAAACATCACCAGCCCGGGACAGACCTGAGCTGAAACCAGCATTCCTTGAGGGAGCTGAGCTTTTCCACAAGGCTGGCTCCTTAGAACACCTGTGCCTCTGATCACCGGGGGCTGTGCATCACAGCTGTGCTAAATGGCTGCTGATCAAGTGGAAATAGTTCTTTCATGAAAGCCTCTAAAGGCTGAAAAGAGCCAGCTTTGTAATGGATCAATAATCAAGGTAAGCCAGAGAAGAAGTAACTAAGAATGGGAGTTATGTAGCAAACACCTTTAATTGCTATTTTTTAATTATCCTTAAGACCAGGTGTATACATTAGGAATAATAATAGTTTGTGATCCTGTACTGTTGTGACCTTCAGCCTACCTATTCCCCTCCTCCACCTTTGTTTGTCTGTCTCAGTTATGGTGTATCTAAGTAAAATTCCAAAGTCCTCAGGGTGGAGTCCTGTCAATTATACCCTTCTCTAAGTGCCATTCATGTTTCCATGGCATTATAGAAACAGATAACCAAGAGTACAATAACATGCATGTCATGAAGCATTTTTTGGTATTTAATTGTTTTCCAAAACTTAAAGGGAGAGTAGAGCAAATACTGAAGAGCATCAGTAAAGACAAAAAAATCAACTAAGGAGACAAACATAAGCACTGTCATTTACTTCTTGGCACCACGTGCTATAATAACCTAAAACATCTTAATTGTGGGCATCATTTAAATTTACTCTGTGGCTCATTTGGTATGTTTGGAATGCTGCCTGCTTTTCATACTGCACAAAGAGCACTTCTCAACAAAACCTATCCTGTCCACATGTTGTATTTTTATTTGACAGATGTATTTGAAATCATGTTATAATCAAGAAAGTGTACGATCTGGAACCCTGCAGAGATGGTGGAACTCTGTGGGAGAGAGTAAAGATTTTGGACTGCTTTTGTCAAAAATATCCACAGCTCAAAGTGCTAAAAAGCCAGATGGCATTTCAAGCAAGCAGGAGTTACATGTTTTCAGCAGGTATGTCAGGGTGCCAGCTACATGGTGTGACATATTCTAGACTCTTCAAGAATGCTTTCTGCTTTCTTATCTTCATTTATGTTACTTTCATCTTAATGCAAGCCTTGCTGTGACTGCATGACTTAGGCACTGTAATAAACACAGCAATTACCCATTTCACTGGCAGTGCCATGGCACAAACAGAATTAACCCAGTAACTCTAATGGTGCACTGCTGAAATTAAATACACAGCTCTAAAACTCTTATGCTGCATTACTATTACTGCCTTCGTGACAAATGTATTACAGAACGGATGTTTGCAAATTTCTAACTTGTTGGATTGCTTCAGAGGAAATCAATTTGACAAACAAATTGCAACTATTTTAGAACTCTTTCTAACTTCAACTTATTTCTGAACCATGCTTTAGGCTACTTTGAGTCCTTGGAAAGAGCCTTTGAAACCACAGGTTGGTCTTTTAACTATTTTTTTTGGTGGGCTTCTCACGAGGCTCTGAAGACCCTGTGTCCACTTGCATGCGTGACTAAGAGATTGTCAAACGCGCTCCGTGCGAGCCGTGTCTTACACAGAAGCACTGAAAGCGCTCTGTTGGCGGCAGCTGTGGCTGAGAACTGCTTTCTGGCTCGCTTTTTAACTGGACTGGGCCGCTGCTCGCTGCTGTGGTCGCTGAGCCTTCGCGGCCGCGTCACTCGCACGGCGGCAGCGGCGGCGGGGCCCGCACGGCGCCTCTGTCCCCGTGGCTCTGTCCCCGTGGCTCTGTCCCCGCGGCTCTGTCCCCGTGGCTCTGTCCCCGCCGCTGCGGCTTTTCCCCGCCACGTCCCGCACCAGGACGGAGCGGAAGCGCCGCAGGCGCGGCTCAGGTCCCCGGCTCCCCACCGCGGGGGGATGCACGGGACGCGTCCTGCACCGGGACCTGCCCGCGCACCTGCCCCGCTGCCTCGGCCGTTCCCCGCTGCTCCAGCGCTCGGGGACGCAGCGGACGCACCGAGGAGCCTTCGCTGCCACAGCAGCGGGACCGGGACGCGCCATCGGTGCCTTGTGGCCCGAAGCGGCGCACCCCACGAGGTGCGGACAGGAGCGCCCCGAGCCCCGGCACCCCCGCACGCCCAGCTCCCTCACGGCCGGGCCGGGCCCGCGGCGCGGGCGGGCGGCACCTGCTGTGGGGGCCGGGCAGCCGGCAGGGGGCGCTGCCCGCGCGGAGGGCGCTCCCGCCAATCGCCGGGCTTCTGGGCGCCGGGGCTGGCCGCGGATTGGTTGTTGTGCCGGGTGGGCGGGGCCTGGCACTCGCGCCGCTGGGACAGCCGCTCCCCCCGGGTTGCGCCTTTCAAACGCCGAGAGACGGCGAGAGAGCGGCAGCGGGGCCGTGAGGGACGGCGGGCGGCGGCCAGCGGTGAGTGTGCCCGGCCGGGGGGGAGCGGGCACTGTGCCCGGCCGGGGGGCTGCTGTGCTGTTCTGCTGGCTGGGCGCGGTGGAAGCCCCGCGCTGCCTTCCCGCCCGGTGCCGGGTCGTGCCGGTGGCAGCGCGGGGGTGCCTGTGAGGGGAGTCGGGGCTGTCCCGCGGGGGCCGGGCCGGGTCCCACCCGGCCGCTGCCGCCCTCCGTGGTCTTTCGCTGCCAAACATCTTCCTGGCCCGGACCAGGGACTCGACGTCTTTAGAAAAGGCTAAAGGAGCTGACTTTTTTCCCGGTTAAACTTCCCTAGTTAGTGGGAAGCCTTTTCTTCCCCCATAGCTAGTTGAATCTCATTCTCCTGAGTAGATTACGTGTTTCTTGTTGGGTTTCTGCCTGCTATGGGTATGTGTTCTTCTCTGTTCTTGATGATACTGGGCTAAAAAAAGGAGATGTGGTGTCTTACCAGAGAAACAATGTCAAGGCAACGTGAGGCAGAAGTTCTCCTTCTATACGAATGATCATGGAAAATGAAAGCTTACGTAATAAGCTCGATAATGGTAATAAATTTGATATCACTCAATCAGTGAGGCCAGTTATTGAACACAAATGGTTTTCTGCTGAAGTACAGCAGGAAGATACAGTTTAGGAGTTAAAGTTATCGAGTGAGCACAGCCCTAAAATTACACAGTCATGTAAAATTTCAGACATCAAAATCATCCTCTTAAATGGTAAACTGTCATATAATGGGGGGAGAAGGAATGCTTGCTTGTTACAGAGTGAGTCAAAGTCTTGTGTATTAGATTGTATTGTGATCTTTACATAATTTCTTAAAGAAGCTATTTCCTGCATATCAGATGATACTTTGAAGATATTTTTAAACTGTGTCATTTGGGTCTTTTTTCCTGTTAAATTATGTACAATGATTTGAATCTAAAATAGTTCTGATATGAATATCCATGTTCCATCCCACATGGGAATGTGAACAATGCTGGATTGTACTGGGTTACATTTGGATCATAACTAGTTCGAGTGCTCCCCCAGAAGTGTGTGACAGTGCATTTCTCTCATTTAAACTGCAAGTGTATTTTTGTGAGTTTGCTAACTGTCTCTGAATTGCAATTTGCCTTATTTTTTTTCTTTCACTAATAAAGGTAAACCTGCTCTTTGACTTAAAGAAGCCATCAATTACTACTTCTGGTATCCTTCAGTAACCTTTTTCTGCTTTGCTTTTGCATTTCACCTGAAGAGATGCTTCAGGCCTATAAATGTGAATACCAAACCCCAGTATTTTTATTTGGTTTGGTTTTGTTGGTTTTTTTTTTTTTTTCACTGTAGTAGAAATGATGTGGGTGGGTGCATCTTCATAATGTACTGTTCTACTGGTTTATTAAGGTAATTTAATCAGGATTACTACATCATTTGATTCTAAATGATCTGAACTTGCAAAGAGGACGTTGTCCATTCATGCTTCTCTCTGACAATTAACTTGGCCTTAAAAAGGAAACTTGGAGGAGCTATGAGTGAGCCTAATAACAAATGTGAATATTCCCACTGGGAAAAGAGCTCCACCTTGTTCTGTTGTTACCTATTCCTGCTGTGTTGCAGTTAACAAACAGGAAGGAGTTTTGGTAAATTCCCCCACAAATATCTGTTAAAAGTGTAAACTTAAAGGAAGTGTGGAACTTACCCAGAATCCAGGGAAGAGTTTCAGAATGATTAAGAAAAGGTGCATCTCATTAATACTTAAGTAGCTATTAGCATTTTTATTAGATCTAAAGCTTATCCCTAGTATCTTCTGGATATGCTCCTGGGAGAAAAAAAACCCTCCAACTTATCTTGAGTGTTTACATTATTAAATTATCATGTCTTGATTAGTATTCCTTTCAGGTTTTATTTTTACAGTGATTAAATGTGTTGTTTTCAGGCTGCTACTGAACAAAGTTCTGGCTATTTTACTTTTATAGCCCTAAACTCACAATATTTGTATACTTTCCTGTGCTGTAACTATGGAATTTCCAAAACTCTTAATTGTTTTGCTTCAGCAGGTGGCTGGTATTAGAGAGAGGCCTGCTCCTGACAATGTCGAGGAGAAAGCTGGAGAATAAAAGCCTTTCTGGCTTGTTGGCCACATCTCTGCACACACCAATCAAGGCAGAAAACTTCTACAATTTTTATATGCTTGAATCAAAAGAGCTAGGAAGGTAAGATTATTCCTATTTATTTTATTTGAGCAAGAGGAATTTCTGCTGCAAGAAAATTCTCTGTACAATGAAGCAAACCTTTATGGTAGCAGATGGAGAATGAAGTATGCCCCTCTCCTTCCCTGCCCCCTCCTTTGCATCACAGTGGGTTCTTTAGGGACAGGGAAGCATAAGCTGCCAGCCTATTCCACGTCAGAGAGATCTGGAGGGTTTTCATAGGCATGTAGATTTGGGATTATCTTCCTTTCCCTGCCACACAGATTCCAGGGGCATGGCCTAAACAAGAGATGACATAGGGTGATACTGTAAGAAAAAGAATTAGGATTTTGAGTTGGTTGTTCCAGGTGTTTGGGAGAGTTTTCTGAAATTCAAAAAACAAAGACCTTTTCTCTCCCCTTCCCAGCCTCAAGCAGTTAGACTGAGCTTCAAACAAGTTGCTGTTTCAGAGCAGTTTGGCAGCCTGCTTCCCTTGCTCTTGTTTGCAACAGTAAAATAGGAAATAAAATAACAAAGCACCCAAACCCTTGGCATTTATGACACTGTTTCAGACATACAAGTGAATGTGTGTTTTGAAATCACTGGGTTAATTCATACCTGGAAAATACTCAGTGGATTGGGTGTAAAGCCATGCAAACATGACGCTGTGATGTGTGTCTGAGCTCCCTGAACAGGAGGGTGCTGGGTCAGTCTCACAGCTGTGCCTGCTGTGCTGCATAAGGATCCTTTGCACCTGCAGCTCCTTCTGTCAGCAGAGATGCTTTTCTGCAAGTGGTTTGTGAGCTCTTCAGCCTTCATTGTTCTCTTGGGTTTTTTTTCTATTTTTCTAGCATGTGCTTTTTATCTGGTACACTTTTATAGAAGTGCACATTGCAGCCCATAACTTTCTTCTTTTCTTAACTTTTGTCAGCTCTGCTTTTGAATTCTAAGCTCTACAGAAGCAGTTTATATGCAGCACCCTCTAGAACTCAGGTATTGTTCCAACGCTGGATTTTCAGACTCTACATACTTGTGAGATGGTATCTAAAGCAAACAGAAGTGTAGATTTTATGTGAATTCCTGAACAGAGTTTTTAATTTTTTCTGTGCATGCAAAACCAGGCGTAACAAAGTAAGTGCCAAAACGCAAAGAAAACAGAAGCAGGATTCTGTTTCACAAACAAATTTGTGATTTCTCCTGGCCTAACTACATGTGTATTTTTTCATGGTTTTATGTGTATAAATGCTTTTTAAGTGATATAAAATCCATTTTTTCTTGTAACCTCTCTAAAGTATTCAATATGCTTTAATTTTCACTTGCAGTTTTCTTTTTCCTCTTGAGATTATGTAGTAAATAGTTCTCTTGTTCTCTGCTTAAGCTTCCCAAGCCCCATTTCTTCCTCCCACACCCTTATCTGTTGGGTCCTTTGGTATTTAAGACACTGACTCATGAAGCTGGCAGGTTAGGTTCTGTTTAGTGGGTTAAGTAGTTCTGTCCCTGGTGTGTGCATGGCTTGGCTTCTTTTGAAGTAGTTAAATTTCTGTGGTTTCTGAGCTGAGATATGAAAACATCCTGAAATCAGTTTTTCTTGTAGAGCTGGGCTGTGAAGGGGGATGGTTGCGCAGGCGAGGAGTGGGAACTGCTTCGCTTGCGTCAGTGCAGCACTTCCGAGCTGACTTTTTTTGTGTTTCTGGAGCAATTTCCACAGCTCTAAAAGACCTTTTTGTCTTATTTTTTTGCCTTAATTTTTGCCTTAATTGGCACGCTACTAATAAACAAGTGGAAATTCTTACATCTCAGATCTGGAGGTATCACTGACCCTGTTAAACCCACAGGAATCAGAGGGAAGATATGCCAGAACTACAGGGGAAGATCGTGCTGTTCTCATGAAACTGAACTGGTTCCCCTTTGTT
The DNA here is from genome assembly GCF_026979565.1 of Vidua chalybeata. Taxonomy (NCBI): domain Eukaryota; kingdom Metazoa; phylum Chordata; class Aves; order Passeriformes; family Viduidae; genus Vidua; species Vidua chalybeata. The sequence continues at coordinate 10,562,180 of NC_071536.1, read as the reverse complement.
AATTTTAGAGACAATTTGGTGGCTGGCAGGGTTGATGTGATGCTAAAAAGAGAATGTGAGCTGGAGAGGGGAGTGTTTTCAACTTGTGTATATTATAAAATTGAGCTCAGTAACTTCAAGTGCTCTGCAATAATAAGCTGGTTAACAATTGGGAAAGAACGTGGCCGTTTCAGGCTTACAAATAGTTGCTAAGGTGAAGAGTGTGCATGTATCAGACTAAATAACTTTCACCTCTAAAGTTTAGGGCTTTCAAAAAAGGGTAGAGAAAAGCTACAGCTAATTGATGTTGAAATAAATGATGACAGAAGGCCTGTTTTGTTAAATTTATTTTTAAGTTATAGCAGTATGATTCAAAGTCATCTTTAAACATTTAATAATTTAGGCACGTTTATGCAGTTATTTGCAAATGAAAATTGATTTTTTGCATGAGATGCTCTGTTTTGATCCCTGTTTTGATTAAATACTGAAGTATATATATATTTTTTTAAATACTTTTTTTAAAAGAAATGTTCCTTTTAAACACTGGTATTTTTGCACCAGAAAAAAGGCAAAGCCTGCAAGGCAATGTGGTATTTTCTACTAAAGAAGCTAATTTAGTTTAAAGAACACAGCTCAGATAGCTCATTCTGAGCTGTTCATTATGTTTGTCCTTAGTATGCTCTGGTAACAAAAAACACGGGTGGACAGGCTCATTTTGAAGAGATAAATGTAGGTTGTGCACTTTGTACATAGCTTGATACTGTTTTAGGAACTTTACTCACAGTTCATTGCAGTCTTTCAAGTTGTTTTTTTTGTAAATAAAGTTTCTTTAAATAAATATATTTTTTGTAAATAAGGTTTCTCTTTACAATTTGAAAACACTTTGCATATATGCAACCAGGCATTTCTGGGAATGTAATATTAGTAACTATAATTTTTTTTTTCAGGAGTTTATAACTTGGCTTAAAAAACCTGCATTTTTTTCCTCCTAATTTTTTCAAAGATCGGCTTGGTGTTTTAACTACAGCATGTGGTTTTCTTCTAAAAACATTTCTTTGCCAAAATATGTTTTTGTTTCCATACCTAAACAGTTGGCTAGGAAATAAAGCAATACACTTTGTCTAACTGTAATTGAGGAAGAGAATGCTAAGTGGTGGGTGCTTTCCTATGAAGATATTTTGAAGCATTTTGCAGATACCTGGGATTTTTGTAGCATTACTGCATGGTTTGTGGAAGGAAATTCTCTTTATGACCAAATTTTTTTTTTCACTCCTGCCCCACCCATGCATTTAAATGAGCTTTATTTTTCCTGTTCATTCTCTGCATTTCATAGGGGTTTGCTTTGTTTATTATTGTCCTGTAGGTGTTGTAATGAGGTTGAGTGGTTTTTAATATCTTGCTAACCTGAACAAAGCTCTGGGTGGCCTTCTAGGACCTCATGGCCAGCCTTGCTTTAAGCTGGAGGTTTTTGGGGACCTCCAGAAGTACTTTCCAGCCAAATTATTACAGTGAGAATGTCCCTGTAACCTGATCCTCTGTTTTAATGTTTAGCTAGGCTGTATAAAGGGAATTTTCCTGGGTCTCACCAGAGCTTCATCTAGCTTAGTATCCTTCCACAATGCCTGCAAGTGAATGTTCAGGAAACAGTGTAAGAGCAGGCCAAGCATGGCATTTCCCAATACATTTGTTTGTTTGTTTCCAATTATGTCTTTTTATTTCTAATGTTGCACTTTTGATTTCCTGCATCTCAATGTTTTCCCTTTTATTTCATAGAGGAAGATGTGCTGTGGTTAGAAAATGTGTAGCTAAATCCACGGGCCAAGAGTTTGCAGCTAAATTTTTAAAGAAAAGGAGAAGAGGTCAAGACTGCAAAGCAGAGATTGTGCATGAAATTGCTGTCCTTGAATTAATGAAATCCAATCCTCGCATAGTTAATCTGCATGAAGTCTATGAAACAGCAAATGAAATCATCTTAGTGTTGGAATAGTAAGTATGCCTTCATCACATGTTCCGTGTTTGTAGGAAAAAATCTTTCAATATCTTATTTTTTGCATGAATTGCCTGAATGCCCAGGAGAATTGCAGCAGTACCCTGTATATATTATGCTAATCTTTCATTGTAATATACTTCATATTTTTCCTTTAAGGATGTTTCAGGCAGACTGACTGGAAATAATGTTCTTGGAATACCATAGAAGGTCCTGAGTGCTTTGATGCAACTTAAATCACACACAAAAAAAAAACTGTCACTGATTCCAAGTACACAGATTTCAAAGAGGTTGAGCACTTCCATGCCTGTGAACTTCAAGTTAGCACTTGACATTTTTTAGTAACTGGAGACTTACAGTTACTTTGTTTGTTTTGAGCTCCTAAATTTAGTGGTTTTGTTGTTTTAAAATTGACTTTTGGAACTGTTTCCTAAAAAATTCCCATATTTTTTACAGATGTCCCCAGAGCGTCTTATTAGGTCTGAAAAATAAGTTTGATTTGGGAATTGAATTTGCATTATCTGTCATATTTATTGTATGTGTAAATATTTGTGTGGAGTGTAAGGAACAAAAATCCAGCCTGTGAAATTAATTCTTTCTAAGATTTAAGTTTCATGTACAAAATATTTGAAATACTGTTAGGGGTGGTCTCTGTACTCATTCTTTGGAAAATTTGAAGAAATTTAGCGAGATTCTATCTTAAAAAGCTTTTTGTTTGTTTTTTTTTTTTTCCCGAAACTAAATGACCCTTAACATATCATTTAGTCTAAGGCTTTTTTGCAAATCCTTTCCTGCAGTGCCTTCAGCTCTTTACCCATGTGGGTGCCCACCCATCCAGACCATAATGTAACTTGAGTACAGGAATACTGTGGGAGCCAGTGCTGAAAACCTTGTGAGAGTTGAAATTTGTGGCATCCTCTGCCCTTCCCCTCATGTCCATATTGCCATAAAGGCACCTAAGGCAGAGGCATTACTGACACCTCATGTAACCTCAGCAGGTCTGTGGCTGTGTTCATTCATTTTGTCCATTATCTGACTTTTTACTAGACTCTCATTTTAGAGAGTTTAGTAAACTTAGCAATGAAGTTTAGGCTCAGTGATCTGTAGTTTTGAGGAAACCCTTCATCCTTGAGAGGCACTCAGAGCAGGCTGAGTAATGATCTCAAACCCAGCCTGAAAGGAGACAGCTGACACTGCAGCCAAGTGTAGGAATAACTCATAAACCACAGGAACACAGATATTTCCATGCTGCTTTACACTGCTCTGAATTATTTATGAACTGGTCTCATGGAAGACATTTTAGATTTGACTTGAAAAGAAAGGCTTCTTTGATTAGGGACTGATGATAGAACTCGACTTCTGGAAGGCATCTTCCCATTTGCTTGAGGGGACCAGAGCATTATAAGGTTACCAGTCAAAGTGCTTTTTGCTGCCTCAACTGCTGTTGCAGGCTATAAGGAAAGAAAAAGCACCTTAACATTTTCTTCCCCTTTTCTAGGTGTTTTTATTAAATGTTCTACTGGAAATGTGTAAAAATAAAAATATTCCCAGCCTCTCTGATATTACAGGTATCTGTTAGATAAATACATGCTATTGAAAACATTTTTCAAAATTTAAACTTAATACATAGATGTCCTTCAATGTGTTTCAGTGCTGCTGGAGGAGAAATATTTGACTTGTGTGTCCCAGATCTGGATGACAGAATTGGTGAAAGGGATATTGTAAGGCTTATAAGGCAAATACTGGAAGGACTTTGCTGCTTGCATGAAAACAATATTGTTCATCTTGATTTAAAGGTGAGGCTGTAGCAGGCTTTGTTTTAGCACTTTACCTTCAATTTACTATGTTTATCAGTGCCATTTGTTAAATGCATTAAAAAGATGAGAAAAAGGAGATTTAATAATATTAAAATGAGATTAAAAGGATAGAGATGAAATATTTTAAAGTAACATTTAGCAATAAGTATTCTGTAATAGAAGCTGAAGTGCCATTTAGTACATTGGGCTTTTTTTTTCAGACTGTATTTTATTAATTAGGAATGCATTTTTTTCTATTCTAGCCTCAAAATATTTTGCTGAGCAGCATTAATCCTCTTGGTGATGTAAAAATTGTAGATTTTGGGATGTCCCGGAAGCTTGAGAATTCCAATGAACTGCGGCAGATCATGGGAACCACAGAGTATCTCGGTATGGAAGGGCTGCTTCACAGCATCTCATGTGGGCTTTCCAGAAAACAGGAACAGTTCATGTAGCACACTGAACAAATTACAAGCTGATAAAGAATGTCATAGGAGAAGGCAACATGTTCTGAGCTGCTCTTTTTTAAGAGTAGTCAATAAATATTTGCACCAAAAAATCCTGAATTATATCAATAAGTGCAGCTCTCAATTTCATACTGTAGTATTTGCTGAGTTAAAGGCTGTTAAATTGTTCTGATTAGAATTGAAATACAATGTTAGCATGCACAAAGAACTGTTCTTTAAATTAATGTAACATCTTTAATGTTATTCAATATGATGATTTAATGAGATTAAAATAGTCCTTGGAAAGGGAAAGATGTTAACACTTGGCCCTCTCTGAGGGGCAAGTTTCCTTCATGATTTGCCAACACTCAGTGTTAAGAGCACTTCATTCTGCAGTGAATAACTTGCTACCTAGCCTATGCTAACAGCCACTGATCCTAAAATTGGCTTGATCATCTTGTGTTGCAGCTTTAACGTGCCAAAGGCTCTATACATTCCCTTTATAAAGCTGTATAATTCACAACCTCTTAGGAGAAAAATGTACGTGAAAAAATGTATGAGAAAAAATGTATGCATCTGATTCAAACACATCTTGAAACTTGGATAAACTTCAGGCCATGTAGTGCCACTTTGGTGTGAACCAAGTAAACATCTGTGTCTAGGCAAATGGAAATAACTTTTTGCCACCTTGTGGCTTGGAAATAATAAACCTAATTATTGAAACTACATGTTGAGTCTCATAATAATGGCTGGCAAAAGAATGCCAGAAATGTAGTTTGTGTTTCAAGGCCATTTGAATAAGGTATTTGTTAAAGCGTTTTTCTTCCCATCTCTTTAGCTCCAGAAATCTTGAACTATGATCCTATTACTACAGCTACAGACATGTGGTAGGTTTGATCTTCATTTTACTGAGTTTACTTTAACAACCTAAGGGCTTGATGCAGTTTCATCTGGCCTTCAAGAATCCCCTTCTGTTGATGGGCTGGCTGAAAGAGGGAGGGGATGAAACCCTCAGGATATAACTCGGGGCTTACAGGAATTTATGGGTCTGTTGCACACTTAGTGGGGAATGCAGGTGGTTTCTGAGCCTGTGGAGGATAGATGTTTGTTCTGAGGGAATAATAACAGTGGCTGCGTAACATACTTGAGTTATTACTTACTCCTGGGTGACATGCTTCAGGTATTAGCTACTCTAGGACACTTCCCTCCCCACTTTTATGTTGTTAAAGAATTTTTTATACAAATTATAAGAACGATGTAAACTCCCTACTTATTTTTAGAGGAGTCTCTACAGAGTGAATCATAAAAAATGACAAGTACCTTGAACTGACCCACAAGATTTTGTGGTGGTCTAATTTTATGTGCTATGTTAAAGACTAGCTTTGAAATGTTTCCTTCAAAACAAAAAATCTTCAGCATCTTAATTTTCACTGCTAAAAGTTGCTAGTTGCTCCTTTGAAATCCTCAATTCATAATAGTAACTAAATCTGTTAATGAATGTTTTTAAATCGCATATTATTTTCCTGCTTTTGTGGGAAGACATAAGAAAACCCCTATTGATGCTGTGCTCACAATGACAAACCCAGCAGCTGCATGTTTCCACACTGTAATGAGTACTAAATTCTGATCTATCAGATCACAAAAATGTTTTTATTATGCATCAAGAAACCATCTTAAGATTTAGAGTCGATTGCATGATCTGTGGTACTCTTGTTCATGTTTTGGGAGAAAAATCTCAGCTAGAAGAGATGGTAACACAACTCAGATGTCAAATGTACAGAGAGGTTGATTAAGTCTTTGCTCTGTTATCCAGAATTGCAGTGAAAGATGGGTTTTATTTGCATGCAGATTAGAAAGTCTGTATTTTTTGCAGCTCTATCATCCAGAATTGCCATGTGTCCCAAGAGTGGCCTGTGTAAAAGTGGTATTTCCTTTCCTAACAATCTCAGTAGGAAGTAAAAGGTCTATTGAAATTAAACAGATTTCAGAAATCCTTTCATTGAGATACATACACACGTTTCTTTCCTTGTGTCTGTATATGCAGTCACGTTGGAATTACATAAAATTGAGGTGTAACATGTTGGCTGTAATTCGGAGAGTGGGACGTGCCGGGAAGTTTGATCTGCAGCACAGTAACTATACAGGGTATATTGTTCAGATTCTCTAATAGGTTTATACAGTTTGTTCTCTAGTAGGTTTATATATTGTGATCTTATCTCAGGAACATCGGTGTCATCTCATACATGCTGCTGACACAAGAATCTCCATTTGTGGGAGCTGATGTTCAAGAAACTTACCTTAATATATCTCAAGTTAATGTGGATTATTCAGAAGAAACATTTTCATCAGTTTCACAGCCTGCAAAAGACTTCATTCAAAAACTTCTCATAAAAAATCCAGAGTAAGTAGCAAACTCCTCCAGGAAAGAATCCTAAATTTTTGGAGCACCTAGAAAAAATGAATGTTAATTTATGTGCTTAATGTCACTGATGAGATCAGTTGGATATTTCACAATGTGTTATTTTCAACTGAATATTTAAAAGTGCAGGTTTATGCTTTTCCATAATGTGTGAGAAGAATCTTGGATTCAATGTCTGGCTAAAATCGTCAGATATTATTTTTATTATTTTTACAGATAATGTTATTATTAGTGAGGCTTGTTCTTTGAGGTTTTTTTTTTGTTTGAGTATCTTTATATTTTCATTCAGATGACAGATTTTTATCAGATTTTATTAACATATACTCTAGAAAGGCCACCTTTTTCTATAATTATTGTAGTTTGGAAAGGCAATGCAACCTCTTTGCAGTGCTTTCTTGTTTCCTGATTGACCTTTATCTTTTTACTTAAATACCTCTCTTACTATATTTTTATACTTGGCAGTTTTTTGCCTTGTTCAGTGTTCTAAAAATGTTTTCAATCCAAAACTTGTTTGTTTGTAAGGCACACTCCCTTAACTCTGCATTCTTCAGGAGTTCAGACTCCAATCAAGGCCTTGCAAAGAAGCTGAACTTTGAGAAGTGAGCTGGTCAGGTGTTAATGACTGCAGTGCTAGATATTGTCACCTGTAGTGTGGCAGTAATCCTTGTCATCTTCAGAGAGCCTCCAGCTCTCCAGGAGTGATGCTGCCTGGCTGAGAGAGGCTCTTGGGTAGGAGGACATTCCTGGGAAGTGGCTGCTCTGAGGCAATAAGGTCTCCATATAGTCATGTCTAAAGAGCCTATCTTAGTATCTCACATACACAGTTCGTCAGGATCTGAAATGATTCACAAAACCCCAGTATCATGAGGGAATCTTGTCTCTCATGTTTGTGGAGCACCTAGAAAAAAGTAATCAATGATTAAGAACCTGCTTTGATAACACTTATTGTGGACCTGTGGGATATTTGATATTCTGTCACAATTACTTCTCATTTTCTCCTGGGCATCTCAAGAGTCTTCATTATATACTCAATAAGCTGCCTTTTTTAAATTCCCGTTCCAATTCTTGATGACTAAAATTCCTTGAATTTTAAGAGGGAAAGTCGGTTCTCAGAGAGTCAACTCTGTAAAGTTACACTTTTCTGACTGAAAAATATTCCTGTGTTCTGGTGGAGTTAGGGACAAGTAGTGGGCTGTATTGCCTTGGAGCCAGTTTTCTGGCAAGTTCTGTGGAAGTTAACAATGCAGAACACAATTAAAACTTGCAGTAGCACTGTACTATGTTATCCACAGGAGCAATTTTCTAAGTCTGGTTTGTTGGGTAGGATCCAAATTTTGATAGAGTTTATGCCAGATGAATTGCAAGAGTAAAACACTAGAAAATATCAGAGTTGATGGCATCCTGTTAACGTGGCTATCCTTGAAAGCATAATGAATGGATATTCATGACCCTCACTGTTTATGGTCTGTATAAAATGTATTACTTTAAAAGTAAAAGCAAGTGCCCATTTATGTGCACCATGTTGAAAACATTCCCAGGGACTAGGTTCTTTGTTCTGATGAAAGCTTACCAGCTTTAGGGTAAACCATATCAACTAAATTGAGATGGATGTAGCCAATACTTAACCATGTTTTGTAGCAGCTGAGGAAGGGGAGAAAACATAACCAATATTGACTCTTCAATGACAATTTTACTTAGGATTTTTAGCATCAGAGCTATTTTGATTTTTTAGTATTGGTGGAACTAACTCAAGCACCTTCCCCTTTCTCTCGCCGAAGGGACAGGCCCACTGCATTGGACTGTCTGTCCCATTCGTGGTTGCAGCAAGGGGAGCTCACGCTCCTGTGCAGCCCTGAAGAAACTTGCTGCTCCTCTCAGCTGCCAGGACACACAGCCAAGTGCTCAGAAGAGCGGAGTGTAAAATCCAGCTGCAACGGGAGCTGCAGCGACAAGGAGGACAAGGAGAACATCCCCGAGGACAGCAGCACGCTCTCCAAACGCTTCCGCTTCGACGACTCATTGCAGTATCCCCAAGACTTCATGACAGACTTCGTGTGCTAATGTAGAACACAGACTTCTCATGAAATGAAAGCATAATCTGTTCCAGTGGTGAAAGAAAGGTTCTGGCTTGCCAATTCGTGCAGCATCAGCATACTGGAAATGCACTTTGATTCTTTCATGCTGGTGCCTCCTTTTCTATCCATTGCTGGCAGTGGATTTAACTCCTGAGGAATTGGAGTTGTTGCACCAATAAAATGAATTATTTTTTTTAAGAAGATATAATTAAATATTTTTGCACTTTTCAAGTTCTAGTCAAAAGATGATGCTAGAGTGAACAAACTGAAACCTGCAAATGAACTTAAGCATAGCCTTTGCCAAACAGGAGTTGAACACATGCATGCTTTTAGGACTACCCTTAGTAAGAAATTGGGAAGGGAAGCAGAGAATAGAATCTTGCTGGTTTACTGGAGTTGCTTGCTGCCATTCTCACCACTTTGAATAGAAGCTAAATTTGATGTTTCGGGACTATGGTACATCTGTTGGGGCCATTTGGAAACCTGTTTTACCTCTGGGATCACTAGTAGTTCCAAAAGGTCACTAGACCTTTTGGATCTGGTCTACTTGGGCATTATCATGCATATTCTGTGTAGTTATGCAGTGTTGGATCTCTGCAGCACTTGGCATAGAAAACAGGTAGATTGTCAGTCCTTGTGCTTGTGATCCTTGGCTTCTTACCATAAATTACATTTGAAGATGAGGTTCCTGTGCTGATGTGACTATTTGAACTTGGTGGTTTGCTTTTATCAAACCTCTGAAATAGTATAATCTACCTGTATTGATTTTCCTTACCTTAAAAAAAAAACCCAAAACAATCCTCCCTAAAAAACCCCACACAAGCAAGCACCAAAACACAAAGCCTCTAGTTAAAAGAGTAAACTGAGTAAACTGAAAATAACCATTTTTGCCAGTGAAACAGCAATTAACAGCTTTTCTCTGTGCCCCTCTAATGTAGAAGTGTATCTTGCTGTCAATTAGTGTTGCCCATAATTACTCAGCTTCATGCCTGCTCTGAGAAATGGACTGCAGTGTGTTAGTATTTCAAGACAAACTACCTAATAATTGTTTTAAGCCTTTAAAATTGGTTTGGTTAGTGGTATTTTTTAAAGTTCTGTGCCTTCCACTCTCACTTGTTTCTGGCTCTGAGGTAATAATACCTGTGTAAAGTTTTGTCTTAAAGCAAGTGCCAGTTGTGCCTTAACAGCATGAAAGTAATACTCATAAAATAAGCCCCTTAATCATAACAGAGCTTGTGAGCCTTTTTGGGCAGTGAATTTCTTAAAACTCTTAGAGATATTTTGAAAGTAAATACCACTTTAAAATATTTCAAGATTTTCCATTCCTCAAAGCTTAAATTTAATTGTCTTTTAATTGGATTTGTTTTCTGTAATAAAATACCACAATCTGATAATCTTTTTCAAGTGTGCCTGTGGATTTGTCAGTAGTTGGGCAGATGGGCATATTGGAATATGATTGAGAGGTGAACCTGATGAGTGGTAAAAGGTTGTGTTTTATCTTTCTTCACAAAAGGAAAGAGCAGATTTTTCCCAAACAGATTTCAATGTAAGGCGTCACCAAAATGCATGGGGGTATTCAGAACTGTTGTTGTGGACTGGGGGAATGCTCACATTGACAATTGGAAAGCAGACTGAGGTGTAAGGCATGTAAAACTTTTCAGCTTGTGTTTGTCAGAAGAAGTTCTCCAAGACTTAATTCCATGTGAAATAAAGTAATAGGTTTGTTCAGCAGAGACAAAGCTCTGATAGCTGGGTGTGAGTGAAGCACACCAGGTCTCCTCTGTGTATTAATTCTCATGGAGCTTTTTCCAGTGGTACTGATTGTATATATAATTGCAGAATTACTTTGCAGGAGGCAGCTGTTGGATTGTGCTCAGGTACTTTACACCCTTACTTTTCAAAGTCCTTGGCTTTTCCCAGTTGGAGTCTTACCTGACCTTTTGATTTTTTTTCCCCCACCATCATGGACTCCAGTTAGAACTAGGTAAGTTAAAAAACACAAATTATTCAATACATATGTAGAAGATAAAGTTCACTTAAGATAAAGAAGAAAATGCCAAAAAGCTGTGTAGATAAAGGTAAAAAAAAAATAGTTTAAAAATTCTTATAATTTAAAATTCTGCCAAAATATTCCTGAATTGAAATTACAACTAATTTTTTAGCATCTGGAAAATAAAGCTGATAGCATATGCCAGCACTTTATGACAAAGCTGTTATTCCTTAAGATTTTTATCACAATATCTGATGTTTACATTTCTTACTACCTTCGAGCTAACTTTGAATAATTGAAAATTGGTTTTATCCAAAGAATTTAAGTTTTGAAGACTTTATTTGTATTTTATATATACTTAAAATATACCTTGAATCAGACTTTGTTTGGATAGTGCGTTCGATTTATTTTAAAATATTGTTGTGCAAATCAATTCCAGTTGAATGTAAATACATGCATTGTAGGCAACTGTTAGTCTGTTTTGCTTCCTGCCATATTACTGGGACTTTCCAAGTGTGATTGAATGCTGAGTAACATTTTCAGATGACTGAAGTTATACTTCTATGCAGTTCCTGACCTTTTTCTTTTAAAAAAAACTTTGCCATTTTTTCAAAACCTCCATGTTTTTGTTTATTCACAGAATCAGAGGCTGGTTGAGGTTGGAGTGACCTCTGCAAATCACGCTTCCTGCTCCGGCCATCCTATCTGCTGGCCAGAACGATGTCCAGATGGCTTTGGATCTCCAAGGAAGGACCCTGTCTCCCTGGGCCACCTGCTGCAGTTCTCAGTCAGCCTCACAGTAAAAGTATGTTCTTGTGCTCAGATGGAAGCTCACGTGTTCCAGCGTGTGCCAGTCCCCCTTGTGCTGTCACTGGGCACCCCTGACAAGAGCCTGAATCCATCTTCTTTGCACCCCCACTTCAGACAATGGTATGTGTTGGTAAGAGTCTCTCTGGGCTTTCTTCTGGCTAAACAATCCCTGCTGCCTCATCCTTTCCTTGTAAGAGGTGCTGCAGTCCCTGAATCCCTTTGTGGCCTTTGGTTGGATTCCAGCTACGTCTGTGTGAGTAAAGGGAAGGATTGCCTCCGTCACCCTGCTGGTGCAGTCCATGCCATCAGCCTGGTCTGAGGCACACTGCTGGCTCCTATTCAACTCTAGGAGCCCAGGGCCTTCTCTGCAGAGGGGTTTTTCCAGCTGAATGGCTCCAGGATGTGTCAGTGTGTGGGAGTCTTCCTCCACAGCCCATTTCTCCAGCCTGCAGAGGTTCCTATGGATGGCAGCAGGACCTGCAGGTGTATCAGCCACTCCCAGTTTGTGTCACCTGCAGCCTTGCTGAGGGCATGCTCTGCCCATCATCATTAACCAGGATCTTCTGGGAGAGTGTCAGAGGTCTTGGCAGGCAGTGCCTGCTGCTCTCCCTTCAGCTCCTGGCAGTCATTTCACTGCAGAGGGTTGCTCAAGTCTGACTTCCCCTTGCTGAATCCATGGTGACTACTACCAGTGAATCATGAGCTTAGCAGCTCAGTTTCTGGAACTGTTTCCCATGTGTCTGGGGTTTATGTAGAAAGTGTTGGTGTTCCTATTTATAATAATCTAGTTATCTGGCTGTACTTAATGAAGTGATACTTTTAATGTTAAATTCTACTGCCCTTTCTGAGTGGCTGTGTAAGACAACTTAAATGCAGTCTTTGTTACACGTATTAACTTCCTAGGGCACTAATGGTACATTTGTTTCATTTTCGAGTAGATGGCTGAAATGGAAAACAACAAACCCCAAAACAAGGGTGCTTTAGCAAGGGATTTGCACTCAAAAGAGGGGGTTAACTCCTGGTGGCCTGGGTAGTGTGTTTCTTCCAAAGGCACATTTCATTGACAAAGTTTTTCCATTGTTTGAAATGTACAAATGGGCTTTCTTTCTAGTGAAAGAAACAGTGTGTCCATGTGGTTGCTTTGGTGTTGCAGTATTAAATTCAGAAATCATGAGAATATTTACATTTCTTGCAGTGAGAGTCTTTATCAGGAATTATGTGTATTTTTTTTAACACATCAAGAAAACAAATTATTCTGTTTAATGGTGGTTTGAGAAAACTTGAAATTTCTGCCTTTTAAAAAAGATAAGGGAGGAGACATCTTGGAGAAATGCATCACAGTGGCTTTAAACTGAGAGTAGAGTTAAGTTAGATTAGATAATGGGAAGAAATTCTTGACAGTGAGGGTTGTGAGGCACTGGAACAGGTTGCTCAAAAAAGCTGTGGATGCCCCATCCATAGAAGTGTTCAAGGATGGGGCTCTGAGCAACTTGATCTAGTGGAAGGTGTCCTTGCCCATGGCAGAGGGTTGGAACTGGATGATCTGTAAGGTCCCTCCCAACCCAAGCCATTATATGGTAATACTACATGTATAAGGATTTTCTTTATAATGTTTCTCATATTAGTAATCTGTTTCTTTCTTCCTCTGAAGAGTACAAGCAGGTATGCTATTTCCAGTTTCTTAATCAGACAATAAACCCCAAAAGGTCACATGCTAGCAAAAGGACTCCCATGCCCAGCAGTGGATGGCCATGTGTGCTCAATGTGCCACTGCTTGCTGTAGGTGTAGTTCTGATAGCTGAAATAGCAGGGAGCTCCCTTTGCATGGTTTCCAGCTGGACTGGTCCATATCATAGCCAGTACAGTCCAGAGCTTGTTTGAATCTCCCTATACTAGGTTGAGTATTAGGGTATTTCTCATTTCAAAATCAAAACCAGACTTTGGTGCTGGCTTGGATTTAGAAAATGCACTGGGAATTCCAGGTGATGTTGAGCCTTCTGCAGCTGGACAAAGCAGAAATACCCTAGTGGTTCTTTGCCTGTGGAATTTTAATAAAGGGACTTTTATGTTTCAATCTTGCTATCTAGACTCATGATGCTCTGTGTGCAGTTCACAAGATTGGTTACAGGCCTGAATTGTAGCTCATTTATCGGCATTTTTCAGCAGGTTAACACTGTAAAATGTAGTGCTGCCTTTTATATATTGCTGTGAAAACATACAGAAACCTCATTTAAAATTCACAAACTATTCAACATGGCAAAAATGGTTTCAGATCCCATAGAAATTCAAACCTGGCCACAGCAAAGTGTTAGAAGTCATACCAACTGTGCCAGTAGTTAATTTAGATTGGTCAAAGCATTGGATTCAGTGGAGGAAACACCCACTGACTACCAATGAAACTGTATGCAATTTAAATTTATATTTCCCTGTGTTCTATAATTTTCCAGGAGTGTGGGGGCAGGTCGTTTAAGTCCTAAGTCATTGTGCACAAGATGGGCTGATGCATGATGAGGCACCTGGAAAACCTTCGGTTGCTGTCGTGGCTTAGCCACCCAAGCCCATTCTATCTTAGTAGCAATCATTTCGCAAACACAGCTGAGTTCCTTTGCATGTTTAGGTGACGCACCTGCCCCCGCTTTGCCTGGAGACGAGCACCTGCACTCTCTGATACGCGTGGGTTATTTTTAAAGGTGAGGAGGACGCCTGCCTCGGCAGCAGCGGATGGCACATGCTGCTCAAAGCCGTGTTCACCGTTCTTGATTGCACCTGGCAGGCACAGCAGGGGCTGACGCGTTTTCTGCTGGCAGGCAATCGCGGGGCAGTACCGGCACAGCTGAGCTCCGGCCCGGCACAGCTGCAGACACTTTGTGGAAGTTTAATTCCCCTCAGGTGTGCCTAATTCCGTCCTCTCAGGTGTGAGGTGTTCTCGGAGGCGCGTCCAGCGCCGGCTCAGTGCCACGGCAACGCAGCGGCTGCCGGGCTCCCGGCGCTGGGCGAGGCACCGCGGCCGGGACTGGGCTCCCGCAGGTTTCCAGCGGCTGGGATGAGGCGGTGGAGCCCGGGAAGCAGCGGCGCTGAGCTGGCCGTGTCCCGCTGCAGAGCGGCCGAGCGCGGGCCCTCGGGGCGGCGGCTGAGCGCTCGCACAGCGCCCGGGGGCACCGGGCTGCCGGAGCGGGCTTTCTGAGCTGAAAGGTGCGGGTTTTAAAATTTATTATTATTCTGTTTTTCCGCTTTTTTTAACCTAACTCTCTTTTATGAGTTAACTTGCTGCCGTGCCGGGTTTTACGGCTGCCAGCCCGGCCCTGGCTCGGTGTGAGCAGGGCCTGGCGCGGCGCAGAGGCTGAAGTGCCGGGCATTGGCACCCGACAATCAAACCGCGCTCTGTGCTGCGAACTCTGCAAAACAGGGTTTTACAAGCAACACAGTCCTCCTTAAAGCTGCCCAGATCTCCCTTAATTGGCTCAGCAGGGCAAATTTAAACAGATGCTTTTGGTTTGGACTGCTGCTCCTGTAGCGTTTCCAGAGAAACTCTCTCCTACGGGCACCCCTTTAGAAACCACAGAAATTAATTTGCGTACCAAGTCTTCAGCTTGGTGCAAAGTACAAAATATTATGTCATTGTCTTGGTTTCTGCTGGACTAGAGTTCATTTTCCTCCCAGTAGCTGGCACAGTGCTGTTGTGTTTTGGACTCGGTATGACAATTACATTGATAACACACTGATGTTTTGGTTGTTGCTAGGTAGTGCTTACCCAAATCAAGGCCAGTTGAGCTTTATATTTCAGCTTCATGATGTACGACATGGATTGCAAAGAGCACGTTCGAAGTTCAGAGTCACCTGATTGATTCAGATGATTTTACCCACGTCAGCTGTAAAGCTGCTGATAAACCCGAGTCCATCAGGTCACCACGGGCGGGTTATGGGGCTGGGGCATTTGGTGGGTGAAGACAGTCTTGAGCGAACTGTGTGTTTTGGGAGAAAATAATGAGGTGCAGGGATGTAATTACAGCCTACAGAGCAAACGGTGCCAGATTCCTCTTGGTGCTTTGCTGCAGGAGCGGCAGCTCCCTCAGTTGGCAGCGAGGGGAATTCCGACCAGGCATAGGGATGACATTCTTTGCAGTGAATGATAAAATAGGGGAGAAGTTTGCCTGCGGAGGCAGTGGCCTTGGAGAGCTTCAAATCTCTGCTGGACAAGGCTCGGTGCAATCTCTTCCAAAAAATTTTTTTATGATTTTAAAAATTCAGAAATGCAAGACCTTCCAGTCAGTTTGCGAGAACAATAAAGTGATATCAGGGAAGGTAAAAATAAACTATATGAATTCAAACAAAAATCAATGCATAACTGGTGGATGGGATCATGATTTATTTAGCCCAGCCAATGATGCAATTCTTCCATTTGAACCTGTTATCAAACTTTAAGCTATGACAGCCATTAAAACAAAGTGCTGAAATAAACTGAACTCAGACCTTTGTATCTCAAAATATTGAACCAAGACTAACGAAGCATATTCAGTCACACAATTGTTATCACTTAAAGTAGTAGTAATAATAGTACAATTAGTAAAAGAAAAAGTTCTATATAAAGTTAATAAAATAATTATAATATTGTTAATTTCATCTTAATTTATTCTGATTTTAATGTTTAACTTTTGTGTATGTTTTATTGTGTCTATAATATGTTGGTACAGTAGCTTGTGTGTACAACCTGTAAATAAATATGCATATATTGGGGGGTGTGCTCAAAAATTTCTTGCTCCATCTTTCTTGTGTGATCAAGAAAGTTTGGAGGTCACAGATGTAGAGGAGCATGGTAGCAAGCAGAGTGGCTGGTTAGTAATGTAGGTATTTAGAGAGTAATATAGGTATTTAGTTAGTGATATGGACATTATCTGGACATTTAAAAGCTGTTTTTCAGAAAGCACTGTATTTGTATATGATGGCTTGGGGTTTATATCAATGCCCATCTAGCCACTGTAAGCAGCAGATAACAAGTAATTTCTGTAGTGTGGGCAACATGCCTGGAGAATTAAATTGCATGCTGTGGAGGCTTATGAGCAGGCAGTGCAGTCAAACAGTGACTATCTCTTGGTTTTCCTGAATTTAATTCAAGCAATTGAATTAGCTGTGGAAGACTCAATATCCATTCCCAATACACTAAACTAATCAAAGACCTGAAACCTGAGGTGTAGAGAACTTGAATATGCATTTACTTCTTCACAAGAAAACTTTAAAAAGCACTCATTGGCAAGTTATAGGAAGTCATTTTGCCCTTACAGCCTTTGTTGAATGATCATTTAAAATTTAGCAGATGTAGAGTTTGCAGTCTGGGAACTGTAAAATCCCATCGCCTCACTTCACAAATATCACTTCAGTAATCAACCCCTGCTGTTTCTTTGATGTATTTATGTTTCAGTTCAGCAAAGCACTTACATTCACCCTTGAAATGTAACTTGTCTTTAGTCACTTGCTGCTCAGCAAAGTTCTGGTGCATGTGCCAGGTATTAAATGTTTGGAATACAGGTGCATGCCTCAGTGGTCAGCTGAATTTGGGTCTGAGTGATTTGGACTTTTGCTACAGTGAAGTTTAATATCAGGTGTAATTGCAGCAATTTTTTCAATCAAAAAGTGAAATGTTTGCTCTCTGAGGATATGATGCCTTTAAGATGAACACGTGCTATAATTTTGTGTTGGAGGATAAACAAATTGCATTTCATTATGGGTGGCGTGTAATATTATACTGGCATGAAACCACTTCTGAGATTTAAACTGCGAGTTCACTGAGCATGGTAATTTGTTCCTATATGATCCTGAGCTGATATGTCATCTCAGTGATGTGACTGTGGGATAAACAGAAAACAGACTGGACAGAGAAGTGAACCCGGATGATGTAGAATGATATAGAAAACTACCGGCATGGGCTGCATAAACTTGTTCAAGCCTCCCACATTTCTCCATGTGCATTAGCAATATCAAAGCAAGTTAAATGCAAAGTAGAAGAATTGAGATGCTATGTTCCTCTAATCCAGGTGATTCACAATCCTGGTTTGCAAAAAAAAACACTGGGAAAGATGTCCAAAGTTGTGGGTTTATCGCTGTCTTCTGAAGACTTAAATGTTTTGTCATGCATTAATTTGAATTTTGAACCATTTCTAGAAAAGTTTGAGCCTGTCAGTGAAACATCCAGCAAAGAACATTCGATTGAGAAAGCTTTAAAGGAAAGGAATTCCAAATGGGATTAAATGGAGTTCTTGGGCATAGAGAAACAGGAACCCATATTTTGTCATCTGTAGATTATATTCAGACCACATTGTCAAAATTCAGACTATGAGAGTATCTTCTTTCATTAAACATTATGAAAAGAGAAACAGGTAATTTAATAGAACATCACCAGCTGTTGTAACCAAACAAGAAATCTCTTCTGCTTAATCTAAAGCATAGAGACCTCAAATGCTTTTGTTTATCCCCCTTAAGCAGCAAATTAATCTTGTTTTAAAGGGATAAAGCTTTTGTCCCTTGTCAGCTACACACTATTTAATCCCTTCAGGCTGATTTTTACTCTTAATTAATGATGTGGGAGTGCTAAAGCATTGGAGATGTTCCTACATATTTTTAACATGCTCTGGTACTTAAGGCAGCAGATGTATTCTATCAATACCTTTGTTTTACCAGCTAAATCATACCACTGTTTTACCAGCTAAAATATATCTGAAGTAGAGATTGACAGGTTGAAGACTAAGAGAATTTTGTCTAAACTTTCTACTTAAAATATAAAGTTACTGAATTGTATAGCTCTTCAACAATTAAAATATGTTAGGGCTTATGTAAAGGAGATGAAGAAACTGAAGACAAGACAAATCTCAGGGATGTGATAGAAGATTTATATATTTTTCCCAAAGCAGAAAATTCTAACATTAAGCATTGTGTTCAAAATTCTGTACTTCCATCTTTGAGCATAGATTTTAATCTGGTTTTGTCTCTTTTCTCAATGAAATACTTACTTCTTAAATCCCCCAAACGTAGCCATATGTGAAAACCCAGAAGCCTTTCCTAGAAAGCTTGGCTATAAATATCTAGCTAATATGGATACCTCAAAACTCCCACTGACCTGCAGAAATGCTTTTTCAGATTTCATTACGTATTCAGTAAATATGAATACATGCATATGTGCATTCCAATAAGTATTTGTTCTCTAATTGCTACACTACCATAGTATAGAAGCTCCTTCCTTCTTAATGTCAAATTGTTGGGTTTGCCTATTTAAAAAGAGTAAGCTCACCATGCTGATTTCATCATTTCAGTTTTCAGACTGTTTAATGACTGACAGTGATAATGCAAGGTATTACTTCAATAACAAAGGACTGTTGCTTCAGTCTTTGAGATTCAGGCATTACACAGTGGTTGCTCTCTTAGTAACCTAACAAAGCATAGAGAGTTCTGGACCGCTGCCTAAGATGCCTTGTCTTCATTTTGGTATAAGCAAATTAACTGACCTTCCTCAACTTCCTCTTGGAAACTGTGTTTTTCTCTAGCTCTTGGTAGAAGCAAGGTCACCAGAGATGAGGTACCAGAAGCTAAAAATGAGAGAGGGACTTTGTTTAGAGGAAATGGTACATGCTGGGTACAATAGTCTGTTGTTTAGAACCGGTGGCAGTGAATAAAGGAAGAAGTTAAATAAGTTTTTACATATTTAATTTAACAGGACTTGGTGCAGCCCATGTATGGGTGTGCTGTTGAGAAAATTACTGCTGTAGTTCCAATGGTGTTGAATGAATTGTATATTTGTAGAACAAATGAGTTTATTGAACCAATATACAATATCTAGGTTCTTTAAAAAAATCACTGGTTCAGACAGAATCAGAGAAACACTGGTTGGGAGGGGCCTCTGGAGTTCAGCTAATCTGACTCCTTTCCAAAAGCAGAAACTTTAGGCACCACTCCATCAGGTCAGGTACAGCTTTGTGTATCCAAATTTCAGAAATCTCCATGAACACAGATTTCTTGCAGATTACTTCCAGAGGCTTCAGAGTTCCTGGGGAATAATTTTTTCCTGCTGTGCAAGCAGACTCTCCCAAGCAAAGATTTGTACCTGTTACTGGCTACAGTAGCAGGTTAAATTAAATTCTACCTTAATTTCCACTTCACCAAACTGAGCAAGTCCAGCTCTCCCAAACTCCTCTCATGCATGCTCTGCAGATTCTGATCTTCAGGGAATTACCAGCTACCTTGTGATTCTGGTAATCCTGTTACATAATTCTAATAATGACTCAAAAAAACTGCCTTCATTCTGAAGATGTTTGCTAATATCAAGGGATTTCTAGTAGGATGTTGCATTTTTAATGTATTTGTAAGTGGGCTTACTAAACTATTCAAAAAAAAAGGCAAGAAATTGAGAAGTTTGCTGGGTATTTCTGAATATTGTGTGCTGAGTGCCATTTTGATAAAATCATCTAATTCAGATATTCAGTGCTACTCAATTATGAAGTATTTTTGTGGAATGTGCTACGTGCTATCACTGACAGGGGAAAAAAAAAGAAAAAGTCATTTTTTGTGCAGGAGAGTGTAAATACCAGAATAGAAGTTCAACAGTGTCAGGTTGATTTTGGCTAAATGAGCAGGCATCAGTTTCCAGAAGGTGGCACTGTCCTTCCACAAATGCAGTGTCTGAGGTTCATGGCTTGAAAGGATGCTCTTCTCCAGACTGTATGAATGGTCTGTCTGCTTCTTAAAGCATAAAGCTAATTTGAGTCTGTTCAGGCTGATTTTTTTTGCATTTATATGACATTGGGTAATAAAATTGCTTTATTGGCTTCGTTTTTCATTGCAAATTTGAATAATCACACATTATTCTTTCATTATAAATATCTAATTCAAGCAAAGTGTGTTGCTGAGGTTTAAATTACTTAGTGGCTTAATTTCTGCTTCCCATAAATTTTAAGAAAATCTTGGGTACAGAAGTTTTTCTATCTTCCCAGGGCAGAAAGCAGAAGGGAAAAAAAAAAAAAAGCAAATGTAAAAAAAAAAAAAAATCCCATTTTGCAATCTGTAATATATTAAAAGTTATATTTAGAAACTAGATTATTGATGGTCTTTTAACAGGGTACTCAGGATATTTTTGTACACTTGATTTATGTGCTTTTCTTGATACTTTTTTCCCCTCACAATTGACACTGGCAGTGTCACTGACAAAATAAGTTACACTGATGTTTTGAATCACTGGGGATGATGCCATTCCCTTTTTTATTTCATGCCTTAGTTGTAAATAGGAAACTATGTTGAAGCATAAATTATTTTTTCCTTAGTTTTTTTTCATATGAAAGAAAAAAACAAGCAGGAAGAATCCCATTTATAAAACTGGCAACACAGCTTTGATTTGCTTTACCAGTTGCAATTATTCCATTTGCTGTTGATAAATATACTAAGAAAGGGAACAAAGCCCAGTTTTCTCTTGACAATGTGTAGTTACACAATTGTGCATTAAAAACTGTTTTATAAACCAAATTATGAGCTGTGCTGGCATGCTGACATCTTGATTATCTGTGTATAGATGGCATTTCTGCAGTTTGGTGTGATTTGAAAGGCAGGAGGCACAAGGTGAATGTGTTTCCTGCACAAAGGAAGGCTGTGATTATTGCAGTAGGGAGCTGCACCCCATCACGATCCCTTAGACCAGCACACCGGTCTGGTGGTGTCACCAGATGGGAAGGGTTTGTGTGACACGAGCAGGGGATTAAACCAAAGCTGAATGCATATTGCAAACATGCATCAAACGTTCAGAGCTGAAACTCAACTTGGAATTTACTATTAAATTCTCTGAACTGAAGCTGAGAAGGAGTAGTGGGTCCAATCTGCCTTGGTCCCTGTGAAGAGTTTGTTTCTGAGACACCTGAGGTGTCCTTGTCCCATGAGTGACCCCAGCTGCTGCTCGCTGAGGTTGTTCTGCCTGCTCTCAGGGCCTTCCCTGACAGGGTGGGTCTCCTTTTGGGATGGTCTCTGAAAACTGCTCCTGCTGGGAATAGTTTGGGCACATCTTTGTGTTCTGATGTCCATCATAGTTGTCACTGTCAGCAGTTCTTGCGAGCCCTCAGTAGATTGATGAGGCTGAAATTTTTCCTATAGCTCTCTGTGGAGTTGCTCATGATGGATACAGCTGTGTGTTTTGTTTTTCATCCTGGATGTGTGTTCCTGGCTGTGTCCCTTCAGGGGCAGGCACCGGGCACAGCGGAGGAGCCTCGGGGTCGGCTGGCATTTCTGGTTACCTCTGTTTCCATCTCACCTCTGGCCATCCCAGCACCACTCAGGTTCTGGGGAATGCACACTGGTTTAGGTGGGAGAGGAGATGCCTTGGCAGAACCTGTGTTCCCAGGCTTTGGGAAGTGGAGCAGGGCATTGGTAATAGTCAGCTCCCATTTCCTTGCCAGGACTTTGCCCTGATAGAACATTTTGTATTGCAATGTGAAGGGTTTGGATCAGTTCACGATGTCCTGGCATGGAACTGAACTAGAATAAATTCAGTCATGGTTTAAATTCAAGCCCATACTGGAACTGACTAGAAGTATTTGTTTGGTTTGATTTCTTCATTGTAAATTTGCATGATTTCTTACATCTCAGTGTGTCTTTGCTCCCCATCCCCATACTTGGTGAGCAAGATTAAAAACTATAGTGATGATTAGGCTATAAATGGGTCATAAGGCAAATTAAATGCCAGAACCCAATGTTCAGACAACTGTATTTCCTTAAAGGTATTTTCAAAATCTTTTTTGCATTTGTATTAGCTTTTATCTTATATAGTAGCTTTTCTAATAATTTACATTACTTTAATTTGAGAAATTTATTTGGAAAGGATTAGAAAGAATTTGGCAAGCATTCCATACCTTAATGTATATTTTATAATCTGTACAGTGTACAAATACAGGAAACCCAGTGTTTATTCAACAATGTGTCTTGACAGGTCTTATTCAGATGCTGTAGTGAAAAGAAAAATAATACAATTTCTTGTCTTCTTGAAATAAAGTAGAACTTTGTTTTGAGAACAAAATTCTTTAAACACATATTTAGTTAGGAAATCTCTCAGGATCAGGGAATACCTTTCTTAGATCACATTACTGGTTAGTGTTAGTACGGAAATCAGCATTGCCTGTGTACAACTGCTGTATTAATACTTACATCATGTGTATATATTTATATATTTTATATGGAAGGAAGGATTATTCTTTGCATTGAATTCTGATACTTGGTTACAGGTTGAAATGTGTCACTTTGATGTCGTAATAAAAATACACTAAAAAAATCCATCAAAATGTATGAATTGTTCATGTTGCTTAACTGCACAATGCAGTTGAATAGCCAGTGTAAACTGATGTTGCTCCAACAGAATGATGGGAGTTGTGCTCTTTGATCAATTGATCCTGTTTTGAAATGATTTTCAGAAATAACTTCATACAAGCTGCCTAACTACTTCTTTGGTGAACTCTGGCAATGAGCAAGGACAGTAAATTGTAAGCCTGACAATGGTTGAGTAAAGCAGAATGTGATATAGAGATTCATTTTGATTAAGACTTCCTGTGCTGTGTGGTGATTCACTTGGAAAGACAATAATATTTTTATCTGGAATAATTTCTTTTCCAGAACAGAAATCTGCTGACAGTAGTAACAGCAGACAAGATGCTGGAAAAGCTGAGGAAGTGCAATGAATTCATTTCTGGAAATAATTCTCAAGGGACTTAATAAATACTTAGGAAAAAAGCATCTGGTTTTCCCCCAATTTTTTTTTTTTATTGAATTAGGAACCTCTTGAGTTTTTTCTCAAAGGCCAAAGACCTTAGTTTGTATTAAATATTTAATAGGGATCTTGTTGATTAATGTAACCTTTGCTATAAGGAGAGGAGCTTAGTTTGGATCCCCATACACAGACTCGACAATGTGCAGTGACTGCAGTGCAAAGTCATACAAAAACAAGAACAAAAATGAAAACCAAAATGCTAGGTCAGTCCCAGAGAAACATCCCTAAAGTGCAAAGAACAGGACAAGAAATCTTGTGAGGAAAAAATCTTAAAGGTGTTGGTTTTGTTTGTTTGTTTGTTTGTTTTTAATCATGGAAAACTGTTGTGTTAAGGCTGTGCCTGGTTGCTGTACTCAATTTCCTTAATGTTTGCTGTTGCTGGGAAGGTATAAATAATAAATTTTTATGTACTGGAGGTGGATTTGCTGTTGAAGAGAGAATTCTTGTTTATCCTCATTAGTTTATATGTTACAGAGACTGTAAGTAAAGTTTTACATCTTTAAACTGATCTTCAGTAAATACAGTGGAAAACATCTTGCAGGGAGTAGTACACAAGAATTATTACTAAGGATAAACCTTTTTTAAATCTAACATTAAATGGTCTTTTAGGTAAATTGTTCAGATATTTTAATTAATTATATATTCTTAGGTAGTCTTGGAAAGAGTAAAATGGAAACAGTAAAAGGACAAGGGTATTTCCTGTATTGCAGGAATTAAGTTGTGTGTGCTGTTTTGTTTGCAGATATGTGCCATTGATGTTTTATATTTGGGTTTGTAAAAGAAAAAAAAAGCATCTCAAACCCCTGTTGGGCTGCTGGTGAATGAAGGCCATTGTACTGGTACCATAGAGAGAAGGAGAAATAAAGAGAAAGCGAGAAAGAGAAATAAAAGAAATATAGTAAAAAATAAGAAATTCAAGAAAATATAATCACACCTAAGACCAGACATTCAACTTCTTAACTTTTAAAATTTTTTGCAGGCATCAGAGGATTTTCTGGGACAGGATAATAGACAGACTGAGGACACTGCCACCTTGGTGTGAGGAAAGCTGTCTAAGCAGAATCGAGTGACTCTGGGAGCACTTGTTGAGCTTGATGTTCATGCTGAGGATGTTCTTGCATCTCTAGTAAGCAAAAAAGGCAAAGATGAGAGTGACTTTGAATGGTTAAGTCAGCTTAGGTGCTGCTGGGAGGAGAGTGATACCTCTCAATCCTATTAGAAGGTAATTTCTTTTCACAGTTTTTCAATTTCTGCTTGCTTGCTCACACAGGGAATGGTTACACTACAGTGAGAATTTCTGCTGATAAGAGAATACCTGGAACAATCATTTTATGGATTGCTAACTAGAATGGCCAGTAGCCAGACGTAAACAGTTTTTAATTAAAATTACTTGCTTCATCTCTGCTGAGTCTCAGTGCATTTGCTGAAGTTGCAGGGAATGTTACAGACAGAATTTGTTTACTCAAAGACTTTATTTTGGTTTTGTGATGCTGCAGGATAAAGAATGCTACAGGGATGACAATTTCAGTTAAAGATTTTAATTGACTTATAATGCACAAATGAAATAATATTTGACAGTACTTACTGGAAAAATATGAATGCTTTTACTGGATAGTGCGAGGATACAATATTTTACATAAATCAGGACAATATCTCTTGTAATACGAAAGACATTTTATGTGAAATATAAAATAATACAATAAAAAAGTAGGGGTCATGCATTAACTGTACCTAAAATTATTGGTCATGATTGCTTCTGTTTGTCTTTTAGAAAGTCCATTCACTTCCTCAATAGCTAGACAAGACAGTTTTACTCTGCAATACTCTTAGTAGGATCTTATTTTAGGTAATGTTTAGTTTAAAAACCAGTAGTTTGGTTTGATACTTTATTATCTATTGATTGGTAATTTTTTCTTTATTTGGGTTGCATTGAAAAGAGTGTCTCAGCAGCCATGCAGTTGTTTCTAACAGCACTGAGCCAAAAAAAAAGTGTTTTTTTTTTTTCTTTAAATAAGTCATTACCATGGAGTTTTATGATATGTAAGTATATATTTTAAAAAATAGTTGAATTTCATTAAAGTGATTGGTCTACCAGTGTAATTTAATACCAAAAGGGAGGTGAAATTACTGCTGGGATACTTATGCAAAAAACCAATAATACAGATAAATTCATGTAAAGTACCTGATAAGGTGTAGGGTCTGATTTTCAGCTGTGAATCTTTCCAAGAAGGCATGGAAGCAACATTCTCTTCAGATAGCAACAAAGTTAACATCCTCTTAGAGTGCTACACAAAATTGGGGCATTCTTAAAATGTCCTTGGAGGTTTCTGGTAGTCCCATCCAGCCCACAGGATATTTTTTGGTATGCATTGCCTTTGATGCATTGAAGAAGTGTGCTTTTTTTTGGATGCTGTTTCTAATTTGGAGCATGTGGAGCTGACAATTGAGCAGTAAATCTGCTCTGGGCACTAAGGTCGTTGTGGCCCTTGAAAGCTGAGTCATGGCAGGCTTCTTACTTGGCATGCCTTTATCTGAGAAGGTATTTTGTTACTCAGCTAAAAGATTGGTAACTGCATGCTTGGGGGACTTACCAAATTGGAACAGTGACTAATATATAATATTTCTAACAGCCTACTGTTAGAAAATTATTTTAAAAGGTGGACTTTAAAGAGCTGCAACTTACAGCAATACGAGAGGGGATTCAATAATTGAGGCTAATACTTGTTCTGCTTCAGCTGGTCCTAGGGACATTTTACCTTACTTTGATGCTTGTTTTTTGAAATGATGAAGAAAATGTTTTCAGTGCATGTTACATCCAATATTCTCCTCAGGAAAATATCTGTATAAAAGAGTGAAATCCTCAAAACTGGAAAACAGATCCTTGGTTGTGAAAAGCTGTTAATATTTTCTTCTGTTTTGTGTGCATAGTTGGCTGGATGTGTGTGTTTAGTGTTACTTAATACATATTATTGTTTCTGGCACAAATCCATAATGGATTTGAAATTGTGATCAAATGGGACACAGTTTGGAAGTATAGACCTTCTTTGCTTTCAATCACTGTGTTATTCCAGTAAAAAAATGTAGCACAGAATTCAGCACAGAAACAAGTGATTAGGTAAAATCCAATTGTTTTCAGACAAGAAGTTATAAAATGGAATATTGTGTGGACTACAAGAAAAGTAAAAAATTTCTATGGATGGTCTACGAAAGAAACAAGCAAACCTGAGGGAGGTTCAAGATAAATTTGCTGTGCTCCAGCAGACACTGGAATCCAAGAAACAAGTGAAAGCTGACTTGGAAAATCAGGTCTGTGATGCAAAAGATGAACTATTGTTCTGTTGATGTCCAGAGAAGTTATTTAAAATTAGTTTCTTTATCACATGGTGTTTCTTTTTAACTGCCAATATGTAGAGCAAGCTGTACTTTTAGATAACAATCTTTCTACTTTTGTGGAACGGGCTTAAAGTTAGAAGTGCATAAAGGATTAGAAATAAATGCTTTAAAGTAATAGAAAACGTAGATGTTATTAATTCACAAGGTGATACACCTTTCCTATGTCCTTGCTCATATCTGCTTTCTTGTGAGGAAATAAACTTTCAGTGATTTTACCAAGAGTTCAGATTCATCTCTTAACTTGCAAGTTAGTACATTTAAAGTTTTAAAGTTTATTTCTGCCTTCTGTGCTAATGCAGTTTTGAGACTGTTTTGGGCAAATCCTGTTGCTGATTATATGGGCAAAAAATAGGCAACATTTAGAAGATG
The DNA here is from genome assembly GCF_026979565.1 of Vidua chalybeata. Classification (NCBI taxonomy): domain Eukaryota; kingdom Metazoa; phylum Chordata; class Aves; order Passeriformes; family Viduidae; genus Vidua; species Vidua chalybeata. The sequence goes on along the minus strand of NC_071536.1, from coordinate 10,535,134 downwards.
ATTTTTTAAAGAGTTATGGTATATCATCTTGAGCTTCTTTTAGAAAAATAGAAAAGGAATTTGAAATGGACTCTTAAGCCTTGTCTGTAGTTAAAGTCAGCTCTTTGTGTGTTTCTTGTGCACTCTGGTATGGTTTGGGAGTGGAGGGGAGGGCTAAACTACACAAGCAGTTTTTCTTGTGGTGTAACCCAGCTGCTATGGTTACCAGGAGAGAGAGGATGGTAACTGCAGCAAGAGTTGCATCATCTTCCTCCTATCCCATGTCTGAAATGTGTCTGTACTAGATAGTGAAGCATTCTAAAAGAGATGGGCTGAATTCCTGTTAAAGCCTATTTTTTGATAGAATATAAACATGTCTGGAAAGATGGCTTAGTTAGAAACTGACAACATAAATGCTGATTATGGATTTGTAAGGAGCTTTTCTTGCAGAAAAGAACATACCTGCTTTTATGAAACAGTGATCTCTTAAGAGGTTTTTGTTTCTCTGGTAGATAATTTCCTTCTCTGTTAATATTTCCTGTATCTCACAAAGAGCAATTTCAATTTGCATGTTTTATACTGGTCTTCTTCCTTTATTTGGATGGAAATGTAATTGAATAGACTTTGGTGTGCTGGTCCTAATAGTATTGTTTGTTCTTTAAAAATTTCCATTAGAATAAAGTGCTTTCTTTCTATTTGTTGAAGTTACTTAAGAAAAAATCTGCATAGGAAAATAATCCGTGAATGTTTTAAATATTTGTAAAACATCTCTAAAATGATGTTGTAATATAATCAGCAATTTTTTCTGTTCTGATGTTGACTTATGCAGCAAAAAACTGCAGTGGGCAGAACAATTTAATGGTGGCCTTGAGGGTGAAAAAACTCGCTGGCATGAGACTGCTTTGGAGCTGGGAATGCAGGACATGAACTTGACTGGAATACACTTGTTCCATCAGGAATTGTAGCTTACCTAGCAGCCTTTACATCCAGTTACAGGCAAGTGATAAGTACAGTGATTTTGTTCTTCTGTTCTTTTAATAATCTAAATTTCATTAATTTTTCTTCTAATATAAATATATTTTAAATTATGTTTTAGTAAAATTAATAAGTGGAACTGAAACTGTGTTGTGGTGGGCTTTTGAGTTTATTCTACTCCTGTGGAATATTCTGTTTTTCTTCTACTGCAGGGTACTTTGTAAAACATAGATTCCTTTGGTTAATTTTCTTCTCTAAAGCAACAGCAGTTCCAGAAGAGCAGATGGTCAATCACGACTGATATTGTGTTATTGCTCCATCCCTGGAAGTGTCCAAGGCCAGGTTGGATGGGGCCCTGGGGCCATGGCAGGGGGTTGGAACTGGGTGACCTTTAAGGTCCTTTCCAATCCAAGCCATTCTATGATTCTGTGATTTGTGCCTATAACTCTTAGTGAAATAAACAGAAATTCAGAATACAGAAAAATGTTAACATGGCAGATAATTTTTATCTGTAAGAACTTTTGGGTGTCAAGATTACGCTGACTTTGAATATTTTTGAACACCAAAACCTGCCACTGAATTCAGCTGAAGAACTTAATGTCTACTTGTTTTGAAAATCAGGTCCAGGTTAATGAAAATTGCTAAAAATTAAGAGACATTTGAAGATAGAATTTGGATATTATCTCTATTTCCCCTTTTCCTTCAATGCACTAGAAATACTGCAGATATAGGACACTGATTGTACTTTGGAAGCAAAACTACTTGTTGAAATGAGAGGATGTATGCTGGCATTCTGATTGTATATGTAATTTTTTTCAAGTAATTACTGTATTAATAATTCAATCACTCAGGCTAAACAGTTGACAAATGTTAATGAATTCAACGCTTCTACAGTTCATCCTCCATTTCACTTTTACATAGCTTTGATCAAAATTCTTTTTGAACTAATGGGAAGATGATTAGCAATTTAAAACTAAATAACGGATAGCTTTTAATTTTGAAAGATGAGATAGAATCTACCTCAAATTGATGGTGCATATTATTCCTGTAGTTATGAGTTTATGGCTGGATATTAGGACTACAGGAACAGTATAAAATGCAACTCAACTTTTTGTAGCAACAAATTTTTTCAAAAGCAGAATCAGTGAGCAATCCAAGGATAATTTGCAAACGTATCCAGTGACTGCTTATGCATTCCCATCAGTGAAGAAGGATTTTATAGACGATGAAAGCTCTGTGTGTTGGGGTGATATTAGAGAACTATTCTTTAATTATTCAAATAGTAAGTGGGATATGCTGAAAATAATATGTGACTGAAACTTTGAAGTAGGGAAAGAAATAATGCAGGTTTTAGCTGAGTTTTACCCAAATGCTGAATTCCTGTTTCTAGACCGTGCTTAACATGCAGGTTTCCTGTGTTCAGCTTACAGTCTGCAATGGCTGGCAGCAGCTCATGTTGAAAATGTAGCCTGGCTCCATCTCCCTTGGGTCTCTCTTTGGGCACGGAGAGGTGACTGAGCCACGTAGGAATTGGGAGCTCAGCAGTTCTTCCAGTACATTTTTGACCCACTGCTGAACACTGCTATGTGCTGTGAGATTCTCTTTCTATCCCTGCTGATGCTACTGCCTCATCTGACAGATGTTCAGGTTTCCAATCCCTATTGCTTCTCCAGACCTATGGTGTTACTCAGTTTTCCCTTATCCGTGTTTCTCAAATTACTCAAAATCCTTGTAACTTTGCAAAGTTCACACTTTAACTTAGTTAATATTATGCTGTGCTGGTGGGTTACAAATGTATTTCCTGAACCTCTCAATGCATTTTACCAGTGAAAGCTTTCTTCTCTTGTGGGTAGGCTGGACACTATCCCTTTCAGATGTTTTCCTGAACCTTTCTAAAAGGAGGAAGAAAGGCATCCTCCCTTCAGCTGGTGATGGGTCATTCCCAAGGACAGTCTCTGATCCATAACAGAGAAGGTTACTGCCATTCATGGTACATTTCTCCACCAAAACTTCTTCTCCTAAATTTAGGCTTCCTTCCACAATATCCATTTGTGGAAAATTCCCTTTGTTTTTACTTGAAAATAGTCACTTATGCATGCAACTGTGTTAAAGCTGTTCAAAATTTCAGAGGGATATTATTATTTTGAATTAAATATAAAACTAAATGTGATTAAACTTTCTAGCAAGTAAGAACTCTTACTCTAAATACATTTTCTCAAAGAGAAAAATTGTTTTTTGTAAACAAAAAACATTAGGATTCATCTATTTCCTCTTAAATTCATCAAGGATTGCACTGAGTATGTGCCTGCTATGATTTCATACTGATGTGTTTTTGCTGTAATGACAGAAGGGAATAAATTGCCTTAAGAAGCACTTTGAGGTAAACATTTGAAGAGCTTATATTTCAGTTTTGTATTTTTCCCTTCAGTAATGCAAGAAGATGGCCTCTGATGATGGCTCCTTAGGGAGCTATCAAACAAACAAATGAATAAAGAATATGGAAAAAACCAATAGTTTGCTTATAATCAAACTCAGAGACCCTCAATTTATTACAGCACTGGAAAAGTGCATTCAGTTTGGCATTGCTGGAAGGTTGACTAATGAAAGTGTAAATTACAGGAGGACCTGGAGGGGGCACAATTCGCTAAAAAATGAAAGTAGTGAACATCCAATGTTCCCATCGTTAAGCGAAATAGATACGTTTTTTACCCCCTTGTTTTGAATCAAGTGAGTACTATTGAAGAAATAGAAATAGATACGTTTTTTATCCCCTTGTTTTGAATCAAGTGAGTACTATTGAAGCCCTCACTCCAAATTATACTTAAAACTATACTAAGATACTTCTTAGCACAATATAATAATCCATTAAATTTATATATTTAATTGTTTTATGAGACTTGCCATTTCTTTTTTTTTCATATTAGAATAATAATATTTCTACATATTATCATGCTGGAAAATCAGTTAAGATGAGAATTTTGAAAATAAATGTGCAGCTCTGTTTTAATTTTAAAGTGATTCCTTGGCTAAAACCTGGGAAGAATTACTGGCATTTGTTTATTCCTCCTCCCCTGCCAACATTTTTTACATTGCTGGGTGACTGGTACCACAAGTGTTGACATTTCTCAGGTCTAATACTTCACCTTGCAATTCTGACATTCTTTCATCCAGTTAGGAATTTATTTAATTAATTACTTTCATCACCTTTCCCAGTCTGGATCTCCTGATGCTGGTTGCTCACCTTTTTTTATAAAAATATTTACAAGACTTAATACAGTAGTCACCTCACATGCAAAAGCTACATTAGGCTTTTTTACCTGTTAGGGACATAGAAAGGCCTGGGCAGTTTAAGTTTAGCAGAACTGTTAAAGATATTGCTAGTAATAATTTTAGTCAGAGCTTAATATTTTGGGATCATATTTGAATGTACCTTTGAGGTAACCTTTACCACCAAGGCAGTCTGTGTTCTAAAAATCTAACTCTTTGACTTTAAATCTTACTATTTTACATCTCAAAAAATCCCCTGTATCCCTGTGTGTAAATTGGAGTATGCAATAAATAAAATTACCTCACTTTGATTCCGAACCTTTCCGTCAGCAGAAATATGAAGATACAGAACCTGAATCCCAGCTGCCAGTGTGCATTACAACAGTCATCCCCAGGGAATGTTTGGTGTAAGGCCCTTGTGATGATTCTATCCAGTGAAGGCAAGAAGCGTGCCAGCAGAGTCCAGCAGCAACTGAAGAAAGCCACAAGACCAGCAAAGGCAGAGGTAGGCAGCCCCACAGAAAATTCTCTGTGAATTAATAGTTCACATAGCCCTGTTTGGCTTGGACTACCTTCACTAGTCAGACTCTTTTCTCATGCAAACCATGTTACTTTTGTGACTTGAAAAAAGTTTACATTTTGTCCCACAGTCATCTTTTTGTCAGTATTTTGTGTATAAATTGTATGTACATCCATTTAACTGAAGTTTAACCGTAACTTTGAAAGGACTTAATGCTAATAATAACTCATTTCCTATTACAGTAATAATATTAAAAATTATCCATTTCTTGTTAACTGAATGGAAGAAAACAGAAATAGATTGAAACACAAGACTGAAAAGGAAACACAGATCAAACAACATAGCTTGCTCTCATTCTTGATCTTCTGTCAAAAGCTTTCCACTTTTTAATGATAATAGATCACAATTAGGTCTCAGAATGATCACCATGCCTGAAATACAGGAATGATCCTCTGAGTAGCTCTCTGCCAAGGGCTTGGTGACCTAGGTGATTGGGAAAAAGCTATAGAGATTTTCTACATCTTTGTTTCTACTGTGAAGAAAGAATTTGAAGTAGTTTCTGCAAATTCTTACACTGCATTTCAAACCACCTGAATGGACTTCTCCTAATTTTGGCTGAGGTGTTCAAGGTATTCAGATAAATAGAAAATTATCCTTCTGTCTTACTCTCTATATCTGACCATATAACTACTTCATGTCCAGGTAACACTTTTGCCAGTTCACTTTTCTTACTGTTAATTTAAATTATGAAAATCTATCACCAATATTCAGTCAAATGACCCAGGACTTCTTAGGTCCTTTAAAAAAAAGGATCAATTGTGTATTTTTTTTCATTTTAAATATCAAGGCTTTAGAAATACTTTTTAATTGAAGAAATAGCCTGAAGTATGCAGAGAGAGAAAGAATGGACTTTTGGTTGGAAATGCTCATAAAAGAGGATAATGAAAGGCATTAAAGGAACTAAACAGTTCTAGCTTCTTCACTTCACCAGATTGCAGGAAATGAGCTCTTCCTTGAGACTGTCTTACACACCTTGTGTCTACCCTTATTTAGTACACCTGCTATTTTTGCTGATGTCATTGTCTGTGTCGATTTTGCCTGATCTGGAAAGACAGCTTAGTGGTAAGCAGGAGTGTAGATAATGCAGGTGCTTAACCAATTGTTGCAGACACACAGATCCCTTTAGTTCCCTGGAAAGTGTTTTGAAGCAGAACTGTTCTGATTTGAGTCTAGCTATAAGGTTTTAACACAGATCACAGAAAGTACTCACAGTTGTGAATCTTTATTCAAAAAAAAAGTCAGCTTGCTAAAAACCAGACTAGAAGTATTTGCTTAGACATTTTTCATACACTGGCATAGTGGAATACTCTACAGCCCCACCAAGAAAGCACACTGTGAGAGACAGGCCATACCTGTCTGTACTCACTCCTCTGATCCAGGAGCAGCTCTCTACATACACTTCCTCACACACCTGTTCAGCTTTAGATTCACACTCAAAGAGAGGGCTGTTGGCACCAAATGAAGACACGTGTAGAGTCAGACGTCACAGCTCACTTGTCCCGGGCTCCTTTTGCCCGGCAGCTGAGCCTCCTGGCTGCTGGGCTGAAGGCTCATCCCCGGGAGGCAGCGGTGCCGGCAGCGAGGGTCTGGAGCCAAAGTAATTCACGAGCCTCTGCCTCGTCACCGCGACTTCTTCTTGAAAAGAGTTTATTGTGCGGCTGCCAACTTTGCACTTGAATCAAAGCAAGAGATTGAGCCTTTCAGCTGAGCAGTTTAACTGTGTAGTTCAGGCAAATTCCAAGCCCCGCTCCTCAGGCTGCATTCGGGTATCAGTGCTTCACGATAGCAATCCTACCCTGGTCAGCCCAGAGCACAGCCCTCCCTGCACAGCTATCGGTGACTAGCCTTGGGGCTAAGTGTCTCCGCCTGAAGCTGCTGCTTCTGATATTTTTATACACTCTACTTAGAAATAAAGTTATATTATAGCCAAGACCCCTTTTGTACCTTGAAACATTGCTCTAAATCATTCACAGTTCAAGTGAGGTAATACCACTTTTTCACTCTTAGTCCACCTTCTAAGATATCACTGTGCCACGTGATCCTATTTTTTTGTACTTTAATCTGTTGTACGATGACCTTAAATGCTTAACCTTGACATCCACCAGGTATATATTTAATACAGAACATTATTAGCAAGGCAGAGATCTTATTTGTGCAAACCCACTGATAAGTAATATGCAGAACCTTTTACTGTTCCTCATCAGGGAACTTGGTTCACTTGATTCTTACTATCCATAGGATTAGGGCTCATATATCAGCTGATCTTGATCAACTGAGCAGCTCATCTGTGTGCTTCTGTTACATGCCAACACTGTGGCATGAAACCCCAGAAGCGGGGAGGAGTAAAATATTTGAAATGAGCTTTAAAGTTTAATTAGGCAGATTTATATGTTAAACTGGACATGTGAAGCAATAATCTGGTCAAATTTTGTCTTTTCACATGTGTTGTTCATCCCTCCTGAGAATGGTAGAGCTGCTCGTTGTTGAGTTTTGTGCATTGGTTATTGCACCCTATATATTTTTTTTCCTGCTGTAATGAGTTGTTGGAAAAACACTTCTAAAGGAAACAGGTTTACATTCAAAAGCCAGACAATAAATTACACTGAGAAGTGCTTAGGTGCAGATTTCTTAGCCAATAACGCACATAAACTGTTACTTCAGAATAAGTCATGTTCTAGCCTTAGACAATCATTCCTGGTTGATGCTTGGAAATCTTAGTGGGAGAAGTTGTTGTTTATATTCTAGCTCTGAATTTCAGATGATGTGGTTATCACTTACAATGAAGGTCCTCAGCCGTGTCATCTCCAGCATGTAGTACTCCTCCATTGTCAGCTCATCAAAGTGCTTGGGAAGGGATAAAAAGTCACAGGTGTGACGTTTGGTGTGTTCCTCCCTGCAATGTAAACCCAGAGTAAGAACAGATGTTAAACCCATAGAAGTTTCATTTCAGAAGAGGAAGAGATCTGTACAGGCAGGTCTCTTTAGTACTTGTCTATCAGCAAAAATAGTATCATACAGAAAAGATGAAATAGATTTTAGTTGAACAATTTCACAGTTATTGGGCAAGGTAAGCTTCCAGTTTTGTGAACTGTCATAGTGGATACCAGCAGGGATATGAACTCATTGTAAAATTACAAAAGAAATTTGGAGAGATACTCAAGAGCATTGTTATGTCTGTGCTTACCATGGGTCATCATTTGGCTCCCAGCCCACCAGTTCTAACAAGCAAAAGAAACATTTTGCCACATCTGGTTCATTTGCACTTGGACAATGGATGAAGCCAGCCTTTGCCATCTGCAGGGAACAGTTTAGAAGTTTACGGCATTATCCCACACACACACTACATGTTTCCTGACGCTTTAGAATCATATCTAGTCAGGACACCAAAAATTACATTTGTTTCAGTAACCAAACACCTTCTCAGGTAACACTAGCAGTATGATTCATCTGAGATTCAGGCTGGCAGTGTCACGTATGTACCAAAGTAGAAGTTAGATGGATTTTTTATGTAAATAATTTCCATTCTGAATTTGAAGTAGTGATCATTCCACTACTTTATCCTTCCTGATGGATCCGTACTTGTTTAATGTAGGCTGCTTTGTCATGAATAGAAATTTGCAATTAGACTATGTAATACAAGAAATTAATTTCTGAATGACAGAAACAAAAAAAAAAAAAAAAAAGGAACAAGAACAGTAACTATTAAAATCTGTAAGCAGACTGTGGACTGAACACAGAAAAAACAGTCAATCCCAGTGCAGTATTTCTGAGCAGGGAACAAGGGAACAGAGGAAAGCTGAGTATCTAACATTTCATCTTCAGGCTTAGTGGACTCCTCTTGAACCTGAATATACTTAACAATGACTTCACATTCAGACATAGCACATATAAATTAAGGCAGAGGCAAAACAACCATTTTCAGACTTACATTCTCTGGAGTGCACTTGCAGTTTTTCTGGAAGGGCCACTTGGTGAAGGTTTTTAAACGGGTCTCATATTCATACATGTCCTTAAAGTCAGTTAAGAGCTTGGAAGCTGAGCTCAGCTCTTGCAGCAGGGTCTCCATCTATGAAGCCTGCAGTCAGTGTAAGGCAGAGCCTCCCTCCTGCTCTCACATTTAAGGCCTTTGCTAATAGGTGACACTTTGCACCTGCAGAGCAGGGGAAGGCCTAACGGAGCCTTCGTCCCTTCCTAAAGGAGCCTCAGACCCTTCCTAACACAGGTGAGTTTATGGGCAGGACAACCAAGGGAAATGAAGCTGCTGGAATTTCTTCTTCTTGTGTCACAGTCCATGTCCTTGGTCACAGTATATATTTTTTAACTGAAAGCACCTATGGTAATTTCAGATTTTACAATTGAAATGTCAAAAACTGCAAGTTAAAAACTCTAGTTACAAATACAGAAACCTTGCATATAAAGTTTTAAAAATACTATCCTGATTGCAACTAAAGGGGTTGAATTGACATTGCTATTTGAATCCTTCAGTGTTCCTTGAATTTCATATTCAGAGATTAATTCTTAGGATTGTCTTTGCAAATAGTGTTGCATTTCTTTAAAGAGGAGGTGGTTATTTTATAAGTATTCAGTTCTACTTTAAAATATAGAGCATGGCCAGATGTTGGATGAAAATATTTTAAAGGTGTATATCTGTAAGGGTTTACAGTATCAAAGCATTAAGCTGTCATTGTATAAACTGTCTCTTATTTTGGTACAGAGTCCAGTTAAATTCAGTAGAAGTTTAAACATCAGTGTCTTTAAGACTACTGCATGCAGCAGCTTTCTAAGCCATGATCTTAACACCTCGGAAGGATGTTGCATTGTGAGACTTGAAAATTTAAATCTTCTCTGAAATACAAATGGAGTAAGTGCAGAAAATCATCCAGCCCATTATTCTGTCCAGATGTGGTGACAGAAATGAGATAAAAGAACATTTGTATGGGACTTCCAATGTCAGCTCTTAGGGCATTGTTTTTCCTAGATTTACAAATGCTACATCATTGATTCCTCTGGGACTGTACTGATGTCTATTTTATATGCAGGAACACTGTCCTTGAAATTTATATTCAGATTTTTTTTTTCCTTTTTCCAGATAATACCAATGGTGGAAGAATTTATCATTCATAACCTGGGCCCTCCAAGCACTGATATTAATAGTTTCTCCTGGTGCTGACTCCATGGCAGCCCTTCTTAAGTCTGCCGATGATCAGGTATCTTAATCTCTTTTTTACTGTAGTTGATGTTTGTGTGTGTATGTGTGTACATGTGTGAGTGTATTTGTATGAAGCAAGGAATTTAGTTTAACTAAAAGTTGAAATGCCAAACCAAACCCAAAACCTGTTTTTAACTGCCCAAAAACATGGTAAAATTGATCACATGCTTTTCTTTAACACAAGACACTAATTCATGCATATGGATTGTTTTCAGGAATGAATAATTTGTCTGTTGTTTAAAAGAAACTGTAGGATAAATAGTTTATCATCTTGTGATGTCATGACCTATATAAATAATTAGTTTGTGTCATTTCAAATGGAAAATGCAAAAATGGAACAAAACCATAATAGTTTAAATGGTTCTTGCAAGCACTCTTATCCGAAAATGCTATTTTTTCCCAATATGTGTAAGGTATTATTTAATCAAAACCACCACAGTAATATGGGACCTTGGAGTCCTGGGTGGTATTTATACATCAGAATTGAAATATGGATTTTGTTGGGGTTTTTTTGCTATGATTGTTGTTATGGCATTTAAAACAAACAAACAAAAAATTCCCTAGAAAGTAAGATTATACATGTAATAACACATTCTAAAATGTATTTCTTGCATTGCCTGCCTATAATTCTGTCAGAATTCTGTGCTGTTGAGAATGACAGGTACATTTCAAGTCTTCGGCCACCAAGCTGTAAAGGTATTCTGCATTTTATAGTAGGTTGTCTACATCCTTCAAGCAAATATTGTTTGCAGAAGTGTTCTGAAACTGTCAGAATTTCATAGGTCCAGATTAAATGGATGGGTAGTTGGAGCTTTTCACTGGAAGATACACAAGATGTGGCATGACATGAAAGAAAATATTTAAATTGCATTTTAAACTATACAGTACGTTAAATATCTGTTACCCACTGTCTGATCCTGACTTTTACAATAAGTGCAGAAAACCTGTGAGTAATGGTGCAACTTTGTAAATCAGTTAAAGCCGACCTAATGAACGGGTATCTGTGATCTGGGGGGAGAAGGCCTCAGAAATGAAATAGTTGTGTTCCACTGCAAGGAAAGCAGTTTCAATTACTGCCAATAGTGGAGTAAATTTATTTTTTATTTTATTGCTTGTCTCATACTTCATCAATTGAAACTAATATTGCTATGGCATCAATAATACAGCTCTCTAGGTGTTTTTTTTAAAAAGGTAAGACTGGGAAAACCTGTCCACTGTTTTAATAATTGGATGTGTCTTTGCAATCACATTTTACATTATTTTCCATTATTTGTCTCTAATTAATGTAGCTTATCTAAATGAGATTGAATATTTACCTAAATGGTCTCAATTGAAAACCAAATCAAACATTTCTACCTGATGTCTTTATGTAAAGGCCAGAAATCGAACTTGGTAAGGATAAAAAAAAAAAGCTAAAATATTGTATGAACAATATTTTATAATACAGCGGTGTTAAAAAATGTACAGGTGCATGGTCTCATACATACAGTTGTACGTAAGGTATATAATTAAATGTACACAAATAAATAGCTTTAAAAAAATAAAATTGCTTTGAGATTTTAAGAGACTCCAGAAATGCTGCTCATGACCATTTAAAGACTTCCTGCTGAAGGCCTTGGGTTGTCAAGAAGAGGCTTCCCCTGCCTCACAAAGTGTGCGAGCAGGAAGAAGCTGGCCTCAGAATGGCTCAGCTCTGCTGTGCAGGACAGGAGAAAAAAATGAACTACTCCTGCAAGGTGTAAAATATCCTACTGCCACCCCTGATGGCTGGCTGTGATTTATTCAGTGCCAGGGACAAGGCCAGCCCCTGGGCTGCTGCAGAGTGAAACCAGCCGGGATGCAGCTGAGGAACTCTGGCAGAGGGCGTTTCCTTCCCTGCCCGCACAGGTGGGTGTTTGCCATGCAAGCCTCTTGGGAATTTGCCAGCAATACATGGCACTTCTTCATGTTCCAACTTCCTAAGCAGCCCAGCATGGCCAAAGTCTGTTAAAGTTATGGATGGGCAGGAACGGGGGTGTCCCTTTCACTGTCAGCCTGCAGTGATTTTGGTTATTAACATGGCTAACAGGTAAATTCAAGCAATAATGAGATTAACAGGCAAGTGACTCAAGCAACTTCACCGAGGTGTTTCTTTCCTGAAGGACAGTGGGAGTAAGGGGGGTTGTGAGGGAGATATCCTCCTATTACCTGACCAAAGGTTCTGAACAAATTACAAATACAGTTCCTAGCAGGGAGGGAACCTTTTTTTTTGCCCTGAAAGATAATTTGTATGTAGCAAACATTTAGTGGTACTTTTTTTGACTGGTTTTCTTCATCCCAGTTCTCAGTGCATCACCCACTCTTGCCTTCCTGCAAATAATTTTCTTTTTATCACTCATAATTTTATCTTTTTATGCACCTTATCTTTTTTATGTCCAGCTTCTCCCAACCTCAAGAATTTAAGCATGTTTGATGTTCTAAATAAATAAATAAATTTTTAAAAATTACGAGCACAGCTATGGCCTTGTGATAGCATACATTTATTTTAGAAAGATGTCGAACAAGTAGAGATAATTTTGGAAAAGTTTTCCATAAACTTGTATCCAGGGAGTTTCAGCTGCATTACTATGGAATTTTTGGTGCTATTATTCTTCAAAAGCAGGAATGGCTGGGTGACTTGAGGGATTATTATTAAAAAGTATTTGAAGGGCTGAAGATGAAATGGTTCAAGCATGAACTAGCAGAAGTAATTAACAGCTTTTAAACTTTGCAGTGAGAATTCTGGCTGCCTTCCAAGTGAATTACGGTGATACTGATAGGGCTGCCCAGGGAAGTGCTGGGCTGCTGCTCAGATCACTGTCCTGTTTTCCTGCAGGAGCTGCCAGCTGATGCTCCTCACTGTGACTGGGGAATGCAATTACAGTGCCAGAGGCACTGACACTGGGATGGGCTCTGCAAATGTTCTGAAGATGTTATTTTCCTCGGAAATCATTACAAATGTCAATTATGTACTTGATCCAAGTGGTGTTTATTTTGCCCCTCCTAAAGGAGATGTATGTCAGAACAACAGAATTACCAACAGCTTTTTTTTTTTTTTTTTAATAGATGTATGTTTACTGTAACTGATGAGTCTCAGTGTTTACTCAGTCATTGTTTGCTTGGTGGCTTAATCTCACCTTCTATCAGGCCTTTTTCACTGACTTCTAAGAAAGGGACATTATGTAAACACCACCCAATTACTGTCATCTAAATTGACTCTGTGTGAGTCAGCACTCAGGGGACAGTAAGTGAGAAACACAGCCCAGTGAAGTTAAAAGCATTTTAAAATAGGCATAAGAGAAATAGCTCATTATATCTACTGGAGGCAGAGAGGCCACAATAATCAGCTTAATTAACACAGGAGTTGTGTCAGTCATCAGCAAAACACCTTCAGGCACTTGGCAGGCAGTGGGCTCAGAGAGGGGCTGCAGCCCCTTACACTTGGGATCTCATTTTAACGGAATTTTCCAGGAATTGTATCTTTGTATCTTTTATATCTTAACACACTTTATTCATCACTCTAGGAAAGCCTGTGGTGGTTTTGAAGTACAGCTTGTGGCCTCTTGTGGGCCGGTTGGCTGCTTCTGCATCTTTTTTTTTTGTCTAGAGGTATTTTTTTCCCCACCTTGTCTCAGTACTGAAGCTGTACTGAATATACAAAGACACTTACACAGAATCCTTTCCCAGAGATCTTTGGAATGACTGCAAATGCTGCCATTACCAAGGATCAGTCAGGAACACAACTGCTATTTGATGATATTCTTACCACAGGTATGATGCAAAGCCGCACATCCTTACCTTAATTTTCTACTGTGTATCCATGTTGGTATGTTCACATTCCCTCCTGAGTTTTCACTGTACTTTATTGTGTTGTATCTCCATTCTGGTGAAATTACTTTTCCACCTAAGAATGTTTTAAGGCTTTTTTTGGGGGGGGGGGGGTTGTATTTTTTTTTACTGTCTTCCTGAGGAAACATTTTGTGACTGTACAGTCAGTTCCTATATCTCCTACTTCCTCCAGCTTTTAACAGTTTTCAACCCTTGGCCAGTTCTAGTCCAGTTTGAAAGCCAGGTACAGTCTAGTGCCACCATAGTTCTGGAGGAAAAAAAAGGCACATCTGTAAGCAACTGGATTTTGTTAGTTCTAAGCTAGGAACTTTTACTGCAGTACTAGAAGGAATCCTGCTGCTTTAGAGGAAGGCACTTGCAGCAGTGCCACAGTGCATGAAACAAGAACAGTGAGGAGGGTTTACAGTTAATAAACTCAGACATGCTCTGGGCAGACCATGTTTCTGAAGAATGGGAGTGAGAATTTCCCAGGATGGGCAGCTTTCTCCAGAAGAGGCTATGGACCTTTTCCCTGAGCAGTCCAATGACTACAGGATCAGCCAGATGATCACAGTAACTTTCCATGGAATCCCCCAATCCACTGTTCTTGTTTTCAGTATTGCTCCTACCTGACTGCCCTAGACATTTATGTTGGTGTTTAATTGTTTAAGCAACCCTGTTAAGCAAAGTATTTTGACACCTTCCTTTTCAGAATTTCTTTTAGGGGCTTGTAGTGATGTCTGCTGAACTGAAAGGAATACTAAAACACAAAAGTAATCAAACCTTAAGAAGCTCAAGAGAAATATCTGCTCCTTGAATATTTTTTTTATTTTCTGAAGGCTCCTTATGTATAAGGAACATACATAAAATGAACACAACACTGTTGACAATGAACAAAACAGCATTTGATAATTTCCAGCTTTATAAAATTTTTAAAAAATGATTTAGTTATAACAAAAAAACCCAATAGCTCAGCAAGTTATCTTATTGGACCATTATCACATTTTAAACCATAGACTCAGTTGTTAATGGGGAGAGGAAAGAAAAAAATAATAAAAAAATAATCACACTGCATCTAGCAACTACAACATTTTCTAAGCATAATCACAGCGGATTGAGTGCAATGTGATTTACATCAGAATTCACATGGGATGTCACACAGTGACAGCATTGTAAAATATACAAGTAACATTTATGCTCTCCAACAAATACAAGTTAAATGAGACTCTGGATTCAAGCCAAATGGAATGTTGAAGCCAAGTAGAAATGTAGTGGAATTCAGATTGTCTGTAACATGACTCAAAAGTGTACATTAGAATCATCTGGAATTCAATACTGGTGGAAACATAGAGAGGTCACAGCTGTTACACTGCTCTGTTACTCTTGCAATAAATACTAGAAAATAAAAGTAAATCTATGTTCCATGAAAAATACAGTACCTACCTTCAACGACCACAATTTTCCCTTGTCTGAAGATGGTCTTGGAAGGAAGTTAACTATTTTCCTACAGAGGCAGTGTATTGAGCTATAACCACATTCCAACTAATACAACAGTAAATATACTACTGGAAATACAGAAATCTTCATTTGAAAAGAATTAAGAGAAATAAATCTTAAAAAAAGCATTTGACAAAACATCAGCTGCATAATGACCCCCTTATATTTCAGAATTAATAGAAAAAAAAAAACCAAAACAAACCAAAACTTAAGTCAGTCAGTTTAATACAAAAGAAACAGAGATTGTTTAAACTCAGATCTTTAGAAGGTATCCAGGAAGTTTTGTCTCATTGACCTAACATGGGCACTATGCAAAAATGTCATCCAGGAGTTTTACACTGCCGAAATTCAGCAATCTGAAGCTAACAACAAGTGTGTTTGCTAATTAGGATTCTACACTAAACATGTTTAAAGAGGAAAAAAGAAAACCTGAGTTCAGAACATCAAATGGCTGCATGCCTGAACTCTGGGCTTTTGGCTTCTTCACTGAAGAAACTGCACCCTTCTTTGAAATGAACCCTTAATACTGTTTCCTGATACTGCATTAGGAAGAAATACTGGCAACCAACTGATACCTTTAAAACACATGAGCTGCTCTCAGTAAAAGCTAAACTGACCAATGAAGCTTCCAAAGTAAAGGGCCACAGGAAACACGGGAACTTGAAATGGAATGCAAATACCCACTGGCTCTCATTAAAGGCGTTAGGATTAGTGTTTTTAGCAGCTACACTGGCACCAAGCAGACCGGAACTTTAAAACTTACAGCACACAGTCAAAGTACAGCTTTTACCTGGCATACACAGTAGAGAGACAAACTGGGTGTTTTAAAAAAGAGCTACTACCATGCTTAGGACTGGTACTACAGAATCAGCTTGCACTCCCCACAAACTCACAATTTATTTTTTTTTTTAAGGAGATGGGTACAAGAAGAACTAACTCATGTTGGCAATAAATGCCTGTCAGCACAATCTGATCTAGGACAGCTGGTCCCAGCAAGTTAAGGCCCAAATTTTCAGTCTATTCTTCTAAATGACACATACCATGGTTCTACCACATCTGCTTTTTAATAATCTAATTTAAATACCAAAATTGTAAAAAAATATCATAGAAATGAACTCCTTTATACTGGAAGTAGAAATCTTCTTACATATTCTTTACTGCCAGAAATGGCTGGTGTCACAATGTCTGATATCAAGGCATTGTAGGAACAGATTTGATGCGCTGTTACAGTATTGTAAATACCCTACCAGTACAACATATACAGAGCATAATTTAACCCTTGTGTCTAGCTTCAGGAACTAGCATCTTGCACCTTGGTTTAACATGAAGAGGAGAAAACAGTCCAAAATAATAATTTTAGAAAACGGAGAAATTCCCACATGGATTCTCTTGTTAAAAGAGTTTGCACAAATTCACAGCCACAATTCTTCAGTAGTTTATGCTGCAAGTGGCACACAATACATGTTTAGCATCTGTAAGAAAGAACCAGAAACAGTTCAATAACTCCAAGGTCAGGGATTTCCCCAAGCTAACACTAATTCTACTGCATTTTGCATTTTCCTACTAATATCAAGGAACAAACATCAAATAAATCTCAGTTGGGGAAAAACATCATCAAACTGACCCTCGACAGAAGTTACACTTTGCAGAGTACATGGCAACAGCCTGCCTTCTTACACAGGAGCTTTGCAATGATGGAGTGCAGCTTAACACAGCTTGTAAGAATTTAAACAGTGTTTAGGCTTGGGGTTTATTTTTAAAAAATTACAGCCATGTCCTGCTGTAATACTGAATACTTGAGTCACCACTATGCAGAAAAATCAGCACAGGATTAATACGTGTATATACAGATGTGCACACACACAAGTGTATGTTTGCACATCTGTCTATATCTATATAGATCTATACATACAGAGAGACAGCTAGGAGCTACTCAAGAGTCACGTGGCACTAAAAGTTTCCTTGGGTTCCTTGCACAGGTGTGAGTTTCAGCTGTAACTATTGGAATGGTATTTTCCCAAACGAGATCTTTCCCTGTACTTTTTCTTTCTTAAGCAAGCAGTGCTCCCTACACAGCACCCTGACCTTGGCCCTTATTTCTCAGATTTAGTGTTTCCTAAACATTGCTCACTCGAGTTTAGGAGCTGTGTTGGGTAAGCTCATCTGATGGGATTAGACAAAAGCAGAAGCTACACTAGGCAGAAGGGAATCTCCTGTCCTTGTGCAAGCAGTGCAAGCACCACGTGTCCTCTGAGCAGTGTGCACACAGCCACACAGTGCAGACTCAAAGCCAGACAGCAACAGATTGGAACCACAGTGATTACCAGCATCAGGTCAAAACTGGATGTCAAGCACTATTTTGTCTTCATAGAGGGCAATCACCAGCATGATGGCAAATCCAAGAAGCAGGCCTAGATTCTGAAGAATAAACTGCCCCACAGGACAGTAACCATGCTCTTCATTATCTCCATCTCCATGAAGCATTTCTGGAAGCTAAAAGATACAAAGCAATTTAAGAAGTTATTTCACCTCTATTCCATTTATCCATAGACATGTTTACAAGATGATATTGTCAAGAATAAACACTCCAGGGTTCAGATATAAAACCAATACACTAAGGCACAGCTTAAACTCTACTGAACAACTACATTCAATAAAAACATGATCACACCATGTATTTACAAAACAAACTAAAAATGCCTTTCCTTGAACTTTCACCTGATCATCCATGTAATTGAACATTAAGTTCCTCAAGATAGGGTGCAGCCCAATATTCTTCAAGTTCTGCTCTTTTAATTTTAAAAGAATTCAAGTCATGCTCAAGTAAACATATGACTTTGATTAATGTAGCCAGTCATTTGTCATCTGAGACGCTTACACATACTCACATGCACATCCCTTTTAAATATGGGAATGACAGCTACAAAGAATTCAAGAGCAATTTTATGTTTAGAAGAATTTATGGAAGTTCTGGACATTCTGGATATTGCTCACCTATGAGGAAAAGTCAGTACTGACAAAATCAACTAATAGTAGTGCTCTTGGAAATGTAAAAATAAAGTTTTGTGTTTTACAAAGCCATCCACATAGAACAGAAGTAAAATATTTACAAGGAAATTAATTCAAGAAAGCAGGAGGTAAATGTTAAGATATGGCTATTGAGAGATGCTTCTGCCTGAATTAAGGTGCAAATGAGACCATACACCAAAGCCAAGAGTCAGGATTTTATTTAACAGCAAATATGAGGCAGAGAGAGAAGGAAATAGGAAAGAGAGCGGAGGGAGAGGAGAAAGAAAGAGTGAGAGAGAAAGATGAAGCAGAACATAGTCACCACTTTTGGATCCAGCCAGTGTCTCCTTGGTCCTCATCACCCTGGCTTCCCTGGCTGGCTTCCCCAAAGCCAGCCACTCCTAACTTGTCACACATTTTAGCAAACAAAGGCTTGATGCTCATTGGCTATGCAGTTCTCTTATTCTACTGGTTAAATGATTCCCTCACTTCCAATGCTAATTAGTCCCATCCCAGTCTCTCTCTCTTCCTTTAAGTCGGTGCCTCCCTCTGGAGTGCTGGGCTATGGCCTCCCCCTGCTGGGCCCAGCCAGAGCTCATTTTCAGCAGAGCTAGTTTGCCTTTGCATCCTTCTCCCCAGCTTTGTTTACTTCTCCTTAGGCCTGAGATAATTGGACAATAATACCATCTTAACGTTACCTTAAGTCAGGACTATACTCATTGGGAATGGGGTGGGATTCCGTGGTGGCAGAGGAGCAGTTGCTTCTTTGCACAGTTTGCTACAGTGGGCAAAGTCCTTTGGTGATTTAACAGTGTTTGAGACACTTTAAGTCTCACAGTAATTCCTTCAAGGAAGGAATTATTACAGGAATTCCTTCAAGACTCACTTAGTACAGAAAATGATAATACAGAAGAAAAGGGAAACTACTGCTCTTCATTAGATCAGCTATGACAGTTTGGGTTATTCCAAGAACTCGAATACTGCCCAATAGACAGTGACATCAAAGCTGCTAAAACCCCAAATATATTACCCATCTTGTCTTGTATTACTGTATTTCTAAAAGATACAAAAAAACTTGATAATTAATTTGACCCACTGAGTATTTAAATATTAAAAAAACCCAAAAAACAAACAAAAAAACCCCCCCACCAATTCCTCAAAAAACAAAATCCAAAAAGCCCCCGCAATTGGTGTGAAAAATGTTTAAATGGTTATCACATATACACTAGGACCAGGCAGCTCCAGAGCAAGCTGGAAATTACAAAGTGCTGTAAAGTCATTAAGAATAAAGGGCTTCACCTTTGCATTACTGTAATGGGCTTTAACAGTCTGGATATTTACTTTGACAGCACATGTAAAGATGACTAAACATTTTGCTTTATTGATAATAAATGCTGATGTGACCGGTTTCAGGGACCATATAAAGAATGGTCCAGTCAATTAAAGAAAACACCCTTTCGAAGTTGAAAGCTTATGGTGTCAGTACTAGAGATTAAAGGAACAAAAACTGCAACAGATAAATTTGTTTCCCAGTAAGATGAAAATATTCAAGTTGGACTATACAAGGTACCCCTTCAAACCAAAACAAGTGTGTCAGGAAGGAGGATATTATGATTACTCTAAGTTATCACAAAATGAAGTTTCATGAAAGAACATGGAAAACCTGGAGGATTTTGAAACGCCTGAGTTTAGGTGAAACACCTGGAGAGGAATATCCTTATCACTGAAACCCACGTAATTAGATAAACTTCAGGAGAGTCAAATGCAAAAATACCAAAAAGCTCATTCTCAATGGGCTGGTGTAAGGAATGGATAGAAAACTGCACCTCTGTGAACCTCTGCTCACAGCTGGGGAGCAATCAAAATCTACTCTTATTATCTCCTCTTTGAAAAGGAGGCTGATTATGCAAACACCAAGACAAAACTGGTTCAGTTTCAAGTGTCTCTTGCAGAAGATTTCCTGCTGTTGTTGAGTCAGTCTATGGGATTTTGACTATTTGGTTACTACTAAGATGGTCGAGGGAAAGAAAAGGGTATGAAGGAATGAAAGTACTGCCTTCCTTTCCTTTATCCATGACATCTTAAAAGTACAGGAATTGAATATCAGACACAGAGCTTACAAGGAAGTGGTATTTCAGGCATTATAGGCTACTACTTTATCTAAAGTTGCAAGAAGGGTCACTCTACCCAGACATTCTATTTAACAATTTAGCAGGCCCAGAAAGGATTTATTCACCTTTTAATAGATTAGAGTGATTTTATAACAACAGTATATTTACAAATTAAAGTCTCCATAATGAAGTGGATGGCATTACAAAGTACCCCAAAAGTGAAAAATGATCTCATCACCTTTGGGCTACAAAGTGAGAAAATTGCCTTATTTAAATGAAGCTCTGAAGCAGCTTAGAGGCGAGAAATCAGGACTGAATATGGGCTGGTAACATGTGCACAGCAGTATTGCTGCCGGAAGGGTCTGATCTATGGTGTACACACACTAAGGATAAAGCACCTGTGTGTTCTTGAAGCAGCAGCATTTTTCCACCAGGTAATTTTTTTAAAAGCTACTCACCGCAACAGCTCTAGATTACCAGCTGCTCATAGTAAAAGCTCAGACTAAACTTTCCAGAACTGAATATATGATGGTACAATCTCAGTGAAGAATAAACCTGACTGCAGTGCAGCACTCACAGAAGCCCCAGGTTCCCACCCAGAAGGCCCCAGAGCCCCAGCCAGCCGTACCATGTCGACCAGGGCCACGTAGAGGAACATGCCGGCGGTGACGGCGAAGATCCAGAGCGTGATGTTGTTGGCGTACTGCCCCACGGCCGTGCCGATCAGCATCCCGATGTAGGCCATCATGGCAGACAGCAGGTTGTACACGATGGCCTGCTTCACTGTCATCCCTGCCTTCAGCAGCACCGCAAAGTCACCTGCGGGGACAACACGGGCTGGGCGTCAGCGCCGCTCCCAGCGACCGCAGAAACCCCCTCACCAAAGAACGAGCTGCAGCGGCTTGCGGCAGCCCGAGCCACAGGAACCGACCACCTTGGGAGAACTGTACTTATGCACAGCCATCCCCTGATTCAAATATGATTTAAAGGTGCCTGTTCATCATGCTGATTGTCAGAAAGGTAGCAGTGATTAATTGTGAAGAGTGAATGGAGGAGTCTAGGTCTGCTTTTCCCACAGAGAACACACCTGTGTGAACATACTCATCTTTCTCAGAAGTTCTTCACTGTACACAAAACCAGAGGCTTAGTTAAGATCAATACCTGTGAAAATTCCTCTTAGCTATACACACCTCATAATGCAAATCCAGGAAGAGAATAATGAGGCATTTGTCCCCACAGAAGATGACAAAGAATTTGAATTTGAGCACCAGGAAGAGTTACATTCACAAAGAATGACTTCACATCCACACTGAATCAGTTTTCTGGGTGAAGGCATGCCAGGGTAATGTGTTTTATTCTGAATTCAGGGCAGCACTGCTAAATTAGGTGCTTAAAGTAGATATTCTATAAAAATCTAGACTTCAGTCTTGTAATCAGCTCTAATAGTTTTACTCCATTCAAACTGAATTCTTGTGATCATGAGAAGTGTACGATGATGTACAGATATGAGGGCAATTAAAGTAATATTCTTTTGTAATGTTCTTATACCCATGCCTGTAATTATTTGCCTAATCTAGAATAAAACATTAGAATTAAAACATATCAAAATTTAAAAAAATAAAAAAATAGGTATAAACTACTCACCCCTTATACAAGGTTCATTTGATCATGCTATGCTGTCAAGTTCTAAGCACTGTAATATACACTGCAATCCTTTATATACTGCAGTAGCTTCACTTAACTAATGGTTGTATAGCATAGGTGTCAAACCACAAACATCTGCTCTATTATTTCCCCCCTATGCCCATAATTTACCTATAGCTCAGGAGCTGCCTATATAAAAGGATTTCCCTCATCACCTCTAAGGTTTTTGAAGTGCTTGTTTTACCTCACTTTTGATCATTCAGACCCAGCAGCTCTTCAAGTGAGCAAGCTGTGAGAACAGATATAGGTCAATCTAGCACAACTTCACATCAGTGATAAAACAGAAAACTCCTCCTCTCTCTGGCTGCTCTTTTTAAACTCTCAGGGTGCAGTAAATTTTCATGCAATGTGAAAACAACAGGTTTCATCATGGTTAGCTACCTCCAGAAGAAATGCTTCAATTAGGGGGGAAAGAATCAATGGCACTGGCAACAGTGCCCTACAGGCTTTACCCTAAATGGCCACACCTGCTGAACTTGGCCACAGTTGGAACAAAGCCTCATCTGAAGATCCCCACATGGAATTTTACTTATGTAAACCTGTGTGCAGCTTACTTATGTAAACCTATGCAGCTTAACTTTGTGTAAGACAATGCCACATAGAGTAGTGTGAAACTCTGTAAAATGCAGAGCTATGTAAAATGGATGCTCCTGAGAACAGTTTTAAAACATGCTCGAAAAGCTTTACACAAGTTCTGTAACTCGACACTACCAACACAATCCTGTAGCAGTACCTACTCTGAAGTAATATTTCTCCCTCACCCTCTGAAGTTCTGGTCACCACTGCAGCTTCTGCACTGCATTGTGCTTAGCACAGTGTTACAACAGCTTTTAGATAAGGATTTTGTCCAGATGGAGCACAATTTCTACACTTAGTTACCTAATTCATGGGGAAGCTCGTGACAAAATACTGCTATAGATGTACTAATTCCCCCTGTCAGTCCAGCACTAAAAGCTGCTCCTAGAAAAAAAAAAAAGAAAGAAAAAAAATTAAAATGCTATTTCACTATTTTCAGGTCAGAAAATCAATCGACTTTGCAGAGCTGACACTCTTCTGTTAGAATGCACATTAATATTTTTCAGTATGTCTGTGTCCTGTCTGTATATAAATGGGAAATACTGGAAGCATTCTGGATGTGCATTACCACTGCAGGCTTTATGACTCATTTATCTGACAGACAAACCCTGGAGAGAACACAACTGGCTAAAAATAAAACATAAAGACAACACGCTAATAAATAACATCACTTTTACACTTTTAGGAGCTCTCAAGTACATGAGGACAGTTAGAAATGTACATGAGCAAGAGTCTGTCTCTCTCCTTTCCAGCTTGGAAATCCAAACTAATATTTAACCCAAAACCTCTCCAGCTCCTTTCTACTTATTTTTAGAGAACATATCAGCAATATTAGTAAGCCAGACCTGGAAAATAATAAGGGTAAAAACATTGCCATAAATATCTTTCATTACTTTTGCATAAGCTAATTGAATTCAATCAGCTTTAAGTTCATTACCTTAAATAATTCTGAGATGAGAAAACTGGCATTAAATTTCTGTACTGTAGCAGAGAAAAGCAGAAAAAGAGCCTGCAGTGAGCAGTCTAAACAGGCAGCATAAATCGGAAAGAGAAGAAACAATCTGAAGACAGAGGGGGAATTTAACTTTCCTCTGGATTCCTCATAGCTTGATATATTAAAAAGATGAGCATGCTTTTCTAAAATCTACAATTTATCACAGATTCAGCTGTTTGGGCTTAACCCAGGAATATTTAGAAATGGCATTTCAATACTGTGAAGTTCTCAACAGAAGGCGTGGCAATTGTTTTTGGCCTTAGAACCTACTGTCTAAATGTCTTACCTGTTTAATGTGAAAATGAAGCAACAAGTTAATTTTTAGAGTTTCGTTTCTTTAGCAGTTGTCAGAAGGAAGTGGAGAAAATTAGTAGATTCCACTGTTAACAAGAGACCCTGACAAATGCTTATGCCTCATCCTTCAAAATGGGTGTGTCCCTTCTGCCATTAGTTCAGAACCCTGCATACTCTTAAGCAGCTACTTTGTAAAGAATCAAAAGTGTGCACTTCAGTCCTTTCACCATCATCCTGACTTGTATATCCAAATTAACTTCACAATTCAAATCACATTTAGAGCATTGTGTGACTCCAGGTTGATTTAATAAATCAAATAAAATCTGTTTGGTACTTCACTTTCTTTTGCACTTGGCTAGAAATAAATCTATACTGACCGTGAGCCAAAATAATATTTTGATTAAATAAAAATTAAATTATCCTAAGTAGTACTTTTAAAATATTATTTCTGTAACCTGACTTACAGTGTATCTTAATTTGCACGTACTGTGTAATTCTATGTATTAACAATAATAGAAATAGTATTACTATTATTGTTAGTAAATATCATTCTAAGTAAGACTGAAAGGCATTTATTTATAATGCTAAAGCAACTGAGACCCAAACAAGAAACGTGGGTTACTGTGCTCCATAAATCCCAAGGTTTGTCTGCACTTTGGCAGAGACTGTGACCGTCATTGCTACTGATATATTAATTTTAGTGCAAATAGCACAGAATATTAACAAAAGGGAAACTTTTACAATTGACAGCCTTTCAATTTCTGCTCTGCAGGAGACTGAACAACAGCAGTAACCACAGGTACTAACTGGAAGCCTTACCTGTGATCACTGATAAGTCAAATATTAGCAGAGTTACTAAAGGTAAGGAGAAACTGTTGAGAAATACTCAGTGCTTTTGCTTACCGATTGCTAAGCCATCACTAAAGTTGTGAATGCCATCTCCCATAATTACCATCCAAGCAATATTAGCTATCCCAGTATCTTTCAGGTCTTTTCCAGAATGACAGTGGCCATGGGAATGATGGGAATGTTTGTGATGCCAGTGGTGACTGTGTTTTCTAGCTATCATTTTATCTTCGCCATGGCTGTCATACTCGGAATCGTGCAGCTCGTGCTCTTGGGCGGTGTGGGAGACGTCGTTGTGAGAGTGGCGCAGGTTGTTGTCCTCTTCTACAGACAGGTAGTTTTTGGCAGGGGGCTCCAGCTGCCCATCCAAGTCAGTGAGTTCAGTTTCATTCAGTCGATCTTCAGACAAAACTGAGTCATCTGCTCCTGCATCCAATCAGTTGGGAGAGACACTGAGTTAATTCCTGTTTAACCAGCGGCCACTGCACCCTTGACCTAAGGGTTAACTGCTCTGGGAAAGCAAAACAAGTATTTTAACACTTGTTGTCAGCATTCAATCCAAAAACTAAGTCTGTCATTGAGATGTTTTTCCACAAATGTGCATGTACAATATATAAAATTCTCCACTGCAAGGCAGCAGCACTGCATCCATAGCACTCAAAGCCAGTTTTAGCCCAGCCTACGCTCGTGCCTATAATTTTGCTAATGACAAAGTTTATGGTTCAACACTGGCAAAGGAGAGTTGTCGGAATGATGATAATGTCTTAGAGCTGTAGATGGGATCTGAATGGTTTAGGAAGCCCTACCTGGCTCTGCCTGCACATGCCCACAGAGCTCAGCCTCCACTGCCATGCAGACATTTCAAATATATGTTCAAACCCCTGCACTCCTGAAAACTTTCCATGTTCTGTGTCGGTGCCCCAAATCTCATTTGAGATTGTTTGAGTGGAGGAGGCTGCTAACCCTCTCCTCTACAAACCAATCAAATTAAATAAATCTAATTTGTGCAAATACAAATTTGTATAGGTTCTTCAGCAACAAATTAATTCTGCAGCCAAGCAGGCAACAGATTCAGAAGGTTATGAAGCAAAGTCTTTGCCCTTCTCTCCCCTGTGAGAAGGGGGATAGAGCATTTCTTCTGGGTACACACAAAATGAGCATTCACAGGCTGTCATGAAGGAACAGTGTGCAAAAGTTGTTTGGGATACTTGAGGAGTATTCAGGATACTCGGTTGTATTTATGGAAAGAAACAGATTTTGTTTATCTGTAACTGTGTCACATGCTGGAATCTTCAAAGTGGAAGATATCCCCATTCATTGTGTGGGTGTTCGTTTTTGATCTAATTTTTGCCAGGGCTGAGCTAGTCAGGAATAGCTTAACCAAAACACCAAAAACACCCTGAAACAAACAAACAAACAAAGACCCACAGCCACCCAAAACATGACTGCTTCAGAAGTCTGAGAACCATCTCTATGGCATATTAGGAAATGTTCAGAGTGCTCTCAGATCTAAAGAAAACAAAATAAAAAAGATTTAATAGGGAAAAGCCTATTAAGTCTTATTAACAATGATTTGCATAACAGCAGCAAAACTGTACAAGAGGTTACATGCTACACACCATGCCCCAGTAACCTGCTCCTACTCTGGATCTCCCAGTCAGAGAATTCTGACAGTAACTGCCTACCTGCAAGGGGTTTCAGCTGAAGCCAGTCAGCATCTGGTCTGTTATTTAATTTGTGATCAGAAAGTTTCCTTCCAATTGGTGATTCTTCAGTCTGGGTTTTTTTGCACCATTTCTGCTTACTCTGCAACAGAAAACAGGTAACGTCTAGTTTGTGACAGGACATTGATGGAAATAACAGGAACTGAAATGCTGTCCAAAAATCTCTTCTAAACAGACCAAGCTACTCTCTTTTACCATGTATGACAGAAATATGTTACTTCACAATATTTATCTTTATAAGGCTCAGTAACAATCCCTATTCCAGCAAAAGTTCTTAGCTACTTTCCATGGAATCTCACTCCCAAACAGTTACACAGAGATATATTTCACTTTAGTAAGAGGGGATATTCTGATAAGGATTGCTCTTATAGCCCAGGAGTACTTCCATGCAGCTATTAGATTTGTTCAAGAAAGCAAACTTGCAGCAAGAACAGCTCCTCTAATTTGTTCAACTATTTTTTTGTTTTATATTCCTATAACTTCCTTATACTTCCCTTTAAGAAAGCAAGAGGCTCTTCTGTATCTGCAGCCCATAGAGCAGATCCCAAGGATTTGCCAAAGCAGCCTAGGGGATTTAATTATTTAATTAATCTCAAGAATTGCACAATGTAACAGTTTTCATCCTTTTATCAGAAGATCTAAGAAATGCTCCTCCAACACAGAAAATCTTTTGCTGCCTGTCCAGCTCAGACAGCAAGTATGACATGAAAACAGAGAAGCTGAAAAGTTTTCACAGTCATTTTGGGAGAAGCAAGTTGGAGTTTCACCAAAATAATTTTCTCCTCAAAATTGAGTGACAAAGGCGAAGGCTAAAACTGAATTTCCATCCACATTCACACTCTCCAGGGTACTTGCTCTCCTTTTATACTCCTATCATAAATACAGAGTGCTCCCAATCATTTTTTGAGAAACAAGTTAAAATCTGACTGGCAGTTTACAGAAAGCAGGAGGTCTGAAAATGTTAGCATTTTTCTGATGTTGAAAACCAGGATACCTCTATTACACTGGCATTGTCAGCTAAGAGCATACTGCTAAATTTCTTGTCAATTGTCTGACAATTGCTGGTTCTATAAGCAGATCTTTCTTACATAATGCTTCCTCCTGTTTTTGCAAAAAAACCCAGGAAACTTTAGAGGAAGAGCTGTAGTTTCCTCCATCAGATTTCTACACTGTGTTCCCAAGTTACCTTGTTGAGAAAAGCAACTTCTTTGGGAAAGGGATCCCTCACATAGCATCAGACAGAATACAGAGCAGCAGCAGCACTTGTTCAGGGTAAACACAATTCCTCAGCACTCACAAGGTAGCTTTAGGGAACGCATTTTAAACAGCAAACAATTTCAGCACCTACCTTTTGTTTATTGTAATGTTTGTACATTCTTATACAATGCTCAATGATGAAGAGAACATAAATGCCTCCAAGTGCCAAGAGCCCTTTGAGCACGGGATCATTTTCCTCCAGAAAGCCCTCAGCGTGCACTGCGTGCGCGTGGCCGTGCCGGTGCGAGTGCCTGTGCTCGTGCACGTGGCCTTGGCCGTGGTGGTGGCTGTGGTTGTGGCCTCCATGGGACTGGTGGGAGAGACAACAGTGACACCACTGGGGCAACCATGACACTGAAATGGCACTGGGCCACAAGAAACAACAGAAACCCCCACCTGTTTCTGCCTTTTCTTCACACTAACACATTTTGCTACGTCACTTTTTCAATAGATTATTCATTATCCTAATCAGTAAAAAAAATTCCTCTGGGAATTTTTTTTTTTGAGGGGGTAGATAATGTAGCTTCAGCTTTTCTCTCACGATCCTGAAAATGAGACTAACACTCAGAAATATCACAAGGAATTATCATTCTTACTCTCCCATTAGCAACCAAGCCTTATGACTTTTTAAACTATTACAGTCAATTACAGCCTAAATTCTGATCTGAAATATGAACTTAAAAAAAACCCTAAAACCACAACCAAAAATGTGTATTAGAATTATACAAAGAAAACATGAAAATATTAGTCTTTTGTGCTAAACAACTGAGGTAACAAATTTTAGAAAACACTCCCCCTTTTAAGAATTACAGTACACCACCATGTATTAAAAGCTGCTCACCTTCCTTAGGCAATTGCTTGATTCAGTACACAATACTTTCTCCCTCAAATATATTAACCAGGCAGGTTAACCCCCAGGAAATAATTCAGGTAACAAGAGACAGCAATACTGCTGAATTTAAAATAGTCTTGTTGGGCTCCTGAGTGTTTTACAACAGCGTGACATCACTTCAACAATGAATATGCAACTACTTTTCCCCACCTTTTGTTCAGAGAAACAAATTTCCTTCCTTTCTGTCAGCAGAAAGTCTCCAGAAGTGTTGGTGTCCCTCACAGTCAAGTCAATCTACAGGTGCATCAGTGAACTTTTTTTTACTGACACTATCAAACAATTCCTCAAAAATTCCAGACTCATTTACAATTAAGAATAAAAGGTAAGGAGACCATACTTACATGTGGTAAGAGATGGAGCAGTGCATCTCCACTCATTGTTCCTACAGCCAGAGCTACCAAGAAAGTTAGAAGAAATTTGAAGCACCATTGGTTAATGATGGGAACCAAGATCACACCTAGCAAGGAAAGCAGGCTAATGACGGTGATAGAGATGATACCACAAAACCAGGCTGTGGGAAGAAATGAACACAGAAAGGTTATCAGAACAACACCTGGAAAACGTTTAAGCCTGATTAATGACTTTCAATTATCTCTTAAGAAAGTGACTTTCCTTCAACCTAAGTTTTGTGATTGTTCATTGAAAAGGTGTTGAAAAATATAAAGGCAGTACTGAAGTGCACAGCAAAACCAAAACCACACAGGCTTATTCACAGCACAGTATAATATAGTGAGACATCAGAAGACAATTAGCTAGAAAGAGCCCAGCAATTCTTCCTGATTGTTAGTTCCAGGCTTAGCTTTGTAGCCCTCCATGAAACAAAAAGCAAAAGGTTTCATACTGGGACAAAACCATCTCTGCCACTTAACTTACAAGGACTCTACAAGCACTAATGTGTATGTAACAGTTGCTTTTAATATGGTTCTGATGCAAAATTTTTCTGGATTCTGTATTTCTCCCCATGTTTAGTCTGGCACTATTTATTTCACCTGGTGCTTTGAAACATACACCTTTATTCATGAGAATACTCAACCTTTGGCAAAGGAACTCTAAAATCGAATGCTACAATAAGACCTTGAAAACTGAAAGCAACTTGCTACCACCAAATAGCAGCATTTCTTTTTTCTGAGAATCTTTACTGTTGCCATTAGAAGAAGTTATAATGGGTTGTGGTACACCCAACATATTCCTGTTAATGAGGGAAGATGTGAAAATTTCTACATGATGTTGAAAAGAAGGAATTACAGAAGAAACAGATCCTATAAACAAAGAGACATGGCTCTTTCAGTCAGCATCTCACTCTAATAAAGTATTTTCTTTAAGTTTTAGTACAAAAGCTTTGATTTTCTTCCACAGTGTTTTTCCTTGCTCCACTTTTTATCAAAAATGTATGTCTACCATGATTTGACAACTTTAAGTTAAGTTACAACTCCTGACTCAGAATCCCTAACATTTCCACATTTCAGAGCACAATTTGACTTTCCTTCCATCTGTGAGGGTCCACAAGTAGGGGAAAACATCCTGGAAAATGGGGCAGGGTATGGGGGAGAGGAGAAGAAAAGAGGAACAAATGTGTTGTAGCTGCTCAGTGTCAACATCAGGGTGAAACACCTCAAGAATTCTGTCTGTACCAAACCCACTCTGGAGCAGATTTATACGACTTTGCCAACAGAAGTGTGGCTGTTGCAGGCTCAGTCTGGTTCAACACCAAAGCTCAAAACATCTGATGCTTTAAATTTTATTTTGGGATATTCATTCTTACTAAGTCTGTGGCTGTCATTCCACAACATTGCATAAAAGGAAACAATCCAGCTGAAATGCAAGGGGTACAAGACCACATCCACTGGGAGAAAATGACTGGAAAACGCTTTAGACAGTATGAGGTGTGCACCGACAGACACGAGTACTGAGACCATAGAAAAGAGAGTCAGTGATAAGGCAAAGTCTGCTGTCAGATGAGGAACTGAAAAACTAAGGTTGGAAAACAGGAATACAAAAGCAGGTCTAAAGTTGAAGCAGGACCACGATGACCAAAATACCGCCACAGGTCCCCAGACTGATGCCCAGAGCACTTCAGCTCCGTACCCTGGACCGACAGGCTGTGCTGAAAACCCAGCATACATGCAGCTGTCCCTCAATGCTCAATCAGGCACACATGCACAAGCAGCCCAGATAAAAATGACACAGCCTTTGGGCAGGACACTGCCCCAAGGTGGACACACTCTGGTGTTCAGTGCCGGGGTAGATGATCAACAACCTTACATGGAGAAAAATGGAAAGGCTGAAGTTTCATCTATCACAGCAGGTTTGGCAGATACACCTCTGAGGGGCTGGAATACTCCTGTGGATGATACAGGACCTAAACATGGCATCATGATTAAGCTAAGGCACATGGGATTAGAACATGGAATCTGTGCCCCTCTCGGATTGAGCCCCAGGGAGCACTGGCATCTGCACAGGCAGAATTACAACTTGTATCTGATCTGAGACACTTCTCATCAACAGCTCTAAGCGATCTCCAGCTTTAAACAAAATGCTCCCTGTTTATGTGGGACTTCTACTGGCTTCATTCATTAGCAGGGTGTGCCTTTCCTTTTCAGTTGTTATGGGGGCTCAATGGTGACAATGCCCCCTCTTCCAACAGGTACACTGTGAAAGCTCAGTTCTATGGAAAAGCCCTTGAAAATCCTCCATTACAAGATGTCACAGAACTATCTGTAAATTACAGGAGGAAAACCCAACATGGCTTCGTAAGTTTTTGGCCATCAGTTAATGAAATTATTTTGCTTTAGAAAACCACAGCAGAGGTAATGGAAACCTCACAGGTTGGTATCAATGAACAGAAGCAACACTAGCCTGTTAAGATTGTTTGGAAACTTTAACTAAAACTAAAGTAAACCACAGAAAGCTCATGTTTAAAAGTGACTGCATCCTCCTAACTTTGGTGAATACTTCTCTAAAAATGTTTACATTAGCTCAGGTGGGCACATGCTTTCATTTCAGTACAGTCCTACAAGCTATAGGTTAAGTTACTCTATGACTGACATCTGCCCTACACCTCTCACAGTCCCCATATTCCAAATAGGATTTGTTATTTTTTTTATTCACTTCCTTATATAACAAGGAACAATTATTATTATATCAACTGAAATCTTGCTGTAATTAATACAAGAGAATACAGGAAATTGTTATGAAGAATGATTTATCATTATCTAATCTGACTGTTTGAGAGCCAAATCAATGAGTTAGAACCCAAATTTTTACAACTAACTGGCAAAGGTGTTATTTATACTCAAGGTATCAGATGTCATAAAACGTGTTAAATGCTCACAATAAGCTTCACTAATTTTGCAGATTAAGTCTCTTAAAAACATTAAGGGTCCTCAAGATGAGTTATTAATGAACTCCCTTTCTCATGACAGAGAAATAAAATGCAATCTTTTAAAAAGAAGCACTCATCTGTAGAAGCATCCTAATTAAACTGGTTCGAAGCATGTGCAACATGACAGTTTTGTATAGGGTTTCAACATTTTAATTGGCAGAAAATGCTTAGAGTTGCCCTAGCAATGCTCTTGGTAATAAGGCAGGGGTCAGCTCTTACTACACTGAGACCACACCACAAAGCAATTTGCTGTCATACAAAACACCCACTGTATCTGCTCTACAGCAATCTCTGAGCAGCTAACAAGACAGCAGATGTGTCACTAGAGAAGATTTATCTATAAGAAGTTAATTATTTTAATGACTCTGCAGCTGTTAAGAAAGATTACCAGCAATGCATTCTTCCCAACAGTTATTAACATCTATGAGACTGCAGTTATTTCAGGCTTTATTTCTAATGATGCTAATATGCACCTATGCACTAATCAATACTCACATTACCAATATTTTCATTTTCAAAATACAGACATTATATCCAAGATTTTTTAGATTTTTAGTATTTTAATGCAACTAAACATCAACAGTTCCATTATAATTAATGAAAGATAGCAGTGGCAAACTTATATTTGAAAAGTACATTCAGTTATGAAATAACAACAATGGATTCTACCCTTAAAGTAACTGCTTTAAAAGTAGTAAAAATATTTTAACTTAGAACTATGGTGACAAGAAGTCTACTCAGTTTTACTCAAGGTACACACAAAAAAAAATTAAAACTGGCAACAGCAGATTTTGATTGAACACTTCTCATGTGCTTAGAGAGAAATAGTCAGAAAAGGGAAGCATCAGAAATGACAATTTAAATTGTGCTCTTGTACTTGCTTATACCTATTTTTAAGTTCACCAAAAATTATGCATGTCAATTCTACAGACCTGTATCACTGCTAAAACATAAAAATAGTAAGACCTAAAATCTTATTTTCCAGTGAATGAACTGTGATGATAGTGTTGTTCTCTATTCCTGAATTAATACGTCCAGATCAAATTTATTAAGAAATTTAGTGCCAAAGTAACTTCAACTTTCCAACTTTGAGATAAACACATGGTTTTTCCCACTAAGAAAAAAAGACACCCACCTGATGCACCTGTTTTATCTTTATTCTCAATTGTTGCATTTTTATTTCTTGTAAAATCTTCCAGCTCATCATAATGTACAATACAAAGCCTTCTCTCAATCTGATAGAGCAAAGCAGGACACATGTACACAAAGAGCTCAGGAGATATTAGGGAGCTGGCTTCCAGACCATAGTACCGTAGCAGCTGTGTAGCATTTAAGCACTGCAAGCAAATTGTACAAACAAATTAAATATAAAGGTATCCATTTCCACATATGGAAAATGCAACATATTATTTGAGAACACAAACCAAGCAGAAACTTTGCTCCAAATGTTCCACCAGTGCTAAAACACGGCTCAAACTGATCAAAGTGGTTTATGAGAGAAAGAAACAGTAAAAATATCTGCACCACACCCTTGAGTCTCCCAACACCTATGTAACATTTGATAAATGTCAATGAAAAGCAGTTTCCATATTCTTGACACAGTACAAGCAAAGAAGAAAAAGCAACAGGTGAAGAGTGGAAAAACGTAAATCCAAAATAGGTTTTTCAACACTTCTGTTTACCTACCAACCTTCTGTGTTTTGAGTTTTACTTTTTAATACAGTTTGAAACCTTGAACTCAGCACTCCCTCCATCCTTCCAGTTTAAAATTATGACTTTACAAGGTCCTGCATCTGTAGTTAACTGTGAGGGGAAGGGATTTATGGTGCTGGCAGAAATAATGGATGCAGAAGGACAAAACAGAAGAGCTTCCACCGAGCACAGTACTATTGAAGCTACACCTGCAATTGCTTCTTAATCTCTTAGAACAAAGATATCAGAAGGGTGCTGAAATGATGCAGATATTTTAGGAAAGAGTGTCTGTGCAGTTTTCAAAAATGTTAATGATCTCAGATTCATAAAGAGTGGGTGTGGTGGCAGTATTTCAGAATATTGAGAAGGGAAAAACTTCCCCTGTAAGCAGGCTATCTCCGAAAGCTTTACGGATCAAATTCATATACTATTACGCTACAGTCCCAAACATGCCTGTTATTTGTGGGTATGCACCTTCAATTATTAAGTGACAGCACTGAAAGTCAACTAACCAGCTCTCCATTTCATACTCACCTCTTCATGCTTGTGCTCATCTTCACTATGATCCTTGTGGCCACGTGCTGCAGGAAGAGCGTGTTTCCTCACACTGATCTGCTTGCGCGAGGCCTCTCGCTTGCTGGTGTGGCGGTGCCCGGTGGCACTGCCCAAACTGCCGTCCTGGTGGCCGTGGCTGGCAGAGCGGTCACCGCTGTGGTCGTGGTGGTGCACGTGCAAGTGAGAGGCATCGTGGACATGGTCGTGTTTGTGAACACGGTTGTGCTCGTACTGATCGCCAGGATCGTGCTCTGGGGCATAATCCCAGGTAGCGTCTCCCGACGTCTCGCTGATCTTCTTCTGCTTCTTCTTCTGTTTGCGCTGTTTCCGTTCCGGCTGATCCTGAGTGGTGTTTGTCTCTGTGGAAGGCTCGTGGCTCTGCTCCGCGTGGTCGCTGTGACTGACGGACTCGTTGCGCGAGTGGCGCGTGCTGTTGTGCTCGTGCCGGTGTGGGCGCGAGTGGTGGTGGTGGTGACGGCGGCTTTGGTTATGAACGTGTTTGCCGTCCTCCTTCACTGAGGGCACCGCTGTGTCTCTCTCAGTGTCACATTTATGATTTCTCTTTGCAGATGCACCAACGGTGGTCTGGTTTTCTGAATCTGAGTGGCTGTGAGCATGGTTATGAGGATGAAAATGCTTTCCTTCCTGTACTTCCAAAGCATACAGGTGAGAAACATGATCATGGCCAATATCATCATGATTTATCATCACTACTTTTACCTCTCCCAAACCAAGGCTTATTAACAGTTTTTCTAGGCCAAAAAACGATAATCTTCCATTTTCACCATAACGATCAAAAATCTTTTCAATGTAGTATTTTTGTTCATTTTCTGCTTCCAACGTTGAAAATTTACTGGGCATAGATTCTGTTCCTCCATTCTGGAAGTATGATTCATTTGAGATCTGATAGTCATTATGGTCGTGTACACGATCCTTTTTGGGACCATTGTTGTGTCCATCTCCATGGCAATGATTGCACTGATGAAAAATAAATGTCAGCAAACAAATGATGCAAAATTTTGTGTGCATGTGTACCTTCATCTCTGTTTCCTACAAGAAACACAAAGGGAAGCACTTAGCTGTAAAGCAATCTCAATGTCAATTTATATGGCGTATCAGTTTGGTACTTACACCAACCGAATCACTCGCAAAGCTTTTTAGATATTGGCAATACAAGAATAGCAATTGCAGTACTTTTACTGCAGAAATTGTATTAATGTACTTTTCTTATCCAACAGTAAGACAGACTGGGTATTTTAGAGATGTGATTTTACAAACCATACTTACAGGAGGTGATGATAAGAAAAAGATTAACAACATTTACAGTCAGTCATATTAGAATCTTTTTGCGCATATTTTCAGAGGCATCTATACTTATGGTAACCTATAATATTGAAAGTCTTGATAAAACACAAGCTACAAAAGAATGAAAATTATTTTAAAATAACAATGCTGTATTTTCCTGTTCACAGGGGTGACAGGCAGGTAATACAGTTGAAAACCCATGCACCATTTGTTCTCTTCTGTGCTGCTAAAGTGCCTCCACTAAACACACACTGCACAGTTCCCTATTTTGAAATTGCCCATTATCAATGTACAAATAAGTTGTCATTAACTAACTTCAATGTATTGCTTAAATGTCCATCTTTTTAGTACTTTTCACTTACATTGGTTTACTGACTCAAAGATCTATGTGGACATCCATTTAAAAGTAGGGTTATATGGAAAACATCTGCTATTACAACTCAAAAAATACTGTTAATGCTGACAACTGTTGAGCTGAAAGCAGTTAATGCTGATTTTTAGAAATTATATCATTGAGACAATGTGGTTTTCAATTTAGTGTTGCATGTAAAAAACTTACAATTCAACACCAGGTTATGAAGGAGACACTGCAAAAGCTTGTGTTCAGAATTGCAAACAAGTCACCTGTAAGGGGACAGGACACAGGCCAGCTGTGCTTTAAGCTCTTACCACTGCCAGTGGTTTTATTTCCTGATGTGCACCTTGACTCGAGCTGCCGCTGGCCCTACATTCCCAGGCACGAGTGACCTGC
The DNA here is from genome assembly GCF_026979565.1 of Vidua chalybeata. Lineage (NCBI taxonomy): Eukaryota > Metazoa > Chordata > Aves > Passeriformes > Viduidae > Vidua > Vidua chalybeata. The sequence goes on along the minus strand of NC_071536.1, from coordinate 10,498,689 downwards.
TCAGCGCATCCTAAAGTGCCACTGACTCTCACATGAGACAGGAGAAATTTGGTTGTCCTTCTCAAGCCCCCCACAGCTGCTCACTAAAATGTGCTTTGTGAAACCAGCCAGGAAAGTGCTCCGCAGCAAACCATAAACATTTGAAGTCCATCTTACTTTCCCAAAATATCTATTGGAAGCTCCTATACTTGTAACAGGTTGGCAGAGAAAAGGAAGGAGCTGCCTTCTAAGGACTTTATTTGACAAATAAATGTGTCAACACGGAAGACTGGAGAAAAAACTTTCTCCTGTTAACATCTACAAATCCAAAATACAAAAATTCACTTTCCATTGGAGCTTCAAAAACTTACAAAATTTTTTTAAAAATCAAAACTCTCTTTTGCAATATAAGCCCAATATAAGCCCAGAGGAATATTTGTCAAACGGAGGCATCTGCATCAAAACTGATTCCATGGACATCAGATAGGTCAATGGCTACTCATTGTACATTAGTGGTTTATTTTTATAAACAACTGTTCGATCATCACTCTGGAATAACCATAGTTTATCTCCAGTTCAGTCCCCTACATTCCAGTTACTGATTTCAGCGCTGTGATAAACTTTTTCAAGTAGTTCAGTATGGTAAGTTCATCTCCAAAATTTACTGAAATATTATTTTCATATATTAATATATATATAAAGTAATACTACTTTTGTAGGTAAGACACTTTTTCTCCCCCTTTGCCACATAATGGTAATACAATCAGAACAAGCAAAGTTAAATTATTCTCATTTAAACAAGCATGATCCAGACTAAAATATCTCTACCAGGAAATTCATGACTAAAGCATGCTCATAATCCTTTTCACAACCTCATGATCTTTTCCATGTGACTGTCTCATACAATACTACTAATACATTAGTTGGAAACTTTAGTCATGCATCCCTAATTGTGGTGTTTAGCTTTGAATGGTACCTTTTCTCTATGCCCTAGTGGTTAAAATAGTTTGTAACCTATGACTGTGATTCATTGCTGAAAAACAAGAGCTGAGCAGTCTCCGACCAGTTTCAAAATCAATTACTTGTCTGTTTTCAGCTAAAACAGTAATAACCTTAGCACAGTATTTTTGATCTTCTATTGTACAATATTCTGTATCTTCCATTGCAAATCTTATTACGGAACAGATACTTAAAAACAAATGTACACATAATAAAAAGTTTCCAAAAGAACAACCAGAAAGAATTAATTCCTTCTTTCTTTTTAAATGAGCTTGATTATTCTCTAGGCAACTGTAAATAGCTGTCATGTTGAACCTGTAAGGCAGTACTCATGTGTATAATACTGGAAAGCTGAAGTCCAAGTTCTATACACTTCAGTGGCACAAAATTGTATACAGCTGATCTCATTAGAGAACATTAAGACTCTCAAATCCCCTCAAGAGAATATGCAAGGGCAGCCTGAGGACAAGGCTACACCAAAGTTGAAAAAGATTCTGCCTATTTCTGCTATCAGCCTTTGCCTAATTCTGTTCCCTCGTTTGATTCCCTGCTGCCTGCCCTCCACAGCTCCTGAGGGGCAGTGAGAAACTGCAGCACCCGGGAAGGGCAGCGCTGAACAAACAGCACCTGCTGCACATCCCTGAGCTGCAACAAGAACAAGCAGAGCCCTTCCTGACACCTCAGGCAGCAGGACAAGCCCACCCCAAGCCAAGCTCCACAAATAGAACGTGGACATTTGCAGGGGGGCAAAGATCAAGTGTGTTCCACCAGAGGGCATTTCAGAAAGGCACATGATGCTGCCCAGGGCACCCCATCCCCTCCCCACACAGCAGTGCAAGAGATCATTCCCAGCAAATGGAGAATGGATTGAACTTCCACACACACAGAGGCTTCAGGTGAAAGCACCTGGGCAGTCCCTAAGCACAGCTGCCTTCTCTGGATGGAAAACTCAGCACATCTCTGTGCAAACCACTGTCTCCCTAGGGTGTTTCAGCTACTTAAGCAAAAGCACCCGTGATTAGAGTTGGGTTTGGTTTTGTTTCTTTTAAAAATATTTTTTTTATTCAATTTCCCTTGGATTTCTGAAATTTATCCACAGTGCTTACTATCTATTTTAGCTGTTCACTTTATCCCTTAAAGCCTGGAATATCATTTGTGGGGACATCTTTCTTTATCACCAACTGTTTCATTGAGACTAGAAAACTAGTTCAAGAGTTAGGCTTTACTTTGAAACAACAAACTTGGATTCAAATAATGTATTATTTGAATTATACAAAATTCAAACTCAAATGAAAGCCACATCTGTTATTCCAGCATTTGCAGCCCACATAGTACAGCATTTTTTTCTGTGTACAATGCTGACAAGAATATATTAAGTGCCCAGCTTTCTTCCCCCTAAACCTTTTTGTTGTCTCCTCCCAACAATTTTAATAACCTGAAATATTTGTAATATAAATGCACTGATTTCTTCCCACGCTCCTTCCCAAGTAATTTCAGTTTCGCTCCCTTGTTCAATTTTCATATCCTTGTTTTCTCTGAAGAATCTTCTGCTCATCTGTGAAAAACATCTTTGACTCCTCTAAGTTACTCAGCTTGAATGCCAGAGAGAGGAAAGTGCCTTAGCAAGATTTTGTGGGCAGCTACGAGTTCCACACCAAACACATGCTCCAGCTAAGGCAAGAGAGAACCCAGAGAGACAAGAGGTGCTAAAAGTAAGGACAAAGCAATATTCTTACCAAACTAAGGCAGTCTCGCTGTGAGGCACTGCAAGTTCAGCACTTGTGCAATTCATTTCTATTAGGAACTTCTCAGAGTAACAGCTCTATGAGAAATGCCAATTTCTTAAAAAGAAATAATTATTGACTACATAAAGACAGTTTTTCTTACAAGTCCTAGAAATTTAACTGCTTTTCTATACTGCAGGTATTCACTCCAATGTACATGCAGGGGAGCTGTATGCAGCTTCCCCCCCCATCCTGAACTGTGCAATACTTCATACAAATATTCAGTTAAAAAAAAAGGCTGCAATCTGAAAATCCAAATTAACCTACTCTACCTTTGTTAAATTTTATATTTTTAGCAAATACTAGAATACAAAATCCTATTAATCTAGCACACATTTTTAAGGTTTTTTTTTAGAAATTAATGTGAAATTAATATATTGTTGTTACTGAAAGACATTTTAAGAAAACCATAAACACATTTTAACTAAATAACTTGTTTTTGTTTTATCAGTCTAAAACCGACATTAGCTTCTGCTAATGGAAACAGGAAAACATGTTACAGATCAATAAAGTTAAAATTAACCACTTCTAACTTTAGTTCTCACCCATCTCCTTCTTCTTCTATTTTCTTCCTTCTTCAATTTCAGTGAAACGGGTTTGTGGATTTCAGTGAAACAGGTTTGTGGATTTCAGTGAACCTCATTCATTTGAAAACCTATAGCCCAGTAGGAGGGGCACTTTGTAGGAACAGACCATTAACTAATTGATCCAAGCCCTGTTTGCCAAGTTAATACCAGATAAGACTTACAGAGTACAGAAAGCATTTATGCATAACTGAATACACCATGAATACTTCCTAAAAAACTGAACTATGAAGTATTTGAAAAGCCTAGTCCCAAGCATAATAAAATGATCTTGAACTAATACAGTAGCAATCTACCAGCTCAGTTATCCAGAAAGGAACATTTATTCTGAACATAAAAAACCTGGAGAGCCTTCTTCAAAGGGTCAGTTATTTGTAAGAAATTGCTGAGTATGGGATCCTTCTCAGAGCTCAAGATAATATAAAAACTTCAGAACACTTGGAAGTTCTGTAAGTACTAGTTCTGCTCACCAAGAATTAATTTGCAGTCTTTCATATATAAATTGGATGTAGTCCATGAAACACCTATTAATGCACAGAATTTACAACAAGCCACTTTGCTTTTGTGCCAATATTCTGTATTGAATACACTGTTCCATTAGATCCTATTAAGACACCAACCAGCCCTTGTAAGATTGAAATACTTGAAAAGATGAACCAGTTACAGCTGCATTTTAATACTTCATTTTTCTTCTGAAAGTAAGCAAATTATTTTGGTTACAACCAAAGCTGAAGTTCAACAAATATTTTAAGATGGTGTTGCACTTAAAGTAGCAGTGCTGCCCTCCCCCACTGCTTCACTCTCTCGTTCCCATTCCCACAAAACCATTTTTGGACACCAGCACATTTGTTTGCTGATCTGTTCACTGCGCAGCTGTACAACTAGATTCTGCCGAAAAAAAAGCCTAGAAAAAGGAAAAAAAAAAGATTATTTTAATGACAGATTACTTTTCCTATCTGGCTCACTGTACAGCTGCACAAACACCACAGTCCACACAAAAAGCCACCCAGCTTTAGGTGGGAACACCAGTTACTGATCTGGTTGATCTGCAGTCTAACAGAACATTTTGACAGAGCACAAATAAAACAATTGGCCACCTCAAAATGCACTCAAAATAACATTGAAACTTATTTCCTATTGAAAGTAATTTGAAAATAATTTCTCCAACTTTCCTTCAGAACAGAATATAACAATATTTCTAATAAAGTGTTAAAACCAGCTGCAGTACTTTTATTTTCTTATAATTTACACCACTGTAACTACTTCATCCTTTCACTACATTGTACTACTTGTGGTATGTTAGAAGGCATAAAAGGCATGTCTTTGATAGTGTTTAATACTCATTATAATAAACCTCTCTTCATCACTGCTACAATCAAAAAAGGAATTATGCATGCTTACTGCTAAGCCAATGACTTATCTCACTTGAAAAAAAACCAGAAAAATAAATTTAGAAAAGCTGTAAATTATGGAAGACCACTCAAACATGGGACTAAAGCATACTTTTACATGTGCTATGCCAAATAATGCCAGATTGTGAAGGCCATTTCTAGAATGAAGAGGTTTCAAATTACATACTATTGAATAAAATCTGTATTTTTAAATAAGGGATTTAGTTAATGAACCAACATCACAGACTTTTCTAAGTTGCTCTGCCAACATGCCACTCAAATTCTTCTTAGCAAAGCTATTCAGCAGCTTTGCTAAGAGAACAAACCAGAACTGCTACTCTTAGCAGGTAGCTACTGAAACCAGTGACATCTTGAATTAGTGAGCTCCCAAATGTGTCTTTGTTCAGTAATTGTGGGAGACAAAGGAGTTTGTTAAGACATTTTGGCAGATTCAGAAGTAACACAGGACTGACACAGGACATAAAATAATTGTACATGTTTCAACAGGCAAATCCACCAACAAAATACCCAGCTGAACCAATTAGTGCCATTTTCACCATATTCCCGGTGAGGCCTCAACAGAATTCATGCCATTTCCCTGCCACCATTTATTTCAGCCAGGATTATTCTAAAAGATCTACCTGGCTACTCATTGCAGGTTTGTGTGGTGATGGAGGCAACCATTCAAACATACAAATACTGACAGGCTTTAAAAATAACTCACCATGAACAATAAATCTTTCTTAGCAAGGTATTAACTCAGAAGGGACACAAGTTTAAGGTGAAATAATGAAAATGTAGTATTTAATACCCCATATTACTCTTAGTGCAAGATTAGAGACAGAAGAGGGGCAAGGAAGCACAATATTACTGGTAATATGTGAGGCAGAAATGTTAAGGGTCTGGCATTGCTTATTGTCAAGGGAAGTAAAACCGAAGCAAACTGTAACTGCATGTCCAGAATAAAAAACCGTAGAGTATGTGAGGCATCATTTTGGTATTTCACTCCTATTCAATCACTGCTTGATTGAATACAAGGAACTCCTGTATGACAGTTTTCATAGGATATGGGCAAAACTCAGCAAAAGATGTGGGGTTTTCCCATTGTTGATATACATTCCTTTTACGTGTAGAACAATGTACTCATTTAGGTGTTTCACTTTGAGAACATTTTGTTTATAAAATATAATTAATCCTTTGTATTTGCGAATTTACTGCTAACAATTAAACTACAGTAATGGAGAAAATTCCAGTAAATTAGTTTATTTATAGAAACTCTTGGGATTTTCCAGAACTAAGTGGCAATTTGCCTTTTTCAACTTTATTTCTGTTTTAAGAACTCGACAATAGTACAATACAAGGCAAAGTATTGTCTTCAAAGACTGGGAAAGTATTTTACATCACTCAGCTTAAGTGTTTAGTGGCATCAATTTGAATGACAAGGCTTGACACAAGGGAAACAGTAATAGTTTGCTATACTTGCTGCATTGTTATTACAGCATCTCATTTTCATCTGTTCTTTTAGGAGTCAGCATTAACCCCTCACATTCCTGTCCCTACTACTGAACATACATAGTTAGCAAAACCCAGTGTAAGAATTTTTGCCTACACATGCTACACACTTTACAAAACTCAATCTCTTATCTGGAGTACAAAGACAGCAACTCAATAAAAAATAACTAGTTATGGATACTACATACTACTTCATATGTATACTACAATGAAAAGCAAATTTTTGTATATACATCCTGCTGCAGCTACTGAGTATTTATTTACTGAACGTATGGTCTGGGAGCAAGTGAACCCTGTTAATATAATGCAATGCCTCTGCTGAACAATTGCCTCAAAGCACAGTTCAGAACAGCAAGGATGGAAATCTATCCTGTTTATGTATTGTAGCAGACATCAAATAAATAGGAGTATTTTATATTTAGCATTAAAACTTAGTATTGCAAGGTGACCACATTATTTGGACTGCAGCCAAGTAGCATTTCTGAAGTCTTAATGTATGTTAATACAATTTGTACTTTTTGGCTGAGATAGTGTCTTCTAGAGATAGATGTTCAGGTCAGCACAAAAAAATGCTGCTATATTCTGCAAACAGCACCAGACAATATATATGGCCTATATGATACTATTTGCATTTTATGGAATGAAAGTATTTTTTGCATTTTATGGAATGAAAGGGTAGTGGAGCCCTGGTGGAAAGAGGCCTTCCTTGACAGGAACGGTTACAGAAATTGCAAAGAGCCCCGAGAAGTAATGCAACCATCATGTGAAACAGAGTGCAATCTGCCACTTGACAGTGAAGTAGCTTTTCTGGGCTGCTCTGCACAAGATATGAATGAAGCAGGACTGAAAAGCAGCCCTGGCTCACTGCTCCCCCTTGCAGGAACACTCACTTGGGGCATTACTAGTTATTCTGCAAGAGGAATTGAACTCAACTGCCAGCTGTACAAATGACATATGGCTATCATGAGCAATCCTAGATGGAATTCAGTGCTACTCAATCCTATTTAAGATGCATATCAATATTAACAAAGATATTACTCAAAAAAAAACCCCATAAAAATAATCATGTTGAACAATGTCTACTGAGACTACCTTCAGGATTACATACATTTTCCCTTTATTTTTCTTCGATGCTCCAATCTCAGTATGGTTGCATGCTATTATCAGCACTTAGCTTGGTTAAAGAGTAACTATTTATAGTTATCAAATCACCAGGTGTAAATAATTTATCATTTATGGTTATCTTTGAGAATTAAAGGTATTATTTTTGTCCAGTAATAATCATCACCCTAAGGAGCTATTTATGAATGTAGTGCAAGTCAGGTAATCTAGAAATCTGCATCTTTATATATAATTTGTATGACAATCCCTGCCTAGAATTCATGCTGGATTATAGAGGTCTTTACCAGGAGCTGTGATTGGTAACTATTTCTAAAGCATTTATAACCTACATGCAGAAACACTGCAGAAACTCTGTTAATTGTATTTACAATTTTATGCAAATTCTGCATAAAACTTCTTTCACATATTCTTAACCTGAAGAGCATTTTATGTCACATATGCATTTTATCTTATCTAACCAACCACAAGGCAGATTGATGACTTTCAGACATGATCAGTTATACAGCAACTTCCAGTATTACAAAGACTTTCTCCCAAATCTAGATTGGTTTAGCTACTTCGGTGACTTCTGAACTGTGTCTTTATCAATTAAGATATTATTCAGACTTATTCACTCTTATTCAAAACTGTGCTTATCACTTAAGCACAAATGGAATGCTTATACCATTTTCTGTACCTCTTAACAGTCTAGAAACTTTCTCTCTGGAGTTTTAAGTCCTCTGTTAACATTCCACATTTTGTATAGATGTGCTACTTTGTATAATACTGGCTTGTGACTGCAAAGAGGGGCAGGTTTCTCTGACAAACTTCATGAGGTACAGAGAAGGTGACAGCCAGATGAGAAGAAGCTCCTGGGTCACTGAGAGAGAAAGGACAACAGCTGAGTCATTCCTCCTCTGCAGCAATGGAAAAAGCAGCCAAGAAAGAGCGATGAGGCAGCACAACGTGATAGCAGAACATTTCCAGTCTAATGAATCATGTCCCCCAGCATGGGTACAACACCCTACATGTAATTCCAACATCCCCTTCTTCTCAGAAGCTTTTGAGACTGACATCAGCAAACCATCATTTTCCAAGTCTTTTATGCTGCTTTCCAGCTTTCTGGGCATTAAAACCTGTACAGACTGCAATATCACAAGAGGTAACAAAAGTGACTTCAAACAATTATTCTTTAACTTCTTTACTCCTCAGATTTTTATTACATCCAAAAAGCCTGGAGCAATGGCACTGACTCAAGAGCACTAAAAGACTATGAATAGGGGGACTGACACAGCACATACCTTTCTCTCCTTTAGGAGGTTACACCGTAGCAGGATATGGTTTCCAGCATTTCAATCAGTTTTTGAAATTTAGGGGGAAAAAAGGTGTTATTAGCTTTGCCTAATTGGTACACATTTCCTTACCAGACCTTATTAGGTGTATTTCAAGTAATAGCTCAGCTGTAATTAAAGAATGATATAAGAGCAGTTTTAATTCTTTCTGCATTAAGTGTTACTTCAGGCCTTCATCAGCAAGATAAAATTACTAGTTTCATTTAAGATAACTTCAGTAGCCCACCCCCAAAGATAATACTTTTTAGGTGATTAAATTGTTTTAAATAATTGCTATCTAAATTAAGTTAGACTCCCACAGTAAACCAGGAAGTTATACAGGTTTTCTTCAGATTAGAATAGAAATTGCTTCCCGAAAGGCATAAATTTTCAGTATTCAAGGAACTCACCCTGCACCTAAAGCTCAATCCTGTGAAAAGCATACCTGCCCAAGGAACAGAACTGCCATTAAACTTTCCTTCTCTGAAACTTCTAGTGACATTTTTTAATGTGTTACAAAAAGTTAAGGTACATTTGACAATTCTGAAAACATCCTAAAAAATAATATGCTATGAAATACCAAGTGTTCTGACTTCGTTGATCATCAAACTAAGAAGAAAATGGAATGAGATTTTCTCATTCTGGTATCATTTTCATTGCTGACACATGCAGTTATGTCTGTCCATCAGTTTTGCACAGATGCCACCATCCTTCCACCAAGTTTCACTACAGTAAAGGACCAAATTGTAACTTACAGAAAAACTTTAATGGAGTTTGTTTTTTAAGTAGCTTTTGTAATTTTAATCAGCAATTCTATCTGATGAAAACACGTAAATGTTCTTAAATTGATTTACTTTATCACTGATTTATCAAGTGCCTATCACACATTCAAAACAAACTTCCACTTCTGTAAAAACTGTGACAGAGATGGGAATAAGTCTTCACAATAGGCACAGTCATGATCAAACGACACTGAAACTAGACAGCAAAGGCAAACAAGTCCAAACACACTTCCTTTAGGACTATATACATGCTTGAAGTCCATTTGTTCTGGGCACTACTTAAAAAGTCTCTTCAGACTTGAATCAGCCATTGCTTTGCAGAAAATGTATTAACAATAGAAAATGTAAATTACAGTTGCTTGACTTACTTAGTGAAGACCAGGAAGGAGACCTATGCCATGTTGGATATATTCATTTTGCCATATATATATATATATATATATATATATATTTATTTATTTATTTATCTTACTTGTGCAAGTCAAAGTAATGATGGCCAGCATGTGCTTTTTCCCATCAAGTAAACTTTCTAGAACATGTCTTAATTACCCTGATGATCCAATTTAATTATTTTCTTGCAATGGGAAAAACATCCATTAAGACAAAGCCTGTGAGCATATTTGAATAACTTCAAACAACAGCTCTGCTGTAACTGCACATTTTATGACTGACTGGATATATGCTGCAAAGTTAATACCTGGCTTTTATGTAAGCCAACCTGGAAAGCACAAAGACCTACACAGATATAAATTGAAACAAAGCTCATTTTTTTTGAGAATTTTCTTTTCTGTAGCCAGAATCTCCAGTCACATTGTCTATTCCAGATAGGTAACAGTGTATAACTCCTCTACAGCCACCCATGGACACTAATGTAATGCCAATATGGAACTGCCACCATTAATCTCAAACACACACAATTAATTCACAAGTCTGTCTATCTATCTAGACCCTATTCTCCTTTAGAAATAGGCTGCATACTTTTTTTACTCTAAAGTACGAGTTAAAAGCAGTCTAAAATAAAAATGCTGCAGGACACCACCACTAATTTTACTTTAACCATTAATTTAGCACAAGAATTTAGCTAGTAAAGTATAGTGACACTGGTCAGTGTTCTTGAGGACCAGAGTTTTTTTCCAGTTATTGTCTTACATTACATTACATTACAGACTATTAGCCTGTAGAGTAACCATTAGTCCCTCACTGTGGATCTGCAGAGTGTGCCTCAGTCCAAATTCCTATTTCCCTGCACATCTGAAGCAAAGCACATTATTCAGTGAAGGAAATCAGAGTGCATTCTCTGTTAAAGTCCAATTTAAAAAAACTCATATGATACCTTTTTAATACAGAAAGTTTTCTATTTTTATGTCACTGTGTCAGTTACTACTACCCAAAGGGATACAAGAACATACCCACTGGAACATGCCAGGAATTACTTTTGTTAACTAGATGACAACTGCTTCCACTCATCTGAAAACTAACCAGGTCTTCCAGTGTGCATTTCTCAATTCTGTATCAGGCTCGAGGTTATCACAGGCTCCCTTGGTGTTATGGTACAAGATCCTACCTTAACAGAAAAAAAACACATTATGATTGCTACTTACACACATACAGCGTTAGGAGTGCTAGAAACCAGAAGTATTTCTACTCAGACAACTCTTGTTCAGAGAGTTTTAACAACTAGCAGGCATGAACACTTCTACAAAGAGGCCCAAAAACGACAAAGATAGCTAGAGATTTTAAAGAGCAATTTTATTCTGCAGTTTCAAAGTTAAGCGTGTACTTCCAAAGGATGCAGCATAAGCAGCAGAGATGGCTGAGAACAGGAAATCAATGGTTTTCGCTCATCACTTCTGTGTCCGTACAGTACAGCGACAAAGCCTCCTGACCCTTCCGCCCTTACCCTTACTTAAGGTTACGTGCAAGTTACAGCCCGAGTGATTTTTCCGCGGCTGTTAGCACTAAATCCCAACTGTAAACCCTGCAAAATTTAATTGCCTGGCTTGTTCATCATCCACCGTCCCGGTACTGCCCCCAAATACCGCCAAGTCCTGCGGGGATCCGCACGGACCCCGCACGGCCGCTCCCGCCCCGCACACCCGCAGCGCCCACGCCGGGCGGGCAGGGCCGGCTCCTTCCACCCGCACCCGCGGCCTCCACGTGGCCGCACCGAGAGCGAGCGAGCTCGGCAGGGCCGGGGCGCGCCCAAAGCCGCACTCCCGGCAGGAAGGCGGCCAGAGGGAAGCGGGAGAGCGGGCACCGGGCTGCTCCGTGCTGCTCGAACCCGCCGGGCCACGGGGGCCCGCCGCGCCCCCCGACCCCCGCCGCGCCCTGCCGCCCCCCGTTCTCTCTCCGCCCGAGCAGCCGAGGCAGCCGCGGCCCCGCCGCCGCGTCCCGGGCCCCCCGTTCCGGGCGCGGGGGCGGGGAGGATTTACCTGCCGCATGGTCGCCTCACGAGCAGAGGAAGAAAGGGGGTGGGGGGATGCGCCAGGGCCGCGGCGGCGCCTCGTGCTCCGCCGCCTCGGGGGGAGCCCGGGCGCGGCCCCCCCGCCCGCCGCCCCCCGGCCCCCCGCGCGCACCCCGCGGCCTCGCGCCCCGCCGCCACGTGATGAGGCGGCCGCGCCGCCGCGCGCCCCTGTCGCCGCTCCGCATCGCGGGCGAGCCGCTGTCCGCTACCGCCGCTCGGTCCCCGCTGCGGCTCCTCGCCCGCACCGCCGCCCCCCCCGCCCCGGCGCGGCCCGGGCCGGCCGCCACCCGCTCCGCGGCGCCGGGCGGCTGTGGGGGAGGGCATGTAAACAAATGGGGTTTTATAGCTACCTCACTCGAGTGCCGTGTGCATCTCCCTCTCCGCTCGGTACCAAACCGCCGCGGCGCCTCCTCCTCCTCCTCCTGCCGCTCCGCCGGCGCTATTCACAGACCCGGCTACGCCGCGCTCGCCCTGCACGCGCGGCCCCGCAGCCCGCGCTGCCCAATGCGCAGCCATTTCCTCCAGCGCTACGAAAGTGGCGTAGCGGCCCTGCCCGCCCGCCCCTCGCTGCGGCGGCTCCGCGCACGGCCCGGCCATGGCCGCGGGGCCCGGGCAGCGCCGGAGGCAGCTCCGCGGGCCCGGGGCAGCGCGGCCGCGCCCGGCCGAGGGAGCCCGGGCTGGGCGGCTCGAGGGGCGCCGGGCCCGCGGGGCCGGGGCCGGGGCCGAGCTGCCGCTTCTGCAGCCGCCTGGGGAGAGGGTCCGTCAGCGACAACGGGGTATTCGTACCTTCCTATCGGGGTACCTTTCGAGGCCGAGGTGGGCACTAACCCCCGTTTATTTAACTCCAGAAACTCCTGTCAGGCTCGCTCATGCCACCAAAGCCTGTTCAGGCAATAAACGTCTCCCCATGCCGAGGTGGAGCCCCTCGTCACGACACACTTCATTCCTAGACAACAACTACAGAGCTAAATAAAGCCCCCAAACCAAACCGTAGGTAAATCAAAACCCTCACTAGCTCAGCGCCGAGGATCAGGGGACATTTTGGTTTTTAGCGTAAGACCTACAATATAGTGGAGTCTTTCACAACAAATCATATTTTAAAATAGACCAGCGTGTTTTGTAATGGTTATTTATAGAAAGCACGTTCAAAGGCTGAAGCACATAAATAGGAACGTTTCAGATAAGTTTTAGGCCGTTTCATTTTTCTCTTGGAGAAATTTGCATACAATTTTCATGACATTTTCCTCCAAAAAATAACTAGTGTTCCCATTGCAGGCGTCAATGTAGAAGCCTGCAATGTATCTAGAATGTATCTAGAAGCAAACCGACCTTCCCTCTATTTGTTAAGGATGCACACATTTTGCTTTTAGATTCTTGTATTACTGAATCAAACTAACCTAATTATTTCTAAAAATGTTCCTTTGTTAAACTGGATGATTCACACCGGCGGCTACCTTAAGTCTGGCCTGGCAGAGCCAGAGTCCTGTCCTATCTTATCCTAGTGGTGTCTGAAGTCCAGGGCATACCCATGGTTATCCACCCTAAAAGCCTCCCAAAGTTACACAATTTTTCCTTGGTGATGTGTAAAGGATTACTTCTGTTTGTTTAGCAACCAAAATGAAAGTTGTTACCTGTAAGAGACCAAAAACCACATAGGCATTAAGCTGCTTATGCAAGAGAAAACCAGAGTAAACTTTTCTAGATATGATAAATGTCCATTCTAATGCAGCTACTGTAGCAAACAGACAAAGACGTGTAGACCTCTCAAATGACCTAAGAGCACATCAGCTGTGTGCATTACACTACACCAATTTTTTGGTGTGTGATGCTGCATCATTTCTGAACTTTTCTGATTTTTCCCCACGGGGTTCATGTCTCAGTGACAGAATTTATAATTTTGTATCTCCTCCAACATATTTTTCTCTATTTTGTATTTCTTTTTGAGGAAAAAAATTAACATAATCTCTCCCTCATTTTTTTGCTACGTGTCTTACCAAATCCACCACTGGAACATAAACCATACTAGTCCAAAGTCAGTAGCTCACATCAAGTTTTGGGGACTGTTATAAAGTGATTATGAGGTAGTATACCAAACTGTTGCACCAGATCATTTTGTATGTTGATTTGAATGATTTTTACCTTGAAGCAGGTCCCTTGTCTCTCAGAATTTTAGCACAGCAAATAAAACACAGATCTGATTATGACAGTGGTTATTAGACATTTATCACAATGCCACTATTGATCACTAGAAGTGACTGATTTGTATTGCTGCTTGCTCTAGAAATAGATCCACTGAGTGGAAAAAGAAATTTAAAAATTAAATTTTCTTTTTCCATTAGAGTTTATTCGGGGAATTGTACTCAGTAATAAATGGAGCATATGGGGTTTGTTAGCTTTTCTGAGTAAAATTCAAGTAATGCAAAATCTCCTTAAAAACAAATCAAGAACTCTAATAAAATGAAATACTGATGCTACACAGACTTTCCAGAAACTCACCCAGCCAAGGTGTACCAATGAATACTCTGTTGGTGGGCTCTCCTCCCCTCCAGCTGTTACCCACTCTACAATGTATCTGTTCATTTTAAATCCAGAAGGGCCCATTAGCAGGCCTGCCAGCACTCTGCTAACATTTCCTGCTAACAAATGAGTCTCATTTGTAGTTTGAGTTAGGTTAGAGCCTTCCCAGTCAGTCTGCTCCTGGCTTTCTCCTGACACATTGAAAAGCCTACTTGTATCTAGAATATTTTCCCTGTAGTTGTACATTGTATCTTGCATTTAGGCTTTCTCTCAGTACTTTTAACCATACATTTTAGTGCCAGAATTTCACATCAGTATTTGAGGAAAAGAAAGTAGGACTTTCTATAACATAGGTTCAGAAACCCAAACCAAAAATTGTTAGATCAGGCATTTAGCATGAAAAAAAGCTGAGGAGTGTGTTGCCCTGTGAAGCCCGTGGAACAACTTTCTGTGCTGCAGGGAAGCTGGAACAGCAGAGCAGGGCAGCCAGCACTGCAAGAGTGCTGAGAGCTTGAGAAAACACAAATGTATGCAACAAATCCAGACTGACTTTTCAAGCTTCAAAAGGAATATGTTACCATACTTTTACAACAGAACTGGTTTGGGTTTTTTCCCCTCTCCTCTCACTGGCCACTTCCTTGCTGAGTAGGACTGCAGAGTACACGCTCATATTTTGGGCTGAGGAAGGGAATTACACAGATCTCACACACTGATTTCCTGTCCCCCCCCTTGCAACAACCCAATTGCAGGTGAGGGAGTAGAAGGTTGACATGTGTATGTATACAAAAAAAAGTAGTTTGTTTAGACAAATTATTAAAAAAAAACCCCAAACCCAAAAACCCCAACCAAAACCCAAAGCTACTCAGTAATTCTGCACATTACTTCTTATATCCTGATAGTGCCTCTGACTGTAAACAGAAGTAAGAGTCTTGTGAGTATTCATTGGAGAACTAGAACAGTAATACTGAAAAATATTTTAACTGGGAGAAATTAATGTAGAAAGCTGGTAGTTGAAGGTGTACACAAATCTTGGTATGTAAGTGGGAGGAAAATGTCACTACTTGTTGCCAAAATGAACTTGTTGGCAAATTCAGCTTTTTTTTTGGTTAAAGAGCCCTACTTAATTTTCTTACTTTTGAAGTACTGATGTTTCATGAAAAAGCCATGGTAATGGCTTGAAACATCAACTTCCTCCTTTTATTTTAAATCATCTTGTCCAAGATTTAATGAGAAATTAAGGCAAGGGGAAGAAAAGGGAAATCCATGTGAGCTTTTTTGTTTTGTTTCTAGAAACCATTCTGATCCTCCTTCTCTTACAACATGTAGATACCCCTCTGTTCAGACAGTATCTAAACATGTATGAGTATTTGTATAGGTTTTGAAGCAAAAGTATCAAAATCAAGGATATACCATCTGCACAATTTTAAATACGGTATCAGTGTAAGTACCAAGGGGAAGTCAGTTCAAACAGAAATCTAGGAATTTTTTTTTTTTTTTTAACATGCCAAAACAAGATATAGGTTTTAAAGGTCTTTGTTTTAGAAGTTTTTGAACTGGTCACTTTGTGGGGAAGGGCTGGGCTTTTTGTTTTGTTTTTAAACATGGGCTGACATTTTTAGAAAAAATATAAACCCTTTTTCATTGGCTCGAGGCTTAAGGTTACATAAACATTAAAGGACATAAGCAGAAGGGTGTGATGCTGCAGCAGCAACTGAAGTCTTTGGTGCACTCAAAGGTTTGTCTGCAATTTGGGAAACAGCCAATATGACCTTTGGCTAATTTTGCAAGGCTAGCAAACACTGGTATACTTATCCACAGGAAAGCTTGCTGGCAAACTTGACTTTGTTAAATGACTCTCCTTTTGTTTTGTTATTATTTGTTTTAAACATCTAGTCCTGCTCTCTAAAGCAGTCAAAAGCCCTTTCATTGGATCTGAGACAGGCAGGATTTGCTGGATGCAGTCTGGGATAAAATTTGATGTGGAGGATATTAGAAAGTGTGTCACAACCTTCTTCCTCTCTTGCAGACTCAGGTTTATTTATTTTTCTCCCTTCCTGCCTGCCTGCTGAAAACACCTGTTTGCTTGTGGCATCTTGTCTGTAGGCAGTGGTTATGGGGAGATATCATCTTCATTCCAAAGGATGTGGTGGGTGGGAAAGGCCAGTCAGCTGCTTCCTGCAGCACAAGTGGGGTGAGATTGCAGAGCACAAAGAATTTCTGGTCATGTTCACACAAGACCTCTGTATCAATAAATATGGATATTATCTGTTGGAGCCAGGCAGGGTTCAAAACATTAAACAAAGCTGTGCTAGCTGCCTGGGTGGGGTAGGAATTCCTCTAAAGGCTTTCACTTATAAAAGCAAACGACTGATTCCAAAACTGACTCACCTGACCAAAGAGAAAATATTGGCTTTAATGTAATCTCTTTACAAGCTGAGGAATTTGTTTTACACCCTCTTCTCAAACAGAATGGAAAAAATTAATTAATGAGACTGGCCCTGATATTATTTGAAGAATCAATGAGGAGCTTAAAATAAGAAATCAAAGGTCAGCATCTTTAAATTGTCAGTCCCTGTCAAATTTTAACCACTAATTTGGTGAATTGGCATTTTTTATATATGACCTATACTTAGCTAAGTAATGGAAGCATAGCTCCTCTAAAGCTGGATTTTAGTAGGCAGCTGGGGTGAAGTTCCCCATTTCTTTCACCTCTGTTACGCATGGAAGTAGAAATTAAAAATTTTGAACTCCTGAAATTCTAGCATTATCAGCAGGAAGAATCAGGAAGCCAAAACATCCTTAAGCTGCTGGCTGCCTGTTTGGGGCATCTCTGGGCCATTGCTCATCTGTGAAATTTTGGCAGTGGAAAGGGAAGCCAATATGAGCTTGAATGAATGGGCAGGGATATCATACAGCCTCATCCCATCTTTTGCACAGATCCAAAACCTCAGAGACACCTACAGAGAACAAGTGTGACAAGAACATGCAGTGGCAGGGAAAACAAAGGTATTGTTTGCAGAAATAAAACAAATTATGAAATGGGTGTTTTGGTTGCTTTTCTTTAAATAAACTGTACCAGTAACAAAATCTAAAATCAAGAGAAAGGCTCTCAAAATCAAAATTATCAAAGGCTGGCCCACAGTTTAGGGAATGAATTAACTTAAGGTCATCTGAAAGGACCAGTAGGCTCCCGGCCATTAGGGCAGTATTAAAACTACGTGGCCTTTGATTTGAAATGCTGGTATGCACCTAAAGTTTGATAATTTCCCCCCATCATTTACTTTTGTAAATGATGTAAATTTTTACACCTGTATTTCATGATTTCTAGAGAAAATAAGGAGACAGCAGGAAGAGTGTGAATGACATTAGGGAACACCCCAATTTCCAAACCTTTAAGTACAACCATTTGACAGTACTTCTGGGTGTTGCAGCTTTATTTTCCATGTTGCTGCCCTGATCCTTTGCACAGTTGGATGATAACTTTTGGTTTTAATGATGCAAGAAGTGTGAATTTAAGCATAAGGAATGGAGTAAACTCCCTTCTATGAAGAAGGGAGTAAACTTCAGCTGATACACAACAAGATGAATCATGGAGACACCTAAGTATGGTCTAAATGACAAGAAATGTAAAAACCAGAGATGAGTATCAGTGGAATTACAAGGAGACACAGATCATGGGGATGTGGGACAGTAGAACTGGGAAGAGAACAGGGAAATGGAGAGGCCTGATACATAATTATTTCTGATCTGCATGACTTAGCAACCTCACTTGGTACCTCCTTCTGTAAACCAGTAAACTCCTCTGAGAGCTAGTACAGCAACAGCAGCAGAAGAGACTCTCACGGTGATGAATACTTCCTGTTATTGCTTAGAAAGGAAGAGACGTTTTGAAGCATTTTCTCAAGCATGGGACTAAGGAGACTGCTCGTGACAGAGGGGATGTGGTCATGTGTCTTTGCTGACCCATCAGGTGATGCATTTGCCATGTTTCAGAGCATTTGAGAGCCCTGAGGGGACTCGAGGGTGGCAATGCCAGTAAGCAAACAGAGAGAAAATAAAGCATTTCTGTAATGACTGGGCTGGACTAATTTTGCTGAGGTGTTGGGCTGACATCCAGTCTGTCCATCCATGGATATGTAATGCAAGAAAATGAACTCACAAGCTCAGGGAAACAAAATCACTCTGAGACAAAACTTGATGCCAATTTTGTCAACAGTGAAATTGAAAAGAAAGAAAGAAAGAAAGTGTTGCGTTTGAAAATGCTTGATTTCACTTGCACTGTTAGTGTCTTTCTACTCCTCTCAGATAACCTTGCCTTGTATTTCTTACCCTTCTCTTCATAAATACAAATGAATAATCATTCCCATACACACAAAGGGTAAACTCTTAATGATCTTCTATAGTACCTCTAATGAAATTATTGTGCACTTCTCCAAGAAAAACACAAGTGTATGCCTTTTCTTGGTTAAGGAGAGCATCCCAAGAATGTTCAAAATAAAATGTTGAACAGCAAATGCAATTTGTTCTTTATAACAGATTTACATTATTGAATGTATACCAAAATGCACCACAAGCATGCAGTGGTGTAATTCAAGGCTAAATATTAATTGAAAAAACCCCCAAATATTACTGCCTTTTGGACAGATGGGGCAAAATTAAAGGACTTGTGAGTGAACTGTTACTTATTTTTTCATTTAACCATGGTGCCATCTCTCAACAACTGTCTGCTCATGGAACTGTTTCCAACTGGTGGCTTTCTTTAAACATATGAAGAGTGTATCTGTATGATTTCTGAAGAGTTTTTCTCTCCTGCTCAGGTTTGTTAGTTATTTCTCAGAAGAAAAAAAAATTACCCATGAAGGTGCTTGACCCTGTTAATCCATTAAAGTAACTGGGTGGTGGCTCTTACTGAAAGCAAACTCACAGCAGCTTTTGGCTGTCAGGCCACTTATGTAGTTACCTACATCCAGTACCTTTAAACAATTCATAGAATCATAACCTCACTTGGAACAGTATTTACTTCAGAGAGTCACCATTCTCTATTTTTTGCAGGCAGTTTAGTATAAATCTTTGTAGCTGGGTAAGCATTATAATATAATTTACATTTTCAAATTAATTTTCTATTAATTGTTAGATGTATAAGAGAAATCCACTGGATTAATTGCAAGTGCAATCTTAAATTTGAAAGCCTATAATCTGTCAGATTTCCAGTTTACTAAAATTCTGAGAATGAGGCTCCAAAGCACAACATAATATCCTTTGGCAAATCAATACACATAATGAAACGAAAGAATTGGTACACTGGAGCTTCAAGACATTGCTTCTTAAAGATAAACAGAAACTAAAACTAAAGTCAATACTTGCTAATGATTTGCAAAGAAGCTTGAAATGAGAATATTTTAGTTAAGCCAGGTACTTGAAGAGAGACTGCTTGGGGCTCTTGAGCTCACATGAACCTAAGTTGGGCTGGCTCATTGCCAGATTCTAGGAAATTCATAACCCAAAACCAGCTCACAGAGTTTTACTTAAGTTTATCTCAGATGACAGAAAAGCACTGATTTTGGACATTGTGGTTCTGGGATAACATTATTTATATTACGGGATGTGTCAAATTCATACCATAAGAATGACCAATATTTGTTCCTGTTTTTCCAAGGAGCTTTGGTTTTAAGGTAATGTGCTTTTCTTACTCTCAGAGAAGTATACAAATTTTGGCCCCATTGTCTCAGAAGACATTAACAATATCACAGCTATCACTAATTAGATGAAAAATAGACTGGGTAAGCAGCTTCTAAAAACAGTGAATCAGAAAATGAACTGCCAGCGCCTCAAAGTCCTGCAGGCATCCCCTTCTTGAGAGCAGCATGCACACACTACAGATCAGATCAGGCCACTTACATGATGGTGGGTGCCAGCTCCATCATTCAGGACAGCAGTGTCTGATTCTTGTCATTTCTCTCTTTCTCCTCTTCCTCCTTTACAGGAGGGAGAGACTGCATGGCCTTTAGCCATTTCCCTAAACAGGAAGAGTTGCTGTCTATGCAGTTTCTTTTTTAAATTACTGTATTTTTTAGGAGCTGTTTGAAGAGGGTTTTGTTATTTATTATTGTATTGAATTTGAACCTTGAGCTAGTAAAAACAGTGTTATGGTAGTGCTCTAGTTATAAAACAGAGCTGCTGTTTTCACAAGAGGATACTTCAAATTGCTGCACAAAACCTTTGACAGCTGAACACTGAGAGGTTTGCAGTGTACAAGCCCCAGCTATTGTGAACAGCCAAGCAGCAATAAACAGTTTTTCAGAGGTTATTGCTGGTAGTTTAACTGTAGTCTAAAACATAGAAAAAAGTGACTTTTTAGGGGAGGGTTTGGTGGATCAATATTACTGCAATGCTTTCCATTTTTAATGCCACTTGTGTTGTACAGCAAAACAGCACAGAAATTTGTTCTTTTCAAAAATCAGTGATCTCCTGAGGCCAAAGGACAGTCCTTTGTTAAGGACTGTGTAAGTCCACTCTTAGCTTTAATATAACCTGATCAGCAATCATTGAGAAAGCTGAGTGAGGAGGAAAGAATAGGGCTTCAAAGAGTTAGCAGAGGCAGATGAAATTGCCCCCCCAAACATCTCTGTCTATTCATTGCACCATAACACTTGTGTCTTCCTGACATATCCCAGAGCTTTCTGTCTTGGTATGGCTCTTGTTTAGCCCTTTGGCTGGAGCCACCAGTGAAGTCACCCAGCTACCTTGGATTATAGGTTATAATGCTGTCTAAAGACAACACACAACTCTGCTCTCTTGTCCTCGGAAAATCTGCTTTCCTGAAGTGTGACAGATACAGTGAGAATTGCCACAGAAAGCTTTTCAGAGATGGCAGAATCATAGAATCATCAAGGTTGGAAGAGGCCTTTGAGATCATCCAGTCCAACCATCAACCTTTTAGTACCACTAACCATGAGATGATTCAGTCTTTATAAGGCAGTTTGTATTTTCAAGAATCTGCAAAAGCAACCAACCTCCTTTTTCCTAACATGACTTAAGTGCACGGTCTCTCCTGGGTAGAGGCCCCAAAGGGACATTCTGGCTTCCAGTTGTAGGAGACCAGGCCAGCAGTTCTACTTCTTCTGAGGGCAGTATTTCCATGTCCTTTTCTGACAGTGTATTCTTCAAAAGAACACAATCTACCTGTCAGTCAGTCTCACCTGAGTGCCTTGCAAGATCATGGAGCAGATTCTCCTGGGAACTATGCTAAGGCATACGGAAAATAAGGAGAGTGATGACAGCCTGAGGACATGACTTCACTAAGGGCAAGTCATGCCTGATGAATATGGTGGCTTGCTGAGATGGGGTCACATGGTGATGGATGAGAGAAGAGCAGCTGATAGCATCTGCCTGGAGCTGTGCAAAGCACTTGACACTGTCCCTCACAGTGACATCTTGTCCCTGAAGTGGGAAGACATGGATTTGGTGGATGGATACATGGTGGGTAATGGATTGGTTAGATGGTCAGCCTCAGAGCCAACAGCTCAATGTCCAGGTGGAGACCAGAGATGAGTGATGCTCCTCAGGGGCTGATGTTGGGATTGGCACTTTTTAACATCAGTGACACAGACAGTGGGGTTGAGTGCACCTCAGCAAATTTGCCAACAACACCGAGCTGTGTGGTGCACTTTGCACATTGGAGGGAAGGGATGCCATCCAGAGGGACCTGGACAGGCTGGACAGCTTGGCCCATGTGAACTTCATGAGGCTCAGCAAGGCCAAGTGCAAGGTTGTTTGAAGGACAGGAAACACAGTACCTAAACTAGTGCTGATGGTTCCTCTGTGGCAACGCTTGCCAAGGTGGAATTGTAACTGAATAGTAACAGGTACAGAGAGATGAATAAGAAAAATCTGTTGCTGATAAGGGCTCAAATATGAGACTTCAGGTAACTATTTCTTCTCACTGCCCAGTCACTCTTCTCACTGCAGACCTTGAAGTCTCTCACCACTGACTGCTATCACACAGTGTCTCTCAGCCAGCCAAGCCCTGGTGACACAGAGGACATGCTATATGTATGCATTTGGTCCTGAGATACAGGTGAGGAATAATCTTCCCAGAATTAAGTTTTATCCTTCAATTACCATGCAGGGAGAGACCTTGAGAACACATTCCTATTTGACATTTGCATAGTGCACCTACACCGGCGCAGGCTTTCACAGCACCACTGAAGTTAATGCCTTAATAAAAACAACTCCTTCTCAGTGGACTTTATTTGCTTTAGCCTGAGCTTATTTTCAGGGGATTAAAATTTAGCAATAATATTTTTATGGTCTTGAACTCTCTTCTGTTTTTGGAAAAAATTATGTTGTTAAGTTCAGAAAGGAGGCAGAAATTACTTTCCTTTAGTTTCACTTTGTCACGTTCTAGGAGGAGCAAAACTCCTAGAGGTTTTTTTTTGTGGGAGGCACACCAGAAGCCTCCCACAAAAAAAAAAAAAAAAAAAAAAAAAAAAAAAAAAAAAAAGCAAGCTGTCAGAGCTTTTTTAGAGAACTTAATTCCACATTGATTTTTAAAAATAAATTATAAAGTGTGATGTACACCATTTTGATACCTATAGCTCTACTACTTCATTGAGATGTTTGAAACTAGGATTTAGTACAATTTAGTCTTAAGTACTACAAAGCATCCACAAACGACAGGGAAGGAATGATTACTGAAATACCTAAAAAGCAAGCGAGCCATATGTGAGTGACAAGCTTTTAATCTTTACCCACGCACTCCAAACATGTCCATTATCTTTGGCAGCAAGACAAAGCTGTTCGGAAAAATTGACACTGGTGTTCAGTAGGGAACAGGGAGTCCTGTAGAGACAATGGGATGTAAGACTTTCCTCCCTCCGCCCCCCATTGTGCTTGTGGCTGGTGAAGTTCCAAGAGAATGTGGAAAAAAGATTTCTAAAGGTTTCGATTACCCTGAAACAACCATTTTCAGTAGACACCTAATGAACCCAAAGGAAGTCCACTTGGTTTAATTTTTTTCCCTGAAAACGATGATCAAACAAGTTTACAAAGGAACACGGTACTTACCCTTTATCAGGCTCTGATTCAAGAGTTTAAAGCATTTTGCTGGCTTTACACAGACAAGAAAGTATTCACCTCACTCAGTTGCTTAGGAGCTCCTTTCAAATCAATAGGAATGTAAATGTGCTATTAGTGAGTGCTTTAGTCTTGCTGAATCATGTCCTTTGCATGTCACAGTCATTACTGAAAAATGTGGTTGTGACCATCCACTGAATTTGTTATGGAGGGTAGAACATACCGTGACATCAGGCTGGTGTGTGCTGGTGGGGTAGGAGAAGAGAGATGATGAATGTTTTCAGCTGTGAGACTACTAAGCATTTAGATATTTAGCAAATTCTGCCATTTCCAGAAAAATCCTAGATGCTAGAATCCAGGCATTTTGAAAGCCATGTTATTTCTTTAGGTACACTACATACACATTAAAAAACCCCAAAAACAAACAAAACAAAACAGCATTTTGATTTCTGCCAGGTAAATACAACCACCAACATAACAAATCTGCTTTGTTAAGGAAAGGCTTCATACACACTCAATTCAGTATGGACCAAGATGACAGTGTTTGCTTCTCTATTTGATAGCAACATTTAGGACCCTCTGTTATGCAGAGAAATATTATCCCAAATATTACATGGCTGAATGAGAAATGTAGTATACCAAGAAGCTGATACAAAATCTCTGAAAATCAATATGCTTGCTTCAGTCAGCTCTGAAATAAACTTCAATGTTAGTTTTGGTTCTCAAGGTTCAGTTTCAATAGAGACTTTTTTTAGATGAAAATGACAGAGAAAAACATTAAAGGTAAGCCTAACATTTACAATGAAGCAGTAATGCTCAGCTATCATTAAAAGTCATGGCTTGCTTTCTTTCACATAGAAATCTTTGCACAGGAAGAAAGCTTCCCTTCCCCCTCACCCCCTCATGAAAATTGTTTTCATTTTTAGTTTCTTGAAGCCATCACAGAATATTTCTGATTTTGTTGTAAGCAGCACGGTGTTTGTGTTTGATTTCTTCCAAATGCCAGAAGCTGTTGCAGAAAAGTCTGCAGCATTGCTATTCCAGAAATTATGCTGTCTGCCTTGCTGCGTTGTCTCTTTGCTTTACCTTCTTTTGCTTATGTTCATATGATATAATCCTACATATATCATATGTTCACATATATATATCTATATCTATCTAGTCTATATCTGTGTCTCTATCTTCATAGATAGCCCAAATCTAAAAACATTTAATGCAGAGATGGAATCAGGGTAAGTGGTCTTGCAGAGGAATGAAGCAAGCATCTTGCTATTAAGAAAATAAAATATTTATTGAGGTCAGAGGTGGAAGTTTACTAGATTAAGGCAGCACAGTGGGAATAGAAAACTAGCTGTGCCTTGAGGATGGTTTTGTAGCTGAAACAGGGGAAGATATGCTCAGAGTGCAGTTAGCTCAGCCAAACCTAATTAGGTACACAGCACTCAGCCTGTTCTTAGACTCTGTCTCCAATGATTGACACTTCTTTTATGATCAGGCTGTTTTTTATTAGAAGGTTGTGGGGTTACCAGATGATTGTAATGATCAATAAGTTGAAAAGAAATGACAGGTTCATTATTTACCTGGTATAAATCTGGAAAATACATGCATTGTGCTTTGTGTTGTCAAGCATAAATTACCATGTTCTTTCCCGAGTGTGATATGTGTTGTGGGAGTAACTGGTTTGTTTTAGGATTCCTCATGTTAGATAAAATTAATGATGATATTTTCTTCTATTTCCTTATTCAGAACATTTATTTGTTCAATCAACTCTAAGCTTAGAGTTTTCCAGGCGCATTTTTGGACACAGAATGAAATACAGGAATAAGAAAAACCCTTTCAGGCAGTAAAGCTGCATTTTTAATCCCAGCAGTGATCTGTCATTCTCTGTTAAAGAGAAGATGCTGGATATATTTTTAGACCAGCTTAATTCCACTATCTGCATGAGGTTTCTCCTTGCAGTAACAGGAGTAGTGCTTTGCTGTGGAGAGTTGACACCTCACCTGTGCAGAGGCAAGGTGTTTTCTGTTTTCTGTGAGAGAGGACGGTTTAAGGTTAAGCCAATAATTATACCAAAGCTATATGGATTGAGTAGTATTAGGTCTATAATAAGAGGATATGAACTTAGAACAGCATTGCAGGGAACACCTGCAAAGTCCTTCATCAGAGAAATCAGCCAGAGATTTGCTTCTCTTGAGCTATAGTTTTTCTTCTATTATATCTTCTGGTTACTGAAGACTTTTATTCACGTGCAGATTTACTGGAGGTGAAGTGTGAAAGTGGGCTAATTTAACTCTCCTGTTAGTCCTGCCTCTTGCTGTTTTCTCAGAGTTAGCAACCAGTGATAAGAAATCAGAGAAGGCTTTGGGAGTGCATACCAATAGAGATAACAGTGAACAAATTGTTGAGGAGGTGGTAAGCATCTTTTATGCAGATGGAATTATAATAATGATTTTCCTTGGCCAAGACAAGACAGATACAGTCATGAAAAGCCATGGGTTTTGAAATTCTGCTAATCTAATTGCTCTTTTGAGCCCCATCTGTTTACACTGATGAGTACACTTTTAAAAGTCAGAATAAAAGAAAGGCACAAAGTGAACAACTAATGTTCCTAACCAGATACACTGCCTTGCTCTTAATTCTCTCCTGAGAGGATTGAAGGGATCGCTCTACCAGCTACTCCACACCTGAACTAGAGCTGGGTTCTGATTGATTGGAGGTACTGCTCCAGAGAAAGGCTTGGTGGGGGTGGGAGGTGTAAGTGTGGGTGTGTGTTAACTACAAACCTCAAATTTGGGATGCAGTTCAAATATAGCTGAAGACTGGACAGCAGGAGTCCTCACATTGAAAAATACAGTTAAGATGTACATCATGGGTCTGCTTCACAGAGGGTTTTAAAATGTAGTTCAAGATCATCTCAGGGTTAAATTAAAAGCAAAATGGTCAGGATCAGTTTCAGACAAAATTAAAGAGGTAGAAAATGCTCATAATTATATGTTCAGTGCTTTAATAGAAGAAAATAAAAGGTTTGACCTGAAATGGAAACTAATCTGCAATATACACATGTCACTTGAGTCAGGTTCCTAAAGGAATTGGCAGTGTCAAGAAGCTTTCTGCTTCCACCTTCCCCTTTGCACAGGTGGATGGCCAATGTACTGAAGTTGTATTGTAGGGAAAATTCAAATGCCATTGCTGGCCTGGAAGAATGCCTGAAAGGAAGCATTTGAGAACATTAAAGTATCTCTTCTGACATACTTAACCAATTTTCCAAGGGACACAGGTTATGAGAGATTTTTTCTATCCTCAGTTTCAGCAATTTCCAGGCTGTATAGTACTGACCCTGAATCTCTTGGAAAGCAGTTCTAACTATTTATCATTCACAAGCCATTCTTCCCACATTCGGGCTTTGAGTAGATTAAGATTTCAGATCCAGATTTCCCTCACTGGTAGATCTCTGAGGAAAAGTCTAACAAGTTCCTTTAGGAATAGAGAATTACCTCAGCAGTGACAAACTCTCTAACAGTCTTAAACTTCAAGTGTGACATACATGGAGATTCCCATGAATATCTACTGGTTTGAGATGATCTGGCCAGTGATACTTTTGTGCTTCCCAGGAATCTTCAGGTCCTGGATAGAATCTTTTCTTGAGAGAATGAGTGCTTTGGCATATTGGTCCCATTCTTAGTGAAAGCCTTCAGATTCCTCACATGCAGATTTGTGTAGTGTACAAGGGTTTTCATGCAGGATTAGTTTTTATCTGGAAATATGTGGTAGTTTCCTGCAGCTTACATGCAGGAAGTTGATGTTCCCTATATGTGTCACATTTATTATATACACAGAAAAGGGTGCCTTTGCAAAGTCATAGCTGTCTGAAGACAGGCCCTTCAACCTGCATAAAACCTCAGAGATGTTGTCTTTGCCCCTTAATCAGAATGGAAAACTGAGCCTTAACTGACAGGGACATAAAGGAAAAATATTCTTCTAGAGCCCTCTTTCAATGATGTCTAAAGGATCATGTTCTGAACATTAACTTTTTCAATTTAACATTAACTGTATTAGAAATTATGACATAAAAAAAGGAATGGCACACTGTCATTTCTGGTGCTACTCAAACCCTATGCAGAGGGACTAAAAGTGACTTAAAACCAGTGATGAGAAATGCAAAACCTAGAAGCCATTTAATGTATCTGGTATTCAAAAAATTTAATGTCTTTGGTTTTTATTAGTTTTCCTGTATGGACCTAAAAGCCCACTTAGTGATTCAGTTAGACACAATTAATTAGCAATATAATTTCTATTGGTCTTAGGAACAAGGCTTGTAAATGAATGCAAATAATTTGACCATGCTTGCAAGAATTAAGATAAGCATTGCAATGCCTAAGCTTGGAGCTTGAAATTAAAAGCACAAGAAAATCCCAGTAAGTTACACACCAGGAGAGATGCACAACTGGAAACATAATATAGGGTTTTTGACAGTCAGTTTCACCCTGGCTCTCTGCCAGTAAATCATAATTTCCTTTAGAAGGAAGGAGTACAACTCATTCATGGCTTTTCTTTGAAAGAATTTAATAGCCAGTACTTTAATACCTGGAATGATATATTAGTGTCCAAATGGGAGCTTAATAGAGTTAGTTTGAGCGAATAATGAGAACATATTAAATGTGAGATGTGATGTGAGAGAACATAATAATCAGAAATACTAAAAAAACCCCAAACCAACCAACCCAATACAGAGCTCCCCCCACCACAGCACCTCCCTTAAATACATCTCTTGGGCCAAGTAAGAAATCATAAGGGCAATGGCTATGAGAACAAGTTGGATAGAGTGAAAGGTTAAGCAGTACTTAAAACCTTAAGAAATCTGAACAAGCAAGACACTTAAAATTTATCAGCATTGATTATTTTGTAGTATTCATTCAGTCCTAAATTACTTCAGAATTCCTCCTCCCTTCCACTGAGCACTTCTTTATGCTTTAAATGTTCGTTTCCTTTAGGCTTATCCAGGAGCAGCCATCACCTGCCTGGAGAGTAATCAGATTATACTGATGGTGCTCCAGAAGCCCAGCTAAAGTTTTAACCTGCTGTGATGTAAAATACCCTTTCTTTTCGAGCAATTCAAGAGCCAGTCTGACGCTGTTTTCACACAGCTTGTCATGCAACCTGCTACTTCATGTGCATATGCAACCTGCCAGTCTGATTTAATTGCATACTCAGTTTACCTGCAGTTTATCCAAGATCAGACCTTACATGAAATCAAACGCTGCATTTTGTAGAAGTGCATTTGTGAAGACAATCTCTTCTGCTCTCTGAACCCTTTCTCTCCAAAAGTTGTTTTTGGGGGACACTATGATATTGCCATTCCTAGATTTGGCATCTGACTTGAGGTGGAAGCCCTTACCTTTGCTTGATTTTAGCTACAGATGATGCATCACTGGCAAATTCAATTTTTAATTACATAACACATTTTTTAATCTAACAAAAAAAAAAGAAGAAAAAAATCACTTTTATGCACACTTAAAAACATTCCTTTCCTCATAAGAATGTAACCAATTTATAATAAACCTTTTTAAATGCAGGTGTTTGATGAGTCCATTTTGACAACTATGTAACCTTCTGCTCCACCACTTTCACATTACTGCTAATTTATTTAGTGTCTAAACCAACCCTAGAGAGCTGTTCAAGAGGAAGTGATGTAGTTTGCTTGTTTCTTTTGGAGCTGCTTCTGAGCACATGCCATTAACACTCTATACATGAATGACGTGAAAATAGTCATGGTGTGTCATTAAAGGCTGGTGATGAACACACTGATAGAATATTTCTCTCATTTGTTACTGCTCAAACACAATACAGCTGATCCAGCTATATTCTTCTCTTATTCCATACATGCCTACTCAATTTTTTTTCCAATCATCCAGCAGGTCTTTACTTATCAAGCTCCCTGTTTGCAAAGTAAATGGCACATACTGGGAGCCAGCCTTGTGCTGTTCATCCAGCTGCTAAGTGCATTTAGTGTGCAACATGCTTTCATCTCATAAAGCTCTGCGTAGAGCTTTAGCACCCAGCCCTCCCAAGTGAAGATGTTGCAAAAGTTACAGCACTTTTGAATTCATGCAAGAGATGGTCCCCTATATCATTATTACATCTGATAGCACGTTTCCCATTTGAGAAACAATTTCCTGGAAGAGTATTTTATGCCCTCAACAAATTTTAATCTAAAAGTATGAGCCTGAATTTCCATGTTTATTGCTTCTCTTTACAAACTGAAGGATTATTTCTCTCTCTTTGGTCTCCCTGATATTTCACAATCTATGGGACAGGACAAGCTAATTGATTTCTTGTAACTCCTAATTTATAAATTAAGCCGATTTTTAATCCTTGGGTTTACACCTACAATTTTAGAGCTAAGGATTTTGGAGCAAACTCAAATACTTGTTCTGCATCTGCAACTTTCTTAAGAATTCTTTAGAAGTTTATTATGTTTCACCATTTCATTGTCTGGTAACATACTGACTGCTCAGCAAGGATAACAGAAAGAAATAAGATATCCCACTATACTTACTGCCTGTCCTGGAGATGGACTCTGTCTTCACAGGGAGGGAAAAGAGACTAGAAATTTGACTCTAATAAATGTAAAGCATTCCCTATGCCTCTCCATCCACAGCAGTGCCACAGAAGACTACTGGAACAATATTTTATGGAGAAGGAGGTCTAAAACACGTGGAGGATGTTTACATGATACTGCTGCCAGGAACTGAACATGAAACAGGGCACTTTTGGGAAAAAGCTTATAATGAAAACTACGTAAAATTCCCACCTCTGACTGCCAGTAGTGGCTTAGTGGATTCCCCTGAGATGATTTACAAACAAAGGGCACCTAAGTGTGCAAAGGACATGGTTATGTAATTCTGAGGCAATTTCTACGCTACAGAAATAAGATTATAGTAGTAATAAATGATTTCCTTTTTTTTTTCTCGCGTCAGACAATAGAACATCAACTATCAAAGAATTACGAGAGTTAATTTCTTTCCTGTTGCTTTTACGTCAGTTTTGACAGGAACTAATTACAGGTAGTTTGCTCAGACATGATACTAATATTCTTTGTGTATCTGCTGGAAAACCTGTGCATTTAACTAAACAGAATTAGCATTATAAAAAGAATTAGTGCGATAAACCTATCTCAGATACTAAATATCCATCAAATATCTGTCTGTCTAAATAAGCTGTTTCAACACTGCAAGCCAAGTTTAGACGCATGCATTTCACTGTGTTAAATATGAACATTACTCAAGCCAGGGCAACTGATCTGTAGATTAGAATTATTTGTACAGGTAACTGAAACAAATTAAATGCTCCCCATTACAAACCCATATTCGAGTGCTAAGCATTTAATCATTAGCTGGGGTAGAGTTACATACGTACTTAGATAAAATGCTAGAAATCTGATGCAACTGTTTGTGAAGACTTATTACATTTCTCCTGGGCAAAGACTACAGTCAGCATTAACTTTCAAGACGTAATTTAGATGATCAAGGTTACCTTTCATATTTGCAATAGTGCATTCTCTGTATAATATGATGCTTTGCCAAGAACATCTTGTTACAAGAAATTATATTATGTGTGGAAAGATTTTTAAATTGTGTGGAAAACCAATGTGAACATACCTACATAGAGAATATTTTAGTACTCAGAGAAGTAAAAATCATCATGATTACAGAGCAGTTAGCAGAACTGCTCAAAGGTTATCTCTCAAGTAGATTTCTAGGACAGAAAACAACAACAAGTAGCTTACTAAAAATTCATATTTAAATATGAACTGTCTTCTAGATGCTGGACTTTCATTACAGGGTTAAGGCTAATACAGTCCAGGTTTGTAGACCTGTGAGTTTTCTATCTAAATAATTCTCAGAGTTCTTACAAAATAGTCAGAAACCTTTTATTTATTGCACAAAGAACAAACAAACAAACAAACAAAAACCAAAGAAAAAACCCCCAACACCGGTCAAGTTTGGAAACAGAATATTCTGAATACAAATACTCTGTCAAACTCACAGGACTTCAAACACAATCTAATTGCAAAAATTGACTGATTGAACTAAGAAATAGTCAAGGGATACAAATTCAGATATCTGCTATAAATGAAATGTAATTTTATTTTTAGGTCATGCGATAAGCAGAAAGAATAACACTGCTACAGGAGATACAGAGACTTTAATTTATGCACAAACCCTGAGTTAATGAGTGACACGCATTTTAATGGAGATAGATGTAAAAGAGTTAGATAGGACCAATGAATAGATATTTGCTGATAAGAAAGAAACACACGTGAGTGCAGGGCAAATAAAAATAGACACATCTTCTGTTAAAGAGACACCTAAAGCAGCCAAGGTAATTTGGGAAAACATCACTAATGAGGGTGGATTCCAGCAAAGAAATGCCCAAATCGCCTCTCACATAATAAACATAAGCAGTGGCCTAATTTTATACTTTTTTAGATCTCCCTGTATACAGCCCTTTTTCTGAAATACACCACAAACCAGACTCAAGATACAAATTTATATTTCAGAATGCTCAGGAAGAAAAATAGGAGCTGTGCAAGGAATCCTTCCCAGCAAAAGCAAAGCTGTTACTTAAGGCCTGAAATGCTGAAGACACACAGTATTTAACTTTTGCTGTAATCCCAGTCATTTCAATGCCTCGACTTGTTGAATATTTCTCTTCATATGAATATTTCCCTTGCTGTCACTCAGTTGCCCTTGTAACTTGCCTTGCATTTACCAGCTGAGTTCTGTAAAGGGTGTTTAACAAAACCCCACATACCCTAAAAGTACAGTCCTGGAAGCCATTTTTTAACTGTCTGGAGGATGGTCAGAGAACCTCCAGATTCTACATGCTCTCACACAGGAAGTAGCAATAAAATTGTTTTCATAAAGGTAGGATTTGGAACATTTAGGATTTGACACGTAATGTGTCACTGAAAGAATGAGAGCTCCAAACAGAGCTATCCACTGAGGAAATGAATGCCAAAGCAAACTTTGTTGTAATCATTTCAGATTTGTTTGAGAAGCAAGGGCAGTGATAGCTAGGGTCTGTCATGGAACATCCTTTCTTGGAGAATGGAGGGTTCTCATCTCTTTTTAGAATGCATTTAAAAACTCTAAGGGTCTTTGGTGATCAATAAAATCCAAACCTCTTAGATTTTTTAGATTAAGTAGGTAGGTTTAGGCCAAAGAGAGTGGGAGAGCTAGCAGCAGACAGCACCATGAAGCTTATTCTGTGCCATTATTTAACCAATGCCTGTGCTGGCTGTAGAGATTTCAACTGCTGGCTTGATGTTTCTTTTCTTGGAATCAAGATCAAAGCTCTGATTATATAGTGGCATTAACAATTTAACTTTTTTTTTTTTTTTTTTTTACAAGAGGGGGCCTGTTACTGTTTGTGATGTTCATCCTGCCAAAATCCAGTTTGGGCTGTTGAATGCTCCCTATCCAGAGCAATCTGGTTTTGTTGCTGCCTGTTTTATTGGAAAGAACATCATGCTGCGGGGTATGCATTTAATAGTTAATATACGTATTATCAAGTGCAGCTTTTGCCATCCTCTGCATTTCACAACCAGGTAGCCTGGTGTTGAAGGATCACAAAATTGTAAGTGTTCTCTGTTTTTTCATGTGGATGCCCACCAGGTGAAGAAGTGAGATTGAGCAAGAGCCCAATCTCCCACCAAGGTCATTATCAGCAGCTACCTAAAGCCACAGAGTGGCTTTAACTCACTCACACAGTCTGATTAAAATCTGGACTATTTTTTGAGGGCAAAATCATCTCCACAGAGTCTATACCTGGAGCTGCTTCACTCAGCAGCATTGCATATGGATTTGGCGAATTAGCATTGAAGGAAGGTGACTGAGGAACTCATTGCATATAGAGGAGTCAAAGCTGAGTGCTGATGCCCAATCATCTGAAATCTGGGGCTTCAGCAGATTCTCAGGGAGAGGAGGATGCCACCTCCTGTCATCCAGCAGCTCTGGTTTGAGCTGGCTGTCAGTAGCTGTCCCTGTAACAGCCAATTTTTTTCTGACAGAGAAGCTGCCAATGTGCAAAGCTATTGGTGGTTTGTAGGAGATAAGTTTTCTGAATTGTGTAAGTGTTAATTCCAATATATTTGCTTGCCTCTCCAGACCAGATACTCTTCCCCACTGTAGTGCAAAGCCTATTTCACTCCTATTCAGAAAGCAGCAACATGAATATCAAAACTCCATGCTAATAATGTATTTGAAACCTGGGCTTTAGTGAGCAGAGAAACAACTCACCTAAATGTGGAAATGTTTGTTTTCCTGTTTGGAATTCCCCCAAGCATGTACCTATTACAACCACTTACCTATTTTACCAATGAGCAGCTAAAGGGTTGTGGTAGATAACAAATATTTAGTAACCAAGCATGCATCTTTTTGCTTTACTCAGAACTCTGGATGAGGGCATCCAGTTCCCAGTGAGTCTGGAAGTCAACAGGAACCCAAGAGCTGAGCTTAGCCTCCCTTTTGGCAAGAAAAACACCACCTGGTGAACCACTTTGAAAGGCTGCAAGAATTAAACTGGTTTGCAAACATGTAGTGAAGCCCTTTGTTCTCACAAAGAATAAGGTGGAGATACTTCCCTGCAGTGACACCAATCAGAGAGGGCCTGAGGATGGCATGAGGGGCAGGATAAAAGGAAGGGATGGTGTTCATGGTACAATGCCCAACTCCATGTACTTCCTGCACTGTTCCTAGCCAGGTTCTCAGGTACTGAAAAATGATTTGTTTGAAGGTCATCTATTCTTCTGTGCTTAAACAAAGTTTTTGGTAAAGTGTTAGTCATTCACAGAAGAATTAAGCCATCAGAGCTGTAGTTTCATGCCAAGAAATCATAACACGGTTACACTCTGGGCCCAAGTCCAAAGTGAAAGTAGTTTGTAAAGCCTAGTTAAAATACTTGTACAGTTTAAGAATTTGTTATGCTCTCTTCTGTCCTTAAAATCTACACCCATGTATACACACAGTTTAAGCATTATCTGTTTACATGCTCTTTAATCAGCTGAATTAAAAGCATTCCTGCAAATTGCATGTG
The DNA here is from genome assembly GCF_026979565.1 of Vidua chalybeata. Taxonomy (NCBI): domain Eukaryota; kingdom Metazoa; phylum Chordata; class Aves; order Passeriformes; family Viduidae; genus Vidua; species Vidua chalybeata. Next base: position 10,464,073 of record NC_071536.1, on the reverse strand, counting down.
TTCACTAGATTTAGTGGCACTGTATATTACCTTATCTTGTCCTTTTCTGAAGGAATGTATTCCTGACAATGTTTCCAACTTTTGAGTTAGGAAACAAGGGCAAGGAAAACAAACATCTGGGACAAAGCCATCAATGATCCTAAACTGGAAAAGCCTCCCCTTTAAGATGTGGCAGTGTGATGATTTGCTGCCTTATCTATGTTATATACTAGAACATAATGCAGAGGTCCTGAGGGCAGTACTGGAGCTGAGGGCAGAGCAGCTGAGCAAATGTGGCTCTGTAGGACTGCTCATAGTTATCCTCACTGCCTTTGGCTGTGACTGGATGTAGGGGACAGAGAGGATGGTACAGGCAATGGATATGAGTTGTGGCTACTCTGGTTACAGATTGGGAAGAGTTAGGTAATTTCTGGTAAAAAGTGAAAATATCTTCCAGTGGAAGACATTTTCTTCCACCCACTTAGAAATCTTTTATTATTCCCCCCAGCTGTTTCCCCAGCTTTATAATTATCATCTTCATTTTATGGAGTATGTATTTTCTTATATTAAGCCCCAATATCTGTCAATAAGAAGGTCTTGCTTGCCTTGCTAAACCAAGTGGAGCTAAATCAGTGTCATGGTCCCAGAGAGGCAGTTTCAGAGATAGTAGAAGTGCCTTGTTGGCAGAAAATTATGCTGGCAGTTCTGCAGAAATGCAGCTTCTTTAGGATCTCAATCTCCTTCTAGCACATCCAAAACAGAAAGACGATAGAATAACTACTAGCCCTGCTGCAGACAGGATGGAGCTGTAGGAAGCTTGTCTACAGTTTCCAAAGGTATCCTGTGCTTCTGGAAAGGACTGTTTTGGAAAAAGCTTCAAAGAAAGAGCATCCATCCAGCTTTTAAAGCTATATATCAGTTTATATGTTTTAGGTTTTCATCACTACAGACTAGAAAAATTTTGATAAAACCAGTCTCCTGATTAACCTCTTCTGTTCTCTTTAGCTCTTAAGTTGAAGTCTGCTGAAGTGTCCTTAATCTTTGCTGCACGGGTCTCCAAAGCCCTCTGTACCTTTCAGTGCATCCAAAAGCACATTTGGGATTGTAAGGAAGAGACAAAGAATGAAGGAAAGCCAGGAAGTCATCAGTCTAGGAAAAAAGTAGAAGTTTTAACTATGGCTCCTCCCAACAACTGATTAAAGGCTAACACAGCTTGGCTGGAAAGACTACTTCCCTCCTGAGCCCCAAGGTAAGCAAATATTGTAAATGCTGTGGGAGAGTGGCAGCAGAAAAAAGGTGGAAAATTTCTGTTAGCTTGGACTTTTTGTGAGATGGGCCCAAACAAAATCTGAGTAACTCTTCAGCTATGAGATATGCTGATCTTAGCTATGGATTGGAGCTCTGCAGCTCATGACCATTTTTAGGTAAGAGTTTTATGTGGAATGTTTAAACATAAAAACTGATGTAATATGGCATATGGATGTGTTTGCCAGACAGCAAACAAGTGATAGCCACACACAAATATGCACACGATTTCTTTTGATGCTGGAAGCTTTACCATTCAAAGCAGCTGTCCTGAACCATGGGTTGAAGATAAGCATTCAGCTCAGAACTGGGCACCATTAACTGTGTGGAAAGTACCTGCAAGTTGGACCCAAGTGCAGTGTGGAAAATATGGAGGTGTTGCATTAACTCTCTGCATCAGCGATCATAAGTGGGAAAACTACCAGTTTATAGTGATGTTGGACTGAAACAAAGTAAAATATAGTTGTCACGTGTACCAGCACCATCTGGATTTAACAACAACAGATTAGCAGGATCAGTAAAAAACCCAAACAAACAGAACTGAAACATAACCGAAACCAAAAACTCAACTCAAAACCTCCAAAGCACGCCCCCAAAATTACAAAGAAGAATGCTATTTTTATTGGAGAGTCTAGAGGAAGCTGTGAGTGGCTATACTGCCAGGTTTACTCAATATATATTATGTATAATTATTAAGTGACATATATATGAACTCATTTACGAGAAGCTATTAGGAGAGCTTAGGATAGAATACTTCGAATTATGATGCTAGGAGTCCAAGCTAACTGTAGGTCCATATAAAGCTACTGAAAACCAACAGCTAATTACAGGCCATACATGAAGCTGAGAGCAAACCAGCATCACTAAGGGGGAAAAAATTGGAAACCAACCCCAAAAAACTCCGCCATAGAAAAACTAGGAATGGCAGAATAAGTTATGATGTAAAAGGTATCAATATCACAGCACCAGCATCACACAGTAACTCCAAAACAGAGGCTGGATAAAGAGTACAAGGGAAACCTTTGCCCCACACCAGCTAGGAAAGCAAGTTAATGACTTGAGTTAATGACATGACTGTGGTGTTCAAACACTGACTAACCGTGGTTATCCCTTCTCTGCAGTACCAATAACACACCCTCACCACCAAGCTGAGTGCAAAAACCCCATCCCAACCCAAAACCCCAAACCTCAGCAGGCCTAGATAGAAGTATGATACAACAGGAGGTATTCTGATGCTGAATATGGAAAGCTGCCCCCTGCCAAGTTCACTGTAGTTTGAGAAGAGCTTAAGGGAGTTGCAGGGAGATGGGCCCAAGGCTGGAGGTGCCACTCTCTGCATTGATCCTTCTGGCTCTTTTCAAGAGCTGCAGCAGATGAAGGGTGGGGGACAAGAGGAAGATCAAGGTGTCAGGAAGATGTAATGCTGGCAATAAATTATTGAGTTCTATTTTAAACATCCCAGCTTCCTGTCATTGCAGTTACAGCCACAGTCAAGTCAAAATGTGTCTTTAATTGAAAGTCCATTTGTTGCAACTAGATTTCAGTAGGCATTGGGCACCTGGGCTTTACTGGACTCAAAATCTCAGCCTTAACATGTACTATAGAGGTTTAAGGGAGAATTTGTGGGTGTTATTGAGAGCAAAGGTAAGTGGATTTCAGAAAGAAACTTTCCAGAAATCAACACTAATTATGTTGCTTTGGTAGTAAGAGATCCAAAAAGTGATTACCAGATAAAACATACTTTTCATATTTTGGAGGCTTTGCTAGATCACATGGCTCAGGTACTTAATTTAAAAACTAGCCCCTCAGAGTTTCCCACTTTACAGAAATGAGCAATTCTAAACACAGATGGTCATTATACTTTTGTAAACTATTTGATCTCTTAACTTTTCTTGATAAAACATTATCTGCAAAACAGAGAAATGAACCAAATATTATGGAGCATTTTAATATTTAGAACAATAAAAAACCCACAAAACCCTTATGATCCATCACTAGTTAAGTTTGAAAATTCAGTTCCTTGAATTTAATTCTTCTGCCTGACACTTAAAATTACTTTTACTTTTCAGCCCATATCCATAAAGTATTGCTACTCATAAAACAAATCAAATAGATATAGAAAGAAACAAGAGCAAAAATTAAAAGCAAAGTCTGGTTACCAGTGCCATTTCCAGTGGAGAGATGAATTTCAAGAAGGTATGATTAATTATTGGTATTAAGAGTTGAATTTTAACTACAGAGTTATATATAGAGTTCTAAATAGAGCCAGCATGTTTGGCTTAATTAGTGATGGGAACAACTGGGAATATGGACAGAAAGGCTGAAGGAATGGTAATGGCTACTGGCACTTGACATGACTAAGTGACAAAACAGGATGTGATTGTTGTTTCCTTGCTTCAAGTCCTTTGGAGTCAAAAAGCTTGAAGGCATTTTAAAGTTTATTTCTTTCCAAGCTCATACCTTATTCATCCTGATGTTCTAAGCTCACACGTCACTTGCTAAAATTCTTTAATATCTAGAGGATGACAAATGCTTTATAAGTTTGATATAAAAATTGCCCCTTTATGGCATGGCAGCAGCAGGGAGATGGGCCTGGAATTCAGTTTCAAACAATCACAATGCCAACACAATTGAGAACCCCAGGTCCAGCTGGGGTTGGTTGTATCCTTGTCACGAGATTAGCAGTGAATGCATTTTAAACTGCTGACAGTGGAATCCCAGGCAATTTCTTTTCCTTCATTCAGCATTCATTATACTCAGTTAATATTCTAAAGAAGTAACGTGATCCAGGTTTATTTATATCTATAATCTATTCCAGCAATCTGTTAAATCATATGTTTACATTTTGAGTAAAGGCCCAATTACTAAACTTTATTCACCTCTTCCAGTGCAACTTTAGCAAGACTTACTGCTGATGGTACCTCATGATATTTTAAAATACACTGCAGTTAGGTTTCACACCACAGTAAGATTCAATCTGCTGTTACTGAAGACCCACAATGTTTATTGCAACTTGACTGTGAAAATTCCCATTTATTAAATCTTTTAACCTGTAGATCAGCAGCTTATTTCTCCACATTTCTGTGTGCTTACCATTAGGTCAGCAATACAGTGTTCTTAGAAGTGGATAAATGCTTTGGAATGCTCACAGGGATGCAGTGCTGTCACATAACAATGCACATAGACACGGAGGATTAAAGGCAGTGATACAGGCTTGCAGGCAGCTTTGTCCTACAACAGGGGCAGACAGTCCCTGCAGGATCAGCAGAAGGCATTTTACCTGCACACACAGATTTACAGAGCTTTACATAGGAGGTACTCAGTGAAGTAAACAAGATTATTTATTTACATAAAATAAGCATGCATGGAACTCTTCAAAGCCTATGGACTCAAGTTTCTGCCCACCTGTTCCCCAATTAAATGTGTTAGATTTTCACTACCCAGTCCTTTGCACACACCATTTCTCTAAAGACCCCAAATTTATAACATAGAGTGTAAAATGGTATTTGCCTTATTCACTACAGAGAGAGGCAGTGTAATGAACTTCATCTAGTTAGGAGTTTTCAGCTTAAGAAATGACTTTCATTTCTTCCTGTACACATCTTCTGACCATAAAATTCATACTGTATCTCAGGAAGCTTCAGAGCCTGTCCTTGAGGTTCTGCCACAATATGTCCCATGTTTCAGTATAAAAACCACCAGAATTTATTTCTCTAATGCTCTAAGACTTTCTGGTCTCATTTGAGTTTTACATTGAAGAGCAAATAAAACGATTTGTCAATTCAGTTTCCTTGATGCTATCAGTGTTTCTACATGGAAGCAGATTTCTTCCAAGCCACAGTATGTTTTTTTTTCCACACAGATTCTGTCTAAGCTGCATTACCTGACTACATGGCCAGATAAAAAGTGTCAATGTAGATGTTACTGTGACTCATTTGGCAGACAACTATTTGTAAAAGATTGTAATTTTACTGTGTGCTGAAACCACAGTTCAGCCAGTCTGTGAATAAAGACTTGCTTTCTCATATTTCAGATTTTCAACTTGCAGCCTGCTCCCCAACACACTGTTAATTAAGGGCTGATTGTCTTTAATCTTCATATTGCAAAGGTTTTACAGTCTTGCTTTGTATAGAGCATAGTAGTTAGAAAAATAGTGAGCTGATCTCAGCTGGCTTGTCTAGATGCTAATGATATAAATATACATCTCTGGAGAGGAGCTGGTTCTCCTCACTGACACTGAATCAAAAGCCAGTTGTGTGCAGTAGTGTTCAGATCAGGTCACTATCTAGTGCTGAATATTTTGGTTTGGACCGAGCAGAACTAATGTGAGATAGGATAACCTGCATGTGCTTTGTATTAAAAAAAACCTAAAAAACCAAGCCCATACAAAACCCCAAACCATGACAAGAAAAAGCCCTACACATACGATATCCTACCATGTTATCATTTCTCAGCTGCAAGATTAAAGAAGATCAGATCATGAGAGAATTGATACTAAAAAAACTTGACTAATCATTTGTGACCACAGAGGAATTCTACTGGGAAGGGGAGAGAGGGCAAGCAAAACCAGAAGAAAAGGAATCTGTCTGACGAGGGTGGAAAATGAAGGAAAAATTCAAGATTTCACACATGCCAACACATCACTTTCAACTGCTGTTTTTTGTAGTTGTTTCAGGCTCTGATTAAGACACTTGCTCCTTCAGCGGGGCACTGGTAAGATCTCTTTCGCTGCTGTGTTTAGTCATGTAGACTCTAATGTGCACCTAGAGTGCTGCTTTTACCATCACCAGGTCACTTACACGTGTGCTCTCGTTTTTGTGTTGTGTTTTGCTCTCTGTCCTTCCCTTGACCATCAATGCCACCCCTGAAGATCTTGATTCCCTTCCTGCTGTAGAAATCTGTTTTCTCTCTGAGCCATGACCATGTTACATCATCTTTTGTGAGCTTCATGTCAGTAGATCACCACTAGCTGAAGTAATAGCAAGGTTCAAGCCACCTATAGGTCAAGGAGGTCAAAAACTTGTCCATTTCCATTACTTCACTGGAACAGAAGGAGCTCCAAGAACTTCAAGGTAATTTCCTGCTCTGCATGAGATTCCTGGAATGTTGTCTGGGTGCGACTTCCATACTTTCTTTTGTACTGGCCCAATTTTTTCTTCATTCTCCACTATCCTTGATTTATTTCCCTAAAACTTGTAAACTGGAAGATTATAAGAAGACTCCAGCCTTCTAATTTCCTTACACCAGCATTTAAACTGAACATCTGTGGCTCAGTTGTAATGTTAATAAATATTTGAATACAGGAAATGGGATGCTGTAGTGCTAGAGATAATATGTATGTTCACTCAGTTCTTACAATAAACATTTCTTCCACATCTCCTTTCCTCCCCATTGCATCTGCTATGATAGATAACCCCTCAAAGCTTTGCTCTCCCACAGAGAAACTGGAAAGAGAAAGGGGAACTAACTGCTCCATCTATCAAGCTTCCCTCTGGCCCAAATCTGTGTACACTCCCACAGGGGATTTTTAGTGGAAGCACATTCCGTGCTGCAGAACATGTGCTAGTTTACATCCTGTTTTCATTTCTGCAGAAAATCCACTTCCTAAACAGTGATGGGGGGAGTTCTTGTATCTCTTGATGGGCCAGGTGTATAAGAAACCATGTTCTCTGAGCAACACAAAAACCTGGAGGCTTCAAATTGGCACAAGGTGCACTGGCCCTCTTGAGACTCACTGTTACTATGCACAGAGTGCTGTGCAGACCAGCAGGATTCCCTCTGGGGACTTCATTAGGAAAAACAATTATTGATTAACCTGCACAGGAATATATACCCAGTACAGTACTTCCAGCTGATTCCTGCCCTTTGCCTCTGTGCTACCACTTCTAAAACACAAAGAAATGATACCTTACTAATGTCTAATTATTCACCATCTCCTCTAACTTTGCACCATTTGGGGCAGCCATTTCCAGCACCACCAATCAATAGCAATACCACATTTCAGAGTATTGGGAACTCCATATTTCTTTCACCTTTATATTCAACTCACTCATTAGATAACTTCTGTGGCCTGGTAGATTAATAGCTTCCTTTACTGATGTTAAGAGTTTTGCTACTTTTATCTTGTCATCTCTAAAATCCAACTGAGAATATCGTGAAAACTTGCTTTTTCCTAGGTCTTCATTAATTAAAAAAAAAAAAAAAAAAAAGCAAGCAAAAAAAAAAAAAAGCTAGGAGGATAATTGGCACAGCTAGTGCTGGATTTGGTGTGCCATGTTACTCACTCTAGCCCTGACTTCCTTGTGACCCCCAGTGTGCACACAGCAGTAATTCTGCCTTTTGGGCAGCAGGGAAAAGCCCAGACTGCATCTCACCTAGGTAGGAGGAAAGGCAAGGCTGCCTGAACTGCACTGCTTTGTTTGCACATTGTTGGATTTTTCCCTGGCTGTACTGGACCTTGTTTTGTTTTAGCCATTGTTCAGGTCTTGGCTGTACAGGACTTCTGTTCTAGATCTCTATTTGTTCCTGTAATTTATTTGCCTTATCAGTAAAGATCGTTCCCTGTGGAACACCTATATTTAGTTGATTTGGGATTCATTTTAGTCTTATAGTGACAGCTGTGCCCTCAAAAGCAGCTTGTAAACAGTTCCATGGAAAGGCATAACACACTCCAGGGGCTCACCAGAAGAGGAAGTGGGGTCACAAGTGTAGGACAGATAAGATCCTTAAGGGGATAAAACTAAAGTTTAACTACAGAGACCAACCATTTCAAATGAGATTATGATAATAGGTGACAGGAAGGTAGGCAAGGGGTTTTGGGGAACCACACAGATGAGCTTTGGGTGGCATGTATTAAAGAAGAAAGTGTGGTGCAGACAGAATATAAGAAAGCCAGGTCTACTGCTTCATGCAGAAGAAGAAAAGTGAGATTTCTACTTTGTTAAATAGCAGTGTAACAGTTAGGAGAGGAGAACAGCTCTTTAGTGAGATGTTGCAAAAAGCTGGTTTAAAAATTACTTCATTAGCAGCATAGAACAATCCTGTTGGAAGGAGAGAAGCCATATTCTTGCCCTCAGACTCACATCCTTAGCTGCTACTACTCTACTTTCCCATGTTTTTGTGGCACACTGTGTTTGTTGGGAGAAGCCCCTGCAGCTTTTCTCAAACTTCATCAGGATCAGCCTGGGCAACACCAAACATATCCATGGGCAACTTCTCTAGCACTCGCTATTACAGGAACTCTCTTCCCTGCTCACACAACAGCTCCCATAAAACTTCAGGGAACTTCATTAAATGTAAAAGATCTCCCACCAAAAGTGTCCAATATCTCCAAAACTGTGACAAATGAGGCAATATAATTCTAAAAACATTGGTTATGTTAGGTCCTTGTCTTTGCATTCTAATGAAGCTTGCAAAGGCTGTAGCAAATTATGTACCTTCTGCACACCTGTTATAAACACCAGAAGTATTTGGCTGGTGGTTCTTTCCTCCCAGTCTCTTTGATTTCCCCTACAAAGATTTGAAAGCATGCCTCATGACAAGAAATCCAAAAACATTTGCTGCCTTCTTTTCAAAAGCTATTTTACCTGGATTCATTTTACATTTCTGATAACACTCTAAGATTTCTTTGAACTATCACAATTAAGTAATGTTCCAGTAATAATAAGGGTATTGTTCAAACATTTTCTGTCTTAATTCCCACAAATTTCTCAAAAGAAAAACCCAATTCCCCAAAAGAGTAACACTTCAATCTCTTATGAGGTTGGACTATGCACCTAGACAGATGGAAAGAGAGTATGTGAGGGCTGTACTTGCATTGAAGGCACAGGTATATCTTTAAAGCAACCTGTATCATCAAAACCTTTGCTTACTTCAAGTAATTTGGTGATCTGTTGTTTTAGATGTTGTTGAGAGGAAAACTTTTCCAGAAAACTTGCTGTGTGGCCACCCAGCCTTGGCTTTTTGCACTGGTCATTGGCCAATCTATCTGCATTTCAACAGGGCACTTGGTCATCTTGACCTATTAGAAAAATCTCCTTGAGGCTGCTGTGATTTGGTTCAGGAAGATTTACAGAATTCACCCTTTATCTGTCAGCATGGTCTCAGGTAAAGTTTGGGGATTTCACCAAAGAAGGGGAGGAAGGCTAAGGTATGGTAAGGTATGGTACCTGGCCCAGGTATGCAAATAGTTACTGTATGTAATCCAATTTTTTTTTACATTTTTCTGTAGCTGGTTTATTCTGGCTTGCACAATTATAAATACACAACATACTTAGACGGCGCAGAGCTAAAAAAAAAAAAAAATTAGATCCTGTTTTCTTTCCCTGTTTTTTTCCAGTGTGTTTGTTCCATTTTGCAGCATGAGAAAACACCCAGCATTCCAGTGCTTTAGCTCTGCACACTGCTATGGCTCATCAAATGTTCCCAGCAGTGCAGGTGCTCTGTGGCTTTCTGTACCCACTAAAGGGACTGTCACTTTCAGTGTTGATGGCCATAGGCTCTACAACCCCTGTTTGCTCAGCATTCACTGGAGGCAATGCAATTCATCTGTACAGTACCTGGCACCAGTTTCAATGACTTTTCACCTGGAAAACATTCTCAAATGGACAAAAATACCTTAATGGGGAAAAAAAAAGGAGTTCTCAGAAAGATGTTATAAAAACACATATATAAGGACTGTAGACAACTTGTACAAGATCTTTCATTTCACTTATCAAATGATTTACCTGTGCTCGAGAATACCCAGAACACAGGTAAAAGTCTTGCAAATGCTAACTTTAGCCTCTTCTTACAGAAGCATTTTGTCATATAGTTATTGTTTATAAAAATTCTGTTCTTCTTTCTTTCAAATTTCTCATTTCCAATGAAAGTTTTTTTCAAACAAATGCAAGCCACATCTGAGAGGTTATTTTGTTTTGCCATACATAAGACCTTGAGATTAATTGCTTAATGCTTTGTATGGGTAGAAGTAAACCACAGAAACCTGGCAACAATATTTGAGTCACTAATTCTCTTTTTCAAGCTATGTATTAATGCCAAGTAGCCCCCAAATTAGCACAGATTAAAAAGAAATCATAAACCATACAAACATTTAGTTAAGCACACTGACATTTCTGGTGCATAATGGATAAAAACCACAGCAGCTCCAGCTGAACTGTGCTGAAGCTGAGTGTGAAAAAGCAATGTTCATCAATGGAAACATCCAAGGAACACAGACCACAGTGTTCCAAAGGCAGTTCCAAAGAGTTTGAGAGATTAAAGTTACTAGCATGGTGTGGCTCTGATCTCATAAAACACACTAGCTACATCACACACATGCAATTTTATGGTTAGCTGAAAGGGAAAGGGAGTAAAGAAAGTTTGCAGGGTTAAACTTCTATCCTGATAAAGAGAAAGGGTTGTAGCAGCTTTATACAAGAAGTGCTCAAGTAAAGGAGGGAAGGAATTTGTAGAATTTTTTCAAAATTTAAATGTTTGTCTTGAGTATGACAGAAGTCTTACAGAGAATACAATTCGTTTTTCTCAGTTTTCCTAGGCCTTTCAGTGCAACCACCCAGCTGCATTTTAAGTCAGTTCTAAGAGCATAAACAAACCCTGTCCCCTAAACAAGATCGTCCCCTAAGCCACGATTATTTCTGGCTTATTGAGAATTTAATGGGCATGGCCAGAATTCATACTTTAGATTTAGTCCTTGTGGCACCGTTTCCCCCTCTCCTGTTACCCAGGAGACAGCCATCCATTGTTTTCTTTGGAAGAAAACCCAAAGCTGTGCAAAGCCATACGAAGGTAAGCCTCCTGGTGCTGTGTATTCCATGCCTGATAACACCCATTTTTGGCTTGTTCTTCAAACATGCCATTCCTGCACAAAATAGGTTTACCTCCCTCCATAACCCCAAATATTTCCTGCCTTCTTTCCTCAGCTTTTGAGGCTGGGAACATATGCAATCCCAGTCATCCACTGATATCCTACAGATTTTCCTTTGCCTTACAAAGGCTCAGTGAGCAGCAGCATCAACAGCAGACATTGCTCTGTTCTAGCAGCCTGTCCTGATTTCATGCACCTTCCTAATGGTGCTTTTCCTTCTGCCATCCAGGAAATTATCTTAGCTGTATTTATCTCATTTCTTTAAGGATTAAACAGGTTACAAAAAATCCAACAGAAGATGCACTGAGCCTTCTCTAGTAACTATGCTGCCATTTCCTGATCTTCCAGACTCTTACCTGCTGTGGCTGTAGCTAGTTGCATAGCTAGATAAGAATAACATCTTTATAGAAGTATCCAGATCATCTTCTAGAATCATTTAGGTTGGAAAAGACATTTAAGATAGAATTCAACCACAAACCTAATGCTGCCAAGTCCACCAAAAGTGATGGGATGAGCAAATATCCTTTTCCAGGTGCTCTCTAGAGTGCAGCTGGTGGTGATGATAGTGAAGATAAGGATTACAATTTTTGCTGTGCTTCTCTTCTAGTGAAACAGACATTTCACCATGGACCTCCCCAAACTCCCTGCTGTACTGTTCACAGCTGCTATGCCCCTAGAACCGACTGGAGTGTGGCTGGACAGCAATTGGAAGTGTTCAAACTGACTGTTAAGCTTCCTGTGTGATTATTACTGAGTGATCTTCCACCATCACAGAAAGTGATCCCCTCCCCTGAAGGCCTTCCAGACAAAGAGTGCAAAGCACCCAACTCTCAGGTTTCCTGCTGCCCTTCTTGCCTCAGAGTGTAGGCTGGTTGAGGCTGATGATTTACAGATCCATCTATTTTCAGCGTGGCTTCTTGGCCTTTTAGGTCATGGCACTACTTTTGCTCGCAGGGATCTTGCTTGTGTGAAGATACCTGTCTGATGTCTGCTCCCAGCAGTCTTTCAGCAGCTGCCTCACCGTGCACTGCTTTGTTCCAGAGCAGGCTTATCTCTGCACTCAGCAACACACTGCACTTATCTGAGACAGACATTATCTTCTCATTTGAGTGCAGCCCATTCACATCAGAGAGTGCGTGCTCTCTATAGCACATGTCCTGGTGGGAGGTCTCCTATAGGCTCTCTGAGCCTGTTTGCTCAGTTTGATGAGCTGCTAATTCTGTTTGATCCAGAGAACAGGCGCAGCAACAAGATACACACAGCGCCCCCAGCACCAAGTCAAGACAGAGGACACCCAATAGAAGCTTTTGAAGGAAGGGAAAGATTTCGGCTGGCTTCCACTGTCCAGTTCCATGTCAAGAACTGTTCCACACAGTGACCTGACTTTACGCACAAAGAGCCTTTTAAAGAGGCTTTGCTGAAGTGCAAAATCCTCAGAACATCTTGGTAGAGATCGCTAGATAGCAATCTTAGTTATGATGGGCTCCAAATCAATTCTCTGAACACCACTGAGTCTTAAATGCAAATAGTACAGAAAATAAGCTGAGAAGAGGTTATTTAGAGAGATCTATATGTTTCTCAACACTAGGACTACTGCAGCTGTCAGGCAAAAATGATGTGAGTAAAAAAACCAGTAATGCTGAAATAAGCAGTGTCTAGGCAAACATTAGACAGCTGGGTGAGCACGAAATATTCCTGAGCCGCACCTACCCTGGGAACTGACCAGCAGATTTGCCTGGTTAATGAAGACCTATACAAAGCAACCTATACAAAGACCTATACAAAACCCCTATACACAACCTGCTGGGCTCTGTCTATAACGTGTATTTTGAAGATGTTGTTTGTATAAAGTTATGGTATTATTCAATCACACTCTGAGCAATGCTATCAGCATCACATATACTTCATATATTGCAAGTTTATAATTAAAAACTATTAGCTTTTTTTGATGCTCAGTCCTACAAGAGAAATCTGACCTTGATCTTCTGTTTACAGAACAAACCCATTACATCAAATTTGCAAAAAAGAATAGTACAGATCCCATGGAAGTCATTGGCCTGAACTAGCCAAGCATTTAGTCTTCTAGTGGAATCCTGAAAGGAGGATTATGGTACTAGCACACACCTATTAGAAGTATAATTATGCTGAAGAAATTAAACAACCTACACATGATGCCTCAAGCTGTTGTAGAGTTTTCTTGCAGTATGCTTTAAAAGGCCATTGGCTGCATCCACTTTTTTTTCCAGATGCAGGGAAAAAAAGTGCACCATCTCTTCCTTTGAGACTGTGCCAATCTAAACCAGAGAGGTAATCATAGACCATAATGGCTTAAAATTTAGACCAACTTCAAGATGAGAGCACCAAGCTCATGTTCAGGCTGGAACTGTGACCCTGGTTGTTTCAAGTCCAAGGACAACCTACAACCAGACTCAGTTCTTATATAACGTTGTAAAACATCTCTAAGAGTCTCCCTCTTAATCTTTTAGCAAGAAGTGCTTCTTATCCCAGACTTATGGGGCATAACTGGGCAGCACAGGAGAGCTGTGCCAACTGACAGTGCTTAACAAGGGCAGAGCTCTAGCTTTTCATCAAGAAAAAGCTTTTAAATAACAAGTCCCCTTCTGCTGCAGCTGGCAAGCTGAGCCTGAAACTTACCTCCCCAGCTCTCCCTCTGCAGCACTCTGCATGTAACATTACAGAGAAAATTAAAATTAGAGCAACTTCAAAGGTTTGTGGATTTTTTTTTTTAATTAAGACACCATCTACTGTAGCTGTTTTAATCATCAGGAACCAAAACCAACAAAGGCTTTATTCTTGCTGGAGATATGCAATAAGGAAACATATCACTAAGATTTTCAAGGTGTCCCTTTTCCTATAAAGATTAGAGTAAAATGTCAGTTTAAACCAAACAAAAACCTGCCCTCCCCTTCCTCCTTCCCAACCTCCACACCACAAACCCCAAACCTTCGGAGACAGAAACAAAAGCCAGAAGTCCCTGGAGTCTGTCTGTTGTTTCTGGAGGTGGGTCAGCTGGACATTGCCTTAGCTCTGTTTCCAGTTAGCTGATATTTTTAGGCTATTCCCACTTTGTGAGAACTATTTGCTGAAAAGAGCACAAAGCTGCAGTAATATCTTATTATCTAAGTGTCCTAAAGCCCCTCAAACCCTGACAGAAAAAAGGAATAGATTGAGTTCTGTTCTATACTGTCATTTTGACAAACTAACATTTATTGTTTATACATAATTACATTATTAATACATAGCAAAAAAAAAAAAAAAAAAAAGAAAATTCTTTACATATTCTCCTTGTATCTAATAGTTTTCCACTTGACTCAAGGACCAGTCCTTAAGTAATACCTGCTTGCTCATAGGAATACGACTTCAAAACCCAGAGAGAGCAAGGGCCCGAACCCATCATTAGAGCCAAGTGCAGTTTGTAATACTGTGGGTAGCTCTATTACACCACTGGTGAGGTTTGGCACAACTGAGCCTTCCAAGGCAAAGGCAGACAATGAATCAAAGTAGATCCTCTGTAACAAGCTTAGCATTTTAAGAGCAAAAAGCAAATCATTGGCCTTGAAGTGCAGCTCCTGCAGTCCCACAGCACACAGCCCATGCTCAGCCTCAGCACACTGCACAGTTTTCCTCAGCTGTTGCTCAAAAAGCAGAGCAATGCAAACACACTTACCTGGCTGTCCGTGGGCTACAGAGGTCCTGGCACAGGCTGGATCCCCTTTATACTGCAGGCCTTCCACTGCTCCCTCTTCCCAATGTTCAAGTAAAGGAGAGCTGTTTATGCTACTGCACTGATAAAAATCACCTCAGAGGGGCCCAGAGCTGCCCTCATGCCTCATAAATTATATAGTTTTACTCTGCTTGGCACAGGCTTGAACCCTGTTATAATTTAGGCTAAAAGACAACACAAAGTTTCTGCCTTTTCAGAGCCCTTCGGCAGTTTTGCTGCAAACCACAGGGTCTGGTCAGGCCTCTACAGGTGTTCTTAATTAGGAGAGAATCCACGTAAGGTACAAGCCTTAAAGATATATGGCTTTTAAGCACAAGCCTTCAAAACTCAGCCATATCATACCGTCATCTTCACCGAGTTATGCTTACACAGAGCACAGATAAAATAGTGTTTAATCAGAACTGCCGCTTCCCTTTGCAAGCAAAAGATAATGAAATAGCTATCCTGCAGTATGAAAGCGTTGAGTTATCTCATCCTAATGTGAGTGCATGGTTGCATCACCTTCCTGTCTTTGGCTTGCTTTAACACTTGGATTTAAAAAGTACTTCTGTCCTTAGAGGTAAGAGTTGCGTATAAAAAACAGCATGGAGACTTCTTGCAGAATGTGATTATTTTTGGGGGCAAATCACCTGGTCTCTTATTCACATTTTCAAGAGAAAACTTTAAAAAGCAAAGATTTCAGAGAGACAGCATGAAACCATGCATGGAAATAAATATACAGCTGTGGCCTGGATGGTCATTAATGATGCACAGCCTGTGAGGATGTATGGGAATAACATTCTTCATTTTGAAAGAGTCAGAGGGAAAAAAGCCACTAGCAATTATGCCACAAAGTGCCATGAAATATACTAGACCCTTTCTTAATGCTGGATAAAATGAGACAGGTTTACAAAAGCATTGCCACTGTCATACCCCAAAGGATTCTCCAAAACAAGAGCCCTGGCTTTCCAGCACCAAATTTCCAGAGCAATCTGTCAAGGAATCTATCATATAAAGCAGCTAGAAGGTCTGGGACCACAGACATTTGTCTTTTCAAAGGTCGTAAAGTATTGTCAGTGGAGCATTTTCCTGCTCCCTAAATTATGAACAACAGACCTATTCTGTGGCTGAGTTGGTTGGACCTTAATTTTTGTTTGTTGAGGGAGTGAGGATCATTTATGGCCTGTGGAAATTCCCTACCAGGTTCTCTGCAGTGGGTCTGTGCTCCTGGGGTTCCTGCTGCCAACCACTCTGAAGATGTTGCAATGTTTCAGGACTCTTCAGATCACTGGCTCCAGAAGAATTTCAGGAAGATGTCAGGATTGAAGGAGCCAGGTCAGGATTCCACCTGTGAAAAAGCAACATCAGCCAGTTATAAAAGGCTTAGGCCTGTGCTACCATATTTTGAATGTTGTTGTTGTACCTGGGGCATCTCTGAAAATTCAGGGATAACATAAAGCCTCTGTCTTTGGACAGTATTGGACTGTGCCATCTAAATAAAATTTTGAGAGTCACGAAGGAAGAGGGAATGTTCATGCTCCTTTTGAACCTAATTAGCTGTTATTCTGAACCATGTCCTGTAACTGTCCCCACTCTCTGTTAATGTTTATAGAAAGCCTAGGAGCATTAGCTTTTGCCTTTGGGCTTCTCATCAAGATGTCTAAAGCATGTGAATATAGAATCAACAATTGAGCTGTGAGGAAATTTGGACCACCTGATAAGGTCCCAAAATAAAGTTATGTAATTTCTGTAGTGGATTTAGCAGACCTAAACATGAAATACATTCATAGGCAAAGTCTTCCCAGGTTAGATTTTGATTGTATTTATCTTAGCTAATTTACAGATGAATTTAAGAAGGGTGGTTTTAATGTCTCTGTACTCCCACACATCCATGGCTATTTTCAGAACTACCCAGATTGCATTTACATTGATTACAGTGCCCAAACAAGAGTCTGCCTTGATACTAATACAGAGCAGCTGGTTTTCAGGACCTTGACTACACATTGCTACAGCAGCAGCCTGAACTGCAGCTGCCCTGCAGCAAATGCAGGAAGGGATGTTTTGATTTCCTGATTCTGGCCAGTGGATGTTGTAAAACAGAATATATGGGATATACAGTGAGCAGCATGCCCCTCAAACTGTGCTGAAATAGGCAGGTTACAGCAGCAGATACTCAGACTTGCCTACAGGATGCATTTGGCCATGATTATACAGCCACAGCGTGGGATCAGGGAAGGTGAGAAAGAATCAGTGCACATCCCTGTCGGTGTCCCATAATATCAATACTCTAACATAATAATATTTTTATTCAGTAGCTGTTGTTTCTGAGGGCTTCTAAATGCTTGATGAACCTTCTTCTCCATCTTTTATTCTAGAAACCCTCAGCATTCCCAGCCTCCAATTTAACACAACCTATCTCCACTGAATTCAGAAGTCCCCTGGATGGACTTGCTGGCTTACTGTTCGTCAGTGTCACCAGCTGAATTAGGAACCTTCATTTGGTGGTGGAACTGCTTACCAGTGCTCTTCTGGAAGTGTATTTTTAGTTCTGGATGTCTAGAAAGTCCTCAGCATCACCTCAGAAATGTGCCAAATCAACATTAATTTCAAAAATTCTAATATGAGAAACAATTATGTCAAATAAGACTCTTGGCTGAGGGAAGCTGATGTTATCATTTAAAAAAAAAGATCTGGCAAAGCCACAGTGTTAATGATATGAAAAGTAAATAAGCACAGGAGATAATCCAAAGATGCTGAGTTGGGCAGGAAATTATTTCTAATATGAAGTAAGTCTCTCTTTTATAATAGTCACTCCACCAAAATGGATGCATTTAAATTGCTGTTATGTGCCTTTATTCGTTGCTCTTTACAGAATATTACTTTAAATGCAGAGTTCATTTAATTCTGGCTAGGTCAGTAATTCTGGTAATGAACAAGGTCGACCATTTGCTTTAAGAGGAATAAATGCTCATTTACAAAATAAAATTATTTTCTTTTTGTGATTTCATACAGGCATAAAGAAAATCATGACCCTGTGCAGGCTCAAGTGAAAAGTTAGATTCCATGAAAGCTTAATTTAAAGTCATGACAGTTCCTTGTGCACTACAAAATCTGTCACTGCTACGAAACAAGACCCTATTTAAAACCCACACACATCACTTCTCAGCAATAAAAGTTGCAGATGAAAAAATTAATTATTTGATTAACTGGTAAAATGTGGTGGTATAAATAATACCAGATAATCAGATAATTTCCTTTTCCCACTGATAAATTCTTGATAAAGTTACTTTAGTACCAATTGTCTACAAGTAGTTTTGATTAGAGCCCCCATATTTTCAGTCAATGGTTTCACTTTGAGTTGCTGTACAATGAATAAATATGATTTTAAACTCGTAGTGAGAATGTCACATATATAAACAATTGTTTAATTCACAAAATAGATTATGAAGCTGGCTAGGTGTGTCATAGTTCAGCTTTTTAAAGTGGTTAACTTGCTTGTCTTGCCTTTACAAACAGAGAAATGGCTGCTTGATTTTTTTTTTTTAATAAATATCTTCAGCATATTTTGTAATATAACCCAAAGTTAAAGAATTCTTCTTTAAATCGGCTAGCTTATAATATCATGCAATCCAATTACATCCATTCTCAAAGGGTTCGATTCAAAGCTTTGAAACTAATGCCAATCAGTTTCTTCATTATTTCTTAATAAATCACAGTGTCATCAGTGGGTTCTGTGAGACACTTCTGTGTCTCCTGCATCCTCTGTAGAGAATGCATTGGAAGCCAGGTCGATGTCTAATTTGGGGCATGGCATGACAAGTTAATGCAGACAAGAAAACCACAGAAATGAAACTGTTGTACAAAAAAGGTGGGAGTGGATTTAGGAGTGTAGTTTTGTGAAAGAACTTCCATTTCAGGGCAGTGGTGCCAGTGTGCTCACTGACTAACTTGAACCCTGGCAGAGAATCTGACAGCTCTGCCTGGCCATGGGGAATGAGAGGAAGGCCTCCCAAAACTGTTCTTCAGATCTCTCACTGAAGAAGTGGTATGTTTATTTCTGCAGGAGTATGCTATATTTAAAATTGTAATAAAGTTCTTTCAGTTTTGTAAAAGAGAAGAAAAACATTCAAATTAGGGATTTGTCCAGTAAGGCAGGAGATGTCTTTTCTCGTTTTAGCAGAGACACATACTTTAAAGGTGCACAAATAAACCAGCAAATTATTTATTGCCTTTGCCAATTTTTCAGCTACAAAATAAGTTTAGTTGTGCAGGCAGAGCAGCAAAATGCCACATGACAGGTATCTAGTTTATGGTGATGGTGAAAAGAAGCAGGAAACAAAATGAACTGTGATATGCAAGTAAAGACTGAAAGAATGTCACTGGGGACACTACAATGGAAAAGGACAAGCAATTGGAGAAAAGAATATGAAGGAAGAGAACTATGAAGTAAAAAGCAACAAGAAGCAGGTGGGAAACAGCCTGGTACTTTGATACAGATACTAATTTACAGTAAAGTATGAAGTCTTATTAAATACATAACTATAATGCAAAAGAATACTCTTACAAAACTTGTTTTGTCCAGATGCCTGTGCTCCCAAGTCCCCTAAAATGTAGTTAAGGTATATCTCCATTTAAAGGCCAGAAGGGCTCTCCTAGTCTGACTTCCATATACAGTGAGCATCTCATCCAGCATTCACTGTGTGGAGAGCAGTAACTGTGCAAAAGGAAATACCTGGCATTTTTTAAGAATCTACATTACTCCCATATTCTCTGCACCTTCTTGGAATATCAAAATCTTTAATTTATTGAAGGCACTAAGTATAGTTTCCTCTTTCATGTGGGCAGAGATCATTCAATGTGTCCTTAGAAGAGTTGCCAAGAACTAAACTGACTTTGAGACTGACTTGTTACAGTTTTCAGTTTAGGCTCAAAACCTCTGTAGCTGTTATTTTCTTCATTTAACACAAGCATTCAGTGATAACCTGCGAATCCTATTACAACGTCTTACTCAGAGGTTTTTGGTTTTCTTAATTTATTTATAAACAACAAAAATGTTCCCTTAAAATTATAAAATACCTTTTAATTTATGAATTCATTTGAAGAGATGCCATCATTCCATTTACTACCCCTGTGTTAAATTAGTACTTTTCAATTAATAGACTTCACCAATGAGCCTCAAGGACTTTGTTCCTTCCCTGCACATAATAGGACTTCCTACCTTCCTTTCTATCCTAAATAGAAAAGTGAAATCATTGCCAGTGTTTAGGCTCTAGGCAGTTTTTGGCCTCAAGTTTTATTCTCACAGTTTTTTCTCCCCGCAGTGCAGAGGCAGTGATTATGCCTGTGGTGATCTGACGTGCTGGTGCCTGTGTGTGCAGGAACCTCTCCTTGCCAGGGAGGCTCTGCCTGGGCACCGAGCGCAGGGGTGTTGATCACACAGTGAGCTGAGACTGAACCCAGTAGCACAGGGCGGTGTTCCTCCTCCTGGAACACAGGCGTTCCCATCATCCATGGATTTTTATCATTATTTAACCCCCAGGCTTCTTAAGGTTGGAAGAAGGGAATTCACAAGCGGGTGACAGTATTGTCCCCTCAGTTTAATTTTGGACTTAGAACCAAGTTTTGAGGTTTGAAAAGGAGACATCTTCCCTCAGGTTTGCTTTCTGTTGATCGTACTCCTTTTGCTATTTCAGCTGCCAGAAGCCAGAGTAGATTACTTCCTATGGTCTTCTTGGAATTATGATATTGCCCCCCAAAAACTAATTTATATTGGTTAAAATTGTAGCAGCCAATGGATTGCTTGTCACCAGACGTTCAACTTTTGACATGTTTGCATTTACACCAGTCTCTGATATTCTGACTTACAATATTATAGTTCATTTGGAGTTCAGAGTAGTTTATTTATTGAATTCTACTCCAGTTTGGTGGATCATAATAAAGGGAAAAATACTGATCTGCATTTAGAAATTCAAGTATATGACTCTTCTGCTTATGTTCCAGTGAGGACGGTGAAGAATACTCAGGACTGAAAAGATCAAATAGGAGGCTACAAATCCCAAGAACTTACTACATTTTTATTTGTAAAATCTTACAAGCTAAGAGGGGATCTAAATGCTCCACTGACTTCCAGGGAGATGCATTAAGTGTTTAGCAGATATTCCATTCAGAGCACTTTCTTGTGTAAAAGGGATTATTTTGTTTGTGAAATTTTTCAGCTATTAGGTGAATCTTTATTATATGCCCTTCTCTAGTGCCTGAAACTGTTGGAACTTGCATTCATTCCCATATTCAAAATGATGTAATGAGAAAACAGCTAATGTGCTTAGTTTTTTAAAGGAACTAACATGGGAAGTCTTGGAACACAAATTTTGGTAATTAACATGTTTGCTGACAAAAGCTATTTGCGTGTTGATGGCAAGCTGCTTCTGTACTGTATTTTATGTGCAGATGAAACGGCATGTAGGTACCTTCAGAGCTGAAACATGCCTGATATGGAGCACCTTTCCTATCTTTTGGTAAAGTGCCTGAAGGGCAGGATTGAAGAGAAATTGCTTGGGTATGGATACTGACCTTCAAGGGTAAATCTCAACTACAAGAATAATTTATACCCTCTTTTAGGAGACTGTTGGTGATGGAGCACAGTGCTGCTGCTGAAGCTGAGATATCCCTTAGGTGGCTATTGAATCCATCAGGCTCTGAAAATTGCAGCTCACTGATTATTGACTTACTCTGCAACAGTTTAGTGTGTGTGTGAAGCTTTCGCTATCAAAAAGCTTTGGCGATTCCACATTAGAAAGTAATTTTCCATATGGCTTACTGGGAATTTAGGCACATAAACAGATACTCAGCAGTGATAATTAATGTCGTTTATTGAACAGGTTTCAGATTAGGGACATAATTTTCAGAGCTTTGTCAGTTTCTGTCTGAACATAGTGTTTATGTGCCTGGGAATTTGACTTTTCCTCTTGTATTTTATTTTCCTTTGTTCTCCATTTTGATGATAAAAGGTAAATGCAAAGGTAGGATTGTGCTGATGCTGTGGAAACATACTTCACTGCAGTTTATAGACAGAACCTCTGCAAGAAATTATGTTTATGTGATCATCTCATCTTGCCGCAGATGTTTTAGATTAAGCTTCTTCCTACACAGTCTGCACAAAGTACATGAGCAGATACTATAATATGTTGCCTAGAAAATTGATATGGAATAGAAGCTGATGTGAAATTACAACGAGCAATTTAAGTGCAGACGTGGCAATATCCAGTTGTTGGCACTTAAATGTTTATGAGCAGACGAGGAGCTGGAAACAACAAGGACCTGCTCCATAACCAGGTCTGCTGGGTGTCCTAAGTGGATATAAATATAAATAGCAACATATGGGGTATGGATTCATTTGTACTCTAAAGAGTTCTGCAACATATTTCTTTTGATAGGAAAAAAGCAACAAAGCACAGCAAGCTTATGATACTGTGCAAATCTGTCACAGGCAAGGAAAACACAGCCCCAGCCTCATCTGTTCTGAGCCTCCTCCAAAAGGAGAGGGGGAGGGTCTGCTTGGGAATTGCAGCCGTGCACGTCCTGTCCAACATCCTCAGGGAAGCACAGGCCAGCAGGACTGCATCATCAGGGAGCTCTGACTGCGTGCTCTGCTGGAGCCACCCGTCAGGACAGAGTCCCTCGGAGCACTGAGTGCCTCCTGAGCTGGCACCCGGCTGAGCCAGGAGCAGTGGCACTGTCCCTGATGTGACCTCTGGGGAACAACCTGTCATGTCACATCTGGGGGTTTTGTCCTGAATTTGGCCTTCAAGAATTATTTGGGTTTGGAAACTTGTGTTTTCTCCCCTATACATTTCCTCTCTCCTTTTCTCCCCTGCTTTTCTTTAGTTTTGGTGTTCGTTTTCTTTTTCATGCTTTCATGTAAAATCCAGCACTTCAAGTTCATCTTTTTTAGTAATTGGGGATGTTTCTCTGGTTAAGGAAGGTCATGGGTAAGGTTCCAGGATTTGATATTGTTAAAAGCTGCTCTGCCAAGTTCCACATAAATAATTCCCAGTAGATTTCTCTTCTAGTGCTTGTCATGCTAACATAATTTCAATTCAGAATTAAAGACAAATGTTATTAGGACTCACTGAAGCAAATGCAGGAAAGGATCATTTAACATAACACTGATAAAACTGGCAGTAGATTACAGGAAATTTCTTGTCTGAGCTATGCAAATGTTGTAAGTTTCTGCATTTATGACATTTTTTTTTTTGAATCTGAATGTTTGATGCATTGATTTTATGGGTAAACAGGTTTTTTTGCCTTTTTTTTTTTTTTTTTCCAATTTAGTGTAAGGATCCTCAAAAGATAAATGCTCTTTTATGTATAAATTTTGCAGCTTGATTATGAACTATCAGTATTTTTATATATAATTCATAATAACAAAGAGAGAATTTTGAAGAAATTGGAGCACTTAAGAGATACCACTGTAAATTCAAAATACTGTGGTAATTTGTAAAACATGTTGTGGGCTCAAGCTAATAATTGTGTCTTCACCTAAGATTCATAATATAGGCAGAGACTCTGGTAACACAGAATCTGCATTTCAGTGACTAATATAATCCAAACTCTGCAGTGACTAGTCTCATCCAAAAAAGGTCTGTTCTTTGAAGTCAGCAGATACTGGGTCAGACTTTAAAGGGAATTAATACATAATTATATTATAAAAAGGTGAGGTTCCTTTTAATTTTTATATGAATACCTCAATGACCAACATCATGGATTCCTTTTAATTTTTTGGGTGTTTCTTGGGGTGGGGCAGGGGGAGGAATAAAAGATAAAAGTATACCTAGTGGGGGAAAAGGATTTCCATCATATGAAACATTTCAAGGTTTCTACATCTCTTTTAGATATGAACCAGTGTGAAAAAAATTTGGATTTTCAGTATCTGAAATGCAATTTAGAAAATGCTCTCAAGCTTGAAATAGCTAATTTAAGAAACTTTAATGCCTTTTTTTATTTTGACTCTGCTTTAATATGAAGTATATTTCAGCTTTTTATTTTACTCTATTAAATCCTAAGACTTGGTCTGTATCAAAAGAGATATAAGCAAGCATTTGAAGAAGTGCTTAATAGTTTTTCATATGACAGATCTGGCTTTCTCAGTAGCAGTTGTGCTATCACATTCTGATTAAGCTGACACAGAGAAACATAAAGATACCTCTCATAAGAGCAAGAAGTTCTTCTGGTGCTCCTGAAATATCTCATCCTGGCTACAATTTTTAGAGGAGCCCTACAACAACTGACACTGCTGCTTCACCTCATCAGACAGGACTCCTCATCTCCCATGAAGCAGCCTGTAAAAGGCTGTGAGTATTATGGGTCAGGATGCAGATGCTGCTCTTTCATGGAAAGATTTATGCTGGCAGAACTCACTTGGATACCTTTGAAGAAAAGCAGCTGGAAAAACAAGGCGTCTAGGTGAATTCTTGAATTTCTTCCAGAGACAAAGTGACCCAGACCGATAATCCGTGCATTCCTACAGTGGCAGGAAAATGCATACATATGTCCCAGCAATAATTCCCTCTCCCAGCTGTACATATTTTTTCCTTCTATTCTGACTCATAGGTGATACTGTTTAACAGGCACAAGACTTTGGTCCTTTCCAGAGTCTAAAGGTTTCAAACTGTAAATCCTAAGAATGCTGCAAAAGTCATTAAATGCAATACTGAAGAAGTTCTTCAAATCAAAAGATTTTGAGGTTCTACTTTAATGAATTCTCAAGCTGTTATCTCTTAAACATAATCCTTTTTAATTGTGCTTCCAATTGCTTGTGAAAATTCAAATTCAGAATGGGTATTTTCAGCCTCAGCCAGCTTTAACTGTTCCTTTAGTAATGTCTATGCAAAGTATTAATTACTAAATTGAACTTGCAAACATTTAAAAAATGGTTTCCTTCTCTCTTTGAAAGCATTTCATTCACAGCACGGTTTCATTCATCAAAACCATTGAAGCATCTCAGGATACCTGCATATTTATTTTTTTCTCTTGAGGCCCAGCTGAGACACTAAATCTTATGCTTTCTTTTCAGATTTTTTGCTGCTCCATGGAGCAGTCAGGCTGAGAATCCTCTGCAGTGCTCAGGGGTTAAGGAAGATGGTGTGAAAAAGAAGCCACAGAAAGAACACCTGTGCAACTAGCAGGAGGAAATACTGTTTTGGGAACAGAAGAATTAATTGCTGGATGTTGTGGCTGTGTGGAAAATTAGGTCACCCTAATTTTTCATACTATTTTAAGACCAGGTAACTAATCACAAACCAGTAGTGTAATAAGGTCAAAGAGTTTTTATGGGGCTGTTAGACAAGTCATAGACACCTGTACAAGTGGGAGAGCTCCCAGGATGTGTGAGCTCAGTAAGGAGGAGCTCAGCAAGGTTTTTGCTCGATATCCTACCATATCAACACTTCATTTTGTACATTTTCTGATTAATCATAAAATCTTATCCAGCTGACTTCCAAAGCCAACTGGGTCAGGTAGTCCTCTGCTCCTTAGACACAGAGCCTCTTCCTGTGCCTCTCCAACAGAAATTCTCCAGGAAATGTCTGATGTAAATCATGCCAAGGTGCCAACACACTGAATTTCTTGCTAGAATTTTAGTATTTCTTGGGATTTGACTTGTTCCTTATAATGACAATTATGCAAAACCTCTGCTCTACCTTTTCTCCTTGCCATGTAGAAGTTTGAATACTACTGTATCTTACTGGATTGTTTTCTCTTTTTTTTTTTCTTTTTCTTCTACTTTAATGCTGTTTTGACAGCAAGTCAATTTTTTAACTTCCTTTGGAGAAGCTACTCAAAAGGGCAGGAGGACATGAGCTAACTTGAGGGATGGTAAAGGAGAGGTATTTTTAGAGAAAAGGGAACCCAAAAAAGAACTGGTTTATTTACTGTAAAAAACTGTGAAGGTCCTTAGCTTTGAGGCAGGCTGATGACATGTCTGCCACACTCATGACAGAGACTTCAAAGTGCAGAGACATTATACAGCACTTCAAGGAATTTCCTGCTCTGCAAATAATGCTGCAGAAGAAACACTCAAGTAAAAGCTGCACAGCATTGCAGAAAATCCAAGTGGGATGTTTAACAAACCTTCCAGTTTTATGAAGTAGGGGAATTCCATTAGGAGTGTGGACTATTTGCTTTAACACAATCATTCATTGGGATAAGAGAAGTAGAACTTGCTCTGTAGGTTTGTAATTGCTGAAATTAATAAGTGTGGCTCATCACTCTCTGCAGTACTCTACCAATTTACTGTGCTCTTTTATCTCAATTACTTTCTGTGTGTGTCTTATATTCCTCTATTAAACTTCAGTAATTGTAACGCTGTGGTAATAACATTGACATACTGAGTATTATATGATGGGCTATTTTACATTACTCTGACTGCCTTATTTACATTGTAATTATTAGTGTCTACATAAATGTGATTCATTGAACTAATAAAGTTTTCAGACAACTGCCATAGCTCATTGATTTTTTCTGTGCAGAAATTTACCTTGCACTCTTAGTTGGATTTCCCTTCACTTCCAAGGCTGGCATTTGGACAATAAAGACCTTCCACTTTAGCCCCATAGAAATTATATTTAATTCCTCATTTTGTCTTGATTTCGTTAGACTGACAAAGCAAATGGGAAGTACCAAAGTCATATTTTCTCAGCTGATCTGTTCTTTTGTTCAGAAGTATTGCCAAAAGCACCCTTCTCACTCATCCTGAAGAACTGATGACCAAATCATGATTTTTTGAGATTAAGCAGTTAGCACTCTGAAATCTTAGTGTGGTTCATTAGCCATGCAATTCTCCCCCAGAGGAATTTGGGAAATGCTTTTTGAAATGTCACAGTTGCTCCAGCCTTTCTCTATCTGCAGAGCTGAATGAGTTAATGTCTCATATGCTGTGTACCTTGTGTGTCCTGCAGGGACGAAGTTTGCACCCAGTCCTACCATAATTTAAAAGTCAGTTAAGAATGTGGTAAATGAAGATAAAAGCTAATCCAGATTATTACCTCATGCTGTTCAGGTCTTCTTCATTTACTGGGGTTTTAGCAAATCCTTCAAACTCCATCTAGCACACCACCAGTTTATAACTTTAAAAACTACACATAGCAATTTTGTGATAATAAGAAGATTGAGATAAATAACAATTATCAAAGAGATAGGTAAATATGGACTGTAAAAAGTTAAATCTATTTGTGGTTCTCCTCCTGTCTAAGACAGCTCAGTTGTCAGCCATTTCATAGGAGATTGAGATTTCTCCCTGGTGGAATGCAGTTGTTTCCAGTAGCTTTTCTTTCCAAACAACTGTGATAAGAGGGATTTCATTCCATCTCTCTTGTTTCTCTGAGCATTTGTTGACACTAAGCTGTGTAGAGCACAGTGGGTTGGGATAATAGTATGTTATATTGTGTGTTGGCCCTTTGTCCTTGGCATACATTGATTTCTTTTTCCCTGAAGTGACCTTCATATCCTGGCTGTGTTGAGCATGATGGGTATTTTTTTCAGACTCCTTCCCTGCATGCTTAGCTAAGTCCTGCTGATGCCACCAGAAATTACAGAACCACTTTGTCAGGGGATCCCAAATTGCAATGTCTGTGGGTCAGAGATCCCAGTGCTGCCATTCCAAGCGGTGTTAGAACCCACTTTTTGAAGCTTTTAGTTTTCCAGTGTCTGACTTACATTTCAGATATTTATTCCAGCTGCTGGAAACACTCATAGCCTGTGACACCACCTGCTGGGTAATACGTCTGTGAAATGTTCATCTCACTGTAATCAGTAGTGTTTATAAGGGATAAAGGACAACGTAATTTAAATGAGGAATAGAATTTAGAACCATCAAAGGTTGAGTTTTTGCTCTTTTGGGGGTTTGATACTTTGTCATTAGTGGCACATATTCCCTGCTCTGTTTATTGGTACAATACTCATGAAATTACACTCCCTATGGCTTCTTCTAACTAACCATGTGGGGAAAACCTGCAAAAAGGATCTTTGCACAGACAGTGACTGGTAGACTTTACTGTAGCAGAGATTATGCCCTGCCATAGTAATATCAAAATGCAAAGCCTTGTTATTAATGCAGACAGTTCTGAATGTAGGAGCAAACAGTAAGAAAAATGGCTTTCAAAGCAATTATTTTGGAGACCAGGGAATAACTGTGGTATACAAAGCTGATTTAACTCTGTTTCTTTTCTGTCCACAGCACCTTAATGGAGTACTTTTGGTATCTTCTCAGTGGAAAGAAAAATGGACGAAAGAAGAAATCAGTCAGCAGCCATAGGGAACTGGTATCTAGGTCTGGAACTCTAATTATACTCCAGGCTTAAATGATTTGTATTTTTACTGCAAAGTAGATTGTGTATAAAAGGTTAAAGTCTAAATCCAAAGTAATACAGACCCTCTTTTTTAGACTTTAATTCAATAATCTATGTTTGTGGCTGTGTAAGGACTGCACAGTCATTCCCAGACTACATTAGAAAGGAATGGGAAACAACATAGCTCCTGAAATATTGGCTTCTAGATAGGAAAATGCCACAGATCTTCAGTTCAATCAAAGAGGAGAACCATGATTTGATCCCTTTTTGTAGTGCCCCAAAGGGATATGAGGTATAACTGTATTAATATTATGAACAGAAGGCTCTCAAAAGGTCTGGAGTGTTTGAAAGGCCAGTAACCAGGGAGCTGGTAAAGTCCACCACAGGATATTAATCAGATTTCCAATGCTCCTTGCTACTGCCTGGGCAGAAAATAGGCAAGATTCTGATGGAAATGCTATCTATGCCTGGGTCTGCTGGTCCTTGAAAAAGAAGCTGTCAATTACTCAGTAATTCAACTCAAAGTTGCTTCTATTTCTCCCAGGTGATTCAAACATGGTGGAATAAATATGCCCCTCTTGCAACCAAAGAGATTTGTTGTACACTATAAACTGTCATGAAGCTCTCCAGAAGAGAATGAATAAAGCAAATCTGTAGAAAAGCTAGTGCTCCCCAAGGATTTATTCTCTTCACATTTAAATATCCTCTTTTCATAGTGCTATCTAGTGCAATGTGCAGCCCACCCATGAGTAAATATAAGGTTGTTGCACTGAGACCTGTCAGTTCTGGGGTCCCAAAAGCTGCTGCTTTCAAGGCTTCTCCATTACTGTCCATCCTGAGCTATAAATCAAGAAAGGTGCACATCCTACTTCACAAGCTCAGATAAGGAAATCAATTTTACTTCATGAAAGACAAAACTACTGGTCTGGAAGATTAATGAATAATTTCAATCACTTTATAGCAAAAGAGTCTCAGTGATTGATCCCAAACCAGACAAAAGCCTTGTCCTGCATCACAAAGCTGGGATTCTGTACAAAGGGAAAAGGAGAAGGATACGTAATTTGTGCATGTCACTAAAGTGCTACACATCCAATATAAGTAGTAGTTTATGTAGGAAAGTCCCAGAAATAGAAACAACCAGTCTCTGGTGAGCTGGAGGATAAAAGCTGGAATGCTTATCCAGTGCAAGGATCTTACTTGCTTCTCTTCCTTAGTCTTTCACAAGCACTAAACCAAGCCCTAAACAAACATTTACCACATTTGAGCAAGATACTTAAGTAGATTCTCTGATTATATCTGACAATTATTTTTATCTAGACTATTTTTCTCTGAAGATAAACTGCAATACCTGTAAAATTTAAAATACATTGACAATGTAATTATATTGCAGATATTCCTGCAGTGTTGATACTGTCCTTCTGAACAAAGTGATCTTTCAGGACTGTTCATTTGAATGTCTATTTTAAATAAAATAATTAAAGAAATGGATGCAAACCAATAATTTAAATAAACATTTTACAGGAATGCCATTGGGTTGTCACCTTCATGTTTAAAAATATGCACTAAAGCCAGAACATCAGAGTAATGCAATTAAGATATCGCCTGCAAATGGAGCATCTATAAGTCATATTTCAGGAAAAAAAAAACTAAAGAATAGCCTTTAATTTGCACTAGAAGCAAGCCTTAGCTGTTGTTTGCCTGTGCTAATTTGGTTTGTTGGTATTTACTTAAGTCTGAAGTGTTCAGATCCAAATCCTAACTTCCCCACAACTGAGAGTATTGCTTTGTTCCTGTGCTTTTCATGTATTGGCCACATCAGTCAGTTTTTCTTTGAAGTTTCCTCCTGCTAAACTCATCCTGTGAAGACAGTTTCGCCCTCTATCACCCTGTGATCTCACAGGCAAAATTTTTGGCATCATCTTGAAATGCCAGCAAACATTTAATGTACGGAAGAAAATCTTTGGGTAAGAGAATGTGCTGGAGAACTCCATTCTCATGTTTAAAAGATGCCATGACTTACCATAACATGACTTACCATGACTTATGACTTACCATACCTATAAGTCATAAATAGTAACAAACTTTTATTTTTGTTCCTGTGAAAAATAGGTTGATTCAGTTAATTCTGTGTATTACTTTATCATGGGTCAGTTGTCTTGTAAGTGCTGAAAAGGCTGTGTAGATTATTTCCTGCACCCACATTGGTGCTATGATGTTTCCTCACTTTCCCTGTTTTTCCTTTCAGAGGGGAAAAGCATACTGTGAGTTATGGGACAGGTGCAAGAGAGCATTTGTCTAAATGCTTCGGCTTAGAGCACAAATGACTGCATGGATCTGGTCAGATTTAGGTGGTTTAAAGACCATTCATCTCTTAGAGCCTTGCTCTGATGCTGCTGCAGCTTGAATAACTGAGAGGATGGCCAGGGAAGAGAGGAGAATAAAGGCGCTGTGGTTGATCTGAGTCAAGTATGCCTAAGGTTAAACAAAATTCTGGTACCTGGGAGGACACCTTAGGCCACGTTTTGCCTGGAGCATGCCAGGCTGCTGAGGAACCAGATAGAATCTAAAAAGCCACACCAAGCTTCCTTTAAGTGTCCAGTGTGCTTGGGCTTCCATTTACCACACACTGTATTTAGCTTTAATGGCTTTAAATAACAACCTGTTTGAAATCTCACTGGGCTGTAGGGTTTCAAAACCAAAATGCCAGAGGAAAGAGAGAAACTGGGAAGGTTTTCCTTCTACTTCTGTGCTTGTTGCTGTGTCTGAGCAATTTTAGGTCTCAGCTCTAAAACCTCACTGATGCTTTGCTGAAGGATTGTTTACTTGTTGAACTTGTTTACTTGTTGCTTGTTAAATATAATCACTGATACATATCAAGAAACATTTTCATTAATTGTGTGAGAAAACATCATTACACATTTCAATATTTTAGAAACTGGGCTTTCCATATGGAATGTCTAGCTATGTATGGAAAGTTACAAGAATAAGAATTGATTTGGAAGCTGAACCAGTATGTGTGAGAATTGATGATGGGCTTCTAGTGTGTTGCCTCACATGGAACAACTGGGGTTTGCAATCCTCCTGTTGGCACAGAGTTATTATACCTAGCAGCTCTTTCTGTCAGGATATCTTATGGTAATGCATGCCAAGAAAGCTGACTTAGCAGTATATTATGTATACTATGTATAGCTGTGGTATATAATAATGACAGAGACTCTAGATTGAAGAAGTTAAAAACAAGAGAAACCAAAAAAGATTATTTTTAAATGGCTTACAAATATCAATTACATACACATTCTCATAACTTTGCCTTTGCTAAGGAGCTTGGATACAGGCAGTAAGATTTGACCTCATTTTAGAACAAAGAGAACATATTTTAGCAGATGTTAAGTTATCTTGATTGTCAGCTAATAACATGGAAGTTGTTGTAATCCTAGTTATATACAGCACATGATGTTGAATATAAAGTACCTAAGCATTTTTCAGTATTGATTTCAATACCATGGTAATTAGGAACAGGTGCATATAAATTAGATGTGAGCACTCTAATTGTTACTAATGAAATCCTTTACAATAACTTTACATAATGAAATGCATAATTAAAAATTAATGACCAAGATCATTAGTGGCAATTTTATTCTACTTACACATTATTTTGGCCTTAGGTGAAGCCTAAAGTTTTAATAAATCTGTCATTCATACTGCTGCTCCTCTGTTTGCTTTACAGCTACATATAGTCTAGCCTTGAAAACCTTCTGGATATTGATCTCTTTTATGGGTTTAAAGGGACACTGCTTCCAGATTAACAACATAGGTGGCAAACCTAATGAATTACCCCAGGTATTACGATGAACCAGGAAATTTTGTGCCCAAGCATCTCTAGAGAGCATTCAGCAGGGAATCCAGAAAATCAGGTAAGTCTGCATGTTTTAAAATACGCTTTGATTTTCTCTAGCGGCTTGAGGTGACACTTGATACTTTCCAGCTTTCTTTTCAAGTGACTGTTGTCACTGCATTCAGCATCACACACCCTTTTCCCTTCAGTGTCAGCCACTGAGGAAAACATTGATGAAACAGCAGCTGTTTTTTCACAGCTGCAGTGTTATCCTTCAAGCTGAAGTCTAGCCTAGCCTTGTGTTTTTATTGTCTCAGTACAGGATGGTTTGGGAATAAACTGCACAAGACTTTGCCAGGATGCTGCACTAGATCTAGCCCAGCAATTCCTAGAATTTGGCTGAACAGCAAAGAGACTTAACCTACTTGTGTGTGATAATTCCTGCCCAACTGAAGAAGAGAGAGCGCTCATGTTTCATTTGAGCATCTGTACTTACATTTAAGTAGCTGAGAGGTTGGGGTCACTGTAACATTTCTACTTGATTACTGATTACTGATCTTTGCTCCAAGAAATGCCAACTGCACAGTGAAAAGCAGGCAATAATCCTAGAACTAGGTCTGTCCAAGCTTTGTGATAGGGAGTTGCCTTTAATGGCTGCAATTCCAAGAAGTTATTTACAGTGTACTTGCCTGTAAAAATTCAGTAATATCTTTTAAAAAGATCTCATTTTATACCCTTTGCTTGTTCTACAATTGTTTACAATATTAAAAGGTTGAGTTTAAAATGTTAAAGCTTATTTCTTCTACAACCAGTATAACAATTAGAAGAATTTCCAAAGGCTTGAGGAGAAGCAATCTAAAGCTCAGTAGCTGTGGAATGGATAAAATGGGACAGGACATTCACCAAATTTCCTGTGTTTCCTCCTATAATGTGATCAGAATATGTTTTTTCTTACCAGATTCTTGCTTAACTATTTGTGCTAATGCTTAAAAAAGAAGTTGAACCAAACAGTGTTTTACATGTACTCCTCTTGTAATGCTACATGAACTGTCTTCTCTGTTTATCAATGAATCAGTCAGAATCTGTTTATTTTTTTTCTTGTGCTCTTGTATGATCTCCATTTATTTCATGAAATGAAACACACTATTTTCATTGTATTGCATTTCTACTATGGCTTTCCCCCCCCTATTTTCTCTTTCCATACAATTTCCTATCTGTCCTGAGATGCATAGTTTGCAAAACCACAGCCAGAATTGCAGAAACTTATAAGATGGAGCAACTGCGAAAATAAAATGGCAGGTGAAATTGAATAGAAATTAATTAAATAAACGATGCACAGCAATCATACATGGAATGATGAGTTTCAAGCTGAACATTATGACTCAGAAATCTTGGTGTTGTGACAGTTGTGTGAAAAAGACAGCTTGGAGCTCAGTGACAGTCAGAAAGGCAAATGGAATGAAGCACCTTTCTAGTGCCTGCGTTTCAAAACAGAGAACTCTAAAAGTGGGAAGTAGTTGTACGTATACATAAACTCTGCCTATTCCTACATTTTTCCCTTGGCATCACAGATAGAAGAGAAATCACCTTTGGAGTAATCCAGTACATGTGTGCTGCATTCCTGCTTTAAGCAATACATTGAGAGATGATATTTGTGTGTGGGTAATATAAAGACCAGTAATAGAACTATGATGGAAATTCTTGTTTAGTTACTAATAAATTGGGTTTTGGAATGTCTGTATCCAATGCTTACCTGACTCTTGCTCTGGCTTCAGCCTGGCTGAACTGTGTGTGTGACCAGGATCAATATATTCACTGCTGTCCTTTCCTAGGAAAGAATTTGAGAATTGTCAGAGAGTTTCCACTCCTTAAGAAAACCAACCTGTGTGAGACTACAGCATGAAGAACACAAATTACAGTTTTGATCTCTGTCTCTTGCTGCAGACCAGGAGACCCTTCAGTGTTATTTTTATAATACTAATATAGTCCCATGCTTACACCTATTCTTCTCCTGTGTTTGGCAAGGAGAATGGCTACTTGTTCAGAACCATTTACTAAAAAATTATATATAAGAAAAGCCTACTAAGTGCAAAAGAAGGGGCAATCCCTTCAGGAAGTTCCTAAAGAAAAGACTGTAGCAAACAGGGAAAAGATATCACAGAAATTTTTGCTGTATAGCAACAATTTAAATAAGGGTATATTCCTACATGGTTTCAATGTTCTTGCCTGGACAGCTGCCTGTTATCAGAGACTTTTGATCCATTGTCAGCATGTTCAATCTCATGAGTCTGATCACAGCATCTGTGTTTGTATAGTAACAGTGGCAAGCTACACTTTCACAGTCTTTTAAGAACCCAAATATCATAAGACACTATTTTCAGATAAAAGTATTGACATATAATAATAATTTAGATAATAACTATAAAGGCCTCAATTCTATTTCAGCATCTTAATTAACTAAATATTATTCTCCAGAAGAAAGAGATTGGGAATCTGATCATTCTGAGTGCATGCAAATCACCCTGATTTTAGTGGGAGGTTTGAGTACACAAAAAAATCCAGGAGCTGGCTTGGAAAACTGGTGGAGAGAGCCCATCTGTGAGGGAGTGGCCGGCTCCTTCTCCAGGGGAAAATCTTCACCCAATGCCCAGCAGCTGGTGCCAGCACAGGCTCCAGTCAGTGCCAGCTTCAGGGATGGCTCTGATTAGGCAGCCCCCTCTCACTGGGAAGATGAGAGCCTGGAACTGGATTGTGGAATCTGCAGGGATCCAGGGCAGGGAA
Source organism: Vidua chalybeata (assembly GCF_026979565.1). Lineage (NCBI taxonomy): Eukaryota > Metazoa > Chordata > Aves > Passeriformes > Viduidae > Vidua > Vidua chalybeata. The sequence goes on along the minus strand of NC_071536.1, from coordinate 10,429,241 downwards.
TAGAGGCAAAGTTGATGGCAGGGAATAGAGGCAAAGTTGATGGCAGGGAACTGGCAGCTGTGGCTGCTGAGCCAGTGGGTAGATACAGCTGGAGCTGTCTCAAGGCAAAAGGCTTCATTCCTGCTCTAATGGATTGCAATAATCAAGCCTAGAAGTTGTGTGTGTGCATTGCTGTTGCCAAATTAGAGTTTGATAAGAAAGGACAGTTTTCTGGTGCTGCAGGGAGAAGGTGACATTTTACCAGCCACCACTAAGGACATTAAGATGTAGCGAAAATCTCCCGAGAGCATATTTCTTTTATGAACAGAGGCTACTGCTTCTGGCATAGTGACTTAACTGTGTTTATGTTAATTTTCTACCACCAGCTTTCTTTTTCTTTTCACATTCAGTCATAGTTTTCAATGGGGTTCTAATAAATTTCCGTTTGCCAATAGCATTTTTAAATTATGTGCTTTGTTCCCTGCCCTGCTGCCATTTACAAAGCATCATTTCCAACAGCAGCTTCATGCAGGTGAATTAGAGAAAGGAAAAGAACGGAACTTCTCTGAACCTCCTGTGTGAAGGGCTGGAGGCAACAGCTGGATTTCCCAGTGATTTCTGCTCAAAGATGAAAGATTTGAGCTACTTATTTTTTCCTCTGGCTTACAAAAGACTGTAGTTTGCTGGTGAATAGTGTTGGATACAAGACACATCAAAATAAAAATGACGCAGTACTTGTTCTCACTGAAAAACTGAGTTTCAAATGATGTTGACTTTTTGTGTGTCTTGAAAGTCTATATACATAGAAAACAAATTTAAAGGGGTATTACTTTGATATGCTTGTGTAAAGCAGCAAGAGGAAGATATGCTGCAGCAGAGTGCCTCCTCTCATATAAAATCCTCAAACTTTAATTTTATTCTGGAAAGAAGGTCATTCCAGAAGAATTTTCACTAGTAATCCCACTTCAGACCTTCTTATACCTTTAGGAGATATAAAGTTTTATCCAAAAGGAAATTAAAATAAAAAATCCATCAATTTTGCCTCTGAGAAGAAAAGCAGTGACATGCTTTAAACAAAAATTCATATACCACAGGCAATTTACTAGGGAAAACCACATTTTAAACTTGAGGAGGAAAAAGCACCTTCAACAATGTCATATGTATCAGTGTGTGTGTATATCTTCAAAGTCAAATCTGCCTAATCTCATAATAAAAGAAGGTTTTAGTCTTATCAGCAAATGGAAAGATGACATTAATACAGACAATAAAGACAGCATATTCTGATCATGCTTTAGCCACCACAAAGCTATTAGCTCTGATAATGGAATTTTTAATGTTGATCATTACATAATAAAAACATATCTAGATCTGAAGCTTGCTGGTGTTCTGTAACACAAAAAATATTGTACAAACTATTGGTTTATGCAAATTTTCTGTATCTCTGAAGGTCATATTTGTCTCTGATTTTCCCAAGTTACTGATATTCAATACCCCTAAATGATCACACCTGAGTGGTGTTGGATGCCTGCATAGCTCAGTGGCATGAAGTAAAGACAAGGAATACCCTAGATAACAAACTTTTACATTTTTGTGGTTTTGTATGTGCCTGCATTCTGTTTTTAGCCATATGAAGGCAAGCCCCTTTAGATGTCTAAACCAAATGCATGCTAATTATGAGCTGAGGCATTGTTTGAGTAAAATGAACCAAAATATTTTGCTACTCTCTGACTCATTAGAGCAGCACTTCATGTATTGATTCTGAAAAAATATTTCAGATACACTGACCTTTATTTAGGAAATAATATACTTCAATGGCAAGAGCACCATATCTATTACCATTAATATTATTTACAGTCATAGGAATAAGTAGATTTGGAAAAATCAGTGTCTGGAGAAATTATGCTTTGAAATTTCTGGGATTCTTATATTTGTAAATTTTCCTTGCCCCGGGAAAGCTGCTTGGAATTAAAAGGGAAAGCAGGTGGCATTGTGATGAACATATTGCTATGATTAATAAAAGTACATTCAGGAAAGTAAGTATCAGAATTAATATTGTCTTTGTATTTTTGCAAAGCACACAAGTAAAAAATATAAACGTCTGCTGGTAGCTGATGCAGACTGAAACATGATTTTTGCTGAGCAGAGCCTTTATTGCAATAAGTAAGTTTCCACCAACAGGAAGTTTTTGTCTCTCATGAGCAGGAGGGTCAAACTCTTTATTTAGCCTCAGTGCATGGAGTGCTCTGAGTGCTGTACTGGAACCTTGGCTGCTGCCCCGTTCAGGCACAGTCCCAGCACCAGTGACACACAGCCTTTTACAGCACTTCTCATCCTCCCCCCAGCTTCACTGCAACACGAGGGAGCAACAGAGAGCCCTTCAGGATCTGAGAACATCACAGACTGATTTCCTGTCTATTATATATGTATTTTCTAGGAAATGTGGGCCTGCTCCTGCTTTCATTGGGCTTTATTTGTAAACTTCCTTCTGAGGCACACAGGTGATTTAACCTGGGCAGTACCAAGTCGGAATGATAATGCCAGAAAATTAAAAGACCTTTCCACTCTGAAGAAAAGCAATGCTTTTCATAGTGACAAACATATCTGCAGGAATGCAGTCTTGCTCAGAGAGATGGAAAAATGATCATCTCTACTTCCTCTCATTCTGTGTGTCACATCACACCTGTTTGTCACCTTCTGAATAGTTAAAGATTTTCTTTACTGTGGAATTATCTTTAGCTCTGCCAGGACAGTGGCAGTGCCACTGATGATGCACTGGGGTATCTGCATCTGAAAGGTGGCTTATGCCATATCTGATCTTCATTTAAAAAAAAAAAATTTAATATCCCCCCAGTTTCTTGTAATGGCCACCTTTTGAACATGTCCCCCTGTGCTGCAGCTCTCTGTCCATCCAGATCAGACTAAACACAGCAATATCTGCTAGCCTGTGCTGGACTGTAGGTTGAGTTTGCCCAGTTCTCCTCTTTGCAGAACAACAGAAGTTCCCTTTTACTGTTTCTTTTGAAAGTTTCTTGAGACCAGAAACTGCCTTTTAGCCCTGCATTAATTCATTCTGAGGCAGTGAAAAAAATCTTATTTTCTATCTCCATTTTCAGGTTCAGCATTGGCTTCAAAGGGAGGAGTATTTGTTTTCCTCTGATTGGCTTACACTGCTTTTCTGGATGGAATTGAGACAGAGCAGCAACTCTGTTAGACTCTGGATAAATTGCTTTAGGTAATAAATTTCCTCTTAAAAAAATTTAGACTAATACAACAGCCTGATCAGTTTGTGTGGTTGGACACCACTTTGACGGCATTTTTACAGACTCTCCCACCTTTCAGAAAGCCACAGGAACCTGTAAATTATTTTAGAGAGAGAAGGTATTTTAGACAAACAATGAAGATAAAATGTGGAACTGACAGACAAATAGCAAGATCCTGCCAGATATTATGTCTGTTTGCATGGCTAGCTATTTGAGAAGTAGAAAAATGAGGCTGTCAGTTTCGTTACTGACAACTGCATAATTCACCTCCTAAGTAAACTCAAATAAAGGCATAGCTATGAATGGGGAAAGGCCTAAAGCTAGATTATAGTCTATAAAAGGATTAGAGCCTGATAATTGTATAATGGAGAGTAAGCAGCTACTTCTGTTATCAGGAGCAGCAAGAGGTGCTTAGTAAAGCAGTTATTCAATGTACATCATGGAGTACCTTTGTGACAGAGCATTGCTTTCCATGATTTATCCAACCAGAGCACAAATGTTGTTAAATAATTGTAATGAGTTTAAGAAATATAGGCAGCTTGTCACTGTTTAATTTAAGTCCAGGCTCTGCTGTATAGCTGGAATAATCTTCTCTACTTTTCATAGCCTGCTTTAGAAGAGAAACCTACTATTTCTTTTCATAGCTGTCTGGCAGAATTCCACAGTGCTTTACAACAACAGAATGTCAAGGAGCTGTATTTCCAATCCCGAGCTGCATTTCCTACAAGGCCATGTATTTCTTGTTGTGGTGAAAATTCAGAACTGACCCAAGAACTTTTCCAGGATAACTCCTTCTTTGACCTTCAGCAAAGGGTTGGGGCAGCTTGGCTCTGTTTTCTGTCAGTGAGTCTTGCCCTGGTGCTGATGGGCAGACACCTGCTGTGCCACATCCTCTCTAAATAAATGATGTGACCGTGCCTCAATGTGCCATGTGCAGGGGTACAACGAGCCAAGAGACAAAGAGCAAAGGAAACGTGGAGGGGAGCAGAAGTGCTCTAGTCTCAAGGTCTTGCAGGAGCCTGGAACTGGTCATGAACTTGGGTGAGATCTGAACAAGGACAGGGACAGAGAAGCCAGGCTGGCAGGGGAGGCAGGCTGGAAATGGGATGGAGCAGAGGAGTTTGCAGCTGCTGTGACATTCCAGCTCCCACTGCCCCGAGCTGAACTGGTAACTTGCACTGAGCACTGCACCTCTTCCTGTCTGCATGGACAGAGAGAGTTGGGAACAGGTTCCTTCTTACAGGATACAAAATACAGATTATTCTGGCAGATTAGAAAATAGAAATATTTCTCATTTTAGTTGCAAAGAACAAAGAAGAGATATTTGAAAAGCAAACCTAACCAAATCCCAATTGATTTGGATTTACATAATTTTTGAGGAAAAATTACTTTTGAAAATCATGATTTATAACTCAAAAAATGGAATACAAATTGATTATTTCAATACAATTGCTCAGAGAAGCAATTTGACCACAGGAGAGAATTTCAAAATGAAACGAGAGAATTTATGGACTTTTTAAAGAAGTCAAATTTAAAAAAAGGCTCTCAAAATTAACAGCACTGGGTACTATATGAGATTAATATTTACTTAAAAATATCCATTTTTTCTGCAGATTTGAGATTGATATACTAAGGATAGAATATACTATGAGTAGGAATGTGAAATTTAGATCTGGGTCTAAACTAAGATTAGATGTGTTGAGACCTGAGTTTTGATGTAGTTCTTTACAGAAATAGCACTCTGTTGGAAAACTGTAATTTGAATGTACCAGATTTTGATGAAATTTTTCATCAGACAAGTTTCTTCATGGCATAAATATTTCAGGACTAAAGGACCTGAGTAAACTTAGATCTATGTCTATATGCAACATATTTCCCAAAATATTTGCAAGTTGCATCAGTTCACTAGCTTAAAAAGAATTTTGTAGTCTTGAGTTCTGTCCCTAGAATTTATTGGTTTACTCTGGAAATGTTAAGGATCCACTTATGGATTACAGCACCAAATTTCAAAATATTAATATCAGGATTACAAAATATCACTTATTTTAATATTTTCTTAAGGTTTTTTTGTTTCTGTAATGCCTTTATAAATCTCAGATACTCTTTTATTTGCTGTTCTACAAATAATGCTCTAGGGATTAAAGTGTCAGTCACAATATGTGTTTAAATGACTGTATCCTACTTTTGCCCCATATTTAAATGACAGTCTTGCTAAAAATACAGCATTTAAAATATTAACCTCAGCATTTTGCAGAGTACTGGTCTGAAAAATGTTGATATGCTGTTTCTCTTAAATTAGAATTAAAAAAAAAAAAAAAAAAAACAACCCAAAATTCAGCCAATGCCAAAAATGCCTTACAAAAGGAACTCTTTGCAGAATGAAGATAGGATTTGTAATTCTTACAGGAATTCAAGTAATCTTTTCCACTCTACACACAGAAGGCAGTGGAAAGGTGGGAGAAGAAACACAATCCAGATTCTGAATGAGCTCAGAAAAAGAAAACTTGATTCCCACTTATCCCCTACTCCCAGTTATCTCCCAGTCTGCAGTCCAAGTGCTTTGCCAGCTCCTCATCAGGCTTCCTTAAGGCCAGTTGGCAACTTCTCTGTTATTATCACGTCTATGAAAATGACTTTTGCTGTTCCTCCCAAACAAAGATCTGTTTGTCCTCCCAAATGTGGCAGGGATGGTTTTCCCACCTCTGATCTTGCCCTGCTGCCTTCCCTCAGTATCCATGTCATAAGTTAGTAACCTGGAACCATGAGAGGCTGGGGGTGTTACAGACTGATCAGGTACTGGGGAGCAGCCCCTCTCTGTCAGAGCCCTTATCTGACTGCTGTCTGAACTCTGTGCAGAAATGGGAGCATTTTGTGTCTGCCACTCACAGTGGAAAGGGATGAACTGAGCTGGCAGTGGGAGACACTAACACTGCCTCTCCAGACACTAAGAGCAATGAAACCCTCTGCCTGCCTCCCAGATTTAACACCTTAGAGAAAGACTAAAAATCAACCACTGATAAAAACCATCAAAACATAAAACTGTTTGAAAATGCTAGGTCTAGCCTTTTAGCTCTATTGTTATGTTATGAACTGATATAATGAGTTAGAAAACATTAACAAAATGTTCATTTTAATAACTAAGAATTCCTGGCCAAGTGTTTATTTCAGAATTATAAGCAATGAATATGTATACCCATGTATATATATGTATAATAAATAGGGAACAGGCTAATCAAAACCTAAGGGAATTAATGACCAATCCAGGATTAGTGACAAATTACAGGTGTTTCACTTGCAAGTTACAATTGACAGGTGTTTTAATTGAAAGTAAAATTGACTACACAACCCTCTCCATTCCTGGCCTGAAGGCTCCCTCTATCTTTCACCTTATTTAAGAAAATATCTTAGTGCTGCTGTTTCTACATAGATCTGACAAAAAATGTAAGCTTCTTTTCTGCCTACACATTAAATTAAATTGTGTGCTTTCACAGCTAAAAAGGGGTCCAAATGTACAAAAAGTGCATGGAATAACAGAAGTGCATAGGGCACAAACAGTAGTGAAAGAACCACCTCTGCAGGTCAGACAATGAATGTATCACTGTGCTGAAATTCAATTCAAATGAAGGCTTCACCAATTTTTTATTGATTTTAATTCTCAAATATCTTGTGTCTATATTAAAAATTAGTCTGATGACAACATGATGTAAATTATTATCTTTAAAGGAATGCATAAAAATTCTCAAGGATTCATCTGGAAAAAATGAGTTGAAGAGTAACAGCTTCAGTACCATATAATTTTTCCTTTTCATATTGTTGGAAAAGCATTATGCACAAAGCTGTGTCTTGCTTTGTATATTTGTTAAGTGTCTCCTAGAGAAGATATTTCTCCTTGATGGTTGAGGAGAATCCTGTGAGAATCTATTTTTTGACTGTCTTTTTTTGGGAGTGGTGTAGTGTAACCAACTTGTAAGATTCTCCAATGAATGATAAGACATGTTAGAGACAACTACTGTTATAGACCATGAGAATTGACTGTACCTGAGTGAGACAGAATTCTGGTGGAAAGTAAAAAGCCAGCATACAACACCTTTGCTTAATGGAATATACATAATATTGTCATGCATTGACATTCACCAGGGAGTAGCTAACTCTTACAAAATTCACACCATAGGAAGCCCTGTGCTATTCTGCTCTTACAACCCACCACAAGACATGTTCAGAACATAGGCAATGTAGAAAGCACAGAGAAAAACCTACTTGTGCACAGGACAGATCTGTGTTCCCTTGCTGCTATCTGAAATACAGAGTGGCTGGTTGTTCTGAGCAAGCTATTTACTGAACTGATCATAGGGGAAATTATATGGAAGAAGAGTACTGCTGCTAGAAGACACTTTAAAATATTCATGAGGCTATTGAAGAAAGCCAAGCAAAAATTTCATGAGGATGAAATTCATTGGAAAAAGAATCTGTACTCTTGAGCCAGCAGCTAGAGTGAATAACATACAGCTGCTTCCAATACAGACCACACTTTATTTATCTTGTTTCAAAATAATCTGTTTATTTTTTATATTCCCTAAAGGACTTCTTGTCTGTATGTGGGTGTGCCTGACTGCAATGAGCAAGCAATTTTGTGGATTGTCATTCTGTGTGGAAGACAAGTGTAAGGCCGGAATAAGAGATTAATGCAGGACATAGAAAAGTCTCCAACAGAGACTTGCTCAAGTGACTCTCAAATGTCTACCTGCATAATACCCACTTGTGGATAAGGAAAATAAGAAGAGAGATAACCAAGCTGGAGTTTGCTGACAAATGCAGATTGAGCCTGTGCACGCCTCTATTTTCAACAACAGCAATAGTGAGGAGTGTCTCTTTGAAGGCAGAGAGTGGGCAGAGGGCTTTTCAAGTACAGAAGTAGCAGATGGAAGAAGTGGATTAAGATAGCACCGATGGGGTAGCTGGGGGTAGCAAAGAGCAACAAATCTCCCTGGTCTGGATGGCAGGAGCCCAGTGTCAGAAGAGTCTGTGAGGAGAATGCTGGGTTGCAGCTACCTTGGCGGTTGAGAGGCATTTGGAAAAGCAGCAGCAGGAGTCACAGGCATGCAGCCAAGGGCATCAGAAAGGGCTGGATGCTTTTATAGAGCCTCACCTGCATCAGGTCAGCAAAAGGCCCTGTAATGGCCATCAGAAAAGATCAGCTGTAGCTGCACAGTGGCTGAAGGGATGCAGAGCTGCACTAAATCAGAAAGAGAGCAGCACTGCTCAATCAGTGGGCACGTTTTCTCCCCCTGTGGCTTTTGTGTCTGTCCTGAGCTTTGGGAATGTCTTTGCAAACTAACACAAAGCACAGGCAGGTCTCTCCAGCTCTTTAGGCTCTCAAGATTCTCTATCCCAAAAAATGGTGGACATTAAAAAGCTTTTAATTTCTGATTTTAGAGGTGCTCAGTCCTCGAACTTCCACGAGGCTCAAAGGGCATTGCAAAAAAGTATTCCTAAAACTGTATTTTTGTGAGAAGAATTTTATTACCTTTCCATTGCAGAGCTAAAATTGCTTATTTTTCATTGCAGACTGACAGATTCTTTCATTCTTTAACATTAAGAATTCATCTTAATAATGTTAGTGTTTTACCTTTGAGTTATAGAAAATCATGAAACAACAGAAAAGAAAATACCACTTCCAAGAAAACAGAAGTAATTTGTTTAGTTTTCTTTCTGTTTGTTTTCTTTTGGTCTTTATGAATTCAAACTTTCAATTATACAGTAAGAAATCCTAGTTCTGTAATTTCCTTGCAGGCAGGTTAATTCACCTGACATGAACACTATCAGAAGGTTAAATCTTCATCATCAAAGCTGTGAATTCTGTGTGAGCAAGCTCCTGTTCCCATTGGAGTTAATGCTGCTTGGCACAGATGCAGGGCTTTCCTCTTAGGAGAAATCTGAGGAGGATATATTGCTAATTTAGAGAAAACCTGAAAATTGGAACAATAGCTTTAAAAAGATTAACCAAGTACCCTAAATAGAACAAGATATTTTAATTTAGATGTTAAATGAAATCTAATTTAACTTTCATGTGCGGGGAATTATGAGTAGCTACTAGAAGAGTGCGCATTTTGAAGGATAGGATCTCCAGAGACTGTGATTGCAAGGATGGTGATTCTCTTTCCCATTCTGACACAGACTTTTCCAAGTCTTCAGATCTAAAATGTTATGCAGAAGGAGAACGCTCTTTGTAACAGTCATGAGAGTTAAAAATAAACTGTATTCACAGTTTTTCTCAACTTTTAAGAGGGAAAAGTCAAAAGTATGGGTACTTGAGATGCTTTCACTCTTTTGCTACTAAATAAATTTTAAGGATGTATCTCTGAATAAAGTCCCAGTTAAATATCAACATATTCCTGCTTCCAAGCAGAGTTTAAAATGTGTGCAAAGGCTCCTTCTTAGCCTCTCTGCATGCCTTCTCTTTAGTAAAAAAGTACAAGTGACACAGCTTTAAAATCACTGTGTGAACCACAGTCAGCTGGACATCCCAGAAGTCCTTCAAATGGAGACTTGATCAAAATCCTCACAAAGGTAGGGATTAAGACCACTGAACCTGAGGTATTAAAACACAGATATTTATCAGGTCACTGTGTCTGTGACAGAGTTCACTTGAATGTCTCAAACATTCCCTGTGCCTACCAAGTGCTTTGCTCTGCTTTGTGCATTGAAACATTCCTTTGGCACAAAAGACTCCAAATATTGTGGTGGCAGAAAGCTCAGGGTTATCATACAAGGGCCAGATACCTTTCACACAGCTATTTTACTCTATCAAGTCAAAGTGTAAAGGGAAAGTGACCAAGGAAGAAAATCTGAAATATATAGCATTTATTCTGAATAAAGCAGGGCTTTTCTTGCAAGATCATGGTTCTTCTCCAATTAGCATTGATACATTTTAGAGGAAATTACTATTGAGTGCTAGCTGGAGAGGAAAAATAGAGTGGGTACTGGCTTCATTTTTCCTTTGACAATACTTTAGTTGTACTTTTCTTGTAGCCATTTTTAGATAATTGAATGAAAATAGGTCATCACCTACTAGATTTGGTTGATTTGATGGGCACTGGTCCATGTAACAGAATGGTCCAGGTGATCTGCCAGGCCATTAATGGGTCCAGCATTCCAACAAGTGCTGGAATATTGGACCCATTAGGTGGGTGGAAATCACTGCCTGATATTTATGGAAATCACTGGCTGATATTTGAAGTCAAGTGCAAATGGGTGTTGGTATAGCACAGGTGATGATGCATGGGGGAGCGAAAAATTTTATCAGAGGGGAGAAAATAGTTAAAAAATCCTGTTTTACAAAACACCCTGGGTTGTGGCTGACATGAAACATACTTCTGCAGGGTTTTCATATTTCCTTGTTCTCAGGAAGGACTACTGAGGACTAGGAAAGGCAGATGGACAAAGACAAGTGAAATCCACGTTGACATCAATCCCTTCAGGGTTCATGGTTAAGCTGCAGGGCGATAGGAATTTTCCATGTCTTTCTAGCAATGGAAATCTCAAACCCAACGATTCTTTTGGAAAAGGGAAAGACCAAAGATTCCGTCAGCTAATGAGAACATAAACTGCTGAGATCAAAGTCAGTACAAGCAATTGGTCTGAAATATGGGATGCTAATCACTGGAGCTGATGGATAAGAAGAGAACCATTTCACATCTGACAAAGCAAAATGTAATTATTATGAAAGTGGTGATAGGGCAGGTAAATGACTTGCCCCCAAATTTAAAATGTCAAACCTAGTTAATTTTATCTCAGCTAATAAAAACAGCAGTGATAAGATTGTTACAGATTGGTGAAAAATTAATGAAGTCTTTAATGAACTTTATGTCAAATTACATACATCAGACCTAACTTAATAAAAGCCCAGAAGATTTTTAGTAGTGATTAGATTTTTCAGTTGCTGAATGATAAAGAAAATAAATCCAGTAAAATACTCTCTGTCCTAATGGAAGATTCTGCAAGATGTTAAAGTAGAGGAACCAGAGCCAATTAACAAGAGTTTCATCAGAGAGATCATTAAATAAGCTTAGAGTTTTATTTTGAAATGATCACTTGCAGAGCTGACCAGAGCATATTTTGAAAACCCCTCATAGCAAACAACAAAGTCAATGTTTCTTTCTGGATGAACATGAGGCAAGAGCTGTACATGCTGTGCAGACACATAGAGAACAACGTTTCACACAATGAAGGGTTTTGCTGGAGTTGGGGTAAGTGATAAGAAGCCTTAGTTTGTAATGTTTCAAAAATTATTTAAATAAACCCTAACAAGGAACAAAAGACAAACTTAAACAGAGACAAGATGGATTCCAAGGGCTTTCCTAAGATTAGGGTTCCTCATAGCAGTTATGTGAGATAATTTTGCATTAAATACTCAAGTGTTTGGATGTAGACATATTTATAAATAGGCAGAAATTTCAACAGGGATATTTAGTAGTAGACAGGGACAGCACATGGGCCTGATTTCTATTATGTCAGTATGCTTGGAAACTTAAATTTCCTTCTTACCTCTGAGATGTATGTGCAATTAAACCATCAATAATCATATGCTGAAAACTTATTTCAGATTCAGAGGAGAGTCCACACTTTGTGCAGGTTTTTCTAATTTATGTTCCTTATCAGGGACCAGTAAAGGAAAAAGAAGAAAAAAGATTGTGCCTTGTCTCATAAACCACGCCAAGAAGCCTTGAACCAAATTAGTCACATGAGAATCACAGGCAGAGTCATTAAAAAGGCTGATTTATTTTAGAATTTATCAACAGGTGAAAAAAAATTGTCCTTCTTTCTCAGAGGTGCGGAGTTGTATCAGAAGTAATATTCAAATCAACTATGTCTGAGCCTATAGAAATGGAAAAGTCCATTACAGGAGTTAAAGATATCACAGAAGGGTGAATGAAGAAGAGGGCTGGGGACTTGCTTCCAGCAAGATGGCACTGAACAACTGGCAGACCATCAGATAATTTGTAAATGCAATAACCCTGTATTACTCTTTTATAAGATCATTCCTCCACTCCAATCAATGTTGCCACTCTATACCCTCTACAGCACCAGAGATCCCCCTCACACTTACCATATTTCAAAAAAAACAACCCAGCAAACCTGTTCTCTGGCTACCTGGAGTCAGTCCATTGCAGAGAGGCATAATGAAAATTTACTGAGTAACTCCATTCTTTGTGGCTTGCTAGTGATGGAATTCACAGGGCAAAAGTCAAAGTATCTTCCCACAAAATTGCAATCAGTTAATGAAAATATAATGTAAGAGTTGTCAGCTTAATACTTCCTAAATAAAGATATCCTACATTTTCTTTTCTTTTTTTCACCTTGTTTTCAATTTCTCCTTGGTATCATGAAGTAGAATTATAGGAAATTTCCTATCTGAAAGCTGACTCTGCTTTGAACAGGGGCTGTGATTAGAGACCTCCTGAGGCCCAGCCCAGTCTGAATTATCTGATGATTCCCAGTGCAGCTGGACCATCGCTCTGCCCAGGCACAAATATGGAATTTTCCTTCAAGGCCGTCCTTGTAGCTCTCATTTAAAAAGAAGTTGGAAAAATGTGCCCAAACTATTTGTATATAAATGTGTAAAAATTTGTGATGAAAGTGTGCTCCATGCAGAATTGTGCTGTAACCATGGCAACTTCCACTGAGATAGACATCCATTGTAAATCTAGAAGGATCTCATTTAGAAAAGATTTAGTTGTACCACTCACTCTATTTATGAATATTCCAATCATGTAAAAAACACCCCAGTTTCTTACAGAATTGTTTTTAAATAGTGCAGCTGTGTGATTAAGAATGCTATCAGAAGCTTTTACATTGAACAGTTTTTAAATTTTATTTTATGATTCTTCTGCAACTTAGATATTTTGGAGACTAATTTGGAATCCTTTGCTATAAAGTCATTGCAGATTTATTTAGTCTGGCTTCTAGTATTACACTCTTCTTTGCCTGATTATATTCTTTCACATCTAGACTACTGGGAAATATGTTTTAAAATACTCAGCTTCTTGCATGAGGATAAATTCACAAATAAACAAAGGTTCACCCTTCTTAGTACCTTAGCTGTGAGTTCTCTTTAAAATCCTCAGCTCTCTGTTGCCTCTCACGGAAGCAAAATGCTTCCCTGTGGTTTCTGCCCATCTTGTAACCTTTCTCAGTGGAATATTGGCCTTTATTTCTCACTAAACTGTTGTAAATTCTCAGACGGTGGTCTGGTCTCTAAGGTATCAAACTCAGTGTTGAAATCTGGGATAGTGTTTTGTGTCTTGCTGACAGGCTGATTTACCTACGTACAACCACAATTTAGGATACACAGAAATATGTCCCAGGAGAGCTTAAAAATTTGCAGGGGACATTAAGGTTACAGTTTTTATTTATATATATTTTTTACTGTTGGTTTACTAGTGCAGTCAAATGAAGAAAGAGAATGAATCATGAATCATCTAAGCTATGCCTCCTTTTCTTAACACTAGTGCAGAACAAATCCCATTCAAGGTGTATTTCTTTGCATGGGAAGGCATCGGCCAGACATCAATAAAGTTGATATGTGCCAAATAGCATTTTAGAAATTCAGAGCAGCCTCCTCAAAAGAGCACAGCTCTGGGGACAGGATAGCACTGGTGATATTGGATAACAGAGCCTATTCATGAAGCAAGGATGTGGGCAAAGTGGCTAAATATATTGCTAGTGATTTTAATTTTGTTGGAGGATGTCTTTTTTTTTTTTTTTTTTTTTTTTGATACTGCTCTGATCCCATTTATTTAGGGCATAAAATCAACATCTACAGATACCCAAGGGCCTTCTAACAAACTCTACCTGATGATTAACTGTGCAAAAATATGAGAGGCCTTGGGGAACCTCCAACTACATGCATCCAAGCTTGTTCAGGCCTTGGTTTTTTTGTATTGACAGTATCTGCATTTCTGCAGATTTTAGAGGGAAGTAATAACTTTCCTGGGAGAAAGACAGACCTCCTGAAAAGGCTTGGGAAAAAAGTCAGCAAGTCCATTACTGAAGCCCATCTGAAATGCTTAAAACAGACTCAGTCTTTAGTATAGATGAGTCTTAATAATTGAAATGTAATGTACTGTTAAAGAAAAAAAAATACTTCCACTACTCTCCTGATAAATTTGTCTAATGGAAGAATACTTTACTCATAAGAGATGTTTAATTTTTCAGGATGTTTTAAGAACAATACCACGCACACTGATGTAATTACTCAGTTCCACAGTTTCCTTCTCAACAAGAGAAAAGAGGAATGCTGTTTGCACATATAGAACACTCAGCCAAACTCCCTTTTCCATTACTCCAGCTCTGATACACCCAACTATTTGTTCATGTCTTGACCATTTTTAAAATCTCTTTACAAATCAGAACTGTCTTCACTTTATCAGCAATATTGCATCCTGCTACAGAGATAACACAGCTCTCATGGTAACATTGCCTGCAGGTTACAATTCTCTCTGATATCTTCATGGAAAAGGAAGAAACGTCATCCATTTTGGAGGCAGCTCTTTTCTTCAGCTTGCCAGAGAGTTAAAAGCAATTAATTACATCTCATAAAAATAGCAGTCTTTTACAGAGAGTTTATTTGTCCTGTTTTCTCACTTAACTTCCATTTAGTACAGTGGTTCAGGACTGTGCTTTAGAATTTAAGATTTGACCTACACCTCATTTTTAAATTAAAAGCAGTCCTCCCTTGCTGTGATCCCACTTTTCTCTCTCATTTTTGAAAGGAAGCAGGATGCAACACAAGCATTTCTCTCATCCCACAAGGGAAGGGGAAGATGTTTAGCAGTGTAACAGACACAGTCCGAAGAATGAGTGAACCAAATGCACCTGTGGCTCTGCTTCTGTCAGGTCTGTAGCAATAAACTTTCAAAACTGTTTGGAAACCAGAGTTTGCCACCTTTCAGGGTTGAAATCATCATAGTCAGAGCCCTTCCCATGGGATTTCTGCCTCACCTGGAGAGCAGCTACTAAAACACAGGCTGGAGTTGGTCTTTCTCATCAATACAACCAAAAGGAGGACTCCTGTGTACATATGCATGGTTGGATGGATGTGCCTGGTTTAAGGTACATGTTAGATCCACATCTAGCTTTTAGCCAGTGCCTTTGGAACTTTCAGCCTAGTTCATATTTCTGAGTGTCCCTGTAATAAAGGAATGTCTTTTTTATCATGCCAGTACTTCCTCCTTGATTGGAAATGGAACAGTGAAAGGGACACCCAGCTTGTGGGATGGATGTGTTGAAAAAGCTTTGTGACATGCAGTAGTTATGAATTAAAGTTTCTCCTTATTCCCTAAACTTGAATCTGAATTTTCTGAGAGCAGCCATTCTTACATGGAGACAAGAACTATTTTGTTCTGATGTGGTTCACAGCACTCACACTTGTGATACTTCCTCATGGGAACCTCAACTTTTGTTTTTTTGTTAACAGTCTTAACAAAAGCCAGATCAAAAATATGTGGTTGCCCTTTGTTATGGAAAACCCAACTGTGCTGCTGCAGCTGGCTAACCAAGTGCTAAAGGCAGGGACAGGAATTATTCCCTGTGCTCTCTTCTGTCAGCCACCAACCCAAGGGAGTGCAAAACTATCTCCCGAAGAGCTCTGAACTGTACTTAAAAAACCCTTCCCCTGGTCAAGGCCCGTCCTTTCAGTTTCTCTGCATGAGTATGCTCAGATAAGCACATGCTTTCTGTAGAGCACCCAATCACCATAAGCCTTCCACATCTCATACAGATGGGGAGTGGAAGGAGCTGATCTGATTGCAGGTTCCATGTGGCTGCTCCTTTGTAGAATGCAAGTAACTGTACCAGACAGTTGCACAAACTACTTGTTTGGATAACTTATCTTGGCTGCTGTCAGGGCCAGATCAGGAGCAAAGCACAGCACACCCAAGCTTTCAAAGCCAGCACCTACTGCCAGTGACACATGATTGCATGAGGATCTCATGTTTATTACTAGAAAAATGAGATGGTATTTCTAGCCCTTAATTATGGACCCTCCCCTCCACAAAAAAAAAAAAAAAAAAAAAAAAAAAAAAAAAAAAAAAAAAAAAAAATCCAGAAAGCCTGGAGGTCTCTCTGTCATGGTTCTGAAATATGCTAAAAACCCCAGGCTTAATTCAGATTTGGGACTTATGCCCATCTTTACTGCCTAATTAATTATAAAGATAAACTTGCAGGAAGTGCAATTATCTATATTTTCTGCCGAGTTTCAAAGTATTTGGCAAAGAGATGGGCAAAATCTTGTTTGTTGATCAGGAAATTTGTCACTCATTATCATTTCAGGAAGCTAAAAGTATTTGCAAATTTGCCAAAAAATTTCAGTCAAAGGATGGAATTTTACAAGAAATGTTTCCATTTTAAATATAGATCTGTTCAAATAGCATTTTTATTTTACAGTAGATCATTAAAAGAAACAAAATATTTAGAACAAACTTTTTGAAATATAACACAGAATTTGGTTGACAATATAACATTTTGTGTTCTGGCAAAAGATCATGATATGTTTTGTCTCTTTGAAATCAAAAATCCTTTTCCCTATTACACTTTTCACACAGGACAGAAAATTCATATCCCATTACCCCACCAGTGCCCTGGAGTCCATAATGATTAATTCCTGACACAATAGCCACTTATATAAATTCCTAAATCTAATATAGGCAGTCACAAACCAGCAAGGTGTTCAAACACAATCTTGTTCAGAACACCTTCCATGAGAGGTATTCTATAATTTCTAGCCAAAACCCTCTTAAACTAGGAACCCCCACCACTTTAAATAGCACTGCTGTTTGTTTTCAGCTGTTTTTAGAAACCAGTGTCAAGCCTCTCTGATGCGGTGCTAATATCAATTAGAAAAGCAACAAGCTGCAGTTGCTGAAAGCAGATTCTGTATTTAAAGATGGATTTACTTCTCTGGAAGGACTGAATATTATACAGCAGCTACTGCAGAAAATAATAAATGAGGTTAAAAAATGCCTGATTAGTCATTTGGGCCCATCATTATGGGAAGTTTTGGAAATGGTTTGTTTTAAACACAAAACTTGCACAGACAAAAAATGACAGTAAATGTTTATGTTCTCACTCCCTGCAATGGCAGTGGGGATTTTGGTTGGACTGGAAGCAATTTGAAACGGAAAAACAGTAATAGTAGCCTGTCACTGAATAACTAATCAGGCATGGAATTGAAGGAGATCATCCACAGGAGGGAACAGCTTTTGAGTACATAACCCTTGTTAACTCTTATTCTAGAACTTAAAATGCTTTGTTTTCACCTCAGACTCTGAACTGGATTAAAAACCACTACTATTCTATTTTAAGAATCATCAAAAAGGATTAATCTTAAATAGCTACTCCACCTTAAATAAAAAACCCTGTTTTTATACAAATTAGTGACAGTGTAGAAAAATTCCAACTGAGCAGTTGAAATCTGAACTCTTCCTATGAACTGGGGTATCAAGGTGACAGGGGATCATCCACCACTATGGGAAACTGGGAAAAAGCAGTTAAGTCTTTTCAGCCTTTTCTTTTCTCCTAACACAGAAACTGTGTTAGGAACTAGGTGGGACAATGCCAAAGGAACCCTCACTACATAAACTTGCTGTTTCTCTTGTGTGTAAAGTTGCAAGAAGACACAAACTGCATAGACCTCGAGAAAAATTCAATAAACCAAAGTGAAATCGGTAAAAAAGAAGTGCAAGGCTACTACCTTGACCCTAAAGTCATCTGTGCTGTTACATAAACTATCTCCCTCCTCAATATGAAACCCAAGACAATGCTATGAAGATCCTGAAAGTGCTTTACTTCATTTGATACAAAATACTGACTCAATACAGATAAAAACCCAGAAGTGTTATGTCCTTGAGTGTGATTGCAATAACAGGTACACTTTCAACAAGCAAAACCATCTTAAATTTTTAACTTTTTTCCTTTCTTAACCCCTGCAAGATGGAAGAGGAAGCAAAAATAGAGATGGAAGCACTAGTCCCGTGAAGAATAAAATTCCACAGCTGCTTTTTAAGACTTGAAATAAGGTTGCCTAGGAGCCATCCTTCTTCACTGCTGTTTCTATCCCTGCCTCCAAAAAAAGTCATCTGCAACTTATATCAGTATTTCCTTATTGCATCACATCTTTGATTTGCTTTTTTACTATTGCTAGAGTGCCTTACTATCTAATTTGATTGTGTCCAGTGCCTGACAGTCTGTGATCTTCCAATCCATCTGTGCTCCCCATCCTTTAGAAGTATGTGCTTCCAAAATCACAGCATTAGCAGGCCTAGTGACCTCTGCAGCTGCTGAGGAAAACTTCCTGCTGTTATTTTTTTCTGTGCCACAGGACACGCTCTGTGTCCATTCTCCCAAAGGGAAGCTGCAGCAGAGTCTGCAGGCAATACAAGTTTTGATTGTTCTGATTTTATCACTGCTTTAGTATAAATATTGGGGCCATATAGGGAAAATAGAGGGTTGATATTGTCAGGGTTGATATCAGAGGAAAAATAGAGAGTTGATATCATGGCTTAAAAGTCCTCAAGTTTAGAGTTCTGTTGTCACTCCTGCTTGCTGAGAGGATCCTGCTGCTCTTTATGTTGTCGTTATTGTTGTGCAGTAAACATTCACTGATTTTGTTCTTAATTCTGAAATCTGAATAT
Source organism: Vidua chalybeata (assembly GCF_026979565.1). Lineage (NCBI taxonomy): Eukaryota > Metazoa > Chordata > Aves > Passeriformes > Viduidae > Vidua > Vidua chalybeata. The sequence continues at coordinate 10,410,313 of NC_071536.1, read as the reverse complement.
CATCTGAAATCAGCATAGTTTGCCCCTAATCTCTCCCCAGAGCAGCTTTCCTGAGCTGGCCTTGTTTTCTGGTTGTTACTGAATGTATAGATGTTTACAGGGACAAGGATGGAAATTATTTTAGATGACTGTTGCAATGTTTATTCATTAATTCAGTTTTAAGAATGCCTGCCAATGCTGAAGGAAACATAATTCTAATGAAGTACTTACAAAATGTCAGAGAAAATCTAAATTAGTCTCTGAGGTTTTCGAAATATTAATTAAAATATATCAAAATGCAGAACGTTCTTCAACCACAAAGACAACCCTACTACTGCAAATTTCATTATGCATTTTCAGTTGAAATAGTAATATAACATTTAACATAAAGCAATAAACCTAATGCTATTTTGGACCAATCGACACCATTTGAAAGAAGTGGAAGGGATTTATTTTTAAAATATCAAAAATAAAACAGAAAGGATGAAAATCCATATTTGAGCAAGTTCTGTATAATTACATTTAATTAATTTAGGAATGTATAGGACAGATTCAAAGCTGAGAAGAATATTCTCTAGGTTCAGGGTTTTCCAAAATATTTCCCTTTACATTTCCACTAAAATTAACAGAAGAGTTCAGAGTACACTGAGCAATGATTTTCCTTAATGGAGCATAACCATGAAAAAAGTACAAGCCTGGTTCTTCAAATAGGGATAGAGGAATTATCAAAATGCCTGTTCTTTCAATTTTCTCTTTACACAAATCACCAAACTGGTCTCTCTTTTTATGAAAAATGCAAATGAAATCTTTGTTGGGTGTCTTGGTAAACAGAAGCAGAAGTAAAAAAGAGTAAAATAACTTCATTGGTATATGTGAAAAAGGGTGAAATAAAATCTGGAAAACTAATTTTTTTTAAAAAAAAAATTATAATCTGCAGAAACAATTTAATCTTCCCCCCAAGAAATTTGAGTAAATGTGGTCCATGCCCAAAGGCTACTACTGATTTTCAAGTCTTGAAAAGAACCTAAGCAGCAGCAGAAAACATGCCAAAGCTACTTATAAAGAGGGCAAGATTGTTGATGAGTTCTACTTTTTAGTGTGGTGAGAAGTATAAAACCTAGAATAGAAAAGGGTTAGGTTCTCCTGGTGTGTTATACAATGCAAGTTAATTCTGACAGAAAAAGGAGTTCATATTTTTAATTTTCAGTGCATCATTAATGACTCTTTTCCTCCATGCCCTGTGTGAATAGGGTATTTACTCTAAAGTTAACATGCATGGCATGATGATTTCATTGAATGATTTCCTAAGACCTCATGCACCATTACCTCATTGAAATATAATGAATAATCATTTATGACTAGTCAGTTAATAATGTGCAATAATAAGGGCTGATAGAGGTTTAAACCCACACCTGAGGAGCTGAATGCCACATGCAGCTGAATTCTTAAGAAAACACTTTGGCAACTGCACTTTTACTGAGAATTCCTAACACAGAATCCAGTCTCATGTCATATATCAGCTGTATATCATTAAGAGATACAAATTTAGGTTTTATGTTGTATATCGATTACATGCATTTGCCAGCAGATTTCTCTGTGCTCAGCTGCTTTTAGGCTCCTTAAGACATTTCCCTTGAAGTTCTTCTAAATAGCAGATAAAAAATTTCTATGGAAAACTGTAGGAGTTGACTTATGCTGGGACAGAGGTGAGAGTATTGTATTGGTGCAGAGAGGATGGATTTTTTTTCTTTTGTGTTGTGACAAAAATCTGTTAAGATTATGGTAGTGAGTCATTAACAGATAAGACTATAGAAGCCTTTGAAAACCTCAATAAATCATTTAAAATAAAGAGACCAAAGAACAAAAGGATATACTCAGTCTCAGAAAAAAGTTGTATCAATAATATATAAATAGCACCTAGAGAGGCTCCTAGAAAATAGAAAAGCCAAAAATTCACCTTAGTTACCTTCAGCTAACATTGACCATATCGACTCAATTCTTGCTGTAAAAATTGGTCCTACCCATGGCATTTGAAAGCACAAACTGTATAAAAGATTTTTTGAGTTTTTCTTGAAAGTCTGGTGCTTCACCACTCTAGTACCAGGCAGAAAAGTGACCAGAATTGTCATGCATCATATCCATTTTGCTGAGGTCAACAGAGAGCTTACCAGAAATATGTATTTGATTTGCATTAAAAAAAAAAAAAAAAAAGACAATTCTAAAGGGTTCCTGATAATACTGCAAAATTTCACGGTCACTTTATTACAGCTGATTTGATTGGCACCTCAAGGGAGGCCAGTAAATATTAAACAGCTCTCAGCTTTTTTCCCTGTCAGTAGAGATTCAAACTGCTTTTGATGGATTCAGAGACTGTTTCATATGATATTTTATTAACTCTTGCAAACTGTATGAAAACAATTCAAAATATCTCTTAGATAAAACAGCTTTAGCAAGAGCTAAATTGAGTCCCACGATTCAGCAATATCCCATATGTTGCCTCATATGTCACAAAACCTGCCTGGATCTTGACAGTGAAGGTGATTTTTTTTTCCCTGTAGGACTTCAATTTACATTAGAACAAACCAAACACAAGTATGCCGTCCCTCCTGGATCTCCAACTTGGAAAAATGCTATTTTTATGCTGCTCTATGCTTAAACCACCCTGAGATAAAATGAGTATTTATCTTCCAATGACTACTACTTGAGGTCTTGGAACTCTCTCGATATTTGCAGGCATGAACCACTGAAGAACTTGGCTTATTAATAATTAAATTCATACAAAGCTATTGCAAATGGAGACAAACAGCATCCTCTCCAAGCGCCTGCTGATACAATCTCTCATGTTGGCCTCGAGGTGTGAGATACAGATTTCAAATGAAAGATTTGGAACCATCCTAGTTTGCCACTGATTAACGACAATACATTTTTTTTCATTTTGTTTATTCTCTGTGCTATCTCTGATGCCCTTTTGCAAAAGAAGATGGCAATGTAACTCTCAATTTGCTAAAGCATGAATGAAGAGTAGCAAAATGATTTTTAATGTGGGAAATGCAAAGCCGTATGGAATTCCTTTTATGGCATAAGCAGTCCTTTTTGCAGTTTTTCTTATTAGGTTTCAATTCATAAGGAGAGAACATCAGATTTCTAGGGAAATCAGGCAATTCTGGCACTAAAAGAGTTGCCACATTCCTGAATGGTGAGCACTGAGAGGCATGGCCAGAAATGGCCGGGTCTTGGCTTTTAGTGGCACTTCACACCTACACCAGTCCCCTGAGGCTTGCACCCAGGATTTTTACTTTTCATTTGAAACCCAAAATGTTTAAAACCCCCACGTACAAACCCAGTTATATTTATAACTGAAAAAAAAAATCATGAAAGCAACTATTACCAGTCTGACAAAATCTGACTGATATTGATATCATACAAAGATAATGGTTCTTGAGACATTAAGTGGAAGAATAGAACACATGAAGAAGAGGTTGCCAAAGCAACGCCAGTTAATAGGCACACAAGGGAATTAATGAAGAGCTATACAATTTCTGTATAAAACACATACATGGAATGAGAAATGCTATTTTTTTAACTGCAAATTGAAGAACTCACTATTAGCAGATTCTGATTGGCAAGAAATAAAAACATAACAGCACTGTCCAAACACAGAATTTGCTGAAACTAAAAGAAAAAAATTCTGTAAAAATTTTGAAATCAACTAGAACATCAATAGGAGACATTAATATAAAGTGGCTATAGTCCCTTTATGGTGATCCTATTCTTGACATTTCCACAAAACACAGTGGGATCCCTTGCAGTTTTTTCTCACTCCATCCTGACACATCAAGCAGCAGTTGAATTACTTGAATTCTCACAACTCTACCAGCAAACTGTATTTTACTCTGCTAGTTTGTTACCCTGGCAAGGGATGTGATAATTACTGAGATCACAAGGGCGCCATCTAAAAACATTGTCACCTTCCAACTCAGTGGCACAAAAACACTTGTCTTACATGAACAGCAGAGAGCTTACTACTTATGTCAAAATTCACTTATGGGAACAATTTTGTGTCTGCAGTTAAAATAACTGCCCTTTTTTTATTTTTGATTACATTTTTCAAAATCATAGCAGATTTACCTAAGTAATTTTTTTTTTTTATCCACAGGCCTCTAATTGGTCTGTCCTTGCCATCATTTTTAATGCAAGCAACTCCAAATCTACTATTTTCCATGTGGGTAACAGGACTGGCCATTAACTCAGAGACATTCCAAAGAGTGCTATTCCAACTAATGTTCATTCTGCAATATCACTCTTGTTCCCTCCAGTGCTCCCTTTGTTGGGCTTGTCTTCCAGGTAGGCTACAGGCTTTTTCTGTCATTTGCCCAAGTGCTCTTTAACACTGATTCCCTTTCCTTTGTGTTTTTGACCCCAGAAATGAAAGTACTGGACTCCTGTGCACTGTAAGGTTACTTGGTAAGAAAATCTGCTAAGTCTTCCTACTTGCCACAAAAAGGAATGCCTCAGGCTAGCAGCTCATTTCTTTCTGTAAGAATAGTGATTACCTAATTCCAGAAAAATGGCTGCTCACAAAGCTACCAAGAATCACAGTTTGATTGGTAAGGGAGGGGATAACTCTCATCAGAGCTGTTATTTTGCTGATTATATGGACGAGGCCATAATTTAAAGAGCTTTCTGGCAGTAGGCTCTAATTCAAGAGGTCTGTCAATTTTGGTTTTCTCAGTAGGGCTGTAAGTGGGCTACCTCACACCTGTCCTTCACAGAGCTCTGCTGAGGCTGAAAACAGGGGAACAGCTCGCCACTAGGTACCTACCATTTAAAAGGAAGCGTGGGAGAAAGAAATGTGCATTATTCTAGCATCACTGACCTGAAGCATCACTGAAGGTTCCTTACCCAGAAGCACATTTAGCTGCTCATTCTTTTTACTGTTCTACAGTCAAATAATTATAGTGCAGTTGCTGCTTTCCTATTCCTCTTTGAAGACAGTTCCACATGTTTCTCAACACATACCTCATTAACACCCAGAAACTGCCTTATTCTCGAGGAAAGAAATTTTATGTAAATTGTATTATGTGGACAGAAAGAATTGGAGCGTAAATTTGAGGATGATGTTTGCTTATAAAACAAGTGAGAACCTGTGTCTGTTTATTAAAAGAAAAAAAACTACTCAGTGACATAATCAGGACTGTTTAGAAGGAAAAAAAACCCAAGAGCGGTGTTTCAAAAACAAAAATAAAGCAGAAAGGTACTTTGAAAAAATCTCCTCGAAATACAATGCCTAACCACTTGGTGTCACTCTTAACTCGTGCTCGAGTCAGCTCTGCACCGTCTATGCCAGCAGGAAACAGCTGTAATAAAGAAAAGTGACAGACTGGGCACGATTTCACTAGTTGTATTTTGGAAAGAAAATTCAGGTGTTCAGAGATTCAAACAGACTGACCTAACTATTCTGTAGAGGTTGCATGGTGGAGACATGTTTCACAACTGAAATAGACCATTCATAGTCCCTGTCATCTGCAAAAACTTCATCTATTAAATCCAACTGTTGGATTTGTTATTATCTCCTCTCTAGTTCTTAACATGGATTGCAAATACAAGTGTCCCACAGTCGCTATCTTTGTGCTCTGTTGTCAATGGAAATGAAATTTGAAAAATGTCGCCAAACCTTTGTCTTGGTTAGTGAGTACGTGAATAACTATGGTGAGTGAATATGCTGCCTTGGTTGTAGAGTTGGACTTTTTACATGAGCACCCTGCTCAATCAATTTAAAACTTTTTAAAGTAGTGGCCTTAGAAGCCAAACTGGTATTTGGCTTCTACTCTCCTGTGGGCCACATTGCTAAAATAAACTGACTACATGATACCAACGCTGGCATGTGCAAACATCACTCTATTGCATGCCACCAGGCATCAGGGACAATAACCCCAGCCCTCCCAGCCATCTCGGGCAGCCCTTGCACAGGATGTTCCCTTGCAATACATTCAGACCCACCATGAATATGTTTTTCCCAGCTTTATGTGAGCAAAACATTTGGCTGCCATTAGCATCACTGGGAGCAAGACAACTTTACTTCTCAGCAAAAGTGTCACTGACAATGCACCCTTCTCTTGGCTTAGCCAGTGAGGTGGAGAGAGAATAATGGATGAAAGCTTGAAAAATGGTAGCTCAGGAGACAGACACTGCTATTACATTACAGCTTCTTAATTTTGATAGTTTCCAGTGAATTGACTTCCATATTTATTGCCCAAAGGGAATTTAGAAAAGCAGTATTTATGAAACAACATACTCATATTTATAGTGTGGCTTATTAATGAGAATTTAGGAACAACATGCTCTGGGATTTCAAATACTTGAATGATAACAAGAAAAAAGAGTAATAGGAAAGCAATATAGGTCTCCTCTGTTGGCTTCCTGTTTCCTGGCAATACTCCTGTGTTGGATATTTGGAAAGCATATCAGGATTTTCTTTTTAAATATAAGATCTTCCTACTCATTCTCCTTGTTTTCTACTGGAAAATGTGTTATGTGAAAGCATCCTACCTCTCCTCTTTCCCCATCCCACCATCTTGTTTAATCCTCAATTCCATCTTCCTTCCACAGAGTGATTCCAGGCACCACAGGTTGTCATTTTCCCTGCTACTAACAGCAGAAAGGCAAGTAGGATGCCAGTGACTCAGACCTGCATTGCTGGTACCTCACTGGTGAGATGCAGTGCAGGAAAGGCCCTGCCATCCTCATCCCCTGCTTGGTGGGCACTGCCTCCCTCATTAGTACCTCTACTCTCAATTCCCTGCAATAATTTGTAAATTCTCCTTTCTTGCTACCAGTATTTCTGAATAATATCCAAGTTAACATACTTCAGATCTCCTGTGAGCTTAACATTTCATTCTAATTTAGCAAAGGGGGTTCGCAGGCAAAATTGATTTGTTCAGAGTTATAGAAGCATTCTTTGGATTAGTAAAGAAATGAACTGAAGCCCACTGAATAGCAGGCTACAATAACACATCCTATCTTCATTGGCTACCTTAGATTCCTCTTTGGGCTTTCATATTTCAGGTTTCATATTTCTGAACCTGACAATGAACTGAGGTAAAATCAGTTGAGAGCTGCAATAAAGAACTCACATTTCTGGACTCAACAAGGATGAAAGTTGTTCCCTGTCACCTACAAACCATGAAGCTGCTGGACTGTACTGATCTTAATGTCTAGTTTCATGTTTGCACCTTAGTTCTAGATGTACTGCAATGTGATGTTACAGAAAGCTGGTCTGAAGCATAATGGCATTGGTTCCAGAACTGCTAAGCAGCAAGTGACTCAGGGCCCTACCAGAAAAGTAAATGATGAGAAATGGTGTTTCCCAGCAAAGGTAACATCTACCAAGACTTGCTAACACAAAGCAATAGTCTTTTCAGGTCATTGACAAGCCCATCACCATATCAATGCATCAAGCCAATGTTTTCATTCACTCAGAATGTATCTGAAAGGAAAAAAACCCCAGTAAACACATATAAACTGGTTAAACCAGGTGCAGCAAGGCAGGAAACCTTCAAGAAGGGTGCTAAGGGTTATAAGAATCATCGCTTGATTGCCAATTTCTGGCTGCTCTGTCACAAACCCAGTGTTGTTCCCAAGATCCGTGACACAGCCCATAACCCACCAGCTGGGACAGACAAAACACCACCATCTACTGGTCTTGCCATCACGGAGGCTTTCAGCCCTTCATCAGTTCCACAGAGCCTCAAAGTGTTCCTGTTTAGCACTGGGATTCATGGGTAAGGCCATCATCCCTCACAGCCCCCTGCTGTTACTTTGCTCCCTCTGCAAACGTGGCTCAGCTAATGATGCACAGGTCCTGGACAAAAATAATCAGTGCTGCTCATCCTCATGGCAAGCTGGAGCTCCAGGTGCCCTGCAGGGATTGCTTTTCAGCTCTGACACTGTCTGGGCAACAGCCAGCAAAGGGCAGCTTGCACTGGCACCCAGGCTTGGGGAAAAAAGAGCCACAGGCACAGGAGGGAGCAAGTTTAGGATGACCTCCTCTGTTGTCTTCCATTTCCCTTATCTCCAATCAGTTTTTAATCTCTTTGGCATAAACCCTGCTTTCATCTACAGGTGCCTTCAAGCACTGAGTTTTCTGTCACCCTGCCCTCACTTTTTCCAGTGGGTTGCCTAGTCACTCTCTCCTAGAAAACAAAGAGAATCAACATTGTTGATTCAACTGGATTTTGGTGAATCAAAAGATACAAAATCCCATCAGAGTCTGAATATTTCACCTTTTATGGAATCTAGACAACTGCTTGGTTAGTGGCAGTAAATTCCATGGTAATGTTACATTTTCATTTAAAACTATTAACCAATTATTCTCAAGACAGGTGTTTTAAAACAATTTATAATGATGAAATTAAAGGAAAAAATTAAGAAATTGATACACTTCAAGAGTATTTAGAAATGCCAGTGAAAACAAAGTCTTGCAAGTCTTCTGTCCAGCTGTCATTATGAAAGCCCAAGATAGAGGGGCTGACTGAAAAGAAGACAGAAACAAGTAGGAGCCTTCCCTTCACCCTTTTTTTTTTTTTTTTTTTTTTTTTTTTTCCTGAAAGCCTACAAACATCCATGTAGTACAAGGAGGAGAAATATATATTTACTCTCTTTGGTCCCAGCCATACTCTGGCTTCTATGTATTTTATGTCAATTATTAAGCATGCCTGCAGTTATTATACTTTTAGGTGTTGAAGCAACATCCCATGATTAGTTTTTAATATTATTTTGTGATTGAATACTTGAAGTCAGTGATAGCCTTGTTCTACTCATGTAGTTTCCTTTATTGTGTTGTTTTCCCATATAATATAGAAGGTTCATTAAGAAAGCAGCAAGCTGAGGGATATTACTGAGAGCAGACACTTAAAGGAAAAGTACATAGTCAATACAAACATATTAATTGGTGTACATCACACAACAATGATTCTTTCACCAATGTGTTAAAGTTTCATGAGCCATTTTCTTCCTGCTTCTGTGGAAAGGCATTAATAATCAGTCAGTTGATCTAGGGTGCACCTATACCATATACTTTGTGTATTGACTGCTGGAGTCTAAGGATATCAGCAGAGCAGGAGATATTTATAGCTTTGCATGCTCCAGACAACCAAACCTTGCTAAAAGTAACTCTAAAACAAGGTGAGATAATTCAATTTATCATGAGGTTGGAAGCATATAAAGAGGGACCATATATATTAGATATTGTCCCCTTTACAAAGGAAAGATGGATTAATAAAAGCTATTAAAAACTTGAATTAATGCATATTTTATAGACTCTCCAGCATTAAGGGGAAGATTAAACTTAAAGGTGGCCATTTCAGGCTTTACACAGCATTTTATAAATTTATTTTCATCCCTTGAAGTAATGTGGGTGTAATGCCTGCAGACCAATTATGTTACCAGAATGAAGTAACCGTCTACAGCAGCTTTGCTTGGGATGCAAAACTGCAGAGACATCTTCACATTTGAATTCACTGTTTTTACACCATACATAGAAAATAGTAGCTTTTTATAGGAGATACTTTTTGTCTTCATTAAGTTTGGACCATTTTGGTAGATTTCAGGAGGCATTTAAAATTCTCAGACAAAGTATTATCAAGACTGAGGGAATAACAGGATTAGTTACTATAATTTGATTGAGTGAATTTCAAAGACTCAGACTATGATACAAAACGTACTGGAGCTAAACAAAAGAGTTGTACTGTCTGAAAAATGTAACTTTATGTAAAAATCACTCAAATTCACAGAACTAAAGCCTGTTCCCATATTTCTGAGTCTTGGGATCCCACGTGTTCTGCATATGAAAGTAGAATCTGTACTGACAAGTAACCAGAAAGAATATGGGAGAGTCAAGGGATCCTGAGGGGCAGAAAGCCCAAGCCAGCCCCAGAAGCCTCTTGTTGGAAAATCAAGGACAGAGTGAAAGAAGCAAAATTGAAGAAAAAAATTGAGGAGGAATACGGTAAAAAAAATTTCATTTAAGTGATGCATAAAAGGAGAAGTATAACATATTTGCATTCAATATACTTGGCAGATCACACCAAGAGATTTGATCTATCAGTTTTCTATTTCCAAATGAGAGCTACATAGAAACAGTTAGATTTATCTGTTTATCATAAGAAGAAACCTTTCCTTTTATTATGGAAACTTATTTAAAAGATGTATTCTCTTTGTAGATGGATGAAATTGGTTACAGTGGTTAAAAGTTTATGGACTGGGAGAAAGTGCATGTTACTTACTAAATGGTTTTAGAAAGAAAACTAAGTTGGTATAGTTGAAAAGTGAAATTAATGATATAATTTGCAAGATGGTATTTGGATTTTTCTAAAAAATTATATTTTTACACAAGTATAGGCAAGATAGATATAAAACAGGAAGACCAAAATCAGTGATGAATTTGCTAACAGCATAAATTCTAAAACTATCTCCTTTCAAACATGCCAGAGACTCTGTAGGGCCAATACATGTTTACAGTAAGAAAGATATCCAAAAGAATGAACTTTTTCTCCTACACTTCTTGAAAACTATTTCAGTTAAGCTATACCACAAATGTCCTTTATGATGGACATGTCAGACAGACCATCCAAGTATCAGTAGAATAGAATGAAATACAGATTGGTAAAATGAATAATCAGCAAATGCCCCAGACAAAGCAATATTCAGTAAGATGTTCTAGAGGCAGTCAGGTATGAAATTACTATAATGTGGCAATGCGTAATCTTTTGCTTATAAGTACCTTGGTGCCACAAAAATAGAAGTGACTGATGTAATACCAAGATCTCAAGACAGTTCTTAGGGGATTTGGAGAACTACAGACTAGTAAACCACTTACAAGGACTTTGAGAATGATCTCAGGGCACCAAAGGATAAAGTTCTAAAAGGCCACACAAAATTTAATGTACAAAAATCTAAACTGTTATAAATTGGAAAACAATTGCAACTTTAGACAGAGTTTGAATTTGCATTACATTTTTCATGCCTATTTTTGGTGAAGATTTCAGAAAGCTCTCATTCTGCTTCTGATACTAACCATGGTTTTTGACACTGAGAAATTAAACCATAGGTTTTCAGCAGTCCCTGATGTGTGCTGCATAAACCCCAAATTTGGAAGCAAAACTAAATTTAGAGATAAACTGTCTAACATGGAAGTTGAAAAGAATATTTCTGTTTCTGTCCTTATTTAAATTCCAATAAATTTTAGCCAACTAAGAAAAAAATTAATTACTGAATTTTAAAGCATTTGACTAAGTAATATCCCTTGTAATTCAGAGTCCACTTGTATTTTATATCTTTGATTTAGCAAAAGGCTTATTTTCCTCATTTGCAGTCTGCAACCTCAGTCTTTTTATACTGTGCTCTGAATAAAACAAATATACAAAATTAATTTCCTTATCTGGACGTAATTCAGGGGCCAGGACTGATTTAACTCATCAGATTATTTACCAATGAGCTAATTTTGCCTTTTGTTAATGAAATAATAGGGCACAGCTCTGGCTGGTAAATCTGACTTCTGGTGAAGTCTTTCCTGGCGAGTTTTGTGTTCTGTGAATGATGGGTGGGCACCACTTCAGTGGGTGACAAAAATTTCCTACTCTAAGCACTACATGGGGAAGTAAAGAATACTTTCTTTCCACTAGGTGGAGGGGAAGACTTAATTGCCTAGAACAGAGACTACTGCATATTTTAGAGATGTTTTGTAAAAAAAATACTTGCAGAAGCTGTCCAAAAGAGATTGACAGCAGAGAGTACAGGTAGATTTTTATGAAGACAAGATTGTACACTGTTTCCTGCATGTATTTTACTTATTTACAGAGGAATTACACCATGATATGCTTAGATACACACAGAAGAAGATAAAAAAGGCAGTTTGGCCCAGTGAAGTGTACAGAGTACATGGTGGTCCCCTCCTTACTCACCACTGGTGAGTAAAGCTCTGCACCATCCTGTGCAATGGCCATGGAAACAGTACCTCCATAACCATAACAAATAATGAGAAATTTAAAAAATGGTGGAGCAAGGAACTAACAAACTAACATTTTCCTGCCTTCATAGGAAAATGTGCTTTCACCTGTAATTTTTTTTAAATATATATCTTCCCCGATGTGACATGGAAGAAGTGGGTTTTAGAAGTATTTGAAGACAAAGATCTTTTTATTTACAACCAAAATGCCTTCCTCTCTGAAGTACAGAGTAGTGAGTGATTAACCAGCACTAGCAACACAACACAGCTCTTAACAGTGAGAACTGGAGAACATAATCACCAAATAATGCAAATTACTGCTAATCAAATAAATTAATTCATTGCTTATGATTAGTAAAGAATTTGATTCCATCTGAAAAGTGCTGTCTATAGGACATTCAGCCCAAGAATATACAGCTTGATCAGTAAAGTTTGTAAATAACTTTGCAGCTGAGTGTGTTGTTCAACTAGTGAAGTTGTAGCTCAGTTGCCAAAGTACTTCAAAATATCCACAGCTGAGATGTGGAGGAACTCAGCTAGAGAGACAGGTGCCCGGATCTGTGACAAATTCAACTAAATTAGGAGTGTATTCATCTCCACTAACAGTACACACACAAAAAAAAAAGAGTATAAATAATATCTCAGTCATTACACTGCTCAGCTCAGCAAAATGTACAACCATATGACCTGCAAAGTGTAGTGTTAAATAATGAATGCATCTCAGTCAAGACAGAGAGAGTCTGGTCATTAGCTTATCACCCTGGTGGCATGGTATTTGGGAAATCATGAGAGTGGGCTGTGCCTACAGGACAACACACTTGCCAGTGATTGGTACTGAGCTAGGAAAACATGCAACTGCAATGTATTTTCCCTTCTGTAATTTCTTGCATTACTAACAGCATGCCAAGTCCTCTGCAGGATTGAAATAATATTCTCCAGGGATGCATCACAAGGCTGTGGCTTATGATCTTTTAGGGTAGCTCTTTTCTGTTCGGGAAAATACCTGGAGTTGAAGTATCATGTGTTGAGGTACCTTCCAGCTGCACTGATTTGTGATGTGGTATTTTATGTTTGGGTTTGGGCTGCAATACCTGCAGTTATGGCAGGGATAGTTTCAGTTATTTTCTTGTCCTAAGCTGGAGGTGACTCCACAGTGGTCGGTTGTGCTTTCATATTCAGTCCTAGTGCTGCTCAAACTGGCCTACGTAGTTTGCTATCAGCAATTTTGCTATCAGCAAAGCAATGAGTTAAACTGGAAATTAATGTGGCTGAAGAATAAGGCCCTTCCCCTTCCAACCTGCTTTCAACCAGACTGGAGTCCTATTGTAAAAAGCAGGCGAACCCAGTGGGAAGAATGATGATGTCTAACTCCAGTTCAGAAGGCTGAATGATTTCTTTATTATAACTATGCTATAAAACATTAATAGACTATATAAAGGAGGATGCTAAATCTACATGCTACCTTCTCTAACTACCATATCTAACTACTAACAACTGGTGACCCTGTTCGCCAGAGTCCAGACACAGGTGGATCCAATTGGCCACCAGACTCAAACAATTCTCTCCAGAATCCAATCAAGCAATCACCCCAGGTAAACAATTCTCCAAGCACATTCCACATGAGAAAAAGGAGGAGCAGAAATAGAAATTGTTTTCTCTTTCTTTCTCTCTGTGCACCTTTATGAAAAATCCTGAGAGAGAGAGAAATGTGCTTGCCACAGAGTCCTGCTCTAGTTTGCTGCTCAGTGAGATGAGCAGCTTTGGAAAGGGGCACTAGAAAGGAGCGTGGAACAGGGTTTGCTGGTGCTTCTTCTGCAAGAGATGCATGAGGCACTGTGGCCTCACCAAATTTTGAGTCTCAAGAAGTCAAAGATTACAGCCTGGGCTCTGTATAGACCTGCTCACAACAGCTACAATCTCAGTGGTGGTCAAAGGCAACCAAGAACCTGGAACTATTGCTGTGCCTGCAGATGAACAAACCACAAGCATGTCCTTGGTAATATTTATTTGCAAGACACTTGTATGGACAAAGCCTATCTACTAAAATTTGGAGAGTTGAGAACATAAGATGTATGTCACACTTTCAGTGACCCCTAAGTATAGATATCTAACACCTGAACATACAGCATGGTAGACGATAAATAAAAGCTGTAATACATATGCACTTTACATCATGTGCAAATAATGCTTGCTCTGATATAAGTAACACCCAACTGCCTGCAAGCTGAACAAACAGTGACACTAGATCTGAGTTAAAATTATTTTTCTGTTAGTTTCCTCATACAATCCACTTAGAGCCTAGAATTAAAGTGACATTTTGCTCTCTAAGGTGCCCTAGTTAAAAGTTCCATTCATATTTTGTTTCTTATTTTCATACCAAATTGACTTTTTAGAAGAGATTAGCATGGTAAATATATCCTGAAGTACAGAATGCAAGTGCTTCTTGCACAAACTCTAGGAATAAACATTTTAATAAGTCAATTGGTGATTGAAAATGCTTCCTTTGTTGACTCTAATTTACTAGGAGCACAAAGAACAGTAACTGGAAAACCTTCCTACTTCACAGAAGGAGAAGATCGTCACGTACATTCATCTATCACCACATTTTAAAACCTCAATGAGCCAAGGCAGAGGTGGTCAGAAGGGTGGTTCAAAATTCCTAATTTTACAGAAGGAATGGCTTTTAAAGTAAAATGAAATTATCTCTATTTTATAGGGAAGTACAGTCCACATCAGAAAATCATATACCTTTTCTCTCTAGATTTCAATTTCTTGGCTTTAGCAATTACTAGGGTCTAACAACACGGTATATCACAAGTACGGAGTCAAAGTACATAGTTTGTGAAGTTCTAACTTCCTTCAAGTGAAATTTACTAATTTCATAACTTTTCAGGGAAACACATAGCTCATCCTTGACCAAATGCATGCATTTCATAGCCCATTGGAGAGTGTTGGTTATCAGCAATTTAACATTTAGCTATCCCCCTTAATCCTGCACTGAATGACAAAATGACCACTGCCTTCACTGGCCCACAGAACAAGGCAGGTAAGAAAGATGCACACAGCTGCTTCTACAAAGCTGAGGTAGTTGACCATGGAACTGAACATCCAATATTACTTGAGGAAGAAGTAGCCTTAAAACTTAGTGTCCACTAACCTGATAACCAGTCAATCTCATGTGTCTTCCCTGTGTGCACTCAGTCTCAATCTCTATTAAATTCTTTGGGCATAACTTAAATTTTTATTCAAATCTTTTGCAAAGCATGGAAGTCCACCCAATAAAGCAGAATAATCCCAAATAAGTCCCCATTTTGATTATGAATGCAAATCAAATAAATTTTAGTGATTGAAAGGTCTGCTTGGTGAAAATTGTAACAATATCATTAATCATATTTATTTCACGAGTTTGCTGGAATGAGACTCCTGGCACTCAAATAGCTATAGAGGAGTGACAACAAGGATCTGTACATAAAGAGATGAGCTTTGCCCAGAAGATGTGCTAAAAAGAGCGGGGGATTGGTAGAAAGGGTGTTTCATAGCCCAGATCCTGCAGCGAATTACAAGTTCAAAACTATTCTGTTACCTGAACGATGGCATTTTCTGCTACTAATGGTCCAATCAAAAGTTCAGTGTAATGAACTATTTGAACGAGCTTTGACAGGGGATGTTATTCTGCAAAGGCTTTATACCAGCATATGCAGTATTTTATAAGATAGCCATGCATCTACTAAACAAAGGTATTGAGCTGTTCACATAGTATTTGTTATGTGATACAGAGCCTGCAAAAAAACCCCACAAGAGATGTGGGCATGGAAGGGAATCCAAGTCATCCTTTCTATTGACAACTGTGGGGAGCAGTTTGACTGGGAACAGCTGGGATTGTCTGTCTAATTGATTCAAATGTGCATTCAACTTGATGTTTACATCACTGAGTTGGTTATGTAAATGAGCTTTCTATGGAAGATGATGAGTACAGGTTTTTATATTTCCCTTGGGTTCTCATATGGTGTAATGATGACAAAAAGCATTTTCACCAGAAAAATAGCAGCAGTGTTTAAGACAATCATTCTACTCTGGTGGTGGAGAGCACTATTAGATAGTTTGATTTACACAGAGCAGGAAGAATTGGGAAAGATTTTTCTGTGCTGTAAAACACAGAAAAAAAGGAAATGTTTTTGATACAGATAGGATTCTGTAGATCCTCATCTAAGAATTAATTATTCATTACACAGATGTTTGCACCACTGTGAACAGTACAGGAATCTACCATGATTTTGGATCAAGGTGCATCATGGGATCCTGGAGGGGTTGTGCCAGGTTCGCACCTTCACTGAGTTCAAGAGCAATTTGGGGCCATGAATTTGGTTTAGAAATTCAAGAAACTGTAACTTAGTAACCTTTCAACTGCTACAAAGAAGCCTTAGAAGCACTTCAGACATCACTCAAAGATGTCAGCTTTCCTAAGAAATTGTTCCACAATTAATTTACTGATCTTCTAGAACTGAATCTCCGAAATTGGATATTACCAAGGGAAAATAAAGATTTGCTTCCAAATGAATAGAGTAAGAATTCTAGACAAAGTCTTCTACAGATATTACAGCCCGCTAAGAGCATGTGTGGTGCCATTAGCCTTTGGAATGTAAACTTTTGTGTTAGGCTAATAAATAGATTCTAACAGATTAGCACATGAAACCAGGAGTGCCCATTTAAAGATTAAAAGCAGGAAGAGAAACCAATATTGAAACTGAATTATTTTGATAGCTTCCATCTTTAAAAAATTATAATAATTATAAAATAAAAGCATCTGTGTTTGTAATAACTTTGTATTTTTATTATTCTTTACATTTGAATTACCCTGAAAACCCAAATTATTTTTTAAAAAAATTATTTCAGTACTCAAATAACTTAAAATTTACATATAATTTAGGGGATAGACATTGACAACTAACTTAATGACTTTTTTAGGACTAAGAACTGGTACCACATCAATTATAAAATTTGCATAGAAGTATTTTAGAAATCAGATTATTAGGCTTATTTAGATACTGTCTTATTAATGTTCCTAGCAGATTGTACTTCTAGAAGTGTGGGTTGCAGTTAGAATAGCAAGCTGAATGTGCAACAGTGACATTGAAATTAAAGAATTAATGTAGTAATCTGGAATTGCCTGGTTGAATTGATTGCCATTGACTTTGCTTGTTACATTTAGGCCAGAAAGAACGTAATATTCTGCTTTCAAATGATTAAACATTTTCAGAACATTCCTGTCACTGTTGAGTGCAAGTCTCCTGCTTTTTTATGGACATCAGTGGGTAGGTAGTGTAAACACTGCGGCTTATGAATCAGGCCTAGTTTCTTTCATTAATACAAAAAGCAGTTTTGCTAAACAAAACAGTTTAGTTGTTCCTGAGGTTGACAACTTTCCTTTTAAATCGCAAGAGCTTTCATCCTCTTTGAACATTTGCTTCCTTCTTTTGGAATGTTAAATAGTTTCTCTTCCAAGCTGCCCTGGGAAAAAAAAAATCTCTGGTTTCAGCGCAGTGGAGCAACATGCCTATTATTTACAGTATAATGAAACTTATCCTTGGACAATAAAGAGCTAAGATATTTGATAGAAGTTTATTTGTGTTTTTCTTTAATATATGAAAAGAGCTATTATAATAGAGATAGAAAAATATCTTCACAAGCACGAATGCACACAGGACCTGTGATTTCATGTTTGAAGCCTCTGTGGCCACTGAACCATCACAGAGATTTATCTGCCAAAGAGCCCTCATGGTTTGCTTACCTGTGGCTATCCAGCACATATTTTTGTGAATATTTCATTTTTCATATTTACCCTTCATGTAAGACTTTAAACTTTGTGCATGCTTCGAGCTGTATTTTTTCTGATACTTTCAAGAGGCAGAATCCAGTGTTTTGAGGAGTCTCAGAGGTAATTTCCATCTGAAGCCATTGCTATTCAATGGCAATATAAGTGAGGAGGCCAGAGATCATTCCACTGCTACTGAGCTCATGCCAGTCATGAGTACTACAGATGTTTATTCTATCAGCAGATGGAAACTTCATGGGTCATTTTGCATCCTTCCCAAGGGTAAATGTCAGTTTGTCTGAGACTTGAAAACTCGCTTTCTTGTCATCAGGTCAAAATGCTGACCTAATCAGTAACAGCAACATTTTAGGTTAGACATGGGGGAATCTTTTGTTACATTAGCTGCTGACTCAAGCATATACCCATGAAATTGTGTCCTTTCCCCTTTGAGACTCAGTTTCTATCTTGCATGTTTAATATCAAGGCTGTTATTTTTAGCAGACATCATGTAATTTTTACCTTTGAGAACAGTTTTAATGGACCATGGATGAGCCATCAGAAAAAAATAAATTGACTCTAACCTGAATTCTACACTACATAAGGTACATCATGAACAACTCTGCACTAATGTATTTAAAATTCAGACTGAGCTACCCATTAATTATGTTCAATAGCAGCATGAGAGTATTCCCCCTTTAATTTTTCAGTACAGCATTAAAATCATACAAGCACATTGCAGAGACAAGTTATTTTTTTCCCATAATCTACAAAAATCAGAAACCTTATGAGAATCACAGCTCAGGGATCAGACTGGATAGCTGACTGTAATTAAGCAAGTGATGGTACAGCTCAAAAATCTTCCCATATTCAATACGTTGCCAGAACTCATTGGACTTGAGTATGTCTTGTGTAGCATAAAAAGGAGAAAACTGATAAAGTCAGGTTTAAGGTCCACTTCCTCTGATTCTCAAATTAATCAGAAATTGAAAATACTAAAATTACCAAGCCATTAACATGTCTCCAGTCTACTTGGAGCAGCCAGTTGTTTGAAATGAAACATGTTCTATATGCTTATACAGCCCATAGTTTCCAAACAAATTATGGGTTGGAAACCCACCAAGAGTAAAATTTCAGTTAACACTATTTTAATTACAAACCCTAAAGAGCAAAAAACAACCATACAACCATATGTTACCTTTACTCTAAATTTATAAGGTCAGGATTGTCTTAGTAAATGAGGAGTGAAAATTATTACATATTTTTAACAAGAACCAATGTGTTACACTGTGAAGCAACCCACTCTTACTTTGACCTAGTTGACCACCACACCTGTGTAAATTGATCAGTAATCTCTTCCTGAAGAAAAACTAATTACACTACAAATATAAGTTCAAAAACAATTGAACAAGATATATTGAACCATCACACAGTCCATAAAACACTCCTGTGTTTATTACAAAAAAGAATCTAACAAGCAACAAATTTTACATGACCTGAGACAAATAAATTCTATAATAAACTCCATAAGAACTTTGCAACCTAATTTACCATTCCCTACCAAGATTCTTATAGAATAAAATATTGTTGCAATAGATTAAAAAAATTATTTCCTTTAACAGAAAAAGATAAGAAAAAAATTTATGTTCACAATATCAATGATCAATCATTCTACACCGACACAAAAGTATCAATAGAAACTTCTTCCCCAAAAAATGAAAAATTCACCAAATATATGTCAATAGTTTATAACACAAACTTTAACTCCAGTGAGAGAAAAATATCCTCATTCAGGAATTAATACTTACGAAAGGTAAGATTAAAAAAAAAATTGAGCATATTTTCCCCTAAAGTCACTTACAGCACTATTTCCCGTAACTTATATCCTTATTTTATGCACACATGTCCTTCTGACCTGAAAGAGCAAAGGAGTTAAATTTATCATGTCTACAGAGTGACAAACCATTAGAACACCTATGTTAAAACCCATGCTTGCCCCATACTCTCTGCTAGCTTTCAAGTTCCAGTTTTGATTGTTGCTGATATAACCCTATTTAATGAAGTCAAATCAAGTTGGTAAGGATTATTATCTTTTAAGCCTATGCAAACAAGATCCTCTGAAGTGGAATCACTTGATTCCATATTTTCACAGCAGTTGTATTAAAGTTACACTGCTGTGCTGCACATCTGCTCTCTGATCCCAGGGCCTGAATGACAGCCAGGCTTTGTGCAAGACAGTCACCTGGATTTGGTGGACATGGAAACTTTTGAAAGATATGCACAGCTGCCTTTTTCTAGGGTAATTTTATTATCATCCCTGCTGCTTTCCTGCTGCTGGATCTTGGAAAAGTTACTTCCCCATCTGTACCTCATCTTTCCCATTTCTGAAAATGGAATATCAGCATTAATCAGTACAGCCTTGGGGATCCTGCAGTTCATTGAACAGGGCTGAAACAGTATTGCTATTATTACTCTAAAGCAACTTATATTCCTGTATAGCTGATGCTGTCCTGAGTTGTCCCAATAATCTGTTTTGTGTTTTGAAGCAGTTTCCTGACATGCAGCTGAGAAATCAGCTTGAGTCCAGTCTTAAACCTTTAATGTCCTTCTAATTAGGCAGTTACTTGTATGAAGAACTGCTCCTTAGAAGGAAAGGCTTATAGAACTAGGTTTTTATTGTAGGGAATAAAATGTTGAAAGCATGCTTTTAATTATTCATGAAGGTCATGACTATTTATAATAAATACATGTATATCTATATATACACAAAATAAGTTTTGAGAATCAGCTGTACAGTGGCCTCAAGGCTGTTTCAACTCTGCATGTTCAATCCTGGATTACATTCGCCTCAACAAGAAATTGGAACAAATATACACAGCTGGGTTGATAACAATCTGAGTATTACTGTTTTTTAAAGTGTTCCTCAATAAATATTTTAGGAAATTGTATATGCTCTTACTTTAACTCTATCTTATATTTTACAGTAGCTATTTCACTACTTTCACTTTCAAATATTGGAATTGTAATCCTTTGCCTCTTGAGAGCCTGACTCATTGCAATTTCAGTGAAAGAGTTTTTTGTTTTCTGAGACTTTTCCTCGTGTTATTTGTTTCAGAACCTGGGTTACAGGGCCATATTCTTGTCTTTTGTGTTATAATGTTGTCCCTGAAGAAATTAGTTTGCATTTTACTTCAGACTCTGTGAAACTGACAACTGCTGATGTTCCAGTCTGAAGATCAAGGTACCAATGATCCTCAGAAGAAGATATATTTCCTAGGGCACTGGAGATTACATATCTATCAGAACTGAAATCAAAGCATGGTAAGTGATAATATCTGGAATCTTTCTCAGATCCTGTAAAACACAATGGAATAAATCAACAAAGGGAGACTGAATTTTTTTTTTTTGTTTCATCTCAGTGCATAAATGGAATTATAGTTCTTCTGAGTTTTTGCTCAAAATATGGAAAAGCCAATCAACAAATTTCTAGAGATATTATTTTTCAGCTTTAACAATTAGAGAATCTCTGTGTTAATGTACTCCTTACATTACATGTTTTATAATTAAGAGAACAGTGTATTACAGTTTCTAAAATTCTATGAAATAATCTTCTTTACAATTTTGTCTCAGGAAAACTTATCCAAAGTCTGTAAAGATCACCTAATCAGAAAGGGCTTTGAGGACTTTGCTGGCTCATGGAGTGAAATATCAAAATGAACACAGGAGCAGGGGAAAAACATGGACTATTATATTAAAAGGTAAAAAGAAGGACAAAACCTCCTTAATAGATAAAGAAATTACACTGTAATTTTTGAGTAGATGCAAGACATTGTAATCTGCTCATTAGAAGGAAAGGCGTCATCAGTCACAATACCCAGAATCAGGATGCTGAGATATCCTTCTTCAGGACTAATAATTTCTAATTACTGGGAAATCAAATGAAGGGAAAATTAAATATTAGGTGGTTGCCCTGACTTTGAATGACTTTGTCCTCCTTGTAGTGAAGCAGAGCTCAGAAAAATAGAGAAATCACAGAGAACAAATGATGAAATCTCCATTCCAGCAGTCTACATTCTGTTATTATACAGAAAAAAGGTTCATCAGGAAGGAGTAGTCTCCAGCCTGGAGAGATGAGCCTGTGAAATTGTGAATATTATGAAGGTTCTCTTGGGGGTCTAACAGGTGTTGATATCCAGCACTTGAAGCAATGAGAGTATTAAGACAGTGTATATACCAGCAGTATAGTGCAAAAACACTCAAAAAAGTGTAGTACTCAAACCACAGGGGATTGATTGACCCTTAAACACACAAAAACAGAATTTAGAAGGAAAAGAGTAAAACTATTTTCAGTCAATCCTTTCCTACTGGAATCAAATCAAATCACCTATGAATGAGAGCTGATGGTAATCATTATGAATCAGGGTAACGAATCTCAGAAAAACAGTAAAGAAAGGAAAAAGAGATGGAAAGAAGCCTACAGGTAGCCAAATCAGTGAATATAAGCCACATTTTTTTACAAGACAGTTCTAGCAATAGCTATGACCTACAACTAAAAGTGGATAAAGAAAAAATAAAAAGAATGTACATTTCTTTGAATAAAATGACTTGCAGGGAGTACCACAGTGCTACACCTGCGACCCAAAACTGCTAATGAGTGCTAACACCCCCAGGAGAACACTGCTGGAGCAAAGAGCAAAGAGCAGAGGCAGGGGATTGACCACATTTCAGTAGCTCCTTGGCTTGGATTGAAACACCACTTCAGCAGTATGGCAAAAGGAAATTCACTTCCCAAAAGAACTGAGATGCACAGACCAAGACAGTACAAATAGGGTGAAATAAATGTACTCTCTAATGCTAGAATAAAAAAGACACTGGTCTTATTTGGCACGTTATTACCCTCCCACCCTGCCAGTGATATGTTAAAGCGTTAAACAGAAACCAGTGCTCAGGTACCAGAAGCTGTCCAATTAGATAGCAGCTGTCTGCTCACTCATGGTCTGTGAATGAGAAAATGGGAGGGCCTCACTGAAGACATGACATCTCAGCACTTCCCTAAAATAGCTCCTAGTCTGTAGAGGTGAAATGAAATATTAGGTGATCAATAAAACATGTATATTATTAATTTTTGATTGAATTGACATGCACACTGTACAGTAGGCAAAATTTTCTCCCATTTTATCAGAGTGATTCCTACTGAATTTGGGTGGTAAATGTTTGGGTTTTTGCCTCCCTGTTAAATTCTTGCTTCTATTGAAGCCAGAATCAGCTATGATCTATACAAATGGATACTTGTGTTCTATTGTTCCATACATTTTCTATTTAAATTTTTGATTTTACTCATCCCATTAAACATTTTTTTTTTTAATTAAGGAAGCTATCAAGAAATATTTACAAATACAGCCACTTGTAACTGCACAGCAAAGGTCTCTAAGTGTCTGAACTATTTGTGAATGGGATTTGCTTCTCTTGGTTTTTGACTGTTCATACTCCTGGTTATCTTACTTTTTCCACTTATATATTAGAACCAGTATTTGCAAGCATGAAAGAAACAGTTACATGACAACATCCACAGGAATTTTTTTACACCCATGAGATATTAATCAGATGAAAAAAATATTAAGACTAATCTTAAACATTTGCTCTTTCATGAATTAATTATCGTTGCAAGATCTTCCAGCTGAAGAGGACTACCGATTTCCAGTTTTTTAAAGTGGATGACAATATTTCATGTATCTACTGAAATTAACTTATTAAGTTTACTGCTTTCACAGCCCTGTGAAGGATCTTAATTTCTAAATTATTTTAAAGAAAAAAATCATTCTCCACCAAAATAAAAATATATTTTGGATATGCAAAATCATTAGGGTTTCATTTTCTAGAATACTTCCTAAATTTACCATTGTTATCAGCGCAGAGTTCTGTAAAGTCTCTGAACAATTGCCAGCAGGAGTCGAAAGCCAGATAGTGATGAAAGTTTGAACTGTACTTTTGTACATTTACAAAAGCAGCCTCTAGCACCAAAAGAATTGACCAATCCATTTAGGTAGAAAACGTGTGGCTACTCTTGGCTATTTTCTTACTTCTCAGATGACACATTTGCAAGGTCAGAGTTTTCATGAACTCTTAGTGGTAGGTGTACAGACATGGTGCATACTGAGATCACCCCTGCAAAGTGCTGCAAGCTTTTACAGCTGCTCAACCAATTTTCCTTTTGGATAGATGGATAGAAATCACCTTTCTATAAACACTACTCTGAGACTCCACCTGCAAACCAACTCATGATTAAAGGTCTGTAAGAGATTATAAGAGACCCTCTTACACTATATGGACTCAAGAAACATTTAAAACTTTCAGAAACTTCTCTAACTCTCCAACCCTGAAATCTGTTTTATGTGAGGATTATAGTATTTAGTAGTGGAAAGAACATTGAAGATGAGCTTGGGATGGGAAAAAATAAGGGTGAGACACTTGTGTCTTAGTGTGAAGTGCCAGTCTGTTAGCTGCTGATAGAAGTTCAGATGAGAAAGGTGCTATCAAAGTTACTGATAATAAGGTTACTGTGTCAGATCCTGGGAGAGGCTGAGCATCTGCTAGTCATCCCCAAGGATGAAAGAAAATGTTTCTCTTTGTATAATCAAAGGTGTAATTTCTAAAATTCACTGAAAGTCTCAGAAGATGCTGTAACAGCAAAAATGTATTACAGCACCAGTTCACATTCTTGCTTCAAAACAGAATTCTACCATTTTCATGTTCCAGTTATTTGTTCATATCTGCACTCTCTTTGTGTTGTTTGCACCCTCTATATTATTATTTACACTTTATTTGACAAAGCAAGAAGATTTATTCAACTATAAATGGTGTTTTGGGATTTTTTTAAAATTTATTTTGGAAAGCGGTTGTAGGAATGTGAGAATAATTTAGCACTCTTTGTTTTCTTATCTTTTACTTTAGTCAAAAGCTGAAAGCATTCTGACATTACATGGACTCTCCAGAAAGTCAGAGCTTAACTGCCACTTGATTTTACTTATTTTTGTTTTGTCCAGCTTTGTAAATGTTTGCTTGTGACTAAACAAAGTAATAAGTGATAATTCCACAACAAGACACCAAGATGCAATGTGAGTCACCTCAGCCTCAAAACAAATTGCTTGTCATGAGAAAGGGACATGCCATAAGCTAAAGGGGGATGGATACAATGCTGTTTTAAAGATGTAGTGTTTGGCACAGGGCAGCATACAAAATTCCATGAAAGAAGTTACAGGCACAACCCTACAAGAGCAATCACAGCACAACACTGAGGTTGTGAGTTTCACTAGCTCAGGTGCATTTTGTGAATCCACGCAGATATGTTCTAC
The DNA here is from genome assembly GCF_026979565.1 of Vidua chalybeata. NCBI lineage: Eukaryota > Metazoa > Chordata > Aves > Passeriformes > Viduidae > Vidua > Vidua chalybeata. The sequence goes on along the minus strand of NC_071536.1, from coordinate 10,385,169 downwards.
TCCAGCTTTAGAGAGAAAACAAGTGAACCTTCTTTGGGGAGAAATGTGGCAAAGGTGTATGCATGTAAACATCTTGGACACAGTGAGCACTTAATTATGGGCTTGTCTTTTTGAACAAGTTGCAACACAATATTCCTTCCCTGTACATGTTTTTTCTTATTTTTTTTCATAAATTCTCATCTAGGCAAGGGAAAATATATTTTCAGTGAGATATGCATTCTCTTCAGCTTCACACGTTTTTAAGCAACTGTGATGCCATAATAAGGCACTAACACAGCAGCATGCTCTGCATACCAATGGCTGCATTTCTTATGCAGCCTCACTTCTGCCCAGTGGAACTTTCTTCAAAAAAAGCAACACAAATTATTGCATTTTCTGCTGGGTTATATAACAGAACTTCACAGAAATTCACAGAAACGAATAAGGAAAACAATAACATCTTTTCCTTAGCCTTTACGAAACTATCAGCATGCTACCTGTATTTTACAGGATTGAGGACAGAGGATCTTTTTGTCTTATATACACCTTAACTGAATGTGCCTTCTCATCTTGTATTTACACAGAGGAGAATATTCTTAGATCAAGAAAGGAATAAACCCTTGTTTTCCCTGGCAGAGTAGGAACAGCTAGCTTGCTGCTTTGGTACACTCATCCTATTAACTGGTCTGGACAACAGCACAACTTCTCACTCACTCTGGACAGATTTGGAAACTAACACAGGGCAGACCTGCTGATGTCTCTGTGAAGCACTTCATCTGTCAAGATGGAGCTCTCAAGTTCAGCTCCCTAGGGTGATGTCTCCTAAACCCAGTTAAGCTCAGTTGTGAAGCAATGTCATTGAATCAATGCAACTGACCAGGCACTTAAGGCCGAGCAGATGCTCTTCTGCTCTGCTGGATGTCCCACGTGTGCCAGCACAGGGCCTGGCATGAATGTCTCCTCTCTGCAGACTTCTAATGGAAAACAAATCTAATCTTTCTTTTCTCATTTAGAGAGAAATTTATTCCTGTCAAAGGAACAAGGGAAGTTATGGGAGCTGGAGAGTTCTTTGTAGAAGAGAGGTGGGGTGGAGATTATGATCTCCCCAAGATTCAAACTCCTTCAGATTCAAGGTCTGGATTCTGGGCAATGTAGAAGGCAGCACAACCTCTACACTTTAAGAGAATTTCGTTTCATACCTGCATCATGGAATTTTAATAAGCAACATGCCTCTTGCAATGGCATCTCTTTATGACCAATGACTGGTACTGCTAAATGTGTCTACAAGGAAAAGATAATAAGGAGCTTTGAGACTCTTGCACAATGTATTTTCCCAGTAGGTAACAATTTCTCTCTGAAAAAGCCTCTGCATTAAACGTGGCAAAATGATCTTTTAAGTTCAACTAAACCCAGGTTTTGAATGGCAGCCTTGTTTATTGCAGTAGCAGCCCAGTGCCACAATTGAAGGGTTGGAGGTTAAATGCAACAGACTCAGCCCAGCTCAGCTCCAAGGATGTTGTTCACAAGCAGAAACAACAAAGCCTAATAAGACTCTAGGGGATAAATTAGCAATAAGAAGAAAAATCTCCCAATTAAAATTTTCCTAAAGCTTGAAGGCTTAATGCCATTATGCAGTGGTCAGATCTGGATGTAAAAACAAAACAAATTCCCCCCAACCCTCTTAGCTGTGATGAGGCTGAGACAGAACAACAGAGGGAGTACATTCAGAGCCAGACAGATCCTAGGCAATCTGTTCTAATAATAGGTATGTGTCTAGACTTAGGGCCAAGTTCTGAGAAACTACTATTGTTAAAATCAGTGAGAACTCTGCTCAGGGAAAAAAAAAAAAAAAAACACCAAGGTACTTCAGCATTTGGTCATAACATATTAAACACTGCACTCGCAGTAAAAATGAAAAAAGAGACATCAAATTAATTATTTTTCACAGAAAAAAACTGGTTCTGAGTGACTTTTGTTAGTATGTGCCGAGTGATACAGATCTTGTTTATGTCTTTTCTTTGAAAACTTGCAGGATTTATGTAAGGTGTAAAGAATAAACCTCAGTTTCTGTGGAGGTAACAGTTATAATCTTGGAGAACTCTGTCAGTCATCTACAGACTCTGGGCTAACAATTGAGAATTCTGGATTTCTTCTCTGACTCATTGACAGGAACACAAAGACAGAACCTACTTGTGCAAGCACTGGATGCCCACCAAAATCTTGTTTAATTATGGCCAGACTGTAGCTACTGTGCATAAAGAGTAACTGTCCATGTAAAGAAAATCATCAACTAAGTTTCTGTATTTTATGTATTTCTTATTCTCAACATGCAATAGATAGAGTGCCTAAGGGAGACTTGAACAAATGCAAAACTTCTCAATTTCTAGACCTCTCCAATTTTCAGGCTTTTATGCAGCTCAAGTCTTTTGGGAGGGGGAAGTTAACAGCTAAGCCTTACTAGAGTGAGAAATAGGTTGTGCAGTGGTATAGAAGTTCAGATAACATCAGGGGAATTTGAGTCTAACCCCATCTGCAGGGTACCAAAATGAAGCAGCTGAAAATTTCCAGGCATATTAATACTACCCTACCTATTCTTGTGCTTACTTAAAAGGTATCCCATCCTTCACTTTAAATTCCCCTCAGCCCATGTATCTTTCACATCTTATTAATTTAGTCTAGTATCTAAGTCAACAAGTAGTAGTAAGAATTTCAGGTTCTTTGAACTGCACTAGAACACATATTCCAATTTCTATAAAAGCCTTCTGACAAGTTCAAGAACTGTCACTTTTTCATGAAATTGATTATTGTGAAAGAATAATGCCTTCATTTTTACATTTCTGTATGGCTGTACAGACAGCTTAACTTGCTACTGAATTCTCAAGGGGACTTCAACAAGCCTAAAGTCCTGCAGCTCACTGAAAAGTGTGCAGCCATCCTGGAGCTCTGTCCTTTCAGAAATGTAAGAGCAGTTTTCTTGACCAGAATGCTGGAATTTCCCCTCATGCCAACTGGATATAAAGATAATCAGGATCCAGTTCCTAACAGAAGAATCTTCTCCTCTTGTTGCACTCACCTCAACATCAACAGTGGAAGCCAAAGTTGAGTTAATACAACCACCTCACTGCCATCCCACCCCTCACTAAGCATTTACAGCTTTCTAAAGTGAGCCAAGGTTACAACTTCTTCAAATTTCCCAGTTTTTCTGATCTTTAGTGCTTCTTTTCAGGCTGCCTGTCCTTCACTTTACATATATACAATAAACTGTTCTTCTGCATGTACTTTAAAGAAAAACTAGGCATTCAGAGGTTATTTCTCCCAGCTGACAAACAGCTCATTGTTCATTATTATTAAGCCAGCATGTAAATCTATGAAAGGTGACCAAGGAAAGTGGAAACTTGCTGCCATCATAAATCTGCTCAAGTGCCTGCTAGATGCATGACATGTTCTCTTGACATCTTTCTGCTCCTGATGATTACCATGAGTGCAATTAAAAAAAAAATAGGGAAGAAGAATGCATTTTATGTTAATTTTGTAAAAAAAAATGCTCAGGAATTTTATGGTATTTTCAGGAAAGCTGAGGGAGATAAATAGCCTGGAAATCTCTTGTGATTATTAATGAAGATGACATTGCTTGGTTTGGCTTCCTCTAAGTTACTGACAAAATTCTTATTCCATTGGTCTTTTTTATTCCACTCTCTCTTGCCTTTCTGTCAGCCAGCATCTTTGTTTACTTTTGTTTGTATCAAAACAAAGATCATCAGTATTTGCTGAAAGACTTCAGCTGATGTCACCATGCCTTGGAGAATGTCATGAACTTTGCCAACAGTTTATCTACTGCCTGCCTTCATAGTTTTGTGCTTTCCAAGCCTGACTGAGATTGTGCTGCAATGCAGAGATCCATTTCATTGTGTTTTCTCTCCTTCAGTAATTTTGGATAAGACTAAATGATGAACAAAATCTGGACAACCCCTGAGCTACACACACTTGGCATCAGGATGTACCAATCAAAACAAGACTGTATCTCCCTAGAGTAGTAATTTCCATGTATTGTTTTGCTGAAAAGTAGGATTTTTCTTTATGCAGCAAGGCATACAAAAACTAGGAATACTTCAGAGGTCCAGTTGCAGAAGATACAGAGATAAAGTGAAGTACAAGTTGGCCAGAATACCAGGAGAAGAATTCCCAAGAAATACCAAAAAAAACTCCCAAGGTGGATACAGCCTCACTGAAGACTGCAGTGTTCTGGTATCCATATATTTTTTTTAAATTGGTTGTTGAGTCAGGAAGACTAAAGGTATGTTGGGTATGCTGGCACCTGCACAATGTCTCTGTCTTCCCCATCTATCTATGTCCAAATTATGGTTTCCCTGATTAATAAACATTTATTTTTCTCAGACGTTCATTGACTGCTTTTGCGTAACCATTATGAAGCAAAGGCTCACCTTTAGAGAAGATTATAGGTGAAGTTTTTTCCTCGAGAGATACTTAAGACTAGCAGCTTTTGGGGGAAAAATAGCACAAAAGGAAATGCATCTAGTACCACTTACACTCAAACAAGACTAACCCTTCAAAACAAAAATCCTTTATTACAATTCCAAACTGATAATAGGCAATGCTTGTTTGCACTGTGTCAGGACCTTAAGTGTCAGGAATTTGAAGGATTTACTAAAACAGTCATGAGATAAAATTGGTTCACATTGTGACTTAGCAGGTCTTTAAATATCCAGGAAAGATTAGATGTATGGGACCTAGACTAAAATAAATCTATAGATATTAAAGCAAATCAGACATAAACCCCATTATATAGAATGTATTTTAATGTTCTTTCTTATTTTTTATTCTAAATCTGAAATATATATTTATAAATTATGGTTTAAGACCTTAACCAAATGATCCGGATTCCACTATTTTCAGGAATGAATTACTATGAAAGCAGAAAACTTGCATATTTCCAAATTTGCATTCTAAACAGCACTGGACTTTAGAGCAGAGATTGTTTAAAAATGACATGAATAATTGACTATATACTTTTTGAAAAGCAGTGATAGTGGTATGGTGCTCCATTGTAGCTGCTGCTAAAGCCTCAAGTATTGGAAAAAACACCCCACAGATAAATAAATCCCTGTAAGATAAAGATCAGGAGCTTCTCCTGTCTTGTTTTTTTTTTGGTTGAAATTAATATGTTATGTCTAAACCACACCCATTCCTAAGTGTGTTTGAAAGACCCAAAATAGGCTTCTTGATGAGAATACGCAGAATGTTTGGATTCTGCAAACACACATGTGGCTCTGCTGTGACAGTCGTACAAAGCAATGCACATCAAAAGCTGTTGACACCACAAAAATGGTGAAGGCACGAAAAATGACAAATTACTGCTGACTGCTTCTATTTTGATCAACAGTAATTTATAAAGGCAGTGGAAGCTGAGATAGGTAGAAAAAAGAAAAGCAAGTATGAAAATAAATTCTTATCTCTTATTAGAGCAAATAAGCATTAGCTTATTTAACATTATTATTAGCATTAGCTCAAATTTAGCATTTTTAAGAGCTCACTTGAAGGCAAATTTAGACCCTGGTAGGGCATTAAATCTCATCGGCAAGATGCTGCAGAAGAACCATTTTAAACACCAAAGAAAACTTAAATATTGGAAGAAAAGAGATTAAAAAATACAGTAAAGGGAGTAATTGCATCCAGTATCTTTGGCATACAGAGACTTTCATGTTTAGCATAGGGCCTCCACACAAATCCAAGGGACTGAGTCAATCCCAGCCCTAGTCAGATGAAATGAAATGGTTCTGCTGAATGAATTGGAAGAATAATGGTCTAGAACAAAATGGTGGAAATTGCCTGTGAGAGGATGGGCTGAGCTTGATACTGTCAATTTGTTTATACCTCAGCTTCTAAATACAAACCACCTGAAGCTTGCACTGAGCTGACAGAAAGCTTTGCTTCACAGAAGTGGCACCGGAATACAAATAAATTGGATAGCACTTAGAGACCTGAAAGCCATTGAAAAGCAGTGAGATGAAAGGCAAATGCCACTGTGACAGCAATATTTTCTCCAGAGCACAGAAAATATAAAAAAGAGAAGTACAAATAGTATAAAGAGGAAAGAATGCTGTGTTTCAATAATGAGGTGCCATACATTTTCATGGAATTGAAGTAAATTCAAGACAGGACACTTTAAACAGCAATGCATTTCAAAAATCCCTCTCTAATTGTTTTCTTGATCTAATGTGCAATATGGAAACATAAGAGGAACCAGCTGTGGATTGTGGTGTAGGCAGCTTCGTCTTCACCTGTGATTTCCATTTTACCACAAAGTACTGAGATTAATATTTGTGTTGGAACTACATTGTAAAATATTTCATTTGCATAACTGTACTTTGTCTAATGCTTCCAAATGTCTCTTTTAATGAAACATTATTCCATGATACACTGCTATGTTAAAATGTCTCAGGACATTAGCAAGTTTAGAATGCCGGCATTTCCCACATAATACTCATCCTGCTAAACACTTTTACGTAAATGCACACTTTTTAACCAATCAGGCATGACTTGTTCATTTTTCACAATATTATGGCATATTACATCTCAAAATAAAAGCTTAGATACTTGCTTTTCAGACACATGAATTTCCAATTGCTGTCCAAAATAATATAGCTGCTAAATCAGAATGAATCAAATTTAGATGGTTATTGAATTGCTTTTTGCAAAACACATGAAAGCAGGTGACAGTCTCATGTTCCTTTAAAATAATTTTAAGTGGCTTGTTTTTTTCCCTCAATACACTTACGTGCTTCATCAGCTGCATCAGGACTGTTAATACCAAACTGTCCTTTTTCACTGCAGACCAACAAGACAAGCACAGGGAGAATTATGTTTGTGACTATGCAAGAAGTCAAACAACGTAGTGGTTGGTAGCAGAGGGAAAACAAAGTATGTGCATCTAAAAAATATATCAGGGATTGTGTTGCAGGTTAATGGAGGCTGCTGATTGCTCTGTGTGTGCAGATCTGTACAGGTGGAAAAGGAATAATGATGAGATAAAGTGCCTGGTTACACAGCAAGCATGCTTAGAATGATGACAGATAATTGCTGGAATGTAAATATAATGGGAACCATAAAGTAAAAAAATAACTATTATTAGTTTTCATCTTACTCTTCCTAATTGCAACAGTAACTTCAAACAGATAAAGAGGACATAAAATTCAGGCAGTAAATGAATGAAAAGTAGTTCAGAAAATGAAAACCTTTTATAGTATATAAATTATAAGTTACTTCCCATCAGTCTATATTAATAAAAATTTTCATACAAAGCACAAATACTACAAGACTATCATGAGCTAAAAGGAGAAAGGTGGTGGCACCTGCTGACACCTTCAGCTCCTGCAGCAGAAGGGAAATGACAGAATTTACTAACTGAACATTTCCAAAACACCTCTTTGTTTCTTTGGAGAAAGTCATATTCCCTTCTCAGATCTGGCAACAGCTTAATGCTGAGCATGTGAGCACCCAAGATGTGGGCACATTTAGAGATACCTTAATATCACAAGATGAGCTGCAAATGCCACCAACACTTTGGTTGCAGTTGTGGCTGATCTCCCAAACTGTGTCCAGATAGCTATAAATTATTTCAGTAAAGTAACACACTTGATTAAACCCTGACCCACGCCAACAGTGTGTGCATGCATATGCATTCATTAGACACAAAACTACATGCATTCCCCTGCCTCTCTCTCTTTTGCCATAAAGCATTCACACATGCTGCTGACCTCTGACTCCAGTTAGTCACTGCTTTGACTGGCCTCTATCTGAAAGCTATTCTGGACAAAACCTCTGGACCAAACATCAAGTTTATGAAGAGTTTAATTTTAAAAAAACCCAGAATTAATTGAAATTCTGTGAAGACAACAGTCTGTGGTATTTTCTTTTACATGCTATTGGTAGATATAGACCTAAAAAACAGTTCTAAAATTATTTCTTATGCTACTGAAGAGAAAGGCTGTCTCTGTAGCTGCTTTATGTGCGTGCATTATTGGAGGTTCGGTTCCACATAGCTGGTGGCAGTAGAATCCCAAAGCTGCACAGAGACCCACATGTGCAGATAGAGGCTGTGCTGGGTTAGGGCTGACTGCACTTGCAAATCCTCTCTGCTTTGCTGGAACAGATTTTATAATTACAAAACTGCAAATGAAAATGGTGGTGCTGGAGGGAATTGTTTCTTATATTGTAGGTCTCCATAAATATTATGAGGCTGAGGTACTGCCAGCAGAGACAGATGAGTCATCTAATATTCCCAATAAATATGTTTGAACTTTTAAGTGGTTTTACTCCAACCATGTTTTCACTGCTTTGAATTTACTTCTGTGAACATTTGGAGCAATGAAATTTTGCTGGCACAAGTTTAAAAGCATATGCATGATTTTCATGGTGGCTCCTCCTGGTGGACCATAGAATATTTAGGATTGAAAGTGCTCACAAAAATAACTACACCTTCTGATACCAGAACTGCTGTCCCATTATGCTGTTCAGAATAAAAAGGAGCTATCTCAAATAATTGTTTTCTCATTGCTGACAGGTGCAATTCTGCTGTTTCTGCTTCTTCCTTTGCCTTTATCTCTGACTACTAATGAGAGCAGCCAAGGCTTCAGGGTTCCCTCCTGCATGCTCATTGCCTAAAACTCCATTAAAATGAAAAGAGGAAATTAAGGACACACTTGACATTGATGCTGCATGGCCCAATCCCATCAACATGTCCTTGGATGTTTACCTCTTTTGGCATATTCTTGTTCATAAAAGGAAATGGAGCTAAACAGATTCTCTCTGTCAACTCAATGTTAATGGTCCATTTCATTTGCTTTCCTTGTGAGTGGGAGCAGAGAGAGCATTAATATGAAGACAAAACCCTGAAATTAAAACATGTTCTTTCATGTTCTCATTAAGGTGTATAATATGGAAGAAGTATTAAATATTTGTGTATTAGAGGTATAGAGCAGTACCAGCCGAGCTCAATATTGGACAGCAAACATAAGGACACTACAGCTGTTTTCCACTTTGAACCTGCCTTACCACCAAACCACCAGTGAGAAATACTTCATTTAAACTATTGTCCAACAAGAGAAAACCCCAACGTAGGCCATTCAAGGGATGGTTACCTTGAGGAGCTGTGAAAGTCCAATTAGGCCTAGATGTAATTTCAGTTTTGATGACTAACTGATGCCTTGAGAGGCTACCTGGAACAGAGGCTAGACAGTGTTAAAGGAATAAAATACATATTTATTAAAAGGTCTTCAAAGGATACACCTTGGGCAGTATAAGAACATGGCTGTGGCTACACCCAAGATGAACTTGGGTGAATTGCTGGTCATGAGTTTTCACACTTTTATAAGTTTTGATCCATTTACATATTGGGGTTAATTGTCCAATTACAGCTTTAGGTAGGAAGTCCCATTCTCCCAGATTGCTCTCCTCAATTTGCTGTTGTTTATACTTTTTGGGCCTGAAGCTGTAATGGTGTCCTTGGTTCTTGGGCTGAAAAGGGTTGTTTTGTCTAACTGTGAGGAGAACTTGCTAACACTTTATATGAAGGTCAGAGTTATATACTAATGTAGTACAGAATCTGGAAAGTATGAAATCTAAAACTTAAGACACCACTACCACACAGAAACATTATGTAAAAGAAAACATTATTAAATATATTCTTCTCTTAACATACTGGTGAAACATAGGGAATTGCTCAATTAAACACCTGTGCTATAGAACACATATTAACTGCTCCTAAAATTACACTGAGTCCCTTTCTGTGAAATTGATCTCTCCGACCATAAAATGAGACCTTTACTTCTTTCTGCACTCTTATTAATTGCTTGGCACTTCACTGGCTCTTGTTGAACTGAAGCTGGAGAATTAAGTCACAGAAAGGTCACTTTCTTTCCTTTCTGCTTGCGTGCTAATTAATAAGATCTAAGCAGCAGCTTGTGCCTCAAAGCAGTGTGGATTAGATTGTGTGCAAGGAAATTTCCAAGCTGTGGGAGTGGAAGCAAGGCAAGACTGTGTGGTCTAAGCTGTGACTACAACACAGTGAGCTTGACATCCTGTTTCATGAATTCCCTTCACAATGGCCAGTAGGTGGTCTTTATTTATAACCATTCAAAAATCCTATAAGTTTATTTAGGAACATCCCAAAATTTTCCTGTGTTAATTACCATACAGAGAAAAACCCTGCCCCTATCCCAATAATAGCCAAGCTATAGAAAAAGCAAAGTATCTCTAGCTCAGCACAAGCAGCAGAAAGACAGAGCTGCACTTCACTGTTGTAGACCAAGTAATTTCTAGGTGAAGAAGCTTTATGAACTGTCATAGCCAATTTCTCCTCTGGGGGACTATCATCTGCTCTGTAAATGAGGATTTTTTCCTAGTCTGGTCAAGAGATTCTGTCTTCCAGTTTTGTCTAGAACATCACAAAGTGGGATCTCTAAGAAAAAAACCATTACATTACAGTCTCTAGCTAGCCCTTACAGAATATTTCCCTTAGACTTGCTTAGACTCCTTTGTTTTATCCTGCCCATTGTTTTCCTGGTATGGGTACCCTGAGTTTGGTTCAACCCTTTATTTTTCTGGAGAATGCTACCATGTTCAATTAGAGCATGCCATTATGACAAAATTCGCACATGAGCAATCAGTATGGAAGAGAAAACAATATATAAACGTGGCTGAGGTGCTTTGGTACCATGGATATAAGCAAAATTGGGTCCTTGAATCCCAGCCGTTTTCTGTCAGTTTTGGCATTTATTTGGCATCATCACAGTTTATTGTGCTGCTAAAGCCAGGAACCTGTTTGATAAGGTAACTGCAGGCAGGTGTTTCAATATATTTGAGAACTGTGCTTGGGCAGTTATGGCTAACTTTTTATCCCTGCATGTGCAATATGAACCTGCTAAAATAATCTACCAGATCAAAACACTTAAAGTTCATTAAGTAGGTGACAAACATTCACTGTTCAGACCCATCTCTATATAGGACCAAACTAGTAAAATCTTCCATCAGAGCCAAGAATATAAAACTTGAAATACATCTTTCTTTAATGCATACTTGCATATAAGCTGTCAAACCTTCAGGCATTGCAGAAAAAAAAGTATTAGGATAAAACTACAAATAAACCTCCTCCTATGAAAAATGGCTAAAAGTGCAACTAACTTAAATAGTGGAGCTGTAATATATTAAAAGACAAAACAGTAACCATACTTTTTTGGCTCTATACACATGATTTTGTCACTCATTGGTGTAGAAAAAGGGCCAAGATCTATTATGCATGGGGGACCTGATAACACTTCCTACCCATTTTTCACTCATCCAAATTCTGTAGGTCAGAAGTGATCCATTCAGCAGATCCAATAGATACCCATTCTTTGCAGTCTGCTTCTCCAGTGTAGTCCTTATCAACAGATATGACACCTGCATTTGCAGTACCTTCCACCACCCAAAGTGACTCACACCAGAGCAAAATGCAATGGCATCACCCTGCAACACCTTGAGCAGGTAGAAGTCTGTGTAATGTGCAAGGCTAGATCAGGCCTATAGGAGTCCTTTAGTTGCAGCTGTTGATTGCAGAAGCAGGAATGTTACACTGGATTTGCTCAATAGTTCATTTCTTAATCTTGGTGGTGGTTAATAGCACAGGCTTTGGAGGAAAGCTTTTACATACAAGTCACTCTTTTCTCATCTGCCACAAGTGAGATTGATGCAGAGTGCAGAAGCCTACCCATGGCTAATCCCAGTATAAAGCACTGGAAAATTAATCCCTTTTATTATACCAACTATTACTATGAGTATTGCTTCACCATGGAAAGCAATTGCTTTCTGACCTCTGAGGTGATCTGTTTGTCCTGAAGCAAACGGACTAACAACCCTTGTAACAATCCAAGACAAGCTAGAAAAAGTATCTATTCAACCAGCCCATTTCTATGTAGCAAGTCAAATTAGACTTCCCAAAATAATGGACTCTCTTAAACCAGAACATGAAAAACATAACTAATAAGAAATATATTGTGCATAACACGGATAAAGCATTTAACAGATTGCCGGTTTCCTGACACTCACCCTCTGGGCTTATATGCCATGAATGAAATTGCTACTGTGTCTGTCAGTAGGTTTCACATTTGTTCCCTACACACTGAAGCAGTCAGATTTAATTGGTGGAAAGAAATGACAGTGAGCTCAGAAGCTGTAGAAGAGCTATATCAAATGTTGTATTAAAAAAAGGAAAGTTAAGGTTGACTCCAAAACCTGCAGGAACTCTCTTGTGTGGAGAGTAGAACCACATGTGTATTTTAAATAAACTACAATATGTGTACATACATATATATTTAGATGAGAATGAGCTATGACAGAGGTACTTCTCTGCTTCATAGCTGAGAAATTTTTAAGGATATAAGCTATAATAAGCTATGACAAAAAATGGGAACGTTTTCTTGATAGCTTTTTCTGTATTAGAATTCTGCTTTGTTTAGCTACTTCAAAGGTTGATTATAAAGTATTTAAGTACCACCCCCCTGCACTCAGCACTTCTGCTGTCAGACATCACATATAGCAATGCTTTGCTTAGCCTATAGAAGTTTGGCCAACATATGGTAGTCCAGTTGGAAAATAAAATACAGCTGGGACACACCCTCATTTCCCAATTGCAATGGCTCAAAGAATAAATACTGGCTACTGCTGAAAGGAACATTTCTCTCTAAGCTCTGAAAATGTGATGATGAGTCTAGAAGGAAGACCTTTTTTTTTTTTTTTTATTACTGCTAGCCATTTCTTATAAGGAGAAATACAGGTGGTCACAGCTGCTGAGATCCCTGCTGTGCACATGTCTGCAAATGGATGTCCTCGTGGTTGAGAGGCTGGAAATGCCCCGGAGGGCTCTGGTGTCCTGTGCAGCCTGTCAGGCAACAATGCTGAGGGCAAGAGGACTTCATTGTGAGAGGGCATTCTGCAGAGAGAAATTATTTCCAACACAAGCTGCTAGACTGTTTGCCCTCCATCAAGATTCTTCTAGGCTGACAAACTTTTGAAAAGTGCCCTGGAGGATGTTCTCACCCTCACAGACTGGTCAAGCTACAAACATGCTTCCTGTCCCTCCTTCTGTTGGACCTTGCTGCTTGTGCTTTGCACATGAAAATTAATTTCATTTCAAGTTGCAGCCATCTTGCAGCACAGAGAAGACTGACACCTCCGAACAGCAAACTCTGCACAGGAAGACCAGACATGGCCTGACCCCTGTCTACACAGCTTTAAATAAAGTAATTAATGACTATTCTCAATATCAGTTTCTAGGACTGTAATAACTTTGTTAACACAAGTTAAAGTTTTGAAGAGTACAACGCAACTTTAAGGAAAAGACCAGCTAGTTAGTTTCATAATTTCTTTTTCCAAATCCCACTGCACTTTTCTAAGTGAAAATCTATTTGCAGAAAAATCAAGCAAAATGTCAGTGATGTTTTACCTACCAGCAATTTAACATCCACCTTCAATTCCCAAATGAAACTTGAAATAAAACACTACAACTAGGTTAATGTGAGGACTCACCATTTTCATTTCAAAGGCTTTTTTTTAACATTAATTTGTCCTGAGGCATAAATTAAATACAGACAAACTGTATTAGATTTTAATTTGCTAAAAGTAGATTACAGGCCTTCTCCACAGAGATGCTGAACACTCAGTTCTCACAGAAGTAAACTTTATTCCCCACAGTGAAGGCAGCAGTAGCAGGTACCCACTGAGAATTGCAAAGGAGATTTTTTTTTCAAGGGATTGACCTGTAAAGTACAAGCATCCTGACTCTGAGCCCCCAGCATTAAACCAGTACAGAAATATAGGTTTAGCAGAGCTAGACTAGGCATAGAAGTTAATTCTGTCTTTAACTGAGTGCTTGAATTTAGAGGAAAACTGTTAATCCAATATTTAGGCTGAAAAATTCTAAGCTTTCTCCTCCAGTCTTATTATTTTAGCTGTTTATCTTGTCCTATAGAGTGACAGTTCTCAAATCTGACCAATTTGAAAGGCAGACATGCATGTGAACACAGCAGGAGGATTTCAAGGCCACTGCTGAGTCCAAGTGACTGTCATTAATTAGATTACGGGACAAGCCCTTTCCATGTTAGGCTCTTTAGGGCTGATAACCCATGCTGCTGATGCAGAAGCCTCTTTATGGCAGGAGGCTTTGAAATCAGAAATGATGAGTTATATAACCCTGGCTGGAAACCTAGATGATAAACAGATCCAAGACCTTCAAAAACTCTGGGCCTATGCTTTTTTTTTGCTGCTGTCCATTTCAATTGCTAAAGATTTTTTCCAACTGAAGGCAAAAATGATGCCCAAAACTTATCTCAGGATTGCCCTAAAGACCAGTTTTCCTGCAGAAGAGTGGATAGGAAGAAATTGCTTTGTCTTCAGGCTCCCTCCATACAAGAGTGGCTCCAATGGGACTGTGCTATGAGACCTCCTTTTAGCCTGCAAAGGAGTGAGTGTCTCAAGCGATGTTTCATGTGTCTGCTTTGGAGCAGCAAAGAGTCAGAGAAGGAAGAGAACAAGTCATTAGTCATTCTGCTTTGGAATAACCATGAAGTTCATGTGTGTCCTCCAGTTCTTTCCTCATTATCATCTTCTTGTGAGGGCTTCCAGGGTGTCTGATATCCAGAGGGAAGTTACGCTACTCCCACATCTATTTTGTGGAGTTCTCTATGACTACCAGTGAAAAAGGTCAGATTAATTATTAAGCATGGAGAGATTTCAAAATCCCTTACTCAGAATCCAAGAATGTTTGCTTTCCCTTCCTTCCACTGGCAAGTCAATCTGAAACAGAACAACTTCTGGAAAAAAAAAACTCCCAAACCTAGTTTTCTCTGAATCACAAATAAGCATTTATGTTTAGTTATTAAAACCCCAAATATTTTCCACATTGTTCTGGTTTGAAAGCAAAACCAGTGAGAGACTCCAAGTCAGAAATACAAGTCAGAATTACAATTTATTGGGAAAAGGGAAAAAAAAAAAAAAGACAAAAAATACATGCAATGATACAAAAGGAAGACCACTGGCAAAGTCAGAATACAACCTGACACCCCTTTGGCCAATGTGCTGGTAGCAGTCCAAATTGGAGTGGCAGATGTGGTTGCTGTGTCTTCTCGGAAACCTGTGGAAAGGCTGCTTTTCTGTCTAGAAATGCCTGGATTTATCCAGGTGGGAATGCCTAGCTTCTCTCCCTGGGCGGAGCATCTCACAATGGGCTGATGTTATTTTGATCACAAGGTGTGTTCTTAATCACCTGTTAAACAGAACTGGCTCCTGGAGAGTGTTATCTCTGAGTCGTGTGGCAAGACATTGATGGGCCCATCAACAGGAGATAGGGAAAACTGTCCAGATGCAACTGCTACTCGGATGGTAATAGGAAACATCTTGGTGCTCAGTCTTGGACACACATAAGCATTCCTCTCATTGGTAACTTAGCCACAAAGCACTGAGTTTTATAGTGATTCCTGTCTTCTAACTGATTTCTTGTGATTCTTTTTTCTACACTACTTTGAAATACACTTTCTGAACTGCAGAGCATAGAAACACCAGGTTGTAAAGCAAAAACTAGAAGTCTTCTCCTTAAGTGAGTTTCCAATTCAGATAAATGCATAATATTACTGTAGTATTCTCTGCTCTCCTGCAGTTATTATGGAGAACACTTGCTAAATCCACTGGGTCATTATTTGGTGATCCAAGGCAATAGAGAGGTTGCTAAGGGCAACCTCCTCACAATCAGTCCCTGGAATCACGTAAGTGTCATGCAAAATCCTACTTAATAAGAAATGGAACAAGAAGATTTTTCCATGAGTTCACATGAGAATCTTTAAAAAAAATGTCTTCCACAGGAGAAACTAGGAAGAAATCTACCTTTTCTCTACAAGAATTATTTGTCCACTTTCTCATGTTTAAAAGCTTAAACCCTACCAGCTGCATCTGAAATAATTCTCTCCTGTTGGAAGACTCTTCCTCACTGCCTTGCAGGGAGAGACCTGCAAATGGCTTATTTCCTCATCAGTTGAGGATTAAATGTCAGACACAGCCAAGATGCAGACTTATATGCCTGGTTAGTGGAAAAGCACAATGGTATCACACAGTGAAGCAGTGAATGGGTCAACAAACATGCCAAACCCAACAAATAAAAAAATCCAGTAACAGAGAGTAATTTTAAACAGAGGTAAGCAGAATTAGACAAGAAGGGGGCAGCCCTCCTTCTTAAGCAACTATACAACCTCTCAAGAAATTTTTTTTAACCTAAAGCATCTCCAGCTACAGGCAATTTCCAGACTTAGCTGCAACTGAAATAATACATATAGAGTAAGAATCTGAAGAAATTTCCAAAACATACATTAAGTATGAGTTAGAGTCCACGTGCTTTTGCTGACTGCAAGACCACATATATCCTGCATGGAGTCCTTCATAGGGCACACTTAGCCCTAGGGCTGCTTGAAATTATATGGAGAAAAGCATTTTTAGTGTTTCATCCTGAAAACTAGCAGGTTTTGAGGATAGCAGGAAGCTATAGTATCATTGAGGTGTCAATGGGAAAAAGAATAAGATGGAAATGAGGATGGTGATTCCAGTTTGCCCAAGGAATTCAGTTCACTGGGAAGCTTTAAAAAAATCATGCTGTACCCAATCCTAGTAGCAGAAGCATGGATCTGTCAGGCTACAGAAACCTGAAAAAAAAACCCAATTAAAAATTCCCCACTGTACACTAGAAGGAAGAAGTCTTATCTCTGGTTTACAGTACTGATGGAACAGGAATAAGCATTGGCTCTAGGAAAGTCAATGTGGAAGGCACAGAAAGTAAGAGTAACATCTTGATGGCTATATTTGCATTTTTGCCTTTGAGGAAGCACATGCTACTAAGCTTTCCAGAGTCATCTTACAGTGAAACACACTCTCTTCTGTAGAGTTTGAAGGAATTCTTTGTTGTTCTTCATTAATATGAAATAGGATTCTGCCAGAAAATAGGAATATAGGAAACCACAATATCAAGAAAGTATACTGCAAGGGCAAACAAGAAACCCCTCCAGGCAAAACACCATTTTTCCTGCCACAGAAGTGATATGAGAGGTCATAATATTTAAATTGGTCAGGTACCTTTCTTTCTCAATCATATTACCATTATATTCAGAACTGCGTTCATTACGATTTAAGCATTAACTTCAAACACTTGAGTTACAAATCCAGTAAGAGAGGAAAGGCACCAAAGCAACAAATGCTTTGGATCCAAGGAAGACTATAGCTCTGATCTTTTAGGGTATCTTATTTTACCTAGACAAAAATCAGCAATGTGTTGCTGATATTCCTCTAGCACATCATATTCTACTTCCATGTAAAAAACCTTGATCTTATTTGAAAAGGTCTATTCCCAGTAAAGCCAATAGGGATTACCATGATTTCATCTGTTTTATGGTACAAATATAAACCTTGTATCACATTTTTTTCCATAAAAGCACCCCAAACATTCATTGGTGTAATTTATGGAGAGTATTACCATTAGGTTTACTAAGGTTAACTAAGATTAAGTTCCTCCTAAAAGGGCTGTATTCCCAATAACTTAAAGGAAATTTAATAGAAAATAGGCATTCCACTTCCAGAGGTCTCTCTGAAAATCGTGACCAAATCTAGCCAGTCTTCTCTCGTTATATTTTCCATGGTTTTGTGTATTTCCATCTACGTGCAGCCATGACAGAGTAAATCTAAGAAATGCAATTTTATAATAAGTGAGCACTGCATTTTGTATTTCTTCATTCCAGATCCCCAGAACTCTCCCAGATGTGCATTTACCATGAGCAAATTACTGAGGTCTGAAGCAACTGTAAATTAATTTAGCACTGTAAAATTAAAGAGAGCTATCACTGCATAACAGCAGTAGAGGAAAGTTGCTTATTATTTACCTGAAGTAATTTGAAAAATGCTTACAATTCCTTTTTCAATTTTGCTCCTTTGCCTGAACATAACACAGTTACCAATTGCTAGTAAGGATAAGAAAGTTGATGCTGTAACAAGTGTGCAATTTTTAATTTACAAATTTAATTTAATTTGTGGTGTTGACACAAATAAATATTAGAATATTATAGGTTAGTCAGAATATTAGAAGCGGAAAGAGAAAACTATGCTAATGTTACATGAATGGGTGCCAGGAAATAGGACTGACACTACTTATTATCCAGAGTATTGGACATTAAACTTCTACATATGCTTTTAAAAATGCAAGTATAAACAAGAGTCCTCTGAAGTCCAGTTGGAATTTTTCACTGAGACTTTGCAATAGACTGTCAGTCAAAGCCCAGGCGCCTTGCAGCCTTCTCCCATCCTTCCATGTAACAGCCTATCTTGGACCTAAAAAAAATGACTACCAAAGGGATTTAATGAAATTCTTCACTATTTTGTGCCCAAGCCACAAATTTTCTTCCAGTCTTTTTCAGGATTGCTCCATTCATAGGTGGAGGAGATCCTCTCAGCTTTGAGGAACCTTTTTTCAGTTCCATAGCCTTTTTTCAGTTCCATAGCAGGATTGACCCAGTGACATGTGATGCTGAAAGGGAAGAACTAGAACTTGAAATAACTGCATCTCTACCTGGTACCTTTCCAAAGCAATCTGATTTCAATTACTCAAATAGGACACTTCACATGCCTGAATTACAGGCATGAGTTAACAGAGCCCTAGTCTCAGATAAACTTGCATACTTCATAGCAATAAAGAAAAAGATGTTCATGATAAAAGAATCAAAACACACTCATTTTCCCACAAGTTTTCAATGTTATAGCTTGTTTGCTGTAGTTGGTGGAATGATCTGGCAAACTCTTACAACTGGCACAGTTTGTTTGTAGTTAATAGAACCCTGAGCAGGTAGTAAGGCTGCTGGTGTCTCTGCTGTCAAGACAGCAACAAGGAAACTTGAAACAACATAACAAAAACTTGAAATGTGTTGATAACACGCTGGATGACAATATTTGACTGTCCACACTTTTAATAATTAGTTGTGAACTAGAAGATTTATTTCAATATTAAATGGGATGGAAGATTTCTGAAAGGTGAATGTACATTACAGACCAAATAAGCTTAGGAGCCTTTTGAGACTTACTGATGAACATTGAAGCTAGGCCTCCTTTTCTCTGGGCTGAAGGCCCCCAGCTCCCTCAGCCACTCCTCACAGGAGCTGTTGAGACTTCTCCAGACCCTGCCCCAGCTCTGTGCCCCAGCTCTGTGCCCTTCTCTGGGCGTGCTCCAGCACCTCAGCGTCTTTCTTACAGTGAGGGGCCCAGAACTGGACCCAGCACTCGAGGTGTGGCCTCACCAGTGCCCAGCACGGGGACAGTCACTGTCCTGGTCCTGCTGGCCTCGCTGTTCCTAACACAGGTCAGATGCCTTTGGCCTCTTGGTCACCTGGTTACATGCTGGCTCATGTTCAGCTGATTGCTGACCAACAGCCCTAGGTCCCTTTTCTCTGGGTGGCTTTCCAGCCACTCTCACCAAGCCTATAGTGTTGGGTCGTGGTCATGGGGGTCATTGTGACCCAAGGGCAGGACCTGCTCCTTTGCCTTGAACCTCACACCACTGGCCTCAGCCATTGATCCAGACTGTCCAGAACCCTCTGCAAAGCCTTCCTGCCCTCCAGCAGATCAACACTGCTGTCCAATTTGATGTCACCTGCAAATAGACTGAGGGTGTGCTTGATTCCCTCATCCAGATCACTGATACTAAACAGGAGCAGCTTCATCACAGCCTTGGAGAGAGAGTTTAAAGGAAGAAAAAGCCTTTGATTTTTATCATTGTTTTGGACACGCTTAACAGGAAATATCTGGGGGGAAGAGAACAGAAAAAGCAGTCAAAGGAAATATAGTGAAACCTATGAGACATGACCAGGAATAATAATTCCATTCAATAACATTACTTAGCCCTGTGAGGAAGTATTGAACTATATGACCCTTATGGGTCCCTTCCAACTTGAGATGGTCTGCAATTCTATGACATGAATCATTTAAGATGAGCAGTATTTATGAGCCTTCGACATGCATCATATCCTGTTATGGACAGTGCAGTCTAATGCATGAGCACTCCAATTCTCAGCACTGAGGACTGCAAAAATACAAGGCAACAGAGATTCAGGCTCAAGTGTCTAATTTTTTTAAAAAGGAGAAATAGAAACACTAGGCTGAAATACGACTACCATTTTTAATGTAGTAAAATTTCAGCTTTACTGTCTTTGTAGGTTGCGGTCACCATTTCTCAATCCTTTTGCTTTTCTCCAGCACTGAGTGAAAAGGTTCAGCCTAACATCTTCAGTGCTTCAGAAACAGGTTCCTAAAATACCTCAATGTACTCATCATGTACTCCTTTTAGAAATGCAGCTTCATGAGTTCTATGTTTACAGTGACTTAGCAATACTGGAAAGCAAACCAACACCAACTTTACCCAAGATCTCAAGACCTATAATTATTTTACTTCAGACAGTAAACACAAGGGGATGGTGGAGATTGCATCATGCTTCTTCTTGCCATTCTGGGACATATCCAAGATCTTAACAGACCTCCTCCACCCGCCTCTTCTGATGCACGCACTTCCTACTGTCATTCCTTTGTAATAACTTTATTCCTCCTTCAATTGTCTTTGGGTAAATTCCAGGAAACTGGTGTCCACAGAAGCCATCTGGCTCCATGGTTTTGTCAGATGAACATCTACTCCCTGATAGCTCCCAGGGCTGCAGATGCAGTTATAGACTTAAAGATTTCAATCTCCAGGACATTAGCATGAGCCAGTAATAAAACCTATTATCCAGAAACCACAGTCCAAGTCATACAGTGAAACTGAAACTCAGGCTTCCTTTAATAACAGCTTCCCTGAAGCTTCATGACTGAAAATAAAAGAGGCAACATGCATTCATAAATTGGAGCAAATTATGGATTATTAATGTGGCTGGAAGTAAAATTAACAGTATATGGCTATAACAAGTTAAAACTCTCTCTAAAATATGCACTTCTACATGTAACTTAAGATTTTTTTTCCTTTATATTCACCTTCTAATACAGGAGAATGACCTCATTAAAAAATGGCTTATTTATTGGAAGTAGGCATCTCTGTCCTTTGCACAGGCCTTTGGGCTCTTCAGCAGTATTTGACCCATAATATCCTTCCTCACCTAGACTTAATTGCTTGTGTACAACAATTCTTTCCAATAAACTCTGTTTTTTATCTTTTAAATATTTACTTCATCATTATAAAACCTGAAATCCTTCAAAAGACGATTGCTTTCAGGAAGGGTTCCATCCTTCACTACTGATCATAGTATTAAAATGGGAAAGTAGAACAAGATTGGTAAAATAAAAGTCAGCAGATGGGAAATGCTTTTAGCAAAAAAAGCACATTCAGAACAAATAGTTAAAAGCCTGGCTGCTTCTGCAAAGCAGGAGGAATGATAGAGAAAACAACTTGTTCAGACAAAGCAGTTCTAAGTTTCTTGAAAGATACTTTTTACAACCACTATCAGTGTAGAAAAAGCTGTTGGGTTATCTGTAAGTTCTCACTTGTATTTTATATTTTGGCTGATCGACTCTCTGATAGTAAAGAAACATATTAAACCAAATGAAAAACCTTCCAAATGTTTTTCATGATGCATGTGTGGGACTTTAGCAGGCAGGTAAGAGTAACCAACAATAATGGTGAACAGAGGCTGCTGTTCAGGCAAATGGCTTCTTTTCTGAAAGAAATATTTATAAGTATCCGCACTTACAAACAATTCATGCTACAAATGAGCATGAATAAATGCACATTTATTGAGAACAGAAATCAATAAGATTTAATCTGGATTTGATAAACTTTAAATTGTTTTGAAAACTGCACTAGTTTTTCTTATTAAGTAACTGTTACTTTTGTTGTGCATGAAGATTTGCTTTATGTTAGGGTGGTGAATCTGCTACAAGCAGATTCTATTTAAGTGCAAGTTTCACCACAAGGTTATTTTTAACAGCTGTCCACTTGCAGTACTAGACAAACACTGTACTGCTATGCATAGAAAAAAGCAGCATCAAAGCAGCCTTTTCTCAGCTCTGCAACAGGAGGCTGATGTCCTGCTACCAGTGCATGGTGAGAGCTATGCCACTGGACAGGATATACTTGTGTTCAGTTCTGTGTAAAAAGTACAGAATTAGGCCTTTGAAACACAGAGCTAATTGTAGCCAGTTTGATAACTCATTAAACTTACAATCTTCTACATTTCTGTCAGAATAATTAAAGACAACAAAGAGGTATTTTCAGAGATAACATGGGGAATCTTTAAAGGATTTTTGAAAAATTTATCACAGAATTGTGGGCTATAAACCACAGGGGTTTGAAATAACACTATCTTTAGCATGTTACACTGTGCCTGGACATGATTTCAGTATACAACTGAAGCTGATGAGTTTAGGATTTGCATACAACATAACAGTTTATTTCTGATTTAAGTATTTTTAATTGTAAAGCAGTGTCAAAGAAGGAAATAGAGAAATATATACATTTAAGGAAACTAAGCGGGGGAGAGAAAATATGCTTATTGTTTTTCTTCTTGGAACTCATATTAAGAAATAACTGAACATTCCTGTTTATCCACTGAATTAGATATACAATCATCCACTGATTTGATATACAAGCTATCTTTGCATTTCAGAGACACTCTATTGACTCATCCCAGAAACAGAGCTAAAGTGGGTATTGAGGTTAGACCTTTTCTAAGAGTGCCAAACACACAGATCTGGGTGGGGCAAAAAAAACCCCAATCCATCCCAAACCATAAAAATCCCATGCTACTGTTGTGGTGCTTTCCAGAATGGAAAAGATGAAAGCACAAGTGAAGATCTAAGTCACATGGTACTACAGATACTGTATCTGAAAGAGGTACTAAAAACTTAGCAACAGGAAACAACATATGGAAGAATCATGACTCCCATCATTGCAGGAATAAAGGAATATCTTGCTGTTGATCTTCAGCAGCTGTTTCATGAGGTTAACAACTCTCTGGGCCCTTTGCTTTGAGAAAGACTGTCCTTTACAGCCTTGCTTATTTCATCATGCAAAGACTAAAGGTCTGATTAACCTACCCAAAAAAATCAGGAATATTTCTTTAACTTTATATAGACCCTCAAATCACGTGTCATTTTCAGTCAGTTACTATGCACGCATAACTAACTTAATACTCAGTTTGTGATGAAGCATACAAAGCTTCATTTTTAATTTAAGAAATACAAAGCCCAGGAGGAATTTCAGATCTTCAGTTAATTTCCTCCACAATTCCAGCAATGTGGAACAGGTCTATTTTTCTTTCTCATTAAGTATCTAGGTGTCATAGCAATACTAATTTCTCCTCCACATAACCATCTGCAAAATCCTGTTAGTTGTTCAGACAAGATGACACTAAAAAGCATGCCTTTCTTCATTACAGTTTCTGCAGCAGTAAATTATCACTCTAATGTGAATAAATAACTTCAAGCAGATTTTCAGACATTCTGTGTTGGCTTGATACCACTTTCCACTGGTTTTTCAGGAAACAGAACTCTACTAAATGAAAATCTTCAGTAAGATTGAGGAATACAAAATTGTGATGTCCAAAAATAAGAGGATTAAAACAGCCTTCTGTAAATTGCAAACAAGTTGCTTGTATACTACAATTCAGTGATTCCTTTTAATACTCTCTACAGCCCGTGATAGGCCTAAGAATATTCATAATATTAAACATTGTTTAGGTGATTTCAGTGGAAAAAGGTACTGGCAGAGGGAAGGGTAAAAAACTTTAATGAATTTGCTCCCAGAACCAAATTTTATCTTAGTACTGATGAAAAGACAAAAACGTTATGGTTTGCTACAGCTATTCTGACCTGTTTGTCTGTAGGACTTTGCAGATATGGTTAGAAGAGAGATGAACTGATAAAGTTTCTTTTCCTAGCCACCCATAAGAAATGGTGAAAACAAGGGATATCCTCCAGGAGTCAGGTTTACCCCGCTAGAGCCTTCTCTCATTATTATTTTCATGTGAAAATATATTATTCTGTTAGGATTGTCCCAAGTGAATAATTGTCAATATCATGTCAAATAACCACACCAGCCAGAGCTGCTTCTACAAGGTCAAAAGTGTGTGTTCCTGCTCTTTGCTGCAGAGACTTTTGCTTTGCATTAAGCCCCTGACAGAATACTAGTTTGTTATCAGGAAAAGAAAGACTGAATGGCACCAGCTTAGTCTTTTGCTCAACTGAGCTTGAAGGTGGATCTGAAAATATGCGACCAGCACCAAGTCCATTTAACCCAAGACTCACTCAACTTGAAATAAGTCAAGTTACTGCACAGAGTCTAGTTCCAAACAAATTAAAAAAAAATAATCAAGCCTTTAAGAGTTTTTCATGTTAGCAGCAAGTTGCAATGTGTGTGTTAGCAGGCTTTTGGAAGTGTTTCTTTGAGATAAAATTTGAATAATCTATGTGGTTTAATTTAAATAATTTATGCATAAAGCACTGCAGAGTTATAATTGTAATTATAGTGTTCAACTCAGTAGCAATGAGGTACATTTGAAGTTGGATTCTGATTGTACTGTATATCTTATGCTCCAAATTTCATTTTGTTTTGAGCAAATCCTTTGGAGCACAAGAAGATGGCTCAGAGCTTTACAAAAATTCCTGAGTGAAGTTTTAGAGAGTTTCTTTGCTACACATTTTTTATTATTATTTAAAGTCTGAAATCCAATCTTGCATGCTTCTGTGTCATAGTGATAAAGTAAAGGTGGCTGAAAAGTGCCCCTGGTCAGAGAGGAAGGACTTTTCTACATTTCTCATGAAGGAGCAGCTGTTCCTATCAGTAATTCCCTGAAGCAATAGGCCTGGAGTGTAAACAATATTTTATACGGATGGCAGCAGAACAGATTACATTATATCTGAAATTTTTGCACTTCACTGTGGAGAATGGATTAACCCTGTGTGACATAAATTCAAATCTTAGTTCCTTGAAATGAATGAAAGGGTTAAAGTATTGTAAAGAGAAAAAAATTCCACAGAATAGTGTAGTCAGAAGTGTCATTAACTTGGTTCAGAGAGAGAGAACACTGGCATTAGGAGCACTTCAGAAATGGCACATTGAGGCCTGAGCAGACCAAAGGTTTGTTCCCACCACTCATAATAATACTGTTTTTTACCTGAACTTGTAACACATGCCCAGAGAAAGATAAGAGGAAAATCTTGAATACAGCCATTCAGGATGCTGGACAAGTATGAGGGGAATGGACAACTGATACTTGTGTGCTTTTCCTAATTAAAGATGTGCTGCCAGCATTGGAGATCAGATGATCATCGTTACAATCTAGTAGGACATACCTGGTGTTTGCAGTAAGAACTAGATGGGTCAGTAATGCTCAATTTCAAGCACTAACAATGAACTCAAAGATCTCCAGATTTCAAGTCCCTGGAGCAGTACTCCCAGAGGACACAGGCAAGAGAGCACAACTGTGGCTCCAGGCAGAAACAGTGGGCTCCAAATGGTGAATAAACAACTGTCAGATTTTCAGGGGTGAATGTTGAATGGGCCCCTCAGTCTCAGAAAGAGGTAAAAGTTTATACCTTTATTTCTTTTCACAGAGAATATGCTAGTCCATTCCAACCTGCTGCTTGAAAAGCACTTCTGGGAGATAATGACATGGTCACTGGTTAACCTCCTGGCCAGTTCTACTTTGTCCAGTGTGATGATGGATGACCACACTCATCCCTTACCCACCCACACCTATAAGTGGCAAGGTCACTATGTTTTTCCAAAATATGGATTAATGAGTAGCCTCTAAGACCTTGTATCTTCCAAAGATTTCATGTGAAAGAGGCAAGCAAAATTACCAAAGGAAAAAGCTTATGAGAAAAAGAAGCAGCTACATTTATTTCATTAGCCTCCCTACAAGCTTATTTGAAAGTGTTAGAACTAGTTAAACCAGAGAGCTCCAGGAGCTTAATATTTCAGCTGAAGCATTAGAGGTTCATAGATCTTTCAAAACAGGAAAGCAAGGTAAGTGCAAGTTCCTTCTACACAGCCATCATAACATGCTTCCAGCATGCATTAATAAAGCTGTCATTATTCCAGCTAACCCCTAAGTTACTTATCAGAAACTAAAACGCCCACTGATTTTATCTTCCCTTCAATACCTACACATTGTTGTAATTTTGTTTTACAGCTGGAAGACAATCCATTTTCTGCATTAAATGAATTGCGAAATTAAGTCTGAATCTGAGCTGGTAGGACCTTTCTTCTCCTTTATTTTGAGGGACAGTATTTTCCTGGGATGGTGTAGAAAAGACATTTTAGGCATCTGGAAGAGACCAAAACCCCCCAAAGCCTCAATCACCAATCAAAAGCCTGAGAAAATGCTGAGATCAAAAGCCTTAAGGCTCACATCAACATGCCTTTAATATACCTCCAGGGATGGTGACTCCACCACTTCCCAGGCAGCCTGTTCTCCCATGGGACACCTGAGGCCATTTCTTATGGGGCCATATCACTTGTTCTGGAGAAGAGACCAATACCTCTCTTGCTACAGCCTCCTGTTGGGCTGTTGTAGAGAGTATTAAAGTCTTCCCTGAGACTCCTTTTTTTTCCAGGATAAATTCCCTCAGCCCCTTCTCCTAAGAGGAGGAGTGCTCCAACCCTTTCACCAGCTTCATTACCCCCCTTTGGACACACTCCAGTATCTCAACATCTTTCTTGTAGTGAAGGGCCCAAAGATACACAGTAATTTCAAGTGTGGCCTCGTGATCACTGCTCTAGTACTGCTGGCTACATTCCCTGTAGTACAAGCCAGGATGCTGCTGGCTTTCTTGGCTACCTGGGCACACTACTGGCTCATAGTCAGCCAGCTGTCAACCCACAGCTCCAGGATGTCATGTTTAAGAAGAAAGTAGCTGCTAAATGTGGCCTGTTATTCCAAAATTAAAGTGTTGCAAAGATCCAGATAATGAAACTGATAGACTCTTATTCTTAGAATTGAATAAATTGAAGTTGATAGGTACTGTGCTCTTGATCTGAGATAAGAAGCTTTATCAATGCAGCCAGTTGGATAAACAAGCAATCTGCGAGGTGTTAAAAAAGGGATTAAGCAGGTGAAACCTTCAGAAGCCATGCTTTGCTTCTTTAGAGGTCAAAATTACAGCTGCCATAAGCTTTTCAGCTTCAGGCTTCTCTCAAATCACTATGAATACACATACCCACCCAGCAGGTATTAACCAGTCATTTCAAAAATACAGCTCAATTTATAGATTACTTTTCATTAGGACTGCACCTACATGTTCAGTTCTGCTAAAGAAATCCAACACCAGTCTGCAAACACTAGCAAGTTGTGCCACACTGAGAAATACAGACTGCCAGAGGGAAAAAAATACAAAAAAAATCCTGCTGCTTCAAACCATGCAGTCCTTAGTTTGGAGTTCCAACTGATTTGCATTGTGTTTTTCCAGCAATGTTTCAAGATTAAGAGATAGTAAATACCAGATTAGTGGGCAAAAATATTTGATTTTTTTCTAAATGCCACTGTTTATGTGGCAAAATTGTACTTCTTTATTTCCCAGAATAGAAACAGTTAAGGTTTAGAATCTGAAGCTGAGGCAGAACAAGATAAGTTAAAAATTTGAGAACAATTATGTAAGATTTCATACCATTTTAACTCAGTTGCTTTTTAAGCTTACTTGAATTTTAAATCTGCCTTAAAACCAGTGTCTGGCAAGTCCATATCATTATCCCTGATTAAAAAAGCAAAATACTCCCTCTCAAGACAGACACATGAATGGATTGTTTGGAAAAAAATCCACCCCATAAAAAAATTCCCAAGTCCCCAGTAACATGAAGTGAAGCCTGAGACAACCTGGTTACCTTTCCTGCAGAAGGTCCAGGATCATACTGGCCCACAGAAGAGCTTGCATGCAGGGAAAGGCATGCAGAAAAAATCTCCAGAACAAGATTTCTGATGATAAACAATACTATTCCAAACTCCATACTTTCCCCCCCCCTCCCCACCACTCTGGAAACAACATTGCTGTTTCAGCCTGTGATTGTGCAAGGATTCAGCTGTGACAATGTCCCTGCCAGTCCAAGCAGCCAGGGTCATTCAGCAATTTTACCAGGTTTCTGTGAAAGTGCCTGAAACAATGTTCATGCTGTAATAAAAAAAAAATAAAACAACAAACCAACCACCAGAAAACACACCCAAATCCCCCAGCTTTAACTGGCTTCAGTAGACCATGAATGAGTCAAAACAGGGCACAACTACACTGACAAATTGAAATGTAAAGGGGGGGCGGGGAAGGAGAAGGAGCATGTGTACAGATTCATGTTGGCACATGTCAGACTGTCTGAAGCTCCACTCACCCATCAGAATATTTCTATCCACCTGACCTGCTGTATTACCCACACCCAGGCTGGGGAAGGTGGGATATGTCTCTCTCACTGAGAGCTCTGAACAGGCTCCAAACAGAAGGGTTCAGATTACCGGTAGCATGACTCTCAGAACACAGCCCTTGTTTTTAAGAGTGCCTACACTCTGTTCATCCCACAGCAGGTAGCTGTCTCTGATGGCCAAGGGGGCATCCATTGATGCCAATTTCCCAATCACTTTCCAAACTTTACTGTTCGACGAGGTGAGCTGCACCATGGCAGTTTATTTACCTTTTCTTTGGAGGGTCACTGCTCTTAATTATAGTGGCACTTATGTACTGCTTTGCCTTTAAGCCTGTCAAGGCTCCCATTACAATCTCATTTCTGGATGTTTATTCTGCAATACCCTTCCACTGTGGGTTGCAGCCCAGCTTGTAAGGTCTCAGCAAGTTTTTTTCCTAAGTAATTGTGGTTCTCTTGGTCCATCCCAAATAACTCAGAAATGACTTTATACTGCTGCTTTGTGGGAAGCTTATACCTGCTTTTTCTTTTTAAGGAAACAAACATTGTACAGGTAGAAAAACCCTTAACAGAAAGGGTACACCTACAATAAAGTATAATAGTCTTACAAGAAATATTGTTCTGTACACCCAAACCCCAGGGCTTGATAATTTGACATCTTAAATTCTTTGCATCTGTTGGAATGATTTCCAAGGCTGTTCTGCCTTGGCTCACCATCATTGCTATTTGGTATTGATTTTTTATTTTCTTCTCCACCTCTCTTGCCTATTATCACCAGCCTTTCAGCATTCTCTTTATCCTTAAGGCAGGAGACTCTACTGCTGTTGAAGAAAGGGTACACTAAACCATGTAGATTACCTGATTTATATATCATTTTTTATGTAACATTGCAGACAAGAGAATGGAAGGTAGCCTCTTTATGTTCTCTTACCTGAAGCAGGAGAAAAAAAGTACCCAAAGGAAAAAAATACCAAAGCTATTCACTTCTGTTCGATCATGGTAACATGCACATAAAGACTGGACCAGACTGTCACGGGGACAGTGATTAAATGGTTCCAGAAGAAACCCAGCAGAGAAACAATAAACACCAGCAGTAATAAGAAAGCAGACACTGGAAAGAGACTGATGTGTACAGTGCTACCTGTGGCTGAGAAACAAGTGACATGTGAAAGGTACTCACTTTTTTCTGGTGGGAAGATAAACCAAGTTTCAAGGCTAACAGCTGCACTTGTCCATGACACATTGAAATCTTGCAGGACAAGAAGCAGCACGAGACCACAAGCCCAGCTTGTTGCCATTTACACATCAGGTTCATAAACCCTTATTCAATTCTCAGCGTAACAAGCTGAGGTTGTTGAACTACCTGTCTGAGCTACCAGCCTCTGATGTACATCAAAGCCCTTAAGGTAATGCAAAACCAAACAGTAAGTCCATGGAAGAAATTAGTGGTTTGGAATGGAGTTCAGAGTTTCTGCTTTGGCATTAGGATGGCACCTGCTGTGCCAAGAGATCCTTGCAAAAAGAGTTCCTGCAGCCAGAGTAATTGCTATGCTTGTGTACACGGCAGAAGGGAAGGGAAGAAAGTGTTTGTGTTAGCATTGATAGTTACAGCTGGGGCACCCTGCTTTTCTGCCACAACCTTGCATGCTTCTGAAATGCAGAAGTTTTTTTGTATTTTCTATCCTACTTCTAGTCATGCACTTTCAAATCCCTAATGATTCCCCATTTTGATCACAGATAAAGGCAGCAAAAGGGAGCAGGTTGTGAAAGACACTGTGTATTCCTTAACACAGCTACACACAACCTCTTGTGTTCGCTGGGACCCTGTTCGAAAGAGTTATCCACTAGCGAGGAACAGAAATGGTCTAGCTTCAAAGTTTTTATCCTCTCCTGTATTCCTTTTCTATGATCATCTGAATGACAGAACCTTGCTTTTCATCCCAAATGGGTAATTCAATAAATCATTCCCATTCAAGACAGTACAACTACAACAGCAGATTTAGAATAACAATGACAAATAGATAGAATTTCTGGTCCTTGACTGCCAAAGTTGTTCAAATCTGACTCTTCTTCCCATATAGGAAGAGGTCATTGTCTTCTGATGTGTAAACAAAGTTAAACTTTAGTTCTGTCCAGACCCCATAAACTTTATAACTTGAGAAGTGACTTAATAATTAATATAACTATAAATTAAGCAGAAATCTAATTACTTCTTGGACAGGTATTAGTTCCCCTTGGGCATTAGGAATCTATTTATCTTGTTTGAATGCTGAATGTGTAAGTAGGAAAGAAATCAAATCCTTTTTGTTTTAATGAAAATCCCTCAAATGCCAAAAACCCTACAGAAATAATCATCTATATGCATTACTGTTAGCTGCCCACCACAAATCATTACCAGGAGTCTGAATACCCTGCATGATGCCTGTTTAAGTGGATAGTTTAGCTTGGGTTTTGTGCATGTTGTGTGTGTGGTGGCTCTCTTAATTTGAGTTGTGTGGGTTTTGGTTTTTTTTTTTTTTTTTTTTTTTTTTTTTTTCCCCAGTTTTCTCTGCATTCATGCAGTAACTTACACATTGCTATCATTAATTGAGCATGGTAAGTGAACTAATTTCATTCAACCACAAATATTTAGCCATGTCAAGAACACAGGAAGTTGTGATAGCTCTGATTTTAAGAAGCATGCACAAACGTGTGGACGCACGTAAGGGAGACACTGTCTTCTAGGCCCAAGCAGCAACTGCTTTTTCACTTTCAGTAGAGCACCAAAAATTAGCAAAAGTATTTTTGCTGTGATAAAAATGCCACAGAAACTATTTACCACACAAAATATTTTTTTTTAAATTAACAGAGAATAAAGAGTTTTTGATCTCCTCATTTTAGATTTGCAACCCAGAAGGAAAGCTGTATCTTCCCTTGAACTGAATTTAGCTCTGCAATCCCCTGCAAAACTAAATTTCATGTCAAGAGTGAGATGGGAGGTTAATACCAAATCTGAAATCTGGCTAGGAAAAGTGGCCAAAAATAAAAAACATAAAATACCCTAAAGGACCGATACACTGCAATAAATTTGTTTTACTCTTAACTTTGAGGTCCCGCAATGCAGGATTTCCAAGTGTGACAGGATAATGAAAAAGTTATATGACACCCACAACCATCCTTTTTACTACTTTAGATAAAAACCACTCCTTTCTTTTTCCCCTAGGACTGCCTGAGATACAAGGTGCTTGTCTTTAATTTGATGCCACCATCATCAAGCTTTCAACAGTCTTGACAGGCTCAGGGCTCTCTCTTTGCCCCATATCTCTCCAGAAATTACTGTGGCACCATAAACTATAAATCACCTTAAAAGGTGACCTCCAAAAGCAACAAATGGACTTATCCCCTCTTGTTGCTGATTAAGAGGTAAAAACAAAAACCAGAGATTCTGAGTTGGATATTCTGGTTAATATTTGGAGTTTTTTTAGTGTTTGCTTACTTTGGCTGGTAAATTTATTTCCCACTAACTTTATCTTCCCTAATTTTCCCATGTAACTCCCACATGTTTTTCCCCCAACTTTCTATGCCAAATTCAATTGCATTAAAATGGCAAGTGAGTTGCAGCA
Organism: Vidua chalybeata; assembly: GCF_026979565.1. Classification (NCBI taxonomy): domain Eukaryota; kingdom Metazoa; phylum Chordata; class Aves; order Passeriformes; family Viduidae; genus Vidua; species Vidua chalybeata. The sequence continues at coordinate 10,353,132 of NC_071536.1, read as the reverse complement.
AATAAGTCAGATTTCCAGGTACAATTAGGGATATGCATGCAAACATGAGACACACCCAATCAGATCCTCATCCTTTCCCCCTCTTCTTTGCATTTTAGGGCTAAATCAAGAACTAATCGCCACAGAGAAAAATTGCCCACTATTTTCTTCAGTCTAGGTATCTCTAGAGGAGACCAGGGACACCTCACACAGACACACTGATTGTTCTCAGCTGTTCAAGAGCAGGATTGTACACTTTAGGCTCTCAATGACTGAAATTCAGGTGGACTGATACCAATCAGGTGTCAGGGAAAAAAGTCACTGAACTGCACTGACTGAGATTTCCTCCAGCTCTGTCTGAAAGAAGGAAGAATGAACAAAGACCATCTCAAAACCTCTGGTTGCTGGAGGCAATGGATTGCATTTTGGATTTACATCCATAGGCTAACCACTCACTGGCATCACAGCCTTCAAACCTAGCTCTGATAGACAAACTCAAAAGTTGCAGTGCTCAGTGGAGAGCAGGAGCAGAGGGAACTCTCCAGGACCCCAGCAGGACAGAAGGCACCCTTACCTTCTTCATATGTCACATCCTACTACATCTCTATTTGACCACAGTTATCGGAAATCTCTGTGATTGTTATACATTTTACCCTTCTTACAATCTATACTTGCATGTTTCTGGTATCATACATTCTTCAGCATCAACGTCCTTTTTGAAGGTCATCTGAATGACATTCAATGGTTAAAATAACACTTAACCTTTCTGCTAGGGGCTATATTTCATTTTAACAATTCAGAACTATAATAAAACAATTAACCCACAGGGTACTTTTACTGATTTGTGTATTCAATTGATTTTTTTACATATATTATGTAAGAAACAGATGATATGATTATTTCTTTGAGAAACGTGTGAACTGTGACAACAACAAACTTCTTAATAAAGCTAAGAAACACCAGGTGAGCACATTTAGATGCAAGCAGTGTCTGTTCTGCATGTACTTTTTCTTCTATTTAAGCAGTTGCTATTTCATTAATTTACAAATTTCTCAGAGAGGAAGAAAGTGATAGCAATGCCTTATCACTAACCAGAGTATACCAAAAGTTTTTTGTGGTAAATAATTTAATAATTTGCTGGTAATTAAGACAGATTTGTTAGTGTTGCATATACCTCCTTTACGTACCACAGTAGCAGTTGATACCCTGAGTGCTATTTTTCTGATGTTATCACACATCACTCTAATGCCAGAGTTAATTGTAATACCTACATGCTTGTACCAACTCATATTATAGAAGAGATGTTGAAGATTCCAGAAAGCAAACCAGAAAAACAAGGTAAGAGCTTTAATTCTTTTATCTTATAGTTAAATCAGAGAAATTACTATATCTTGAGAATGAAGGTTTCTGGTTACCTTTCACTACACCTTGCAGACCAGAGCCATTTTAAGAAGAATTTTTTCTGTATGCTTTGCAATACAATCAAACACTGTGAGGAATTGACTGCAGTTTTCCTATTGACTTCAAAGGTGAACCAAATCCCATAACTACTTGCAATGGGGATATCTCAAATCCTTCAGTATGGGGACATTAACATGTACAACACAGAAATATTAGCAGAAATAGAGCCATTTTTGAGTTGTTACAATTCAAGGAGTTGGAGCCAAGTGTGATCTCCACTGTTACCTCTGCCACTGTGTTTTCAAAAAACCCTTAAAAAAGTAACAGCATCAGATAGTCCCTTGCTCAGGCTTTGTAGGAATTGCACCAACACTGAATCATTCCCTACGTTTTTCTTTCCTCTAAAGAAACTGCATTTCACCATCACCATTTCAGGTGCATTTGCAATAAGTAAACTGAGTCTTGGAAGAGCCTTGCTGTCCCCTGTAGCTATATTTGTATATACATTTGGATATTTACTATCAGCTATGCTTTCCAGAGAAAAAGGAAAAACAAAACACAGGGCACTCACCAGCTGCAGCAGGTCCCTGCCGGTGCCACCAGCACTCTCCCTTTTTCCTGCTGGGCTCTTGTCACTGGAGATGCTTCAACCAGCTGGGACAGTGACTCAGGCCACCAGGCAGCTCCCTCTGAAAATGCTGTTTCCCCTCAGCCTACCATCTTGTTGCCTTTTCCACACCTTTTTCTCAAGACTTTTTTTCCCGCCTAAACCTCAGCGCCCCTTTCCCTCCAGGCCCCTCACACGCTCACCCTCACGTGAGGGGGCTCGCAGAGCCCAGGAGCCGCACACATTCCTCTGAGCCAGCCCAGCTCCCCTTGCTGCTCCAGGGGCTCCCCAATATGGGCACAGAGTTTGTGGAGAGTGGCAGTGGGGCTGTGGCCCAGCCTCATGCCCAGTGGCTACAGCTGTGCAGGACAGGTGAACAGCATTGAAGGTAACGAGCCCGGAGCACCGAGGGGCGCTGAGCAAGCACCACAGGGAACAGAGGGCACACAGGTGCACTGCATGTGCAGTGAAGGCTGTGAAAGGTTGGACTGAAGAACAATAAAGTGCTGATGCTCGAAGCCTTCCTTGGTGTCAATTGTACCTCCACTGTTGCCCTAAAAATCACACAGAAGGGTGACCCACCCCTCTGCTTGCTGATGGTTTAATGCTACCCCCCAAAATGCCGCCCCGCTTGCTTGGACCACCCGGCTGAGGGGCTGATGCCTCAGGCTAGAAGGGGCTTACTCCATTTTGGCAGAAGGGCATCAGAGCTCCCTGAGCTGCACATTCTGAGGGCTGTTTGTAATGTTGATAAGTGGCCTCCTCATGGCTGGAGAAGATACAGTGGGAGAAAAGGACTAAAACCCACATCAGACACTAATTTTGTTTGCCTGAGGAGGTGTGCTGTCATTCCCTGGCAGGCCTCCGCACAACTCGCATATCTGGGCTAATTTCAAGCATCTGACAGAGGCAGAAATCGAAAAAAATATTGAGTGCCCACAAGCATCATCAGAGTTGGAGCGTTTTTTCACCTTTTAGCTACAGCAGCATGTTTATAACATAAGCCAGCCATTGTGTGTTGAGTGACAGTCCCTTAGACAGCGGGGCCATATGCAGGGAAAGAGGCAGAGCATCATTGCTCTCGCTGTGGGAGGTCTTTGGGACAAAGCCCCCTTCTTCACCTCAAACCAGAGTTAGTAACTTAACAGGAGAAATAACTTGTTTGCTTATTCAGAATTTTAAGAAAGCACTTTTTCATCTTGAAAATAAAGCCTTAGGGAGTTGGTGTATTTGCATGGAAAGGTACTGTCATGGAAGGGTGATGTCCACAGCAGGGGAGCAAGGATGCTGCTGTCTCCCTGGGTGTATGGCAGCTTTCTGGAAGGAGATTCAAAATGCCTGTGAGACAGAGACTCTGTCAAGTCTATTTTAACAGGGAGAGGGCCAAAACCTACAGTTAATTTACTGGGTGCCCTTGGCGAAAAATATTTGCATTCAAGATTTAGAGTAAGCACTGGGACTCTGGTTAGCAGGGCCTGAATATTTTGCTGACTCATAGTATATATAATGAAAGCTTAATAAAATGGAATATATCTAGTTCATGAAGTCTCTTGATACTGTGTTGTAATTTAGTCCACCAACAGCCTTTATTTAAAGTTGGATTCCATGAGCCTGTTATAATGAGCTAAAAAGTGCACAGATAAGCAGTTATTTTTGAAAATGTGGCTCCCTATCGATATATATTTTGCACAGCCTGTATATCTTAATTGAATTGAAATGAGCATGGGACCCTAGGGTTTTTTAGGTCTAGTGAGGCATTAAATACTCCAAAAGCACAATAAAAATGAAAAAAAACTCTATTTCTCCAAAGTATCGAATGTTATTGCTTCAGCTGTGGGCAAAGCACTCCTACTACCTGGGAAGAACACAAAATGCATTGCTTGCAGCCCTTCATGGTCTATATCTGTACCCTTCATACCTTCATAATTTTACTTATTTTCTGCCCTTTTGATGCATCCATCTTTCTAAGCATTCCTATCTCTTCTTCAAATTGCCTTACATGTGCTCATATTTTTTCCTTCTTTTCTTTTTGAAGCCTCTCCCTCCAGGAGTACTCCTGCAATGCTTAGAAAAAACTCCAGTTTTGGCAATGGCATCTCTATTCAGATGGGGTTCTATTTTACTTACTTCTAAAGAAATCTGTCTCTGTTGGAGTTGAATTAAGATCATGTAGACACATCCTGTAAAATTTTTGAATAATCTGAGTTATGTACATTGCTGCATATATCAGCATGAAAACCAACAGTTGCTGCTCTGCGTGTTAAATACACAACAGGTTGAAGCTGATGTGAGGAATGATCTAACTCAAAGTAAACAGTGGGAGAAAAAAAAATCATTTTCCAAAATTAATATTTTAAAAGCTTAATACCTGTTAATTCTGAAAACTGTTCTTATTTATTATCATGCTTCCTGCCTACCATATACCAGAGCAATCCTGAATGCTATAAACAAGGCACCGATCAACCTATTTTTGAATGAAATTTGGAGGCATCAAAGGGTAAAGCATTTAGAAGAAAGATGTGAGGTCTTGGATGCTTACCCAAATTGAGCTGAGACTCTGAAAATTTTTGTTTGGGAATCAGTCTTGGATGATACTATTTACATTGTCACAGAGGGACTATTATTGATCACCTTCCACCACCATGACTGTTACAGTGTCAATCAAAAACAAGCAGCTTGCTAACATTCAGACTCCAGCTGTACAAATGTTCTCTTTTTGGGGCTCATTAGTTTGCTCCTGCTGGCATCCTTTCAGCCAGAAAAAAAGCCCTTGTGTTTTCATTCAGTACCAACAAAATGGAACGAAAATATTTTGCATAAACTTGAATTCTAATTAACTAAAGATGGTCTTTCTTAAAAAATAATCAAAAGAACTCATTTAGACATTAGAACTACAAGTGACACACTGTTAGGATGTATGGTTTTTACTCTGTATTTCAATATCTGAAACTAAGTCCACTGGTAGTGGGTAAAAATGCCCAGACTATGGAATAGACTTGAAATCAAAGACTGAAAGATTTCATTATGAAAGAAGGAGTTGTCGCCCACAAATTAAGTTACGTTAATTCAAATGCCAAGCAGAATACTTTGATGGATTGTAGTGTACAACTGGACAAAGAAAAGTATGTCTACAACTGTTATGAATTAAATTTCATCTGTGAGGAGAAGAATATTGACTTAATTTATCTCATCCAGTTGGTAGTGTGACTGAAGAATAACTCAAATTCAGTGGCACCAGTTGCACAGATGATGGTACTGTAGCAAAGGATGGCAAGAAAAGGTGATTCAAGAGTGATAAACAATTTCATTATAAGAGCTCAAACCCAGCCCATCTTCAAGAGAAGGCAAATCCACAATCTGTGGATTCTACTGCTCCTAAAAGTTATGATAACCTTTGTAATGTCTGTGGGTTTTAAGCTATGGCTGATTTTTCATGCACTTACACATAACTAGAACACACAGACCAAAACAGTGATAACAAGGGATGTTGATCTGCTGGTATCAATCAGGAGAAACTATATAATAAAGGAACTAACAAAGTTGTAATTAAATGATGAATCAGTCAATAGGTCAAGAAATTGTTTACATAGCTCAGCAATATGGGCTTGATTCAATATAATATTGAAGTAAATTTAAATATATCTGAATAGCATTAGTAAATTTTGGGATAAGCTCCTTTTCCATATATTTTAATGTTGCTTTAAGAATCTTTTGTACTTCTTGAATTTGAGGTTTTGAGAAGTGGTTTTTTTCCTGATCTTTCTTAAAGTAAAATACTATCTTATTTTTTCCACACAAGGACTCAGTGTGTGACAGCTTAAGCACGTGAACAGCCACCTTTAAGTTAATGAGATGATCTGTGTGCTAAAGCTCTACATTTTTGTGAAATCGTCAACATTACTTGAAATAAAAATTCAGATATAACCATGAATGACAAGAAATTAATTCTGATGTTCATTGCAGTTGATATAATTCTAAATAGTTGTGGTTCAAAGACACTAAAATATCTCATCAACATATCCTGCTGAAGCTGAAATTTCTCTCTTTGATTGTCTCAGCTTCATTTCAGTTAAGGATATGCAAGAAAATCAAGACTCCTTATATTTCTCGTAATCAAAGAAGCTTTATTTCACACACTATTTACATATTAGGTCTCTGAAGTAAAGCATTAGAGACTATTTTATATAGTCTTATTTTGCTATAATGACAACCAGTCCAGTTGATCAAAATATGAATAAGTTCAAATGGAAAAGGAGCAGGATTGACTACACAATGTCTTTGCTCATGGTTGCCAAACAAACAGACATGTGAGGAATAAAGCAGACAATAATCATTTAAGGAAATCCTGAACACATTAAAATATATCTAAAATCTGAATGTTTTTCTCTGTCTTGTCTGTTTTGAAACAGTCTCTTAGAAAAAATAATTCCAGGGCTTTGTGTTAGAATCAGCATTTTTAAATGAGTAAATATGAGGTAATTCAAACCAAAGCATGAAGGATTTAGTCTCTGATGTATCAACAGGATTGAAATGAATCAATCTGTAAAACCTGATGGGAGCACCAGGCTCTCCCCAGAAACATGTACTTACCTTAAAACATTTGATTACATTCATGTCCAATGTGTTGTTTTCTTTTTTTTTGTTACCAGTAGCAAAAACATTTCATGTACTTTCTATCTCCTTGCAGATTTATATTGTCTTCTTCTTACATATTTTTATATTTTACATGGCAAATTTTGTTTATGTAGTTGTGAATCTCAAGCAAAGTGTTCTTGTCCAGTATACACACAGAAGGTAACACTTTTTTGGATTAATTTTCAGAGATTCAGAGTATCACAGAGCCTCAATGAAGTAAAATACATTAGTCAGGCTAAGAAACTAACAAGATTTGTGCCTAACATGAGCCATAAATTTAGCATGAGACAGCATTATGCCTTGTACAATAGATTATTGGGGAAAGTCTTGCTGAGAGGATGGTGTCTTCTGTGGGATCCCATACCTTAAATCTCCTTTTCAAGCAGAAGTTCACACTGATACATCTCAGAATCTAATCACAGTACTAAGACTCCTTTTGCTCTTTAAGTGTATTTTTACTCTAAACCAATGCTAATAACAAAGGAAATGGCATCCAAAATACAGCAAAATAAATATGAAAAGTATTGTATTATTTAAGGCACAAACCAGAGATCTTATGTTTAGAGTCTTGTTATGTAAACTATCAGCAAGTATCCTCTGACTTTCGCAATAACAGCTTGGAAATAGTTTGGGTGCTCTTAATGTTTATAATCTGCAGTGTTTTGTATTTCTTACAAAACTTTTAATTGCTTGATCTGCATCCCTAATCAGTGATAAAAAACCAAATAACCCCTCATATTGGTGCAAGTGTTTTACAGCTCTTCCAGCATCATGAATCAAATGACAAGATAACCAGCTCAGCTTGATGTTGGAGCTGGAATCATTTCACTGTACCTGACTAAGATATTAAATCTTACTTTAATACTTTTAAAAATGCTAATTAATTTAAATAATTATAATTAAAAAATAAAATATACAAAGCATAGGAAGAACAAGAGAACAGAAAAAAAAAATAGAAGAATGAACAAGAGGGAGAGCCAAAGTTAAGGCAAAGTGTCTTACTGGTGTATTTTCCAAAGGCCAGAAAAGCAGTTTCCATGCAAAGTTGTTTTCCTGTTATTCAGAGCTGTGGCTGAAGTCAAACCAGCATGACAGCTGTGCAAACTCCACTTTAAAACCTGGTATTTCACATATTCACTTGGCATTTGAGCTCCATGGGGTTCCTCCTGCACCAAGCAATTTTCTCTGGAATGATAGAAGTCTCATAAAGGTCAATTCTTATCTTCCTAAGTGTCATTGGACCAGAGCTAAAACCTCTAAGTTAGAGCTGACAAAGTTAGCAAAACTAAAATGCCATTTATTGCTCTTGTTGTTGACCACATCTCGAGAATATGTGAAGAGAGTTAAAATGTGCCAGAAGGATCCTGATTATGTTTGTGGAAAAATCCTTCTCTTCCTTTCCCCCAGAGTGTCTTTACTCCTAGAAATGTGAAGAATAACAGAAAACAAAAAGAGCCCAAGTGCATTCTTATATTCCAAATCCTTTATTAGGTGCCTTCATTTGATTAGTCTCTCAATTTATGGAAAGAACCAAAGTGATTCATAGCTTTCAATGGCATTTTAATCCTGTGTTTTAAAGCATCACTCTGTAGATTGCTGTCTGTCTTGCTTCTGACACAGAAGTCTCTACTTGCTTGTTGTTAATTTTCAGCTTGGCTGACTGACTTTTGATGTTCCTGCTGAAAGTGTCTGTGGTTCTGCATCCTTCTGGGAGATTGACTATAGTGACTGTTTATTTCATCTCTATTATCACACCACTCTGCATACATTATCTTATAGATATCTGCAGCACTTCTATTAGTTTACTGAACTGCTTATCCTGGAAAAGTCAAAGTCACTGGGAGAAAGTACTTATTCAGACAATGCATGCTAATTCAACAATGAGAGTCTCTGATTAACACAGCAGGACAGAGTTCTTGTGAATACTCTGTATTCTGAAGCCGAGTGACATTCGAGTGCTGATTAAATCAGGAAAAAAGCCTCTATTGCCTTGCTAAACAGGACCTGGCCAGTCAGCCTGCAGCTGCCATCCAGCTGAACTTGCCAGACTTTGGCAAGAGATAGAGCTGGCTAAAGAAAGTTTCTCAAGCCTATGCAAGAGTAATTTCCTTTCCATCTGCCATTGTGGAACGTGGTTTGATTTACCCAGCCAGCAAATCTTGTCAGTTCCTGGAAAAATTATGCCTTTGTGATATCACTTGACCTAGGTTCTTCTGATGCCATTAGCAGCACCGTTTTCAGGAGCTTCTAGTCCAGCCACATCCCTCAAAGGTGTCACCACACTATAATTTTAGTGCTGCTAGCTGTCCAGTGTAGAAGGAAAAATCCAGTTATGTATTGTGTTATAGTTATCTATTGGCTGTGATGCTAATCCAAGACTCTAGTTTGAATAACAAAATTCACAGCTTCATAGGATATCCAGTTTGGACAGAAGTGTGACTTCTCCATAAATATCATCAGCTCCTTCCTACAGCTTTGATTTTGCTTTACCTGCACACCCAAAGACCATGAAGTGGCTGTATCAGCTGTTCAGTCAGTCCTCTCATCTGAAAAGATCAGCACAATGGGAAACACGGTTTGCTCAGAAGGGCTGATCCAGTCTGAGCAAACAGGAAGTTTAGCATTAACTGATATCTCAGGTGTTCAAATTAAAAGAAAAAGCAAAGTCACTGAAATATTCTCCTTTTATTCCATCTAGTTTTAACTTTTGTACTTTCCTATATCGGAATGAGGAGGATTAAAATATACACCTTTTTAAAATACACACATTTTTAAAATGCAGTCATATAGTCAAGTGAGAACTGACTGGAGAATTGTTTCTAACTACATCAGTGGATAAACACCAGGGAAACGGAATTGGTGAATTGGTGCATTAGCCAATGACTGACTACACAGGAGCAAATGGCCACCAATACATTTAGGAATATATTAACAGAATGATTCTAATTTTCAGAGGGATCAGATGTGAGAACAGCATTCTAAAACTTTGTGATAAACCTAAGGTATTAAGCTTGATTGGTTTATGATCAAATTTAAACATAATAGGTGAGACTGACTGGATATTTTAGGGGGCCCCTTCCAGAACTGAATCCTCTATTGCCATCTCTGTATGCTGAGGTCCCTGACAAAATGTAATTTCCAAGCAAAAAAATTACATAGGAAATCACATATGAAATCTAACTTTTTGACTGTGTGCTGTTTTTCTTTGCAAACTCAAATATGCAGATTCAAACCATTTATCTCTATTCAACAATTAACTATCTACTCTAGCAACAGAAATCAAGGCTAATTCTAGGCCTTCACTGCACCAGACAATTTCTATCTTACACAATGGCCAACATGAGCTCTACACCCTGTCCAAAGATATCTCCAAAATATCTAGCAATTAAATTGGAGATACCAAAGGTGTGTAATTTGGGATGATAATCTCTGTGTTTCTGCAATAGAGATGCAGCAGCCTTTGAGTTTAACACATTAAGGGTAGATTCCTGGGAGGAACAGCTCTATGTGTATTCCTATGACTAGAAATTTAAACACTTACAGGAAGATTCAGCACTAACAGATACATTAATTTTTTTTTGTTAGGAATGTTAAAGATTTTTCAAAATTCATTTTCTCCATCTTTATAGTATACTTGACACTAAGTTAGTTGAGGGTTAAGTACTCACTCTTACTGGAGCCAATAGCTAACATGTTTGGAAGTCCAGTTAATTTCTTAAGCTATATTAGCTTAATGAAGCATGTATAGGCTCCCATAGTCTTTGCACTTATATGACAACTTGTCATTGATATTAATTAATGACACACCAGCACACCTTTGAAGTGAATGATGAAAATGATCAGCCAACCGTGAAAATGCACTCAAACAACACTCAAGCAAGGCATCAGAGAGGCAGAATCCAGATAAACATGCATCAGGTTTTTGCTGTGGTAGGTTGAACAATAATTGTTTTTGCATTGTAGGAGGCCCCAAACAGATTTGAGTGATTGCTTCTGCTTTCCCAGCTTGCTGCTGTTTCTTCCCTTTTTAAAAGATATTTCCTCAGTGATGTATAAAATGGAAGACAGCAGTGAGTAATGGTGCCAAAAATATGGGAAATGCAGATGATACCAGAAACAATCAGAAAAAAAATATTCTACACCTGTCCATAGATCAGCGGTTTAGAGACCAGGTTAGGATTTTTTCAGCCATTCACTCCTTTCTCAAACCAGTGACAAAGGAATGGGAAAACAGATTTGACAGTATTTGGTCAGGGTAAGGCAGAAAGCATAACAGTATTTTAGGAAGAAGAATTCCTGTTCCTCCTCTGCCTTCTCATTATATAATTTGTTGTGCCTGTTCTTGTACTGTTGCTTTGAATTGTGTTCATGGAAATGTAATAGATACTGTAATGGCATTTTGTACTTCAGTCAAACTGTCCAGACAAGGACCTTGAAGCACCATTTAAAGTTGCTAATTCCAGGGATATTTCCAGCAGATGTGTCTACATGTGGACCAAAGCACCTTCTTCATGGTTCTGTGTGTCTGAGAAATGTCATGGGTTTTATAACCACTGGGGAGAGATGAGTCCTGGTGTCGGTGAGAGAGATTGACTTTTTGTATGTCAGCAAGTAAGGGGGAAATGGGCTGAAAATGGGAATGAATATGTACATTTTGACTTCATAGCCCTGCAGACAAGAGTGGGAAGAAGCTATTGACAGCAGTAGTTCTTCAGCTGGATAAATGGTCCCAAACCTAGGAAGCTCTGTAATGCTTTTTAATGGGGCTGCACAATAGCTATACATGAAATAAAATTAAAAAGTAGCCAAACCTTAAGGGGGAAAACACAGATACTTTGAAGTCACTAACAAAATTCTCAGGATTTCATTTCAAAAAGATTCCAAATTGTTGGATGAAACAGGGTAGACTTAGGAAAAGAAAAATTCCTTACACTAAAATTAAACAGATTGCAAAATATTTGATATGAGAAACACTGAAAATGCTATTCCATGAGCTGATTAAAATTTTCTTGAACAAAGCTTTTGTAAAAATATTGCCACGTGTTGTATGAAATAATAGGCCTTTAAAATCTTTTAAATTTTACTACACTTCTGTAACAAAGGACACAAAAATCAATTCTTTCCAGTGGTTCATGGAATTATTTCACTTTACAAAACTAGAAAGGTGCCTTTTCACTTGGCCATGTCCCTTTAAGACATTCTAATAAAGTATGTTCAATGACCCAAACTTTGAAAATTGGTACCATCTTATTTCAATAGTCAAACGATCTCACACTTTTTTTTGGCAAAATTAATCTCATTGTAACATTGTATCATAGCTGCTAGAGAGCTGAGGTGTCTGGCTTTCTATCTGGTTTTCTTGCAATACTACCAAAAAGCACAAATTTATTTTTATTTAATGTGATAAGGATGCAAGGGTTGAGACAGGAACCTTGCTTCTGTAGAAGTAATTATTTTCTTATATGCTGCAAATGAAGAATTATGCAATCTTCTGCTTTTGGTGAATAAAAATTCAAAAGTAAACCTCCCAAAGCACTTAATTTTAAATCAAATATGAATAAGCACCTATATATATAAAATATGAATAAGCACCTATATATAAACACATATATGTTTAATATATGACTGGCAATGTGGCTTCACCTACAAGAAAACTGAAGGAACTGACATCTTTCTGCTGTGAAGATGGGCAGAGACCATAAGTGAAGTAAGAATGACCTTTGTGCTGAATGGAGGCTTTACCTCAGCCTTAGCTGGGTTTATAAAACCCATCATTCACTGCAGAGATGGCAACTAGCATTATAACATCTGAATTAAAGTGATTTCCCCAGCAGCAGGTGTTTTAATATAAATTTAGCATGATGGAAAATTCAGACACATTCTAAAGCAAATTGTGTCGAAAAGCAGGGAGATAAAGACTAGACTAGAAAATGGGACAAGATACAGGTAGGGTTGAGCTTGCTGACTTCATACAGGTTTGGGATAGCCATGTTCTTTCCAGATGTAGTGGAAAGCAGTGCAGCAGGTCAGCAATACGGTCAGAGGGAAGGGGAATGATGCCCTATGGCAGATGCTGCCTGCTGCGGCTGTGTCCTACTCAGCCTCGTTAGTGCAGTGCCGAATCCAAGTTCCCAGAGCTTGTCTTTGAGCATCTCAGGATTGCTTTGGCTGAGCCAGCATGTGTCTGCATGGAAAATGCCTGAAAGGCCTCACTCGTACAGCCTGCTAAAATCACAGTGCAGGGACACGTGTGAGGTGTCTGTAAGTTATAAAGGGGAACTGTTTCAGGGGAATCTTAGCACAAGGACTGAGGTACACCTAAGCCAGATGAGGAATGTGTTCTAAAATGTCAAGTGTGAACTCCAACGTCCAGGAGAAACTGAGGGACAGACAGACAACTTTTATGGTTAGGTGTGATAGGCTTAGGGAAGAGGATGAGCATTACCTCTGCTCATTTTCAGACTTTATGACTGTGACAGCCAAAACTCAGTTTCTGCTGAGGTCTCTTCTGACACTGATTTAAAAGGACTGTGAACATGAAGAGTTAAGAAAAAAGGTTGGACAAATGATTTGGGTGTAATCCTGACTGCAGCAAACTCGGTTCAACCTGCTGATTTAATGGGGCTGGGATTTCACCTTGAAGTGAAACTAAAAGTGCAGAGATTCTCCTAAGTGTTTGTTCTGTCTGGCAACACAGACCACCTTGTAGCACGAACACACACGAAAACATCAAAGCCTTTATTTGCTCTGTGCCAGTTCAAGGTACATTCTGCAGTTCTAAACACCTCAGCATAACTTTCCTCTCCTAATGTGAGAGTGGCTTATTTTCTCCTGTAAAAAAGAAGTAGTAGTCAGCTTTCTAAAGATAGTGTCATGCTGTCCTAAATTGCTTGTTCTTGCAATAAAATAGGCATTTTCTTAGCACAAAGGAAATGGCTAATTAAAATTTAATTAACATATTGAATACCTTGGATGTTTTTAAAGGAAAGAGTACTTGAGAAGTAACGGCTTCTCCTTACAGGTTTTAGTTTTTCTCCTTTACAGTCAAGAAAGAGCACTTAGGTAAACTCAATTAAAAAAAAAATCTCTGTACTTTATATATAAGTGAAAAAAAATGTGGTGAGAGACAGTAAAATAAAGAAATGGAAATATAAATGCCAATAAAACTTACAACACAATTTACTACAGTATGAGGCCTGATTTCTACATGGTTGGGTCCTTAGTTTTTACGCTTACCCATGCTGAATGACATGCAGAGCAGAAGTGTGTGCCTAAATCCTGGTGGTTTCTCTGGGATGTGCACAACTGAAAAGCTGGCAGGTGCCACCAGGGTTAAGGATGGACTAAAGTAATGTTTTTGAACATGTGTTAATTCACATATATTGGTGTTTGCTGGAGGACAGCAAACTATTTTCTCAGACCAGAGGACTGAGGAGTGAGAGGAGACTTTTACCTCCACCTACAGTTGTTCTGAGACTGCACAATTACAGCAGTATAATTTAAATTCAATAACGTTTTATTATAGACAGTTATTTTTAATATATTGCAAAACCAGCCACATATATGAATGCACTGAACTTATGGGAGAAAACCAAAAAATAGTTAAAAAGACCCTCAACTTTTCTTCTCACCACCACAGGAAAAGAAATTCTTCCTCTTGTACTTCTAAGTCACTTCCATATTTACCAGAGTTAAAGCAATTTCTTATCACCGTTTAGTTAATTCTTGTACAAGATGTCTCAAATATACCTGTTAATTTATCTGAATGTGAGGTTCACCTGCCATGGACCCACAGAGGCAAACATGGCCAGGTCTCTGATGCTGTCTTACGTGTCTCAAGCTCAATGTGGAAAGTCCATTACTGTGCCTTCAAAAGTAATTTCTAAATACAAATGCAGTGGCTAACAGATTCTTGTCTCCTACCTGTCTTCAAAGATAGGTAATTTCCTTGCCCTGTGCTCCCTTATTTTCCCTAGAATGAAGTATAGGGCAGAATTTTATTTGTTGAGTTATCAGCAGTAACTCAGGCTCAGTGCTGACCTAAATTCTTCCTGCTCAGAATCACTGAAGTAAAAAATAATGAAGGCAGTGTTGTTTCTCAAATGCAAAACTTGAAATTACTGGAATGCATGCAAGTTCAAGGCTTCCAGATTTACTGTTCAATTCCTTATAATAAATTCTTATGTAGGAAATTTGTAAACCTATTTGTTAGCTATTCCTGTACTGAACTAGATAGCTTAATATAATAGTTTATCTCTCTTTTTTTTCTTTTCCCTGAAAGCCCTTGTTATTAAAAAGATTGTGAATATCATTTATGGTGGAGAAAAAAAAATCTACAATTCTATATAGCCCAGATATATATTTTTTATTTTCATGCCCATGTGGAATTTGGTGCTTGAGCACAGCATTATGGAATATCTGCAAAGATTTGAACGATGATTATGATGTCTTCTGTTGCTACTTGAATGTCATCATTTGGCCAAAGTAAATATTTGGAACTTAAATGTCTTGGTGTTTTGCTGCCTTCTTTACAAGAGTGAATATTTTTATGCCAGAAAGGATTCTTGTTCGTGGTGTTTGGTAGCTTTCAAATGATGTATCATTTTGAGCAACATTTCTTCAAGAAACAATAAAATGACTTCATTAAAGCTTGTGTTGGCATGTGTGAGTGCTGCAAACAACCACCAGCAGCAGTTTTCATCAGTGACATTTTTATTCGACTAGAATAAATTACTCCAGCTAATGGCAATTAAAGCTCTAAGTACAGCTTTGGTCATTTCAGCAGGAAATCCCACCTAAGATAAAGATACCAATATGGAAACCTCCCAGTCCCCTTTGCATGCTCAGGTGTGTTGGTAAATACCTTCTTTTTGCTGCTTCTCTTACTTCACTGTGTTTACTGCAGCTGGCCAACTACTGATTTCTGGCTGACATTAGGGATTTTTTTTTTTTTTTTAATACACAGAGAGCTGTCTACCTGTCAAAGATTTCCTCTCAGTCCCCAGGGGTGAGAGGAGCTGAACAGCATGGCTGGAGAAAATAAATTGCTCAGGACTGTTCCCTACTGTGCTGAATCCAATGCAGAAATACAAATGAGAGCAAATAGTGCAGGCAAAGCCTCCCAGCACTGTGCTGCATGGAATGTCTCTAGACAGACAGGAGGAGACTTGTCCCTCGTATCCATAAAGGCCAGGGACACCCCATCCTGTCAAGTGTTGTGGCTGATTTAAGGTGTGCTACTGCAATGTCATTTGGCCTTCATTTCAGAAGGTCAAACAATACATGATGAACCTTTAGTTTTACTTCTGATCGATCAGAGAAAAAAATTTGAATTATTGTATTTTTTTCCTTACAACATGCTTTTAGGGGGTTTCAGAGGAATGCATATCAAATAAAAGAACAGTTTCTCTTCAAAAAGGGTATCTGCATACCATAGGGATTAATTTTGTTTACGTGAAGGATTTTTGTTCATCAGCAGCTGTAGCCTGTGCATGCTTGCTTTCCCAGTAAAGTGTTGCTGTCAGCTGCAATAAGATGATGGTTGAGTTTCCTTCTCAACGGCTGCCTCTGCCCTGCTTTGGTGCTACTCAAGTGTGGTGCTGCTCAAGGCAGGTCTGGGCCCTGTCCAGGCTCTGTGTGGACAGTGTCTGTGCAGCCATACTCTGCAGCCAGCTCTGAAGAGAAGGAATGAAGGTGGAGGTTAGGCACTCTGCTAATATGGCTTTTTGCTGTCTCTGAAGTGTTCTGGTTTGCATGAAAATAACTACTTTACCATAAGACAAATTTAGGAAATATAAAAGAGGCTGGGTAAGTCACATAAAGTAGGTGGATTCATATACTGTAGGATATTCTAGTAATAGAAGATGTAGCTTTGCTAATGTAATTTTGTATTATTCATATTGCATATTGAATTTTCACTTTTCATATTGCAGTTTGTATTTGATCTCATTATTAAACTCTCCTAGACTGCCATATCACACCGGGGAGTTGTTAGGTTGAGCATTTGGTCTAGTTTTATTTTCTGATTCTTGCTGTTCCCTTTAGAGGTGTCATTAACATGAGAATTTGGTGTTATATATTTTCAATCATTTGTGTGTCTCAAAGGGCTCTTTAGACCTCATTATTTGAAAGTGTGTGTTTAATAGAGGCTGATACAGAGATATACAGGCATATATATTGGATATGCATGGTATATATTGGTATCTTTGAGGGGGGAAATTAATGACTGAAGTCCTGTATGTAAAGCAAGAAACTTAAATATGCCATTGCTCTTTAGTGTTAAAATAAGAAGGAGGTTATATCCTGAGTTCCTCTGAAAATCTAGCTACTCATGCTAAGTAAGTATGACTTGAAGTATGACTTGAAGTCTTTAACTACAGATTCTTAGCAATGACTGAACTGCTCCTCTAAATGCAGGTTTGTGTATATAATAGAAATCAAATGAATGTGTAAACATTTCCACTTCAAAGCATGGCAGCATTACACAAGGCCTGTTCTAGGGTGATATTGAATATTGGGAAAGGATACCCCCTGAAACAATGAAATTTATATTTTGAAGGCTGCCAAAATCAACGCTGAGAGTATAACATTTTTGTTGCTGTTATTATTAATATTCTGTCTGGGTAATAATTACTGGCTGTTCTGTTCACTTCTTTCCTTGGTAATACATTGAACATTTTCATTAAGTTAGACATCTTTACAGTATTACCTCTCTTGTATATTCTCTGTGTGCCTCAATCTTTTTTTCTTCCCTCTTTCTTTTTTCTTTTCTTATTTTCTGCCTTATTCCTGCCATTGCAGGGCCAAAAGTTTAGACCAACGTTTGCAGAAGGTAACCTGACTTCATTTAAGTGGTCCTTGTGGCTCTGTGTAGTCTGGTGGATGAGTTGTTTGCAGTTCTGTTTCCTTTTCAGGAAAACTTCCTGAAAGCCTGAGATGAGCCAGAGTTCTACTTACACTGGAAAAGGGGCATTTTTATGAGAAGAAATTAATTCTATTGCAAATGATACTTTTTTTTTTTTCACTAGAGGGCTTTCTTGTTATGATAAAAATGGCTCTTAAATGGCACAGATCCCCTGTGAACAACAGGAGAAACATAAGGAGTAATTCTTACATGAAAATAGATAATTCATTTTAGACACTTTGGAAGAGTTAAAGAAAAACACCCTCCAGTCAGGGATCTAATCAGTAAACCTCCAAATCTGTGTGGAGGGCACTCCTATATCTTGGATAAATAAAGTGGGAATTCTGGTACACTGTGAACTTCTGGTAAGATCAGTTTTCATCAAGAAATCTCCTGCTCAGGGAGTGTTGTTCTGCTGCCCAGCTTTCCTACTACAGGAAGGAAACAAGCAGATCAGATCCTGTTTTGTGACCTGCCATTGCATTTAGTATAGAAATGAAATTATACACCTGGGAAAGACTGGAACCAACATGGATTGCATTAGAAAAGAAACATTTTCCTCCATCACTGCAAATACATTTCCTGTGCAAGAAACTCCCTGGAACTCAAACATCACCCTAGATTCATCCCTTGAAGCTCAGTGTTAGCCAGCCTACAGGTGTCTGTCATCTCTGCTTGCTCTCTTCTATAAAGCTGTATTTGTTCACTCGTGCCACAAAAGCAAATGTATTCTCATGTCCTGTGTAGGCACCTGTCAATATTGTTGGCATCAGCTTTCTTCCCCACATTGCCTATGGGCTTTCTGTGAGTGCTCTCCAGCAGTGGCTGGATGTGTCTCCCCTGTTGAGGCAGAGCCCAGTGCTCAGGACAAGGAAATCAGGAAATGTGCAGTGCTTGGAGATAGCTCGCGATCAAAACAGGATGGCTGCTGCTCTCTGCATGGGAACGTGAGCTCTGCAGCACATCTGATACATGAGTGTTTGTCTCTCAGTACTGCCAGATGGGTACAAATCTGGCCTCTCAGGATTTGGAGTGCTAAATTTGTCAAGATGGCATTGTGAGAATATTAGCTGCTGGCTGCTAAACTCTTTGTTCACCAAGAAGGCTGCTCTTGACACTTCCTGATAAGCTCTGTGAAATGTTTGTCATTTTTACTTGCCTTTTCTTTTTCAAAATTTCTAACCAGTGTTTGTCTTCCCCAGGATTTAAAACTACATTTGCTTTAAGCTATGTGAAATAACATGTAAGTAAACAACATAAAAATCAACTCAGCGATTTAAACAACATCTTCACTATTTAAATCTGCCTCCACATTTTCCCACTGCTGTTATACATTTTTGAATATATATGGTCTTTTAAGAAAAATCATATAAGTGTATTAATTTTTATTTCTAGTTCTTGAACATAACATTTAGCAGTGAGTTTCCATCACAGTCAGGCAAATACCCTCCCCTGTGCTGCTTATGCCAGGATGTACAGTACTATCAATTGGTTTATTACCTCTATTCTTTCTAAGCTTTTGATTGCAGTCATACACCCCAAAAGGACTGATTAACCTTTTTTCACTTTTATTTCCATGTGCTTGGAGCACTCTTCAAAAATAAAAGTTTTAATCTAAGTAAAACTATTCTGAATGTGTTCTAAAAATCAAGCCAGGTTCTAGCTCAGCAGAAGGAATTTGTGGTCTTAGATGAAGTCCTTGGTTCTGCACACAGGCTGTCATTAATTTTAGGCTCTCAGAATAAGGGATAAGGTTTAGCATTCCACAAACAACAAGGATAGCTCTAATCAAAGAGTAGAACTAAAGCTGGTCAGGTTTAAAGAGAGGTTTCTGATATTATGGTAGCTAGAAAGGTAAATTAACCTCCAAATTTAAATTAGATGAAGTGTTGCACAATCTGAAGTTTTGTGACATACAATAATTTCCGCAGATTAGAATAATTTGCAGGAAAAGAGGAAGAAACATTACCTTGCAATGCATTTTGGAGGATGACAGGAGTCTGTCTTTGATGATCATACTTCCTCTCTTTTAGGTCTCCCTCTGAAGTATTTTGTTTCTCTTAAGGTT
This sequence comes from Vidua chalybeata, assembly GCF_026979565.1. NCBI lineage: Eukaryota > Metazoa > Chordata > Aves > Passeriformes > Viduidae > Vidua > Vidua chalybeata. The sequence continues at coordinate 10,333,539 of NC_071536.1, read as the reverse complement.
TTCTTTTTCACTAAACAATACATATTTGTCTGGGAAGTCAGCTAGTATAAAGTGGAATAGTTCAATTGAAATGGACATTTATGCTAATTCACACCAGCTCAGGACTAGCCTCATGTACACAGTCCTTTGAAAAATGACTGCAATTTTTTTTTTTTAAACAGCAGAACACTGTTCTTTGGGCTATGGAAAACAACTCAACTTCAAACAAAATATTTGGCCTGGAGAGTACGGTTTTGATTTTCCTTACCATAAAAGTAGTCTTCTACAACAGCTTAAATAAATTACGTGTTAACATTTACAGCTGTTAACTTGCTCACTCATCCCATCACAACAGATCAGTGTCAGCTGGAGTGAAAATTCCGTTAAAGCAACTGCATTTAACAAGACAGAAAGAATTCGTTCTGGAAAGCTAAAACATTTAATTACATGCTGTTTCCTGGGAATGAACCACCTTCCTTGGCCTGGCAGTCCAGTGAGTTTCCCCAGGCTCTGGGTGAGCACAGAGATGTGCCTGGACACTGTTCTAAGAGTAACACAACATTAGAAACAACCTGATCCTGGCTCTGAGTGGCCTGTCTGAAGAGGTGTGCAGACACCCTATCTCAGAGGGGCACTGGAGTCAAAGCCCTGCCACAGGAGTTTTATTGGTTTGCTGTGTTTTAATTGGTGTGAAATGGCCAGGATTGGATCAAAATAAGGAAGTGTCTATTGGATGATAATGCCAATGAAGAAAAGTGTATTTTTAACCTCCAATATAGTTAACTGCTCAAACTATTTACCTTAATAGGATGCAAAAGAAAGACAGCATTCTCTTATGCTGATTCAATATTGTTGATTTTTTTTGGGGGGGGGGTCCACACCTATAATCGCTGTTCTAAGTATTATGAACACTGTTCCAAATAAAATATGTTGTTCTGCCGTATTTAACTAGAAACAGTTTTCAGGCTGCTCTTGTAAAAACAGAAAGAAAAGAAAACATGACTTGAATTCTGTCAATGCAAATTAAAAATATGTTAAGAAAAAAACCCTGATGTTGGTAATGGCCTCATATAACAAGGTTATAAATAAATTGCTCACTGTTCTCATGTATTTTTAGTAAACAGAATTGGGAATAGCACAACAAATCCCCAATGCCCAATTAAAGTCTCTTAACTAATTTAACAAATGCATTGTAAATGGGTAGCTCGAGATACTTTAAGTAAACATACATTTCACAGAGGAACTTTAATAGCCAAACAAATGGAAAATCAGTTCAAATGCTTTAGCTTTCTCAATTGTCCTAAATAAATTAGTCATAAGGAAACAAACACAATTAACAAGCACAATCATCATACTTTTTTTTTTTTTTAATCAGATGACAGCATTTTGCTGCATGTGTCTTTCATGAATGTCTTAACTGAGAAGCAATTTACAAGGTGTTCAAAGGCTCAGTACAGTTCTTTTTCCTTTTTACCCAGGGTTGCAATTATTTTGATGTGCTTTGCTTGTTTTGCTTTCAAATTATTTCCAAATGAATGGCGAAAAACCAGTTCACTTCAAAAATCGGAGGCAGTTAACTTAGTGGGGAAGTATCTCTGCGTCTGATTTGAGAAGGAGGCACAGATCTCTCCTGGGCTCCCTCGGCAGGACCGTGCCAGCCCTACGACCGGTGAAACAGAACATCTGGCTTTCCAGGGAAGATTGCTCTGGCATTTTGCCTGCACAAATTTTGTCCTTGTGGAATCCCTGTAAAGAGTGCAAACTGTGCACCAATTAGAGAGGACTGAAGGACACACACAGCAGCTGAGCAGCATGTGTGCTGGGTCTGCCTGTGATGGGACTGTATCAAGCAGGAAGATCAAGTGTAAAAAGAGACAGCTGTGGAAAATCTACTCAAGAGCAAATAAAATTAACTCAAGTCAACAAATCAGGAGGCAGAAAACAACAGCACAATGTGTCTTTTTTTTTTTTTCTGCAGCACTTAAGACAATAAAGTCAGGGATAGTGACTAAGTTTTTCCTTCTCCTTCCCTCATGACCTATTATAAAAAAAAAAAAATTAGTAATATCCTTATCAATCAGATGCATTTAATTTATGGTACTTTCACTCAAACTACATGAACATAAATTAAAGAACAGATTCTTCTCCCTTCACTGTGAAAACTTGCCAGCCTGGATATTCATAGGAACAATAAGACACATGAGCTGCTTGTCCAGGTATCAAAAAGTAGCAGTCAGGATGTCCTAGTCTACAGAAGAACTTGGCATACTCCTCTGAGTGGCATTCTGGATTATGCTATATGGAAAAAGTAAAGCAAAACATGACTTACTAATTTGGAAAGATTGGTCTCATATGACATTGGTGAGTCAGCCCCTGGGTTGTGATCAAAATTTCAGCCTCATATATTTTTAAAAAATAGGAGAAAGAGTGAAAAAGAAGTACAAAAATGGTCCTGAAAGCTATAAAAAATGCCTTATGATGCCAAGCAAAAAAGATTGCTGAAGTGAGTTGATGAAAACAATGAAAAATTACTTGATCAAGCTCAAAAACAATATTCTGGATAATTTCACAACCTGTCTTGAAAGAGTTAGGTTTTGTAGTAAGAAGTACATAATTCTCATAACCTTAAAAGTAAGATTTGACAGAACATGTATGGAATAAATAAATTGTTAATGCATTTAGGAATAATTATGCCCAAAAAAGATTAAACTGTGAGACACCTACCAGAATTCCTGCAGGCCAAATTCACATACAGTTCTTTAGGCGCTTCTTGACTTGAAGAATATCAATAATTAAAGAGAAGTCTGTTAGGCTTCATTTGCACATTATGGTGAGGAATAACTGCCTGCTACTTCAGATTTATGCCTATGCATAAGTGAACTTCAAATATCTATATGCTAATATTAAAAGGGAAAGCACTAAACATATTGGTGCAGCAAATGTCATAGTGCCCTGTCCTAAAAGCTGTGTTTCTGATGTAGTTCATGCCTACCTAGAGAGGCTGAAAGTTTGTTTCTAATAGACTTTGCTAAACTGGATTTGTTGGTTGGGTGCTGAGGACAAGGTTCCTTGGAAGAAACTGCAGCTGCAGCAACAGCAGGAAAATTTCATTTATTTTCGATATTTCATTGGGTAAAGTACAGAGTACATGAAAGAGACCAGCTAGAAAGGTGGGCAGATGGGTTGCTGTTCTTTATCTACAACAGCTCTCACACTGTTGTCTAAACCAGTTTTCACCCAGTTATATGAACTTCCAAGAGTTTTCCTGAGGGAAGTTCCACACCACTGGCAATATTGCTGAGGGAAAGCACAGTTCCTTCTGCTGAAATTGATAAAATCTCTGATGCTGACAGGGGACAGTTAAGAAACCAGCTGTGATTTTCAATTTTCATCAAAATTTGATTTAAAATCCACACAGGATGGGGTTATGTTTCAAGCCTATGTTTGCAGTAGCTACGCCAACACTAAAGAGAGATACATTTGAATATTCAAGTTTAGATGAAGATGGGAATGCAACCCATAAAAGCACTTTTTAACTTCCCCTCCACAGACATAATGAAGTGTTTTCCCAACCCAGTCTGAGAAAGTACCTCTGGGAAATGGTTTTACTCTTAGCTGTCGGGTCCCTAAGCCTCCTGGCCTTAAACTGGTCACTCTGTGGCTAATTGTTCTCTGTTCCCATTAATGTCTAATTAACAAAACCACTAAAAGTCAATATTGTTAATGGAAGGATCTAAAAAATGTAATCAAATTATTTCCATTAAGTTAACATTTTTGACTTTTACTAGGTTATCTTAATAAGGCAGTCTTATGAAAGGAAATTTTATACAAATTGAAACCAGGCCCTAAACCAATAATGAATGCAACTGGTCCATTCCACCACACAATGACTTTTACTTGCCATTTTTCACAGTTGTGATTCTGTGCAATTATGAAGACCTGTGTGTAGGTAAATTCTGCCCTTTTTCCAGAAAAAAAAGTCTTGCTTCCTTTCTCTATTTCCTGTTTGTGTTGGGTTTTTATTCCCCACACAACTTCTTCTTCAATTAAAATGCATTGTCTATGGAAAATGAATTGATAAATCTGCATGTGAACACGTTAGGAGGAAAGCAAATTTTCCTCTGCCCTTTCTATCATGACCTACAGAAATCACCATAAGACAATTCCCCCTAATTTTTTCCAGTCCCTTGTCTTTCCTCAGGCTGTCAACATGACAGTAGTTATGAAAGTGATTTTGTAATATGGACCAGACTCAACCCTGACAGCACATACTGCAGCACACTGTGAGAATCCTATCCCTCCAAAATATTTATCTGGGAGGGGTAATTCTCTAAAGAGTGCCCAATTGTCCCATTTAATGAGAGTGGCTGTGAGCAGCCAGCCCCAGAGCCCGTCAGACACTGCTGGGCAGGGGAGGGTTTGAGGCAGACTGTTTTCTTTCCCAGCTGCTGTGCAGTGCTAAGATCAGGCTGCTCTCCTCTGTGCCTTGCAAGACAAAGCTTAATAATGTTGGATGTCTGCTTAATTAGTTTGGGGATTTTCTCTGGATCTCCTCCACAGAAAATCCAGCCACTGAGGGACAAATTAAAGATTCATGCGTCTCTTGTGGCATGAGCCTCTATGATATCTACCACACCTTCATGCAGCAAACATTTGAATACCCCATGTTTTCAAAAGATTTCCTCAGGCACAATATTTCATAAAAATTAATAGATTAAGGTGTGTTATTTGTTCCCCAGTTCTGAGGACCAAACGAAATAAAATGAAGAGTTGATTTAGGCTGAGCCTTAGGAGTTTGGCATTCATTCTGTCATTTAAATAGATATACTGCAGTGTTTTGGACACTACTTCCAGCTTTAGTTGTTGGGAAGAACACTCTGAATCAACTGCAAAGAAAGGGGCACAGTGCAGCTCTCACATTATGTACAACAGAAAAGTATCATATGCTTTTGAGAAAACTGTGATGTGTAAATTGAATGGAGCGTGTCTTTAGTGACAACTGCATTTCAAAAGGAAAACCATGACAGTAAACAGTCATGAACCAGATAGGAAATCAACCTGCAGTTTATTTTGCTTTTCATTATATTGATTAAAGTAAAATTTACACTAAGGCAATATAGATGGCATGTTTACCACTTGTACATCGATAACAGAAATTTTATAAATTTGTATTTTTACATGTATTTTATGTTTTCTTTAGAATCAAAAGATGATTTAGAGTAATATCTTTTCACTGGAGAGGACATAGAATTGACCCATCTGACTTGCAAATAGCTCATTTCTTCTTGAATGGTTTTACAGAATGAGAGAAGACAAGATTTCTTACTAATTTACCAAAATCATAACTGACCTGGACTGTTAAAAAAAGAAGTTTATTTCTCATTTATACTCTTTGAATTACATGTGACTTTGGCTGGTAGGATGAGAAAAACTTGGATATTCTGTTTGTCATATAAGGTATCTTAGGTGCATAGTAAAGAAATCTATATAAGTTGACTTCAAGGAGTTTACAAGATTTTAAAAGTGGCCTTGTGGGTTTGTTGCAGTTTCAGAGCAGTAGAAGCATGGTGTGTCATGCAACCTGCAGGCTTTATGCTTGCCATAACTCACTAAAGTGTGTATGGAAGAGGATAATTGCATACAAAGAAAAATATAGCACTTGCAAAGGGCAAACTGCACCAACATATATCCCTGCATGGAAGTATTACCTGGGAGAAAAGGAGGCCCATTTACTTGTCCAGTATTTCTGAATTAGTACCAGTCTATCTTTTTTTTTTTTTTTTTTTTTTCATTCAAGCCTTTTCCTGCAAAGGCAAATAGTGAACAGTCTTTCCTTGCACATACAGGGAAGCAAATAATTTTAATATATTGGAAGTCTATAAACACAGAGAAATTAATCACTGTGATCCACAAGATATTTCTCTGCACTTCTTCACCTGAGTCTTTAGTCAGCTACTCTTGCTCAAATTCACAGCCATTGATAGATACCTATTTCTCTCCCAGGCAGAATCCTAAATCTGAAATATGTGTTTTGGTGGAATGGATGTGCTTGGTAATCATGCCATGCTTTTTAATTCATCTTCAGACTTACGTGCAAGTCATGATAATGGTAGATTCACAGTTACTAGGAAGGAAGGACTAAAGGGGGAAGAAAAAAGGAAAACGTTCCAAACAATTAAATTCAGCCATTCTCAATGTTATGATATGGTCAGCTGAATACTTTTTGCAAACTTGAGGCAGGAGCCTCCTAAGAATCGTGTGCCTATACTTCCTACTTCTTTTTAGGATAAAAATGACAGTTCATTTCTTTATGTCAGCTCTGATAAGAGCACATCTCTGCATGAAGACAGTTATTATTTTTCTGCTCTGTATTCATATCTCTCCACTCTCATCTGGGAGAGGAGAGGGTTAGAGAAGGGGAGGAAGAACTGGAAAAGGCCTAACATATTTAGTGGAAAAAAACCCTCTATAGCTAGAGAAACATCACAGAGAATTAGAGGATTTTACTGTTTTAAAACTGCTGTCTTTTTGCTGTTAGCTCTGGCTTTTCTTTTTAAACACGGTGTTTTCCTATGCAATATGGTATTGCTGTATTACTCAATGAATTAAGAGATGGACTTATGTAAATTATTTTTTTTTTTACCATATTATTAAAGTTCCCAGATGCATGCACACAACAAAAGATTAATTTTCCTTTTGGCTCTCTGTAGGGAGGAGGATATGATTATATAATTCCAGATCTGTTTCTCTTCCCTAATTTACACATGCTGGTGCTTCTGTTTATCCTAGGTTATTATGGAAGGTGCTGTGGGAAATTTATGGTAATCAGGCAAATGAAGGGTTTAGAAATAGAAGGATAATTGACAAAAAATCACTGGTAAAGAAAGTATAAAATAATTTCAGTGTTTAATTGGTGAGGCTGGGCTACCAGATTTCTACAGCTGCAGTCTCAGGCGCTGTACAGGGGGTCAACCCTTCCTGCATTGTCATCTTTTGCAGTTAAAGGAAGATCATACATAACTGATACCTGCACTAGCTTCTCTCCATCACCTGGCCTGAAGCTTTCTTTCAGGCAAGTGTAAAGGCTCTGGGCAGTGTCTGCTCAGGATTAGAGTGCTGTGCATTTGCTGAAGGCAGCACCCTGTCCCTGTCTGCCAGACTGTTCTTCAGTCTGTGCACACTCTCTCAGTGTCTTCTTCCCTTTCCTCATTTACAGAACACAGCCTTGAATAAACCATTATTACTTTTTTACTCATCCCTTCTTGTATAATTTTTCCATTCTTTGTTTCTTTGCTCCCTGCCATGGTTTACAGTATTTTCCTTTACATTCTTCTTTTTCATATAAGTTTTCAACTTTTCCTTATGAATCCCTACCAGGGTTTGTCACTGTCTTTCTCTGTTTTCCAGGTTTTTCCTCATTCCCTCATTCCTTCCTTCGCATTTATCTCTTATCTCCTTTATTTCTCTTTATAGTTCTGTCTCATTCCACTAGAAGTACCCTTATTCTGCTCTTTACTCTTCCTCCTGACTAAGTGCCATGGCGAAAAACTTCACCAAGAAATAGAAATCTCATAAAAAGCAGTGCTTCTGAGGGCTCTAATACTTGTCTGCTTTTTATAAACTTGAGAGAGAGAAAGCAACACAGAAATGTTGTACAGAAAATAGTCAGCCATTTTCTCAGCGGGGAGAATTCACAGCAGAGACTTAGACCTCCTATTTTGACATATCCTCCCACAAAGAAGATACCATGTCAAGGTATCAGAGCCTGATATTGCCAGGTACACTCTCACCTGTAAAAGAGACATTGGAATAAGCTGGGAACAAATCTGACCCAGCCAATGACCTACAGTATGTTCCAGGAAAACTACGTGTTCTGGAGCTGCATTGCATGTTTTCCCAAATGCAGATGAAGATAAAGCATTTAATATCTGCTTCTTTTCCTTCCTCCTGCACCACACACTGTGGAAGTGAAATGCTGGTTGGAATTGGTCTGTTGACCTGAGATTTGCTGCAGCTGTGTGTCTCTGGGAGAACAAAGTAGTCCTGCAAGTGGGAAAGGATTCAGTTGGGATTAAATGGCTGGGGGGTCAAAGTCAGAGAGAGCAAAGTCAGAGGGCAACAGCATCTCTTGAAGATCTTCACAGCAAGCACCACAATGAGCAGGGCTGGCTTGAAGGCAGTCTGCTCATCTGTTACAAGCTCCTGCTGTTTGAATGTGTAAACATGCCACTTATGTCTGAACTGCTCTTATTTTTATTCACTGTGCAGGTGTAAATCCATGTAAAAGCAATGTCGGTGCCACTGGCAGTGCTGCCATCAAACATTTCCTAGGATGTGCTGTGTGTCTGCAGAGCCCACTGGCTGTCAGAGCAGTGGGGTGCAGGGAGGGGGGCCCGGGGGACCTGCAGGCACTGCCCTGCTTCCAGCCTGTCTGCAATAAAGGCAGAAGGGAGCACCCCCCTAGGCTGAGTACACCTGCTCACATCCACTGCTGCTGTGTGTGCAGACTGGTCAGGGAAAGGAAGCAGCCCGAGTTGGCAATGGAAATAAAGTGTTCTGCTTGTTGACTTACACCCTGTGAAATCTTGGACCTTCCAGTTACTGTTTCTTATTAGTGTTCATTTTAAAACAATACACTACAACATGAAAATATTTGTGAACCACACTGGAAATATTCTGTAAGCCATTGTATACTCTCGGGTCTAACTCAGTAGTATTGTACTTTTCTCTGTTGCAGGAATATCTGTATATTGAAAATGTCCATATGTTTTCTAATTTGTGAATGAAATGCTGTGTGAATGACATTTGTCAAGACTGAGGTCCAGAAGCGTGGTGATGGCTGAATCATCACTCCTTGTGGAAGGACGCATAGGAACTTATAAGGAGAAGAAACAAGTCTGATCTCTCTCTTTCTGACCCTTTTTTTTTGTTCCTAATAATACAGAACAACTGCTATTCTGCTCTTCAAGAGTTACAAAGCGAATCTATCTACTAATCTATAACTATTTCTGGATTTGACTTTAATATTTTTCCTGTATTTAAACCTGACAACATTTTACAAAAGAAGACAGCATTAGTGTCCCTCTTTTGCAGAAAGGGAAATGGAATGATAAATAAATGAAATACTATGAAGAAGAGCACAGGAAACTCCTTCCAGTGGAAGAACTAGGCCAATGGCTGTTCTGATGTATCTTAAGCACCTTCCACTCCAGACCTGTTAACTCCTACAGTTCAGTGCTGTATGAAGTGCAGTTCAATGACTTCTGAAGTGGTACCTAGCTAAGGAGCACTAAGGTTATAGCCTGACTGAATTCAACTCTAAATTCTCAGGATATATAATATCTTTGTATATGAACTCCTGCTTAAACAATTTTCTGGGCAGTGAGGGTTATGAGAATTAATATATTACTATTTTGGGACAGAGAGATAATTATTAAAGCAATGAATACATTTACTCTTACTTGACAGTTTACATAATCCATGAAGTATGCTGTGATTTATTGTTCACACTGGTTGATGAGAACTGAATATTTAAACTAACATTTCAGAAACTACACATGGCAGGGTTGATTTTCCTGCATTGAAATTCTATGAGCAATTGTTCATTTTCATTTAAATATAACTGTTGATACTAGAACAAATGTGAAGTAGTCTGAAGAAAAATATTTAGAGTATGTCTTTAAAAATGCCCATACAGTTTTATTTTTGCATAATAAATACCAGCATTGCATTAATATCATGTTGAAATTAATTGTGTGAGAAAGGTAATGGTAAGCATTCTGATGCTTTTTTAGCAGTAAGTATTACTGTCATTATATTTCATTACAGCTCCATTAAAATCTAAGATATCTCAATACACATCTTGGGCAGAAGTCCTGTTGAAAATGCTAGCTAACTGCTTTTCAATAGTTTTATAATTGCTTATAATTGTATCAGACAGGGTTGTCAAAGGTGAGAATTTATTTTGCACCCTCTAATATTTGTGTGGCAAATTTCATTTGCTTTAGAGCACTCATTTTCAAGAGATGAGCACTCTGCATTTCTGAAGTATCACACATTAAGAAAAACACACACTTCATAGAGTTTGAACAGCAAAAAACCCAATGAAAGTAGTTCTTAAAATGCTGAGACATTTTTTAAAAAGCTCCTCTCTTTCCTGGATTGGCTGAAAGTACCACAGGAGTGTTATTAGCACCTCAGAACTTGTGCATTCAAATGCTAAAGAATTATACAGAATCACAGTCACAGAATATGCTGAGTTGGAAGGGACCTGGAAGGAAGAAAGCTTCTTGGGGAGTTAAAAAAATGTTATTTGAATGATTTTAGCAATTTTCTAAGGAATGGCTTCTCTGTCTCTGTGTTTTTAAATTACTTATTTAATGAACCTGTTTCCCTTACTGGTGAAACTCTTCATGAAAACAAAAAAAAACTGCAACAGGTTAACAAGTAGGAGTTAACAAGTTAACAGGAAGAAGTGAAATTTGGGAAAAGAAGCAGACTGAAAACATCCTCCTGCCTCATCAGCATGTGGTGGTGGAGATCATTGTGCAGTAGGTGTCCAGTCAATTTCCTGATTCTGCAATAAAGCTCATTTCTGAATAATAATAAAATTAATACCCTGCTGTTTCATAATTTGGTTTGCAAAGGAGTACTCTGCCTCATTGAAGTCAAATCACTTCAGATTTAGAGGGTCAGAGAACCATAAAATTTTAGCAGTATTGATAATAAATCATGCTAGACAAATTGTATTGCAGTGTTTGGAAAAACCCCCAAAATTAAATCAGTATGTGAAAGAACCACAAGAGGTGTAGGGGGCAAATCTGTTGTTGGTACAGGGGCTCCACCACTGGAACTTACAGGAAAATGCACAGCAGAAAATTTGAAACTGTTTCCTGTCCCATTTTAAAGAAGTGCTGGCTGCATGCCCACACAAGAGTATTATCAGGTGCCCTCTGTGCTTGTTTGTGGCTCCTTGTGCCCATTTTTTCATGAGGCGCTGCAAGAACTATTTGTTGTCTTCTGAAGACACGGCTACAGTAATTCTTTTCTTTTAAAATTGTGTTCCTTACCTCAGAAAATATTTGATTTCAACTCATAAATTTTTTGGCATTACATGGTCTTTTAAAAGCCAGCCTTACTTGCTTTTTCAGTTACAGGTCTTTTTATTTCTGACAGGCTGCTGGCAATCCAGCCAGGATGACACACAGTGTTTGATACCCCATGACTAAAGCATGTGCAGAATTCAGAAACTAGGCTGGATTAGGCTCACAATTATTAATGAATTTTGAATTATGCAGTTAATCTATTTGTGAGTTTTACAACTCTTTCGTTCTGAAAGGAAAAAAAAGGAAAGAAATGCAGACAGTCAAAAAATTATATCTAGTTATTGGGCCACATGTGGTAGAATGCTGAGATTTTATTTTCTTCTGGAAATACTACCTCTTATAAAGCCCATCCATCATATGTAATGAGGGCTGTCAGGAATATTTAGCTGAGAAATAGCTACTTGATATGCTAATGGTGCTCCCTTAGTGAATTCCTTTGGTTCTGCTGCCTGACATTAATGGTTTTCATAATCTAATGAATGATGTGTGTAATAGAGGTAAGGCCACAGGGAATGACATTTTGAAACTAAGAGAAGTAGTATATATGTATTTTATAAATACGTGCATTTTTTATATATACACATATATACATACATATATACACTCAGAGGGAGAATACAAAATTGCTTTTCCAAGCCAGATAAAATAAACACTAGGGAGAAACTACATAGATGAAGCAAATCTTTGATACTGACACTTTAAATTCTAGAATATCTCTATTCCCAGGACTTCATGAAATACCCAGGAATGTAATAAGCATGAAGACTTCACTTCCACAGCTCCTCCTGGCTCTTGTTTCAGAAACAGAGACCTTGTCCTGCAGCTCTTGCCAAGGACAACAGCTTCTCTCTCCCAGCAGGATCTGGGTGGGTGGGAAGAACCAGGAACCCCCAATAAACACCTGCACAGGGGAACCAGGTCCCTGCTGCAAGGCTGAGAGCTGGACCCTCGGCTTGGGGTGCTGAACTCACTTGCTGACCAACACTTACCATTTCCTGGTGAAGTCCTATATTTGTATCTCTCCATGCCTCTCATTTCTGAGGAGGTGGGAAATGGATGCTAGTGCAACATTTGATGTTCCAGAGCTGACAAGTGCCTTGTGGGCTTATGTTTTGTCAGCTGTTTTTAACCACAAATTTTTGTGGCCATCTCTACCTGGCTAAAAAGACAGGGAAAGTAGGTTCTAAGATTGCTCTGAAAATCTACTGGAAACCAATTTGCTCTTTAGACAATTTCATCAGGTGGTGATATTCCAAATGCTTGACAACCTCAGCTTTTAGAAGCAATGGAACTTTTGCTGCCCCTCCATGTCACAGCTGCAGATGTTTGCAGGATTGATCCTGTGATTTGCTCAACACCCAATACCCATTTTTCTGTGGCTGAACTTCCTGCTGTCTTTGTCTTCAGAGCACCTGACTCTGGTCCTGATGTCCCAATCAGCTTGAAATGTCAATAGTCACAGTGAATTAGGCATTCCACAGCAAGTTTCTGTAGGGTAGTGATTAAAGCCCCTGATGATCTAGAGACATAAACAAGAAGTGATTTAGGTTCACAGAGGATTGCTGCTGCAGCTCCAGTGCTGTCCTTGCAAACATACAACAGCATTAGGCACTGGGGAGAGTGTGATGGGTGCAATATGAATTACATTAATTCTTCATGGATCTGAAAATGTGCACCCACAGCAATTGCTTTGTGTGTGGACATGCAATATACATTAGAATCCTGAAGAAGGATGAATCACTGAATGATAAAGTAGAAGTGTACAGGCTGCCACAAGAATGTTTCTTATGTTTAATTTCATCTTAGAGGATCCTTGCGTCATTTTTTTATACTTTTAAAAAGAGCAGGAAAATAAAATTAATGACAAAAAGATAAAATTAATGAAATCCACAGATGACATTAACTTGTGATCAGTTGCGAATATCAGAGACCCAAACCAAATTAAAAAGAGCTTAGAGTATAGACCAAAAATAACAGGCAAGCCTTAGATGCCTTAGATCCATTGAAAATTAAAGTATATCTAGAGGAAATTAACAGAAGAGAAATTCCGTAGGAGGGAGAGATCTAGGACAGCACTACCAATGTTCAGGGAGATAACAGATCACAAATTAGACATGATTTTGCATTTTAGCAGTGCAAAGTTAGGGAAGCATGCAGAGTCATTATGCCATGGAGGAAAAAAAAAACCGTTTTTGTCTGTGGCTTTTTAGATGTAGGGATATCTGCATTGGAGATAAACGTCTGGGCAAATTAAGTGAAGTTCAAAGATGAGCCATCGAGTCATTGTTATAGTTGGAGGGATTTACTGAAGATGAAAATTAGGAGATGGAAACATGGTTTATTTGGGAGACAAGAAGAGATGCTAGAAACTAGGAATGCTGAATGTGCATGAACAAAATGGGAATAGATCTTTTATAAAGGAATAAAAATAACTGTGATTAAGAAAAAGCTGTTGAGAAAGCCTCCAGTACATTAAGATGTATCAATTAGGAAGTAAAGTAATCAATGGAAACCTCATTTTAATGATAATGCAGAAAATTTCCAACTAGGTTTTTCCTCACTGGATATTTTACACTGCTTTTTAGAGCCTTGTTGAGGCAGGCAAGGGCCTGGGTTGGAAAACGTCTCATTGGTGATTCTGTCTTAACTTCTGCAGGCGCTTGTAAACTATTTTTCATGGTTTCTTCCCACAACTCTTTTCAGGGAACTTGGGCAGACGTGCAGCCTGACTGCCTTGCTCAGGTTCTATGAGGATTCCTTTATCAAAGTGAGGGCACTCTCTATTTTTAGCTACAGTGAACAGACCTGATTTTTAGGAAGGTTTTGAACAGCAAGATCCTGCTTGCTTCTAAGTTTTCTGTGAGTTCCCAGAACTGAAAAAGAGCAGTCCTCATGGCTTACATGACTCACAACCTCCCTTTACCTTTAGAATTTTCAGGTTGAGAAACATCATCTGCAAGGATTCCAGACCCTAAATTGTACTTGGGCTCCTATTTCCCCTTTAGGTTAAAGTTAAGAGAGTTAGGAACTTGGATAGCTTGTTCCCAGGCTTATAAATTTTCTAAATAATATGGAAGGTTTCATAAAATACTGTAATATTATTTAAGTTAATTAGGTGACATATTCCCCATTAAGTCTGTATCTCACACATAAATAATGGCAACAGTATATTCCTGTTTAAAAAATGTAATGATCTCTCTAATCTAATATGCTGAAAATATTTAACTATTCCCAGAAAGATTATTAATGATCTTATTTGATTTTTATTCGTCCTTCTACCTGACATATGGCACAGTACAGATGGTTCTGCATTGTAGCATCTTTTTTTGCTAAATTTAAATGAATGCATTAATTTATACATAATTTCTACATTATACTTTGTCCCAGTTGAATTAATATTCAGGTTTATTATTTAATATATTGTACAATAGAAGGAAGCTGCAACAAGTGGGATATCTATCCTTTTCTTCTTTCTGACAAAGCCAGTGTCACAGTTAATTTCTTAAGGAAAGGTCCTGACATTAATTTTCCCTGGGTGCAAAGACAGCTGCCTATCTTGCTGATTAAAATATTACTGCGGAGTTTTCACGTTCTCCTCCAAATCATTAATACTCTTTAATGTAACTATTAGAGAAAGTGTTTGTCTGATTTGTGTTGGTACCAAGTCAGCATGATGAGCTAGCAGTCCTAGCTCTGCTGTGAGAAATATTTGTGTTTAGTTCAACTGTGATGTAAAAAGAATGGCTGTCATTTGACTTAATGTGAAGTTGTAAGTGATAATTTTCCTTTTTCTACACCGGACGCTTCTAAGCTTTTTCTTCTAATAATTTCCAATATTTGCTTGCTAATACTTCCTGGCATTTCAATTATCAGGTATAATCTAAGCAAAATGACCCCACAGTTCCATTATTTATTCTACAATGTTGTTAACTGTTAGTCCTTTTTCCCCAAACATGCATAAAACAGACTAACTTATGATGAAATTTAGCTGCAGTCTAAAAAGATACAGCTGGTTCATGCTGTAACATATTTTATGTCTCAAGAGAAAAAAGTGTAAGTTGTTGCTTTTGCTTTAAATTCAGCTGATTGCATAAAATACGCAATTAATCACAGATGGGTTACATGGGAAAACAGCCCCCATTGTCATATATACTTTACATTTCCAGAGCCAAAGTGTCACTTGTAAACAGTTTAAATAGCAAGTCCCATATGCTGGAGTCCTGAAATCATTCCCCAATGGAAGTTAAATGGAAAACCTCATTAATATCCAGTAAGGCAGAGGTGCATATGAGAGATTCCCACTGGTTGATTTACTGTGGCACCTGCCATGAGTATGGAAATAAAGGAGAGAGTTATTTTCAAGTATACAAGTAGAGAAAATGTAAAAATTAGGGTACTCAGCTATCTAGGGGAATTTATACCATACATGTTTTGAATTGCTGGGGGAAGACTCCCAGGCACTGGGTTGGAAATCTCATTCATGAAATCTGGATAAAATTTTTTGGTTATTTGGTTCACATAAAAATAATCATTTGAGAAAGTCCTTGATATTCTTTACTCTTTCAAGCACAGTAGGACAAAAAGAGCTGTGTCAGTGACCCTAAATAGGAGAATGCATTCTAAGTAAGGCCCTTCCCAAGACTGCACGTGGTGACCACCTGCTGTGGAGCAAACACATATTTTGTTAAGAAGTCATTTGAAGTTATTCAGCCTCTCTTTGTGCTTACTTGAGGTTAATTGCATACATCTGAAAACTTATTCCAGCGTGATGCTCAGAGAGGCAGCCGAGTGATGCTCACCAACAGCAGGTGAACTGCCTGTAAAACCCATTGATCTAAATTACACCCTTGGAGTAAGGGTAGCAGTGATGTTTAGTTAAAAGGAGCTTTTAACACTCTGCTGGCATTTTAAACCACTGCTGGGTGTACTCAGAGTATTGCATTCATCTATTAAATAGGTAGAATACATTTGACTGGGCCAAAATCCCAAAATGACATCAATCAGTGTAGCTAGCCAATAACTTCGACAAAGGTTTATTTTGTATTGGTTGTGGATTTGGCTTGACTTCAGGGAACCCACTCAGGTTAATGACTGGCCTGGATGTAGCCCTCCTAAAAGCAGTAGTGCTCTTGCTCAGTATGTTCATCTAGATCCATGTTTACTTTTCCTTCTGCTACTTTTTGACATTGGAAAATTTTATTAAAAACAAGTGGCCAACATGTATCCAGTCAGTTTTCTACATCACAAGGTGCTAGAAAGGGCTGCAGAGCCAACCCTCTCCTCATCCCTCAGCAGCTGAAATGTAAAGCTCCACTGAGGAGGTAAAGAATATGAGCTGTAGCTGATAATAATAAGAATGGGAGTGAGTCCAGACATGAACAAATGTTGACACATTTAGTATGAAGAAAATATACAATTACGAAAGAAGTGTCATATATGGTTTCAGAAAGCAAACAAGCAAACAAAACTAACAGCACAGGATATGAATTTGTTATTGCATTCACAGCATTATTGTATGGCTTCCTAAACTAATTTGTTGTTCCATGATGAAGAGAGAGGGGAAAAACTTCCTGTCTCCAGCATGTCACCTTTCATTAAAATTGTGTTTGTCTGAGATTTTGTTATTTGCAGTTGCTCATCTGTTAAATTAGAAGTTTTAATTCTTCACAGTTTGTCACCTTTTTAATTCTGGTCTGTTGACACATACTTCTCGGCAATGCAGGAAGGCTTGAAAATGAAATTTAAAAGAAAATTAGGTGAGAAGAGGATAACAAAGTGAAGCATTAGTTCTTTGCTTTTTCTCACTAAATGCAAAATGGCTCTGGGAGTCTCAGATGGATGGATAACAGTGGAAGTTACCACCATGACATTGCACATGCTTCTGTGTTTCTGATTTAGGAAAACCCACAGTCATGTTTCTGGGAAGCAGAAAGTATGGTAGGCTTGGCTTAATTATGTTGAGGAATAGGTAATTCCTTTAAATCTCTGTTTATCTAAAGGAATGAAGTGATTCTGAGCCACACGTGGACAGGCACTGTCAGTGCTGTTTGCCTCTCCAGGGTACAGGGTGGCCCTGAGTACAAGCTGAATGGAACTGTGCCTCAGCTGCTTTTCTGCCTGTTGAGCATTCCCTGGAGCGGGTGCCAGCCAGCTGGGAGGAAAGCCCAGCTGCTGTACAGAGCCTGGTGCTTCCTTACCACCCTTCAGCAGCACTGAGCTTGGGCTGGACTCACAGCTCAGGAGTACTCAATAAACTCTTGTTTTCTGTGAAGAAAATAACCCTCTCTCTCTGAAAGTACAAACACCTGCAGCAGCTGGAGTCAATGTACTCCACTAACGTGCTTCATCCAGCGGCAGGTGAAGATTCAAAAGATTCAGATTTCACCCTGGAGTGTGGCAATACTTGAGTCATTCAAATCTGGTAAGGGAGAGGGAGCTTTTGCAACACCAAACCCTGAAACTGGACCTGGGGCTCCCATCCAGCGTGTAGCACTCATCAAAAGGTACCATCCTCCTCACTGGGATTTGGGTATAAGCAGCTCTAAAATAAACCTTTTCAAGACTACAGCCAGGCTTCCCCAAACAGAGGAATTCCTTAGCTCTTGACTGACATTTTGGTTGGTTGTTTCTGTTTTCAGCTCTAGAGGGAATCAATGCAAACGTATCTGAATGATACAAACCCCTACGTTTAAAATCCTACGTACCTGCTGAAAATGACACCAGAGCAGAAGAGCCCCCCACCACCTTTTCCCTCGACATGTGCCATCTGGCTGCTTTGTAGCATCTCACGTTCTTCAAACTTCAGCAGCTTTGCTGGCAAAATTCAGCAGAACACTAATTCCTGATTAGATGGACTCATTTCTGAAAGTCAGTCTAAAGCTGCTTCCTTGCATCTTTCCATTAAGGCCAGAGAAAGAAAAATAACCCCAATCAGAATTGGGTTTCAGCTGCCTAGATAACCACATGCATAGATGTGTGAAATAATTACTGAAAATGTAACTTTTGGGCATAATCGAAACTCTGATCTCACTGTGGACACAGCAACATGTGTACAGGGCAAGAATGTGGCACCATTCCTCAGCACATGGAGTACATAAAGGGAAAGAAGAGGGGGAATAGAGAAAAAGAACTTTCTTTTAAAAGAAAGAGTTTTTGTAATAAGCTGAATCATACAGCAAGGAAATGTATAAATGCAAGCTTAGGCCTGTCTAGCCCTGCATACTCCTGTAGCTCCTTTATCCATGGTGTAGCTCTGCGGAAAGGGAAATACAGCAGACAATTTCTCCAAAGGTGAGAATAATGAGAGCAAAACAGAGAGATAAAGACCCTCCTTAAATTCAGGAATATGACCAGTTTAATCAGGTGATGGTTTTCTCTGCCCAAACAGAGGACAACTTGATCTGCTGAAATTTCCACTGGGGTTCTTGAACCAGTTCAACTAAACTGACCAACTTCTGATGACAAAAAACTCTATGTGGCTCCCATCTGTTCAGTTTTCACCTTTAGGTGGCCAGAACTCTCACAGGTTCTACTGGAATTTTCCTTGAAGGAAAAACTGAGACTCTCTAGAACAAACTTAATGAAGCTCTGTGTAGAGTACAGCGTCATGAACTAAAGTATTTTGTCTTTTTAAATATTTATGTCGATTTTTCCCCCTCAGATTTGAATGGCTGGTTTTGATATGGCATTAAATTGAGTAAGCCTTAGGAGTAAGTGTACAAAAGCTATTTTCCTAATTCATATGGTTTTATAAACATTTCCAGTTCTAAGATGAAATTAATTGTAAAATTACTTTTGATCTAATTGCTGTTATACTTTTTTCCTATTACGGGATCAGGTTACATCCCTAAATTCCATGTTTCTGACAAATACAGAAAGGGTCATGCTCAGCATCTGCACTACCAGTTACTTACTTACACCTGCACTCAAAATGCCCAGGGAGTTTTCTAAATGCATAAAATAGACGACATTGAAAAACCGGATATTTTCTACTCACATTAAAATAAAATTATAGCAACAAGAAATCAGTAGTTTTCTCTCCACAAATTTAAGGTTAGGAAACATGGTAAAACGTAAACCTTGAGTTGGATTTATTTTTCTAGATTAACTGCTAATTATTTCTTTTTACTACACTTTAAAAACTGATATACAGTAGTTGGAAGGAAGCAATTTAGTGTTTAAGATGTGTAAATAAAATAAGAAGGACATTACTGATTTTGATACACATAATTGGTTTGCTGCACACACAATACTCAAATATCAGTCAGCGTCTTGTAATCAAGGGAAAGTGGTAGCTGCATTTCCATATGGTGTCCTGAATACCTTCTTTACTCTCATATTAAACTAGTAGAGTGGCAACACACACTTTGATGATAAATTTCATCACCTTGATGTTTTCCTTAGTGTTCAAGTAAAATCAGAGTTTTGATACGTGTAGGCACTTAAATGGGAAGCATGTGCAAAATATTTGAATTTTATTATGACTGTGGTTATGCCACAATACGGATAAGATTAAGAAAGAAGCCTCTCCTATCACTCTTCTATTTATTTACTTATTCAGATTAAAAATAATAAGTTATGCTTATCCAGGACCTTAGGCACAGTAACACATCATTAATATTACAATAAAATCTCAGCAGTATTAAACTAATCACTCAGTTCGACACACTCCTACACAGATTCCTTCTCAGTCTTCCCTTGTGGGAAAAAAATCCCACAACACTGTCCTAAATATTACCTAACTCAAACAAATTTTTGAACTCAAACAAATTAGGGGTGTGTAAAGGAAGCAATTCTAGAAACCTGAACTTTTATAAAAATGACTTGGTAGAGATTCTCCTTTCTTTATGGTGAGGAATAGGATGTTCTGGGATCCTAGCTGTTCACTGTTTAATGCTTGCCGGTGACATGGTTTTTTTCAGGACAGTTTGCTGAGCTGGCTGGCCCAGTGATGCAATTTGCCATGGCTGTGATTGTCTGATCATTTTTGAGTGTCAGCTGTAGATGTTTTGTTGGAGTTCACCTGCAGTGCTCTTTTTATGTTTCAGTGAACCAGAGTGGAGGAGGTAACAACACCCTGTACTACAGGTGGTCACATACATCCTAAAACTTAGTATGCATTTTGAAAAAATATATTATTTGGATTTTATCACATAATCCAATCAAAAGGAAAGAATCAATCATTTAGGGGATGTTAAATATAAGTTATTAGTTATGTAAATGTCACTGTTTGATTCTCTGAAAGGTAGGGAAATGCAGCCAAAATCAACAGAATTTCATACAGAAAGAAGTTAAATCCTTGAAAGACTTGTTAATGAAAGAAGAAAATGAAAGGATATTTGAATTTACTTTAGTGACCGATATATACAGGGACTTTTCCTCTTTATTTACAAAAATGTCCAGTATGGAAGCTCAGTCTGTATTTTGTTGATTGTTTTAACTAATGAGCTGTATAGGGGGAGGCACAGATAGCCTCACATCTGTTGATGCTTCATAGATATCTTCTTGAATGGCATTTATTGTTTTCATATGAGTCCATTAATTTAGCTGAAATTCCATTGGTAGTCGCTATATCAGAGAAAATTACACCATACGGATATGCAACTAGCATAATTCTTTTCTTAATTTGATACCTTAATGAAGACTCTGCTAAAATAAGGATAGCATTTGTGTAGTGCTTTGCACAACCAGACCACTCTAATTATGACAGGACTTGTTGCATATGTTGAATTTCACAGGAGAGGTTTTTTCCCACACTTAAATCCATTTTTCAGTTAATTATCTGAATGAGAGATTACAAGAATGAGGAAACCTGTAAAAGCTATGACAGAGCCATGATTAAATTTCAGTTATGTTTCTGTAAGCTTGCCATCAGACTGCAGTGCCCTGTGGGAACAATTTAAAGAGCTGCAGACATGAAGAAGACTGGGCAGAATGAATACCAGAATATTCTGAGTTGGAAGGGACTCACAAAGATCATGGTGTCCAACTCTTTGGTGAATGGCCCATTCTGGGATCAAACCCACAGCCTTGACATTATGAACATATTCATTAGCACCTCAAGTCCCATAAAGCCTCCTGTCTTTTCTGAATAACTTTTTGGACTTCTTTCATGTCATGTGGGTAGAAGGGGAAGCTTTTAGTATCAGCCATATGAAACGGCAAAGGCCAAAATCCAGAAGGAAACAAAGCTTTTCCTTTTGAGTTTGTCTGGCCTCATCCTTTCCCTTCTGACCCATACAAGGAGGAAAGAGAACAAGGGAACCACAGGGTGGTGCTGATAGTTCATTCCTGACACTTGCAGTATTTGATTCCTTTGGAGCCTGTCTTCCCAGCATTGGCTAAGTCAAAGCTATTTTGTTAATCATAACATCACTAATTTCCTTTCCTGCTGATAGCTGCATGGTGGCTCTGCTGCTGTCACTCCACAGTAATGAAATGTCATTGCAGGTGGTACAAAATGTGGCAAAGTTAAACAGCTGGGAACAAACAGCCTTCTCAGTTACAGCAGTTCGATGGCATGGATTAATTTGAGGGGAGATTCCTTCATATTCTCAGGAAGGTTCACCTCTGCTCTTATGCAAAGGGTGTTGCATAAACGGTCTGTGAATTCTCATTGCTTGGGCTTTCTGGGGAGAGTGCCACAGATTCAGTTCCATGCTTGGCCTATCCTTTCTCACTAATGTGAACTTTTCTAACCACTGAAACCCTCTTCAAAGCAGGGCAAGGCAACCCAATCTGCTAAGGCAGCCTGGGCCAGCTGCATCCTGAGAATGGCTGAGAGAACACACTTTGCACCACACCTCTTCCAGAGCTCACACAAGTGGAGGGAAACTAGGAGGAACTCTAGCCTAAGTCACAGTTACTTCCCAAATTATCTCCTTGTGTGCCACAGCCCACGTCTGTGTCGAGTCCCTCCTTTCACTGATTGGAGGGTAATTTCACTTAACAGATGAATTCAAAGCAATCACAATATGCTCCTGGAAAACTGGAGCCCAGAAAGCAAGAAAGACAAAAAAAAAAAAAAAAAAAAAAAAAAAAAAAAAGGGGAGAAAAAGGGAAAAAAAAGCCCCCCGGTGTGTCATGAAATTGAAACCCAACAATTATAATGTTAATTGTCTCATCTCAAGTGATTTCCCAAGATATTTGATTTCTAAAGCAGTCATACATGTGGCAAGGAATGTTTTAGGGGAGAAATTCACTACACTCCTATGTTAGTCACCACATCTCAGAATTATTTCAAGTGAATTTAAAGTGCTTGTTCATCATGGCAGCTGTAGGAATAATATTCCAGGGGACCCCATTTCCTCAAAAGTATTTCTCAGCAGCTTCTGAGCAGACAAAGCACTTCTAAGGGTGCTGCAGAAGCCTCCTGGGCAGTTTTACAGAGCCATTGCACTCAATCTGTGCATAGAAAAATATTGCTCTCTTGTAAAGCAAATAAAACCAGGAAAAAGCTTATAGTGAGACAATATATCTTTTTTCCCCCCAATCTTCTATGCAGATCAATACAAACAGTTCAAGTTGATTGAATGTAATTCTTTGCCCAGATCAGATCAAAACCATAAAATCTAATGCACTGAGGTAGTCGCCCAGTCTTGCTTTAAACATAAAACTTTTTTCCCTTGTAATGCATTAATTAATCGGGCAATCTGGTTGGTATATGGGAACCATCACTTACATTCCCATTTGCAAAATGTGTGAGAGCTTGTTACATAAATTCATATGTGATAACTTTTTTGAAGTTTCATTTTGATGGCAGTAGAGCTTGATAGTTCACTTTCTATATGCTTAGGTCAGAAATTGCAGCCTCTTAAGAAATGTGCTCTGCACAGCAGCTGAGTCTACGTTATCGTAGAAGCACTACTGCATGTTCCACATAACCCAGTAAATACAGAACCTTGTCTTTAAAATATTGGTGAAAAGAGAAACAAAAATAGACATAGGCCTACTTGAAATGCATCCTACTTCCTCAGAGCAGGTTCCATTAAAATCTTAGTTAAAAGTCTCTATTAAAAGCTTTTAGGAACAAAAGTGCCTTGTGTGACCCCCTGAAGCCTGATGGAGCACCCACCAGAGTGATTTGTAGCTCAGGGAGGCACAAGCACCACAGTGGATGTTAATTGCCATCATGGCAAAATCTGTCTCCTTTTTTTTTTTTTTTTGGTTAACATTTTATGGGCAATGAACCACAGGAAATAACTGCTACTGATTATAATGAAAATGCTGAAACCTCTTAAATTACGGCATCAGGCAGGAGCAGCGCTGATGTAATTACTGTGTTAATGATCAAATAATATTTAAGTACTCCTGTGTGATTTCCTAGTATTTTTTAGTACTCATCTTTAATGTCCTGTGGAGGGTTGAAGAGCTGCTGCCATTCCCCTGCTGGGTTCCCATGCAGAGACTCTGAAAGCTGTGCTAGACCTGCTTAGGTCTCACAGCAGGCATCAGGACTCCTCCTGCTGCTCTGCTCCTTGTGCCAAGGAGTTGCCCATAATCACCTCTAAAAGCCCTTCCATCCTGCTGTAGGGCTCCAAAGAGGCACCAGGGTTGTGATTAGGTCAGGATTTTTATAGGAGACAGAAAATCTCTCACTATTCCCTTCTCTGAGTCCTTTGGTACCAAAGGCAGAGCCAGGAGACAAAAGGTGAGGAATCAGAATGGCTGCTTTGGCAAAGGAAGTGTGGAACACATATCCCCATAATTCTGAATTTTCACTGTGCTACAGGCTATTTTTGACACATCTCTTGCAAACTAGCATCTGGTAACTTCAAAAGTACAGCATTCATGTGTCTAGATACTTTTGGGAGGAAGAAAATAGAATGCAACTGTGGTTCTAGTCTGACAGCTAGCTCCCAAGCACACCTGCCATGGAGGTGCCTTAACAACAACTGCTCTTCCCCTGACAACCTTGAGCAGAAGACTAATAATTATTTACTGGGAAAGCAAAATGTTTTAATGATATTACTAAAAACTTTGCTATGTTTTCTTTGTTTGTTTCTCTGCTTCTTGTTTTTATTCAAAGAAGCCTTCTCCAGGTCTAGTGATACAGCTATAGGTTTGGAAATCCTATAAATCTACAATTAGATCATAAGTTAAGGAAATTTACTTTTAAATTGATATAATAAAGTCTTGGAATCCATAGTATCTGTGCTAAAGCCATCAAGGCCTTTGGGACAAAATGCATTTTAGAGCCTCCTGCACTGGTCACCACTTTCCTATTAGCTCTTCTCCAAAGAGAGGAATTGTATTTCTGGCTGCTATTTTTTTGACTGTGAAATGAACAGGGCTAATGCCTTTATTAATGTTCAGCTCTTTATTAAAAAGATCATCTGGCCAGGGGGCTCGACGCAGAGCTCACCCCCGCGGGCAGCAGCTGTCCTTTCTCTTTTCCTTGCGTGGCGTGCAGAGTCTGTTGCTGAAGTCCAGAACAACAGCTGCCCCCGCTCCTTCCGTGGGGGCACCACCAAGCCTCTTTGTCTCTCTATTGCCCTGCTTCTCAGAGCCTAATATAGTCTGTTCCTTCTAAGGTGATGGCAACAGTTAAAAGTCAATCAAGGGATGTGTTTCCCTCTTCCTCAGCTAGGTTATTTGCCTAGACTCCTCTACTGTGTTCAGTTTTTGATTTATATTCTTTTTTTCCTCCTAAAAATACTCCCATGATCCTAAGGGGTTTCTATTTGCATGTTAGTCTCAGAGTGGCAGCGTGGAGGGGTGGGAGGCCGGTTGTCCCCAGGTAGTTTAGAGAAAACAAACATAGCAATTTGCTAATTAGCATTTCAATATCGGTACTTAGCTAGAGTTAGTAGTTTTCTTTTAGTGTTGCCATGGGAACTAGGAAAGCCCTGCCCGTCTCTGGGGAACACCTGGAAACTGTTCATAACGACTGGAAAAATTAATCCTGAAATTTTCACATGTGATATTTAATCCTTTGTTTGTATTGTGACTATTGTACTCGGGGAAACTAAGTCCAAAATGTCACGTGTGTGTAGCTGAGCATTGTACCTGTCACTTCAGGGGCAGAGGGGGCTCGCTCCAGAGATGGTGATCCAGGTACAGTAAAAGATGAGTGCTGTGACACATCATTGCTTTTCTCTTTAGAAGGAACAACCCACAGCCCCACTAATAAACTCTGACACTTGTCAGAGCCCGATGCCCTGATTCTGGTGGAGCAATACAAACACAGGACAAAATGCAAACCTGCTGCAGAAGGGAAAAACAAATGGATGCAAAAATGGAGGATTGAGCAAAGTGAATCAAGGAGACAGTTTGTGAAAGAAACAGTCTCAGAGCTTCTGCAGTTTACTCATGACTTACACAAAGCTGACAGCATGACAAGAGATCTTAAAGAACAAGCCAATAGCCTGTCCCCGGGCTGAGCATTCCAGGGAGGTTTATGGCTAATTAACTCTAACTGAAGGTACTCCAGCCAGCCTGCAGCTTTGCTGCACTCCTTCCTTGTCCACAGCTTTCCTGTTTCTGTTTGGAGCAACCAGGCTACGTACTGACCTTGGAGGCACACAGGTACACAACCTGAGCCCTGGACAAGGAGGACAGTTCCCGCCCCCCCCCGTAGAAATAAAGAGCAGAAGGCAGAGAAGAAAAAAAAAAGTGACAGGATTACTGTGGAGTCAGAAAGAACAACAACATTAATACCAAGTGGGGAAGGATGGAAGGACGGATGGAAGAGCGAGCCCATTTGACCATGAGTCCCCTGGGTAGGTGTGGAGGAGTTGGAGACTGGGTCTGCAGGAAGGGGCATCAGAGCAGGAAAATTCCTCTTCCTGAAGGTGTAAAAGATACCAAGCTCAGAACCTCCCCCCACCACAGCAGCTCTGGCACAGGAGAAGCCCTGCACACCCCACAGCCATGGCAGGAGCACAGAGCTTCCCTGGGGTCGGCTGCCCTCACATGGGAATTTCCCAGCCCCAGAGAAGGACTGGCTGGAGCCTGCATGGCACAGCCAATGTCTTGCATGTGTGAAAGGCTGAAAAGCTGTACTTCAATAGTTCAGCAAGGACAGTTCTTATGTGTCTAAGCCAGAGGTCAAAATTTTTTTTCAGAGGCTGGGAAACATCAGACTCCTACTGTCCCTGCTCAGGTTCAGCAGATGAGCACCTCTGTCACATCACCCTTTCTTTGCAGGATAAAGTTGCTGGAAAAGTACCTAGCTCTACTCATCCATATGCCTGTTCAGGGCTCTGCCTCCTTTTATCTGATTATCTTACGTGTCTTTGACCAGCCAGAATTCTAGTAGACTTTTGACATGACTCACCAAAGATACCTTCTGTGTCCTTTTCATACTTGTCAGGCGTACAGAGCTTGGCAGGGACTCCTGAACACTGCTTATCTCTCATCCATAAACTGTTGGAAACCCATGATGGAGGAACAAGTATCCCTAAAAAAAAAAAACAGGTGACTAAAACACAAGTAAACAATCAAGATAATTTTCATATTTTCTTATAGGCAAGTATATGATGTTTGAGGACAAATATTTGAAGATGCTAAATAGCAAGCAGAATTAGTTTTTCTGCAGATAAATGTCTTTATTTAATTACAAAGAACTGACTGGCAGACTTCTTTTAGTATTCATTGATGCTTTCCTCATAAATGCCAATTCAGCAAAGGGATTCTTAATTTGTAAATGTGCATCACTAATTTTGATTTTCAGTCAGTAATCTCAGCCTGAGCATAGACATATACATTCTGCAGACACAGAAATTCTTGCATCTTGTCCTGTTTTACAGAAAGCAGTTCAATCCGGTACATTAAGCAGATTTTGTAAGAAATTAGTAAGTATTGAAAGGAAACCTGCTGTAAGTAATAATCTGAAACCAGAATTTTGCTTTTAAACAACACTTCAGGAGGTCCATAAGCATATTTCAAATGATACTTTAATAACTGATGCTTAAATACTTTGTAGCAGTACTGTAATTAGATGTGTCTCTTTGAAACTTTCAGTTAAATAATTGCACACTAATGTAAAGAAAAACAGCTTTTCACTAAATAATTTTGCTTTCATCAGCTGAGATTAATACACTTAATAAGCAGTTGTTATTAAACTAAACATTCAATAATGAGTCATTACAGCTATATTAAATTCTTAGGGCCAAGTGCTGCAGCTTGTACTCCTGGAAGTGGGCAAAGTTCCCATTGCCTGAATGGGAGCTTTAACTGTACATTAATTGTAGGACTTGTCTCAAAACTAGCTTGAAAAACTAATAAGGAAAAATGAGACTCTGCTGAAGCTGAGTTTGAAAACAGACATTTCAGTTCTTACCTATTCCTTCCACCTTAAGTCATATACTTACATTGCATCTGCATATATTTCTTGCACCATTCATCATTGTATAACAGCTAAAAAGGAGGTGCCTAGTTCTAACTTAATGAAATTTCAATAACTACTCTAAAAGTCATGATAGGAAATAAGATACCTCTGAAGATCTTGCTCAGTTATAGTTTCTTGAATATGATCTCGTTGCCATTCAGATCTAAAAATGAATTTTAAAATCACTTTTGAATCAATAAAAATTCTGCTAAAACCAACAAAATTCTGAACTTGACTTAAAAGTGAGACTTCTGTAAAATTTGTCATCTTATGGACAAATATTTTTATTCAAAGTGTAAAGTTCTGTGAATATTAGCAAATATTTTTCACATTGTTGAAAATGCATTGGCTTTTAGAAGTGATAAACTTTTTAAATATGAAGAGGTGTCCAAGCCAGCTGCAAACACTTGCACTGAAGTTTAACTATGGCATTTTAAAAGACATGAGAAAGTTATTATGATAGAACAAATATATAGCAGCACTTGGTAGGACATTCTAGTTAGTACCACCAAAGATCTGAACCAAAGGACTTCACTAATTTATTATATGACTTATTTAATAATTCATTTATTTAATGATTCTAGTTGCATTTCTTGTCCATGAAATATTAACTCTGCAAAATATTTTTACTAGATCAGTATTGGATATAGGAGTTTGAGGTTTTGTTGTGTATAATTTCTGAGCCATCATGGCATCTTCTCCATCACTAGCTAGCAAGAATTAACTTTCCAGCTTTAAAACACAAATATTTTACTTTCTGCTAAAGTGACAAGAATATGCATAGATTTATTATCCTTGTGAGACATGAAGGTAATAATTTGAATTTGAAAACAGTATTCCGTTCCTTTTAAAGTTTAATACTTGTAGTTAAGAACAATTTAGTATAGCAATAGTCCTTGAAATGTTCAAATGCTTTTGAGACTTGATCCCTGAATTACTACTATAAAAAAGGAATTACTCCTTTTTTTTGGTTTTGTTTCATATAATGTTGTTTGGGAGTTCAGGCTGCACAATGCACAAATGCCTCAGTGTGGATCCCAAGTGGAGTTTGTGCTTGTTATTTAAATGAGTTGGCTTTGAGCTCGTTAAGTAGAGTAGCATTTGAGCTCTCTCATCCTAGAGCTCTACAAGGTGAATGACTTGCACAAGGACTCCTTGTCACTCCTTTTCAATTTACCTTCAAACTCCCTCAAGCCCTAAAAGAATCAGTTTCACTATAACAAGAGTTTAGCCTTTAACATGCAAAGCTCACAAGCCCTTAGTCTTCAAAAGGCCAATTTAACAGGAACAAGAAGAAAACCCACAACACAAACTTGTTTTGTTAAGTCTGTAGGTGCACCGCATAGTTTGTGGAAATTCTAGATTCTCCCCAAGTCTGACATTGGAAGTTTGAACCTAAAAGAAGGAAAGGTTGGAGGCTTTTTTTCATCAGTGAATATACTGATATATGAATTGAGTCTTACTCAATACCATATAGATTTAAAGCCGTTTCAATGAATGACTAATTAGAATCACTGAAATATAGTTAATGGAGTACACCATTGTTTCACCAAGGGCAGTAGTGGCAAAACATACTGCTGCTTTTCTTTGGGCACAAGAACTGGTCTGTGTTTTTAGGGGAAATGACAGACCTAACTGCTCTATGTCCTGCTAATGAAACTGATCCATCTCATGAGAGCTGTGGTTTAAGCTGAAGAACATCACAAGGATGGTAAGGAAGGTAAGATTCTGGCTAATGGGAAGCTAATGGTCAGTTGTAAAAACTGGGAATAATGAGGTTGCAGAGGACTTAGTGAAAAGGTCAACCTGGCATTAGATATCAGTCAATATTTTTGTCAATTATGTGACAGAAAATTAGAACATGCTATTGAAATTGCTCATGATGTGAAGCTGAAAATGTTCATCAATATGGGAAGTAAACATTAGGACATTAAGGAATGCACTAATAAGATCCTGTACTATGAGAAGCTTTTTCATCCATCCTAGGGAAAGTTAAGCAAAATGATTTTCTCCTTCAGGACTGCTCAGTTTGGTGTATTTACATTGCAAAAAGGTTCCAGAGCCATAAACACCTACAAAGGCTTTGGCTCTAGTATTCTGAAGCACAAGGTTATTTGAAAAGGTGGTGATTGTGATGATCTCTGTGGATCTGTAAGCACATGCTACCACTGTAAGGGTCAGCACACCTTTGTTGAGAGCCAGGTACACACAGCAGCAGCACACTCTCCTTCAATAAGAACAGAGAGCCAGCCTTCTGCTCTCATTTTTAGGATACAGGCCCAATTACCTTCAGGTCCATGTAATTGCCTTCCTGTAGAAAATCTGAAACATCTTGCATTTCTCTCATAGCTACATCAACAGGCAAAATAATACAGGCTCTG
Source organism: Vidua chalybeata (assembly GCF_026979565.1). Lineage (NCBI taxonomy): Eukaryota > Metazoa > Chordata > Aves > Passeriformes > Viduidae > Vidua > Vidua chalybeata. Next base: position 10,303,744 of record NC_071536.1, on the reverse strand, counting down.
CAATAATTAATTTATAAAAATAATAATAAATTGTAAATATACCATCACTTGAGAAAAGCATTACAGGTTTTGTAACTCACCCGATAGAGATCAACCATCGTGCTCTGTCACCTGCAGCTGTGAGTACTTGGGCTGAATGTGATCCATGCAAAGTCCCAGAGACAAATTCCTGCAGAAATAGCATGGTGGAATTGCAAGCTCACTCTCAAGAACCATTATGTTTTGGTGCGTTGTCAGAGTCTGAGCTTAAGGCCAGAGTTCATTAAAGTATTGTCAGACTGCTGCAAGAAAAGAAGAGCTATGTGGACTTTTCCACTCAAACCCATGCTTTGAATATCTTCTATTGTTCCTGACAAGTTTTCAGTTACAATATCAGTCATGTATAATATGTTGAAAGGTTGGTAAGGGAACTAATAAAAATTTCTATTTATCAGGCATGTGCCTTGTTATAAGAAGCTGCAAAAATTTGAGTAGCAATGATGGTTTCTAAGAGAATTGCCACATACATAATGCCAATGATTTCTAGTATTTTCTCCTCCCTGTGGGAGGATGGACATATATTACTGGAATCTGCTTTATAAGGATGGACAAAAAAGGCAGTTCATAAATTCTTATCTGTCTTTTTAAGATCAAGACTACATAGGATTAAATTTCAGACTAGATACAAGTGCATGCTACTCCCACTCTAAAGAAATATTTCAAAAGTTCTTTCATAATATTTGTTCATGGTTTTATTATTTTCCCTTCATATTTATTCTTTCCTCTTTGTGTTCAACATGTGTTATTAAGTCAATGAAATTTAAGAGTAGCTTCTGAAAGAAAAATGGGTACACCTTACTTTACTGAGCAGCTGGGTGCAGCTATACCAAATTACAGGGCAATGTCTGTTCTTACAGTGGGATAAATCTGGAGGAAACTGGCTCAAACTGGTAATATTAATATCTTATTGCACAGGGATAGCAAAGCAGGACTTGGATTCAATAATTTGTCATAGCAAATGAAATGGGGAGGGCAATGTGCACTTGGTCTGCAGTGCTCAGGTACTTGAACTAAATGCAGCTCACAGGTACCACTCATTCCCCAAGAAACCTCCATCCCACATTGTAGGTTCTGTTTCTCTCATAAAAGTCATCTCTTGAACAGATTTAGCTTTCCTGTAAGACAGAAAATGGTGAAGAAATAAAACAAAAATAGATGAGTTGTGAACTTTACTAGTGGATTGACTAGGCTTGCTGATAAAAAGCCTGTATCTAAAGTAAAGACATTATATTAGATTAATGATCCAGCTACCATACAGCAGCAGAAATGTATTTTAGTTACAGTATTTTTGGTTGGCTGAATAAAATCGCTTATTTACTTGTAAATACTTAAAGAGAAGCAGAAACATCCTAAGTGACTCACATCATTATGTCCAAGTCCTTCTTAAGAAATGATGAGATATTCACTTCTGAATCTATTAATGAAAAAAATTAATACAACCATAACAAGAATAGGTACATTTATTTACCAGCCAGATGACAGAGGAAGGTTCTACTAAAACAAGCAATACTCATAACAGTGTCAATTTTCTTATTCAGAAATATTCCTGAAATGAATTGTTAGAAGTGTTTTTCCTATAAAGGATGCTTCTGTGGGTGATGCATAGAAAAAATTAATTAACTTAATGTCCCATTGTGACATTGTTCCAACTGACATCCTAACCTTGACCCATCTGTTCCCTCCTGTACTACATTCACTTGTTATTTGTATATTTGGCTCACTTGTATGGTATTTCCCCATGCCACCTGATATTTTGTAAAGTAGCAATCGTGTTTTGACAACTAGTAAAATTGGTAGGTAGAATTATACATTGATACATATTTTTATATATATATACTTAAAAAAGGACTTTAAATAAAAAGTTTAACTGAGAAGTTCAGTTATTTACTAGACAAAGCTCTAACCCTCAAATGACAGTTCCTTAAGCATCCCATAAATAAAGAACTAAAGAAATACATTAGAGTGCTTAATTTTCATTGTTTTGCACAGTGCTCAGCACAGTTGCAGTCTCCACCTCCCCAAAACTTATGGGTGAGGTGATGTGCACAAACTCCCAGATTTTCTCTGAACGCAGGAGAATTCTATTTAAGCACAGTCCATAGTGAAGGAGCTGGTGAACTGCTCCAGTGAGTCCAGAGTGACCTGGAAAGGCATTTCCAAATCTCTGTTTCCCTGTCCACAGGGGTTACAAACCTAAATCTGGATTTGCTGGGGGGTGAGGGAGCTTGCAATTGCCCTGCAATATGGCTTAGGTGCACTGAGGTGCCTGTGTTTAGATTAGGGGACATTTGGAAATTATGTTAGTTCTTTGACAAGCACCAGGAGATGGAGCTCCAGACTGCACAGCACAATTTCTTGGTGCCAGAACAATGAAACCTGTTATTTCTGCACAGTTAAATGCTTCTTTCTTTTCAGCTCATCATTTACAGGATTTCTTTAAGTCATCTCTCTACTTATGGGAATTAAATGCTCCTTCTTTGAAGCACTGTATTAACCCCAGGGAGCAATTGCTAATGTTTTTCTTCATGGATCTACAGCCTAAAGTTAAAGTAAAAAAAAAAAATCTGATTAGGGAGAAATCAGAACAGACATTGATTTAAAAGAAGTTTTGGGGATTATTCTGGTAGTATACAGTAACTTTATCATCTCAGCTCTACAGGTATATGGAAATGCTCAAAAAGTAAAATTCCTTGGAAAATACAGTCAGGTACATCCTTACTATCTCCCTTTAGAAATGGAAAGCACATTTTTTTTTAATGTAAGAGCATAGTAGTAAGAAAGGGGAGAAGGAAACAACATGAAAATTCTCCATGATACAGCTTGTATATTCCTTCACTGGCATTTCAAAAATGGGAGGTTCACATTTTGGGGGTTCTAATAATTTTAGAATTTTAGAATTTTTTAATCACTTCTGTGAAGAAAAAAAGTCATTGCTTTGTTCAAAGCAGTGATTTTGGAGCCGTCTGAGAAATCATCACCTACTATGGAGGTCTAACCAGAAAACTGTTCTCATATGTAACCTGAGAGCAACATCCTAATAAATCCTTTAAAAAGTAAATCCTTCATGAAATAAAATTAGTTCAATTCTGGTTAGCCTCCCACCTCGTGAGAGCTTGTTTTTAACTGATATTTAAACTTAAAGTGTATGCACATGCTTTGAGCTCTAGTCAGATTTTTGATACCAATCAGGGAGATTGTGTCTAACATCCCAGAGCTGCAGGTTTCTCAGAGCATATTGCTATTAACATTTTCTCAGTAAAACAGTTACATGTTGAGAATAAAACTTTAAAAAGCTATAAAGAGGCTTAAGAGCATAATTCATGCTGACTTTAACTTTTTGTGTATGTGTCAATATATTTTCATTAAATCACAGTAATTTAAACTGATTTTTCTCCCCTCTGTGCTATGTAAGATCAGAAGATACAGTAAAAAACAGATCTTGTTTTTATGCTATAGTGTTTCAAAAGTGTGATATTAATTCTGGCAAAAATATTCTACAAAAGAGCTTTATGCTAGTTATAAATGTTTGACATAGGAAATATGTGAAAGACCAATTATGGGCTGATCAGAAATATCTCTTGACATTTTTAGAGTGCAATGTGGAAAGGGTTCATGAATTTAATTATGTCTTTTTCAAATAGAGATCTCCAACTCAATGGGAGCCACCACACTGTTTTAAGGAAAGATAAGATTTTTGATAGGGGGAGGGAAAAGAACACATCTTCAGGTTGAAATGGTTATCAATTCTTAAATCCATCACCCTTATGTAAGTTTTTCCATTGGTAGCAAGATATTAAGATATTTACAGCCAACATCTATCACACTGAATGGATTGTATGAAGGAGGACAGAAAAATGAGAATATACTCAACATGCAGACTATAAAACTTTCATTAAAAGTCTAAATAAGATAGCTGTTAAATAACTTACCTCAGACTGTCTTGCCAAAGATTAGAGAATGAAGTCCTGCTGTAAGTGTAATATTTCTTTTTCATATTTTTAAAATTTGACTTACCAGTATACCATCAAAATTTCATTTTCCTAAATTACTCTTCCATTTTTATACTCAAAATACTTGGAAATACAAAGCAAGAGAATACAAAGTATTATTTTCCTGACTTGTGAAATTCATGGAATGAATTGGCCATTAGGGCTCCTAGAACTATGGAAAGAATTTATATTGTGAAGACAATGGGCTGCCCTCACACCCTTGTTAGCACAGCACACCTGGATATGATCATAGCACCTTGAGTGAATGTACAGATTCTCCTTGACCCAGCTGCCCAAGGCTGCAAAGAAAAAGAGGAAAACTCCCTCTAGACAGTTAATTGAGAGCCCTGCCTGTGGTCTGACACCAGCACAGGTACCACCTCTGTGTGCTGGTATTGTTCTGCTGCTGGGTCCTTGTACTTATGTAGAACACAGCTTCCTCTTCATATCAAAATAAGAAATTGGGATCAAGAAATGCCCCCAAAGTCAGAAAAATATTAGTTTCAATGTGTGCAGCTTTCCAAACTTTGGTTTGTTATGGCTAAGTGGTGCAAGAAAGATAACTAGTCCCAGTTTTGGCCATTAAGAGGTGGTCAAATAAATAAAACTGCTATGTTTACACCACTTCAGATATGTTATGCAGTCATGAAGAAAAAAGCCTCTTCTGGTCTGTTGAATTGTAAATGCTCCCTATGTGAGACAAATTTTTATATCCAAATACAGTTACCAATGCAAAATGATGAGAATTCCTGTTTCAGTATGATAACAGGATCACAGAAAGTGCTCTTGTTACTTCCAGAAAAGAGGGTGGGTATATATAGAATATGCCTGGTAGCAGCTTCTATAATTAACATCCAAAAGTAGTTAGCATTGTAATTCCCTGTTTTCAATCACTTATAGCTTTATGAAACATCTCTCTTTTGTGCTGCAATTTTCATCCTGGATTTATGCCAATGTCAGCATTTCAAATTGCTAAGAAAGAGTCTTCTGTATTCCCAAGAAGAGTGAAAATGCACACTCACAGGGGTGACTGCTCCATGCAGTTCTGTGCCCAAGGTTCTGCTTGAATGTTGCATTTTGCCAAGGATTGGACCTTGCCAAGGCCCACAACTTTGTCCCAGGAGTCAGAGTTAGTGATCTGTTCATATGGAAAAGGAGGAGCATCTACTGAATGAGCTTATGCTCAGGGAATTGACACAGGTTTTTTTTCCCCCCACAGGAAAGCCTCTGTTGGCTAAGAAAGAAAAATCTATCCAAACTCCCACCTTTCTCTTTTAACTAGCACTAACACCTGCCTTACATACTGATAGTCATAGCTGCATGTGTCCCAGTAGCAGGATACATGGACACTTGAAAAGAAACCAGGCAAAGTTTTCATTGCTGTGCAATGCTCACACACATAAGCATTGTCACAGTTTAGAGCAGAAAGAAAGAAAAGACTTTTGGTGTGATCACAGTTTTCATAAATACCTGCAAAGTGTAGAATTCTTGATGTGTCTTCAGTCATAAATATGTCTGCATGTTTAACAGTTTTTAAAGGTCAAGTAGGACTCTTTAAATTTCTTGTAATTACAATCTTTATTCTGAAAGGATATTAGTGTGCGCTTACTCTTAAACTGTTTGTGAAATACAGCAAAATGAAAAAAATCCCTAAGTCCCTAAAGCTACAGCTTAATCCATAGCAAAAGGAAAAATGTTTTGCCTATCATGCTGGTAGAACCCAGCTTGATAGGCAAAATATTTTTTTATTAATTGATGTAAACATTAAAAATAAATTATCTCACCTATACATGTATCCTCTCTTTTGTGGAAATACACACAAAGAAGCTGTGATGTTTCCTTCTTCCGTATTCAGTCACATCTTTGCCTTTTAAACACTCAGCAAAATTAAGACCAGTTTCATGGACAGGATCATAACAGGATCACAGGATCTTAAGGGATCTTCTAAGGTCTTTCTTCTCTTCCTCTTCAGCATCTCTGCCACCCAGAGAGATCCAGGAAATGCTCTAGCTTAGAAAAGAAAATAAAAACTTCTATATGGGCTACTCTCCCCAGTGACCTGCTGCTTTTAGACCCTTGGCTCTGCTGATCCATAACTTATTGCTCTGAGCCCAGTTTCTCTGCAACGAGTTTGCTTCAATTCATACTAGAAATGGGAGGGAGAAGTGATGTAACTCCAAAACCATTATCTTCTCCCCTGTGGATTGGTACATGAACATGAAATTGGTAAAATGTACACGAAAATGTACCAACAAGCCAGCAGTGCCTACAGATTCCCTGCTATGCCAGCAGCTGTACAAATAAAAGCACATATATAAAGGAGTCATAATCTTGGCTAAGAGCAAGATGCAACAAGAAGAAAAAGCATCCTGACTAGCAGTAATTTTAGCTTGATTTTGGGCAGAGAACCTATGGATGTAGGTACCAAGGCAAATCCATCAGTACTTTGTGTTCAGCAATAGGAAAATAAAACTTTGCTCACTCAAGGATACTTAATGTTTTAGGAACTGGCTTCTATTTTCAAAAATTTTAGGCAGTTCAGAGTCAAAGAGTGGCCAGATGTATAAATACGTGGCAATTTGGAAAAGGTGCTTTAGAAGAGCCCCCAACAGATCAGGAACTGACTCCAGCAGATGCAGAAGAGTCAGTCACTCTTGCCCAGCTCTGAGCACCACACACAGAGCTACTTCCTGCCCTGCAGCTGAGCAAACACCTCTGCACATCTGACCCAGACAATTTCTAGTTTTTACCTGGCACCCTTGCCTTAAATAAAGAGATATGAAGCAGACTGTGTATTTTATCCCCCTCTTTTACATTTTTTTAAAATCCTTTTTTAGATTTTAGATTCTTTAAATCTTCTTTAGTCTTTAAAATAATTATCTGCTGACCAGCTCAGTTATTTCAGTTGTGTATTAAAGGTACCTGATTTCCTGTGCATCTCCTAGACTATCCTGGAAGTTTAAACACCCTTCAGCTGAGTCTGAAGCTTGCCATTGCAAGCCTGATATCTTTCATTTTACAACAGCAGTAAATGCCACAAACACATTAAGTTTTTTTCTTGATTTTTGTCTCACTGATATTGAATTGTGGTTTCTGATAGTTTTCTTCTTTTTTGGCTCCACGGGTAACTCCTAATGATTTTTCCCAATTAGGATTGGTATATTTAGCCCAACAGAACTGGACAGGATTCCATGTGCACCCATAGTGCAATTTTTCATTTGGATAAACCAATTTTCAAGTGAAGGAAAACCCAGTTCCTTGTCCTAATAAATGGTGTAAATGGCCAAATCATCAGAGCTAAATAGAGGATCCAAAAGACCTCTTGTTTGATAACCTATTGTCAGCCTCCAGACAAAAAAAAAAAAATTCTTTGGCAACATTAGAAAACACCTAAAGTCAGAAAAACAGAGATTCAGCAAGTGATACTTCCTGTAAATTATACAGCATCTCCCTAAGGATAGGAAATATGAATGTGTGGAATTAAATGACAGATTTCAGATTGGTTTTAGCCAGAGGTTAAGCCAAGGCTAAACTTGTCCTTACTGAGCAGGAGGCCACAGGCATGAGGCTCACAGCTGAAGTGTCTAATTACCATGGTCAGATCAGGTTGAACACTGGCCTTGATGTGTGTTGGCTTTCTCTGCCAGCTCTGAGACCGTGCTAGTGTTACCTCTTAAAATCCTTTTATGGTTATCGATCAGCATTTGTCCACGACCCTTTCAGGGCACGCTCAAGGGGTTACATAAATGATTGGCAAAAATCCACAAAAAGGAACATGGTGTGGGTGAGCATCAAGCATTCAGTGGTCTAAATTCAGATTTGAGTATTCAATTTGGATAAATAGCTCATTACAGCACTGAAAGTAGTGGCCATTGGAATAAGGAGCTTCTGAAACAACCAAGGGTCAAACCCATAACTCTGTTTTCACACATCTTCAACCCAATTTAAGGGTGTTATCTAATATACACAACTTGTAAACCTTTCTGTTTCTGGACACCATGGTGGTGCTATTGTTTGATGTGTCTCTAAGTAATTGCCTGATGGTTCTGCTTAAGTAGAAAATTTGACCTTTTTCTATTATTTTTTTTTTTTTGCTACTATCAGTAAATTATGCCCAGCTGAATTCTAAAAGCTTCAAGCTTTTATTCTTCTCTAATGAATAAGCTATTTACTTCATTAGAATGATGCTAGGCTTACAGAGGTATAGTTTTCACATAGCAATAAAATGGCATGTGAGTGGTTATAATGGCACTTCAAGATATCCCTCTTGCATTCAGTAATTTATTATTATTACTTCAATTATATGCTTAAGATAGAGGTTAAATATTGTCAGGTTGTCATCATCTTCATATATAAGAGTATATATAAATTGGAGAGACCCTTTTAATGGTGATATTTGCTTCCAAATAGTGCTAATGGCCATTGTGCTGGATGAGCTGTTTTCAAGACCCAACTCATGCTTGCAACACTGTGCTTTGGTACTCAGTGACATATTTTAGCAACCTCAGTAGAGGGGATCAGACTTTGATGGCAAAAACCTGCAGGTTTGAGGCTTCCCAAGACCTCATGGAGTTTTAGCTTTCTAACTATGTTCCATTCCTTCATACCGAGTTCAACATTTTGTACAAAAGGTGGTGATGACAAACAAAATTTCTCATTCTACTAAATCTAGGAAATCAGCCTCACTTTTTAAAGAGCAGTGAGGTTTCTCTTCTGCAGCTCCATGCTCTCGGGAGGTTATTTCTTGACAGGTAAGAGTATGATGGCTTCCAGTTGCTCAAAAGTATGTCTCTTGCCATCATTGTACATGGCTAATTGCATTCCATAAAAATGGTTTGCAAGTGATTTGTGAGAGAGATATGCATTATAGCTTGCACTTCAAGTTCATTTCCAAATTCATTTATCTCACATAAGTGTTTTCTAAAAGTCAAGAACTAAAAAATATAACTAGGAGTAGTTTTCAGAAGTCTATTACTGCAAGTTCTTCTACAGGGAAATGAACAAAATAAAGTTTAAATGCTTCTTCATTGCCAGTAGTTCCCCTTGATCCAATTATAACTTCTTTACCTAACGTTACACAAGACTGATTTAAAGATAACTGTCCAGATTGATCTGAGAAGAGATGCATTAAAACATTTATGTTAGTACAAAATATACAAAATACATTAAAGCAATAAGACCAGCCTGACAGAAACTCACAAACACAAAGACTTTCACAGGGGAGGTTGAAATGTCATTTTTAACACACCCAGCAGAGAGATTACAGCTTTTGTAGAAGAAGAAATTACATACTTTTTTGAGGCTCCCTAATAAAGAATCACTCAGGCATATTGTAATGGTTTCAAAATTATATGGTATTTTAATCCTTTGCATTTGTCTTTGTATTATGTAAGTTAGATTTCTATCAACATTTCAACACCCTGTCTTAGTCAAATGATTATCTTTTCATTACTTTTTCATAGGAGTAGCAGTACTTACTATTAATGGTCTCAGTTCTAGAGACCCTTCTTGTTCTCTCTTTCAGGAAATTAGTGGGATTTTTGTTTCAGCTTGGGTTTTAGATCAGCAGTAAAGTATTTTTACATACATTATCAAAGAACTTTGAAAACTACCTCCTAAAACCTAAAGTAAGCTGAATGGCTGTTGGTAGCAGCACAAAATGCTCAGATTCTTCTCTCAGAAGCAGTTTCTCCTGCTCCAAGCCCCATGGCAAGTTAAGCAATTGCAGCATGAGTGCTATTCAATACTCAGCACAAAGTCATACCTCTTGATGAACAAGAAGTTTTTACTACCAAAGCAATGGTGAAGAATAAGATGGAGGTCTAATAAACACAGTGGGCAAATTAGGAGATAAGAGTATTAAATATCAAGAAAATCCAAGCATTTACATTTTTCCCTAATGCATTTTTTTATGTTCAAAACCCTACTCTCTTATTCCATCTATTGCTAAAGTACCTGTCACAATTGAGAAGACCACAATACACAGAGTATCATCATACAGCTCCAGAAGGCTTCAACTCATTCAGAGTAACACCATACCTCTTCAGAAGGCATCAGATATCTGGCGTTCCTGTTCCTTAGCCCTTTTCTACCCCTCCTGTTCATGCAGTGCACCTGTGTGCCCTCTGCTCCCTTTGGTGGTTGCTCAGTGCACCTGGGCACTCCATGGCTCATTGCTGTCAGTGCTGCTCACCTGCTTCTCACAGCTGTGCCCATGGGGGATGAGGCTGGGCTGCAGCCCCACTGCCAATCACCACAAACTGTGTGCCACAGCACAGCCCCACTGCCAATCACCACAAACTGTGTGCCACAGCACAGCCCCACTGCCAATCACCACAGCCTGAGTGCCTACAAGGATCCAGCTGGTCAATTGTCAATGAATGTCTGAAAGTTCAGCAAAAAATATAAACCAAGTACAAACCTTTTTTATAAATGAAAAGATAAGCTAAAATTAATTTTGAGAGGAGATAGCTTCCAGGCTTATCTGCAGTAACTTTTCTGGCGTAGGCCCAGGTGGGCCTCAGCTCTGATCTGGGGTATATCATTTTCACAGTAGGTCTAGACTGTAGTTTAAGAGGTGCTAACCCCTTCCAAATTCCCCTATTGTTAAATAGCAACCTCAATAAAAGATTGCATTTTTAAGATCATCACTGTACAATTTCCAGAAAGCACAATTAATCAGTACTTTCCCGATCCTTGCAGGCCAGGACAAAGGAGAGTTTGGTTGACTCCTTTGACCATTACAGTCCATTTTGTAATTCTATTGTCTGTGAGAGCTGCCCTGGGCCTTTTGCTGCTGTCACTGACAGTCAAACACATGATGTAGTGACTGATTGGAGACAGGCAGCCATCGCTCACCAGGAAAAACTGTGTGTTCTGGCAGGGCTCGGGTACATCCAGGACATTCGGGGCTGCTTCTGTGTTTCCATGTTACAGAGATTTCAATGCACTTCTAGTGTCACAGCCCATTCTTTGGCTCGTGTTCTAAAGAGAGAGAGAGAGAGAGAGAGGTAGAGAGCCTCTCTCTACCTGGAGAGAGGCCCCAGGTACAGAACCTTGGGCTCAGGATTTTATGCTCTCCTCTGAGAGTGGATGCAACTGTGTGGCAAAATTTGCCCCTGAAAACTGGAGCTTTGCCTTGTGCCTATTTACCAAATGCAGTGCGAATGAAGAAATGTTCAGCATGAATTCAGGTGTGGTTCAGAATGATGCACTTGAATTTCAGAAAGCTTAATGCTCATTAACTGCAGAGAGTTTGTTGTGTCTCCCCAAACCAAGACACGTTGCTCCTAAAAACTACTTAGTTTTTGAGGACTGTTTCAGCATAAGAGTAGCATGGTGTATGAAGGGCTATAGTTTAAAATAACTGCTGACAAAGAAACTTCAGTGGGAAACTTGCCAGGCTTATAAAAGGAAAAGATACCATAGCAGAATATAAAAACAGATAAATAATAAATTGCAACTTCGTCTGGAGCTGTGGAGTGTGCTAGTATTTACGGTTTTGAAAGGTTTTATGGAGAAAATATTTTATTTTTTATGTTGTGAAATATATAGCAACATAAAAATGTAATGGTTGGCTTAACCTATAAAGAGTTTTTTAATCAGTAAGTTCCTGACAGAAGGTGGAATTTGTATCTCAGTACAGATTTTTTTTTTTTTCTTTTAATTTTCAGAGTTCTGGATGCCTTGAAGTTGGCCTGACGTTATAGGATAAATTTTCAAAGCTCCATGCAGGAGAGATGCCAACATGAAAAACATCAAGTAAAAGCTGAGTTATGTTTGTGCATCTCCTGTGTTGTGTTTTGATAATTTCTCCCATATATCTGCATAAAGATAGGGTTTGTGAGCACAGTGAAATTATAGATTGAGCCAGCTATTTTCCTTCTTCCACGTTATGTGGAAATTAATAAAGTAATTAAATGTTACATTTACTGTTCATTGAATTACTTGGTTGTTTGGTAATTATTAGTGTGATTACAAAGTGACATAAACAACCGTGTGGCTCAAATGTGCAATTATGTACAATATATGCTGAGCTGACACACAGAGAACATATTTCCCTGATTTTGCAGGCAATTAATAAGTGCTCATGCAAAGCAGCCTGTGCTAAGAGCTGTAAATACTGCAAGAGAGTCCATTTCTTGTTCAGCTTGTGCTTGTGTCTACACTGAAGCACACTGCCAGTGAAGTCAAACAGAGGCAATTTGACTTGTTCCCTGCTAAATGTCATTTAAGTGGATGATAAAGGCAGTTCTGCTCACCAGCAGCTTCCTTGTCTGGCTGCTTTGTCTCTCCTGCTGGGACACCTGTATATAATGTCACACTGTTCTAAGAAAGTGATAATATTGAATTATCAGAGATTTTGAGGATTAATATGATTCTAGCCTTGATTTCTCTAGTAATGTTGCGTAATTCTGAAAAAGAGAATTTTTCTATGTTTGCACATGGCAATATTCATGTTATTCTTTCATATTTTCTGGTCTATTTACGGTAAAATAAGATTACATATGACTGCCACTACTGTTTGCTTTCTGATTATAAGAGAGATGGTGTTCTTCCATTTCCTGAAATAATTTTTGAAAGGACAGCAGTTGTTCATCAAAAATGAATGAAGTCATGACTCATAAGGTTGAACCACAGCTATCCCATAAACCATAGCTGTGTAGTATTTCGTAAGGGAGGTCAGCCACAGCTAAACACTTTTATACCAGACAGCTGGTGGGCTCCACATTTGCTAGGAACAAATGAACTTTGTGTATCTTTAATATATCTGACTATGAATATGGAGGTGATCTCAACTCTGCTCCACTTCTTTAACTGCACTGGCCTTGAGGTTGATTTTGCTGGTTGGGATGCATATTAAACCTAAAGAGCTAATGTAGGGCACGCTATCTTCTTCTGCAGCCATTCAAACTATACAGAAGAGAATGAGCCATCCTGATACCTCATTTTTTTCCCTCCTTTTCCTTTTTCTTCTTGCATCCATTCTACACCATGCTGAAATTTTATGCTTTTCACTGCAGTCAAGTGTTTGGCAGTTTAAGGCTGTGTATAATCCATTCATGTGTCTTGACACACTAGTTATTCTCACTAGGCTGGTAGGAAGATAAAGAAGAGCAACATAAAACTAGGACTGTATGTGGATGTTACAGACATTTGCTTCTACTTCTAAAAACTCTGGAACCTCTGGGATCATCTGACCTTGAAGAAAAATCTTCCACCAGCACCACAGCACAGTAAGTTTGCTTCACCCTGGGCTGATGACTTCAGCTGTGTTTTCTGCACTGGCGCAGTAATGTCTATAAATCTTGCATGTTTTGCTGCTAGTGCAGGTCCAGGTGTGGCTTTTGGTGTCACTAGCTGCTGCTGTTTCTTCAATCCCTTTGGCAATTTGAGCAATTTCCTGAAGAACTTGTGCAGACTGATTTATGAGGGCATTTGGTTTCTGCAGAGAAGCAAAACAGAAGGAAGTAAGGGAGGAAGAGGCTTGGATCTGTGTCCCAGACAGTTCTGAATGTGAAAGAACCAATGCAGTCCCAGTCTGTGGATTGCCAGTATTGCTCTGCTTCACACTCGCTGTGACCTTCAGGCCTGTGCTGTGCTGCACAAATCTCTTGGCCACAGGATAAACACGCCCAGCTCAGCGAGCAGAGGAGTCTGTGGCAGGTCCTGCTCTGTTCCTCCATTGCCTCACCTCTGTGGCACCTTGCCTTTAGCCAGGGGTGCAGCAAGGAGTTGGCATGTGAGCACTCTTGCTGTTTGACAGTGGAAGGGATGAACAGAGTCATTTTTGTGGAGGAAAGTCACACGAAGTTGAATGGCAAAGGGTAGAATCTCTTTTATGGACATGGTGTGCTGCACACACAGCAGAGGCCCCATGGGTATTTAACTGCTCATAGTTCCTGCTGTCTAGAAGGACACAAGATTTTCTATGCTAATCCCTCCTTGTAATGCCAGCTCTAATAATGGCATAAAGTTGTCCTCCACAAAGCCTCAGAAGATTTCTTACTGCAGGGACCTCTTACTGCAAGCACCTTAGCAGCCCAGCACCTCCTGCTGCAAAACACCAACACCCTGGGGGATCAAGAGCAAGAAAATAGTGCTCAAATGAGATAACCTGAATATCTTATATAGTCTTGGATGAACTACTGATCTGCATTGTGACATGGCACAATAAGCCCCTGGTGACGGTATTCCCCGTGTATTATCATTAGCTACAAGTGAGCAAGTACAATGGACTGAGCCAGGATTTATTGAGTCCTGATTCATTAAGAGGCAGAGGCAGGTAGGCTACAGCAACAAAGTAGGATAAGCCATGCAGGGGATAGCACTCAAATTTAATGCCAGGAAGCAGCTTCTGTGAAGATGAAAAGACAACATTCATCCTGACATTTCTCATGCTTTCTGTTTTTTTTTTTTTTAATGTAGTGGCAACCTATGCTGTTGGAGGCAGAAAATGGATGGTCTGAGTGGAAAAGCTCTAAAAGAAAGAACTTCTGCTATAGCCCTGATCTGCCCTGCTGGGTGCACACAATGTGGCATTGTACTAAACCCTTACAAAGTGCTGTTGCCCTCCTAGGTCTCTGGCTTTGTTTTGCAGGCTTGTAAAATGGTATGCACAGGGATAGTTTTTGAACAATACAAGTAAGCTATGTAAAATAGTTTGCAGTCAAGCAATTAGGCCAGGGATCTGGACCAGATTTAAAGAATCAGATTTGTCTCTTGAATGCTAAGTGGAACAGAGGAGAAATTCATGAAGAAAGAAATAGAGTTAAGCTAATACTAACCCAGTTTCTGGTTCATTTTCTAATTGCCATGTTCTTGTAGTAAAATGCTTAGAAAAGCAGAAACAAAATTCAGTGTTTGCTCTTCTTTCACCCCTTGCCTTGTTTTATTTTGTCAGCACTATGGTGTGACAGACAGAGACAGGGATGAAAAACCTGCCATTTAGCTGTTTCTCAAACACAGCAATGACATCCAGTGCTTGAGAGCTTGCAAGCTGATATCAATTCTGATATATGTATCAGGAAATGGAGTCATCATATTGGTTTTCCTATTGGGCAAACTCTTTCAGCCTTTCAGTGATATTTGTGTGAATGCTTTCCTTAGCTCTTTTCTGCAGATCCCAACAATGTAGGCCCTTGCACTCTTAAAAGGAAGTGGGAAACAGAAGATCAACCTGTAGACCTTTACCTACCTGGGTAAGCTTTCCTTTCAAGAGGAAGGAAAATGGCTCTTTCCATTAAGGAGTTTTCCTTTTCTTCATTTTGCTGCAGTAAATTCTGTGCCTGCTTAGTGGGCTGGTAGAAAAGCAGGGCTTAACACATATTTTAGACATGGATCTCATCTCTTTCTGAGCATCTTTTTGAAAAAAAAATGATGGTAAACAGATATGGAAAAGTCAGAGGATGCAATTATCACTCTGTGTGTGTGATGATGTCACTTTATGCTGCTGTTTTTCTGTAGACAAACCAGTAAGGTGTCACCTCTTGATGGTTCTTTGATACACCAAACACCATCTTCCATTAATTTCCTTGGGAACAAAGAGCACTCAGTGTAATGTAACTTTGACACTGGAATCAACGGGAATGATTTTTTTGACCTCAGTTTGCTCTGGACAGGGTCCATGGTGTCCAGCAGTGAATTTATGGTGCCACCTAAACCCTTCAGGGTATGCATGAGTCATCTCTGTGGTGCTGAGGCAATCTCAGTAAATAAGAAGAGACAGCTTCTTTCTCAACAGGTGAACCAAATCCCCAAAGTAAATTTTTTTCCCCTCAAGGGAGCAAAAGGTTAATTTGAACTGCTCATGGTCTTCCATGAATCAAATGAAGTAATCCCATGCCTGAGGTTTAAAAGCATCCGTAAATTAGAAGGTGCAGATCAAAAAGAGGGTTATCAAAGATTAATAAAAAGAGAGAGAGAGGCAAAAGAGGGAGAGAGACTCTGCTAGAAACCCTCTCATAACTCCAACCTGGAAAGTACAGTTCACCTACTTGGGGTCCAGTTAGTACACACTGTATTGTAGAGCTCAGGGCAACAATACTAAAACATCAGAAGGAAGACATAAGATAATTTGAGAATGTGAAAAATAAAGTCTGTTAAAAAAAAAAAAAAAACAACAAAATGAGGAATGAATATATGAGAATATGTGGAGAAAAAAAGTAAAAATCAAAGAAAAAACCTTCTCAGCTATTTTATCCTGTATGAAGCCCGGTTATTTTTTAATTCCAGCTGTATCTGAAAGGCAAATTATATAATGAAAAGAAGGGGGAAACCAGCTTTTTTTCTGGAAAGTAATTCATTAGATGAAATGAAAAACTGATTTCTTAGGAAAAAAAAAAAAAAAGCTGATCATGAAAAGGGAAAAACCTTGTATCACAGAAGGAGTAGTGATGACTCTGTGAGACCAACACATTTTGTGTTCTCTAATGGTGACAAAAATTTCCCCAGGCCAAATTAAATTGCCAGGATTTTTGCAGGGGACTGTTCATGTATCCTGATTTTTAGCTAGTAACTGAAGTCCTCTACACCCCCTAATGCTTAGTATTAAACAGTGTGAATTAGTTCATGCCACACCATGCAGGGTACTAGATAGGATTTAGGAACAAGGAAATTGTGTCCTTTTGCAATGGAGATGTCACAACAGTCCCCAGACCAACAAGGCTTCCATCTTGCATGTTCTTGCACATGCCTGACTTGGTCCACTTGGGTAGAAGCTATGCTGTCTTAATAAGACAGATCTTTCACTCAGAATAAAAAAATCAAACCAAACCCACAATTATGCTATTGAAACACTGCAGCTCAATTACTTTGCATGCTTGCCTCTGGTTAAATTTTTACTGAAGTGAGCAATCTTCAGGAGCCCATATTTTGCACAGCAATCTGTGTTACCAAGCAGAAGTTGGAAGAGCAGAAGATGGAACAGAAAACCAAAAGACAATGCAGAAGGAATTTCAAAACACTGTAGAAGGGTGAGAGAAATCTCTTACCTAATTTGTTTTTCATAGATAATTCTTTATGATTGAAAAGTGTGGGGAGAAAACATTAGCATTTGAGTTGGAACAAGCAGATTAAAACTTCCCTCTCACAGTGGCTGTAAAAGTGTTGTCCTACCAAGACTGCATCAGGGTCTTGGCAGATCAGGGGAGTGTCCTGGCACAGCTCTCAGCTGCCATGCATGACACCCTGCCAAGGTGGAGTGGCTCTGTGCTAAACAGGAAATCTCTGCATTTCACATGCCCACAAACAGAAGCAGAGTAGTTTCAGAGGAGAGAGAATAGAAGGCATGAAGAACAAAACACACAGCAAAGACCTGCATATTTCATGAGAACTCATTTTCAGTGGAAGTTCCTGTATAGAATGCTCTGATGTATCATCTTTCTGAGAGTTTGGCTGTAATATGAGAGAGCACATGATCTTGGATTGTGTTATCACACACAGCAAACGCCTTTCAAGGGTTTTGTCTTAGCAAGCAGATAAAAGCCTTGACCCTGTGCAGAGTGCTGTGTGTAAGCCTCATTGCTGGTACCCACAGCAGCAGCAGCTTGTGCTTGTTAGTACCTGCAGCACTGAAAGAGCCTGGCCCATTTCCCCCTTTTATTCCAGCATAGCTGGGCTCTACTGGTGTGTCTGCTCCACTGAGGTCAGAGCCTGTCTGCCCATCTCCTGATTCTCTTATATCACCTTCATTTCTCTAGAAAAGAATGGTCAGTCTTTTAAAAGCTGTGCAGAAAGCCTGCCCTAAATGTTGTGTGCATGTATAAGGCAGGCCAGTCAGTAACCTGGCTCTGCATTTTTATCAGTGGGGACGTTAACCCCTAAGGCTGATGTTTTGGGGCAAGGTTCAAAAGGATGTACTCAAGTCAGCATGTCTCCAGCCTAGTACTTCTGCTTTATTTTCAGTTTATCATGTAACTTGTCACAGATTTAAACAATGCCATCATCCTTATTGTCCTTCACTGGAAGTTCTTTCAGTGGCCAAGAAAAGGATGGCTTCTCTAAGTCTCTTAGTAAGGCCCTGATCCATTGCCTGTGGAGGTACAAATGAAGTTCCCTCGTGCCTAAATGAGCATTGGACTGGATCCTGAAAGGAGACCAATCCTCATCTTAGAGTGTTTGGTCACCTTTCTTTGTTTGTGGTTGAACTGGCCTGCAAACTGCTGGAAAACAGTTATTTCAACGGCCATAATGCAGACTGAAGTCATGTTAGTAACTCATCAGCTAACAACATCAGTGAACATGTTCAGATTATTTCCCTTTAATGTGATGCTAATTTATTGCTGAGGCATCATACTTGATTTTTTAATGTGTCAATAATTTAAAAATACTTGTTTTGAATAAGAGACCCAGTGGTTCAATTAGAAAACTGTACTAGGTGCTGGAAAAATAAAATAAAATAAAATAAAATAAAATAAAATAAAATAAAATAAAATAAAATAAAATAAAATAAAATAAAATAAAATAAAATAAAATAAAATAAAATAAAATAAAATAAAATGTGGCATCATGGAGATAACAGACAATTAACTTTTAAAAATGCACTCAAATCTGTCATTCAGTTACAAAAGTTGTCCAAAATATAGTGAATAACAAATCAAAACAATTGTTCCTCATTATTACTATCAATTCAATTAAAGTCTAAAACAACTTTTCATCATGACTATTCTGAAAGCTTTGAAAACTGCTGTATTTCAGCATTCCCATTCATGGTCTTCAGCTTCTAGAAATTCATTTGAGAAAGCAACCAAAAACTGAAGCATAAACCACTATCAACTTTATACTCCAAGAGAAAGATATTTCAAAGTTTTATATCAACATTAATCACCAGCTGTCAGTTAAATAGCTAAATAGGCCAACTCTAAATACACCAAGATTTCACTGCTGATATTTCGAATCTGCATTTAAATCACCCTTCACTCCCATTCTATAAGCCAATGAATATTACTCCTATTTTCTGTGAAGTCACGTTCCTGATTTCTTCTGAGCCTGCACTGAGGTTATGTCCTGCATGGTATCAGAGGTTGTGCTGTTACAGCCAGATGTCAGCAATGAAACAATGCCTCCTGTATTTTGGGTATGATATAATAGCAAGATTCCACCTCTTGGAAAATATATATTAGTACAGCAATGGTTCTGTTTAGTTGTAGCCCAGGTTTTTCATTGTTCCTAAGCTTTTATTGTTTTTTTCCCCCCGCCTCAATGCTGTGCTTTGATTGCATAAATGCATGCAGCCCTCAGTATGCATCTGGAGAGGTATTTGTTATTTATACTGCATGTGATCACCAATGTACTTATAAAACTTCAGTCACCCAGCCAGAGAGAAGAAATAGTCTCTCACAAGCTAAATATCCATTTGCCCAGTGTGCTCCATGCATAGATAAAGCCAGGCCTCTCAAAATGGGCATGGGCTGGATTATGCCTTAAAAGATCTTTGTACTTCTACAGAAGATACTTAAACCAAAACCACTAAAGCTGCAAGGGGCTTGCCCTCCAAAACATACCCCTCAGCCCACCCCACTTCCCTCACACCCAATTTTGCTAGCTGGCTTGTCCAACAGTTGCTGCTCATACATATTTTGTCCCGAAGGAAGGTGCAGAATGAGAAAGGCACCTGCCAGGGCGTGTGCTCTGTGGCAGAGACATGCTGAGCATGGAAGGCTGGGGCAATACTTTAGAAGGAGTGAATGTCATGAGAGCAGAAATGACAATGGCATGCAATAGGATCGTGTCCTTTTAGGAAATGTGGTGTTTATGATCACATATTTGAATAGTGTGTATTTGATGCAAGGTTGCTTCTTAAAGATCTCACTTTACCTAAAATTTTGCCTACATGCCATCAAAATTTTGGTTCTAAGTTGCTGTTCAGCTGTCTCAGGTGGTCCTAAGGTGCTGTTTGAAAGTTACATATAAGTACCCTTGAGATTTTTACTCCAGAAATCAACGAGTAGTTTGCAAACCAAATTCTCATATTTGAAAGTGTTAGTTGAGCCTTTTGTACATGATGTGTTTATTTTGTTGCAGTTGTTATAACAATGAAAGAGAAATTGAACTGGTGTGGTACAGCAGAGAGAAAAGCCTTGATTTGAACCCCTTAAACAGTTTCAATCAACAGGAACATTCAGCATCTTGCAGAATAATCAAATGTTTCCTAGTGCAAGTATTGATGAATAACAGCTCACAAATTTGGAGTGGCACAGCAACCCCCTCTCTGATTGTAATTGCCCTGACTGCCTTTGCAAAGTGAAGAGCACGTGCCTGTGTGTTTGCACACCTGAAAAAGAAACCCAGGCTCTGACAGTGGTCTGATTATCAACTGCACAGCTGAAGCTCTACTTAACTAAAGAGGGTCTAAATTATTCATCATTGCACAGGCTGGAGCAGCAGTGACTGAGCATTCCTGGGTAGGACAAGACTCACCAGTCTCCACTGACTGCCCCAACCCATAATTTCAACTGTAGAGATCATAGTAAGGATGTGCACATAATAATTTTCTAATATGGAATAAGTAAAAATTATTTAAAACATTAACTAAGTGCCTTACAAAGAGGCAGACATTGTTTTCACAAGAGTGTTGTTACATCCAGAGTACCTCTCTGTTTCTAGTTAACATATATTACATGGTTTTGTGTAGATTAATTCCCTGTTTAAAGTATTGTTTCAATGAGTAAACTAAGCACAATGAGTTGTGCTGTTCTTCTCTCTTCCTTGTGAGGAGTTAAAGCCTCTTTATTTTATGCTGCGCTGGAATAGAGTTGGGCAGATTCTTTCCTATCCTTAATGGCTTTTTATTCTGACAGTTAAAAGTCCCAGTTAGGAATTTGCTTTGGGCTGAACATCTGAATCGTTAGGGTTGGAAAAGACCCTCAAGATTGTCGTGTCCAACCTTTGACCAAACATCAGCTTGTCAACTAAGCAGCACCAAGTGCCATGCTGAGTTGTTCCTTGCGCCCTTCCAGGGATGGTGATTCCACCAGCTCCCTGTCCAGCCCATTCTAATCCCTGAACACCCTTTTGGCAAAGAAATTCTTCCTGATGTCCAGCCTGAACCTCATCTAGCAGAGCTTGAGGCCATGTCCTCTTGTCCTGTTGCTAGTCCTGAGAGAGGAGGCTGAGAGCCACCTTCCAGGAAGTTGTAGAGAGTGATAAGGACAAGATGAACAGACCCACAATATTCTGAAATCAACTGGAAAAAACCACAACAAACAAACAACCCCACAAGACCTACTTACATGATGAAGTAGTCCAATCCTCAAAGTGCTTCATTGCTTTGTGTCCTCAGTATTGGAATGTATCTTATTTTTAGCCTTCTTCTGTATAAGGTAGAACAAAATACAGTGGTTTTTAAAAGGTTGAAAAAATGGTTGTTGGAAAATAAAAATATTTGCTTTGTAAATTCAAACTCACTGCAATTCAAAAATGGTAGGAGGTTTATATCTGCCCTCAGCAAAGACACTAGAAAGCAGCTCACAGTGGGTGAATATTTTGAAGATTATGAGGAAATTGGTTATTTTACCTACATAACCATTTTATAGCCAGATCCAAAGGCTGTTTGTGTAACTGAAAAGCTTGTAATGGTTGAGCATATACTATATGTTGGCTATCTTTTATGAATTTTGTTTGCTTGCTGGAAAAGAAAATGAGTAAATAAATACTCATTCCATCTTAATAAACCTAACAATAAATCTATTCTGTGTAAAAGTATGCCAATGATCTTGAAAGTTAAAAGCCAATCTTCTAAAAATTGTGCAGACATGACTTTTCCCAAGATATTGTGCAGCTGGAATGCTGGGTCTTACCTCAATTCCATAAATCTAGAGTAATCCTTTTGTTATCATTTGCTCTTTCCACAGAAATAATTTGTTACAAATTAAGTTCTAACAAATTGCCTTGTTATCTTTGCTGTACAATCAGTTCTTCCAAACTGCAGGCACAAACCTTTGGAAAGGTTTACAGAGATTGATGTGGTGTGTTGGATGTGCACCAATAAGCCAAGATTGCTACATGTGATTCTTTCATAACAATTATCACAGATATTTTAAAGACAGCTTTTCTTTCTTTTGGAAAATGTGGGCTGGAAAAAGAAGCAGCAGACTTTTAAACAGACCTTATGATTATGACTAAATTATCTTTTCAGAGATATTTACATTTCAGCCTGCACCTGTTTTTCTTAAGAGAAACTAGTCTTTCTGTGCTCTAGTTTTATTTTCTTTTGTCTTTGTTCCCCCAGTCT
Organism: Vidua chalybeata; assembly: GCF_026979565.1. NCBI lineage: Eukaryota > Metazoa > Chordata > Aves > Passeriformes > Viduidae > Vidua > Vidua chalybeata. The sequence continues at coordinate 10,281,484 of NC_071536.1, read as the reverse complement.
CTGGTCTCCCATTTATATTTGTATTCCTCTTTTAGGGCAGGGGATAACCTCAAGCAGAGGGGCCACAAAGACTTTCTGGGAGCCATCCTGTCTTTGACCTTTGATGTCCTGTGGGTTTTCAAGTGCTATTGTTCTCTTTCAGCCCCGAATCGTCCCCTGACAGAAATATTTAGTGTGCACATTTATATTCTTTCCCCCAGGATACTCACTCACAAGACTGTCATACCCACCTCAAACAAAAATATATGCCCTCAGGAGCAGGATAATCTCCTGAGTGGGCAAGCCCAGGGTTTGATAGGGTGAGCTATTCCCATGCTGACTCTGGCCACATGATGTCAAACTTGCTTTAACATTTTCAGGGAGCAATTTGCATAGCACCAGGCTTCACTGTAAAGGCTTTTTTTTTTTTTTTTTTTTTTTTTTTTTTTTTTTTTTTTTTTTTTTTCCTGTTTATCACAGCTTGCCTGCTTTAAAAGAAAAGATTTTGTTGTTCTTTTTTTATGGATTCTGCTGGATGCATATATTCTCTGTGATCCTCCACACTGTTGCAGGTTAGCCAGACCCTTTGTAGCTGCCCAGGACCCTACCAAGAGGACGCCTGCAGCACTGGCCCAGGCACTGGTGGCCCCTCGGTTCTGCACTCTTAACCTGATTGTTCAAAAGCAGAGGTAGATTAAAGGCTTTATGCATATAGTTCTGCCTGAGCTTTATAGGAAAAAGGGTTCACTGAGTTCAGTGGGGGCAGGATTAGAATGGGGCATTGGCACATTCTGAAAACAAAAGCAATGCCTGTAGGGCTGCCCAGGATATCCCCACGTTTTGAGTGACATCTATTTCCTGCTGTTCCTACATCTCCTCAGTAGGGAAGAGAACATCATATTTATTTTATGCCTGGAGAGCAAGCCAGCCTGCTGACTCCTTAAGATGCACATTAGATTTATGTCTTCCTCTAGGAATTAATGAAACTTCAGGAATTATGATGAATGATATGGAGTGATTTATGAATGTCCATCACAGTTAGTCATTTTACTTGTTGAGGAGGTTTCCAGGTTTTATGAATGCTCCTTTTGTGGGTTCATTGCCTCTTATACATGAACAATAAATGTCCTGTTTCATGGTGGAAAAATGGCTTGATAAAAAAAAAAAAAAGAAAGGCAATGTCATAAGGAACATTTATAAACAGCTCCAGTGTAAAGCTGTGATCTGATAACAGCCATTCAGAAAAAAACGAGGAACTGTCACGCTGGAAAGAGTCCTTCAGAGCAGAGCAGTGATAGATAATAAAAACCAGTGCTCATATTGTGGATTGGGAACTTGCTGCTTGACCCTACTTGCTATAAAGTTTGATCCTTCAGTCTCTGATCTTTCACACTTGAAGCCAGTGGGAGTTTTTTCATCCTACCACTAAGCAAATCACAGGACTTTAGTGGGACTAGTCTTTGGCTCTGTATGTCAAATTAAGCACGTGTGTGAAGGAGTGACATCAGAGAGCCAGAGCCCACCTGAATGAAAACATTCAACAGTGAATCATGGAGTGGAACAGCCTTTGTGGTATTTGCTTTCACAGGGAGATAGATGGCTTTTGTAAACTCAATATCTTTTTTCATCCCAAGGCAGGCACTCAGTGCTTGTGGTCGTGTTTGCAGTATTATATGGGTCAGACAAATCCAGCCTTCCTCACTTTCACACAATGAATTTCCCTCTAATTTAATGGGTTTGGGATTTTGATCATTTGCTGAGAAATAATCCCTGAAAAAAACTGTCCTGTTGGCTACGTTTGCAGTGATGATTCCTGCACTATCTAATTATATTCTGATTTATCAGATTTGGACTATAGACCATAGTAAAAAAAAAAAAATTGAACAGTAAAACTGTTTGAAAGAGTTAAACTATAATGAAAACACCAAACACCATTCTCTCTCTTATGCTTCTTTCTTTCCTTTCAGCATAATATGGGATTGTGGTCTGGGTAGCATACCTAAAATATTGTATTGATTAGCCTTGCAGAGGAAAAAGACTTCCTGAGATACTTTTCTCATCCTTTTAATAGAGCTTTTGGCATTGTTTATTAATTCTTTGAAATATGAAGTTGTATAAAGGCAAGTTTAGTAAGTAGTTCTGTGTTCTGGATTTTCCCTCAGTCTAATGTTCTCAGGGAAATGAAACACAGCAGTGGGATCTGGAGGCTCTGGAAAAATTTGCCATTCAAAATAGCCAGCCTCAAAGCACTGTTCCTGGAAGGGGCAGGGCACAGCACGAAGATGACTGATGCCTTCCCACTTTGGTGTCAGTTTTTACACTGTTCATGGCACTTCTGATGCTTAAGTGGCCAAATCACATACAGCCTATACATCTGCCTGATCTGGTTCTGCAAAATGTTCTTTGTAACCTGTTTTGTGAAAGTGACTGTTGTTACCTAAGGGGAATTAATAAATACCTAAGCACTGCCAGCTACTGTGTCCTAGTTCTTTTAACTCAGTGGGCCTTGAAATATGTTTCTCTGAATTTTATGTTGCTTAATGAGAATTATTTTAATACCTAGGTCCTACTTCCTAGCATGAGGGTTTCTCAGTCCTAGGATCTGTTAGGGTAAGTCCTAGTGGATATTCATAAAAGCTTACTCTGATTAAAACATGGTGTGAAATTGAGATATACTGTGAGTAGGATCAAATTGGATAAAACCCTCCCAACAGCTGTCTTTTTCTGTCAGCAGCACCATGGCTCTGTGTTCTCTGTTTTAGCTCCAAACTCTAGACTGTGTATAGGGCACTAAGTCAATGAGGCTTAGAAAGGATTTTTTAGATGAAAAAGTCATCTTTAATTTCAGTTATAGTGCCTGTTGATCCCCAGAACAAATATTAACTCCTCAAGAGATGCCATAGCTTTATGAACAGAAAAGCTCTTCTAAATTACATTATATACTCACATAGTCCTTAACAAGGTGCCTTGAGAAGTTAGATGTGAAGAGCAGCACACATTCTGGTGTTCAGAGTAGAGCTATATATTTTTTAGTTCTGATGACTATGTGGTATTCCATGAGCTGGAGGTCTGAGTTGTGAGTTTCAAAACTATGGGGAGACGTCTGTGCCTTTGCAGCCTGGAAAGAACCTAAATGTGATCGTGATCTATTTTGGAGCTTAGGAATCCCTACAAGACAGGGATCTCTCTTAGGAATCACACAGCTCAGTCCAGACAAGGTATAACTTGGTTTATAATGACAAAACCAAACAAAATTGGATGCATTACTAATTTGTTATATAGGAATATTTCTATTAGTTTGTCATTAATTTGTTGTATAGGAATATTTCTATTAGTTTAGTTCACAAAGCATATTTCTCTACATATGCTAGAATCTTGATTTTTCTTAGTATCAAGTTTACCATAACATTCCTGTCAATATTTCTAAATTCTGTTGGGCTTCAGATGCAACTCCCTTAAAAAAGACTTTTCTTGTATGTTGTGCAGGGCTGTGCACAACTGTGCACAACAATTCACCTGGGCAAGCTGGTAATGTCTGTATTTTTGGCACTTTCTTTATTTTCTTCCTGGGGTCTAGGTCTTTAAATGAAGAGATATTTCCCTTACTGCCATTGAACAACAGTGTGAATTATTGTCAGTTATATTTTGTAAACTATTGAACAACATGAGGGGAAGCCTGATTTCTGTCTTAAGAGAACTAGTTTTGGATATATAACAACTGCAGGATGTATTGTAACAATGTACACCTGTCCAACTGCAGCCCTTTTGTTTCCATGTCTTGTGTCTTGCAATTTTTGATCTTTGTGACCACAAGGTCACTGCAGCTGAAATTCTGACTTTTTTTCAGAGAAGTAATGGCAGAGGTGAATTTGTTTTGTTCTCATCCACTCTCTCACATACAAGCAGGAGATCCTATTACGGTTATTTCTTTCCAAACTTGAGATAAAATGTGTTCCATGCTGTCAGATGCAGACTTTCTAGAGAAAAGTGTAATCAAAGCTACTGTAAAATAAAAGCACAGGGCAAGCCAACCAACTCTGCAGTAGCAGCAAATGAAAGATGTGGTTACATTGCCTTGTGTTGCTTTTGTGAGTAGATGCCACTTGGTGAGATTTCTCAAGAAAAATATGTACTAAGCTACTTCTGACCATTGAACTAATCTTAAATTATTGAGCTATTTTTCAAAATATGACATTTGCTGGTTTGCAATGAAGGCCTAAGCTTCGAAGGTCTATAAGAGGATTTAATTTTCATTTATGTAAGGTATATGGCAAAAAGTAACTACCACAGGCTTGGTGATTATGTTGTTATCATTTCACTGACACCCAGAGACCTCTGCTGATTTGCTTGGGTCCTGAAGTACAAATCCAGGTCTATGCCTAAAGGAAAGGTGTACCTGATGTACCTGTGGACAGGCCATGGTGCACCACGGCTGTGAGCACCCTTTGAGCACCCTGTGAGCACACCCCTTCTGGCCCTGCCTGGGCACTTTGGGATGACCAAGGGGGACCCAGCTGAGGCTGCAATTTCCTTTCGTTCATACTTAGTGGTGAAGAAAAATGTACTGGGAAAACCCCAGATCGAGGCTTTCTCACTAAAACTCTTAACGTCTTCTGTCAGATTTCAGGAAAAATCAACCCCAAACCCCTTTAAGGTTAGGTTCTGTTTCATTACACGCACCAAGTTGCTGAAAATTACATCTTTGTTTTCCTGGCATTTAGTAAAAGCTCGTCCACAGCGTGTGCTTGGTTTGGGACTCTACCTTCTCAAGGCAATGGTTTGTGACTTTTGAGATTTAACAGGTGAATGTAAACTGTTATAATCCAACAGCAAGGCTTGTTCTTTTACTTCCCAAATCCTTCATTTTTTGGTGGTACGTCCCAAAATCTGCAATCCTTAAAGTTCCTATCAGTAGTCTAAACTGCATGTACTCAGGGAGAAAGAAGAAAATCTAGCATGCAGGTGACCTGCAGGCTACAAAAACCTTCTGTCAGGGGACAGTGAGATTAAGTCAGGATTAGTCAGGAAGGATCCTTCATGATTGCTAATAGGTGTGGTTTTGGATTCATTTTGTATAATTGTCCATGGGTTAAAAAGGGCCATTCCTAGCTCCCATTTGTGCAAAATGCAGTTATTCATTATGATAAGAGGAGCAAACCTTATTTGGACCTCTGCCAGAGATGACAGCAACACCATCCTCTCTGTTTTTCATATTACCCAGCGTGTTTATTTGAAAGGCCAAGTAAGGCTCTTTCTGAAGAGGCAGGAAGATGGGTGAACCCTGCCCTGAAGGTTTTGCAATCTGAAGATCTAAAACATGAAAGAAAGAAGTATAATATCCATATTTCCTCATCCCATATTTGTGGCCTCTTTAAAAACAGCTTGAGCTCTAACCATGGCAGAAAAACTTTCAGGACTGTCAAATGATCTCAGGGAATTTATGTTTGTTTCCATGACTGCAATTTAGCTGCATCTAAATGCAGACTAAAGGCATGTCTCTGTGTCCCTGAGCTCTCCTTTGTGCTGGCATTAATAGCTGAAGGATTGTACAGGAGCCACCTCACTGAGCCACTGGTGTAAATGACCTGGTAATTTTGTGTCAGGTCACTTTTCCAGCCAGACCACTTCCCTGGCCCAGCTTCCTCTGCACTCACAATGTCTGCTCTACACAGCAGCCAGGACTTGGCAGGTTGGAGCTCCCTTCCTAGTGTAGCTATCCCTGTTTAAATGAGATTAATCTGATTGTGTGTATGCAGGTGGAGCTCTCATTTCACATATAGGCGGTATCCAACTCAGGGTAAATATTAACAGGGAGTTCATGGAGATGTTTTTGGCAGGAGCAGTGGGAGGAGTGTTCCTTGGTGACTTTTGTAGCCCAGTGAAGGTCAGAGAAGCCCACGGGCCCTAGAATGGCTATCTAATGTCACTGGGGTCCCTGGGAGTCTGGTGTCAAGGCATTGTGTGATATTAAAGGCCCTCTTTGTGGAGATGTCCAATAATATGAGTGTGGAAAAAAGCCCAAATGAATTCCAGTGAAATCTGTAGCTGTTGCAGCTATAGGAGTTCAGACATGTAATGCTGATGCTCCTGAGGGCCCCAAAAACCTTATTGTGATGGTGTTCAGGGTCAAAGATGGCCAATACTTTTAAGCTCCTGCTTTTCAAAGTCAGACTTGTCATGCTTGGGGTCCTAATTTATGATTTTTGAACATTTAGGTTGGCAGAAGAGAGAAAAGACAATCTTTAACTTGATTTAAGGAAGAGGCTTGTCTTTGGCCTCTGTAATTTGTATTCCTGCCTGCATACAAACATAGACCCTGAGCTACCTTCCCAATTCTCCCCCTTGGCTCAGCTGTGTCTGTAACTTTGTGTTCTCATCCCTGCCCAGGGATGATGATGTACCCTGGGAGTTCTCCTGGCTGGGATCTGGGCCTGCCCCCCAGGCCAGCTTGCTGAATGGCATGGGATCCTCATCAGTCATTGTCCCGTGGCTGACACCACCCTCACGGACAGATGGAGAGCTGACTCAGTCACTAGTCCAGGCTTCAGGACATTTCCCTTCATTTGGGATGATGATGAGGAGCAGAGCCATCTATTTTTCCTCTGTATTTTTCCCCCCAACTGCTGTTACAGAATTGTAATCTTTTATCATTAAATAGGCAACCATTCATCAAGCAAATCTGGTGCTTCTCAAAATACCATAAAACTAAAGGGAAAAAAAAAGCATAGGAAGATAGATGTAACTGTTTGTTTAGTTTATCTTTATGTCCAAAGTGACTAATTGATTTCAAGTGATATTTTATAGAAATAGTTGATATCCAAAGCTAAAACCTCATGTAACAAATCTCAGCACAGATGGTATTGTGGTTGCAATAAAAGAAAAATGGCATATATTAAATGAGTAGAGAAGATTTCAAATCCAATATAGTAAGTCTTGAAAGATGGTTGGAAAAACAACACTTTATGTGTTGAGAAATTAGAAAGTTGGCTTCTGACAGAAATAGCACAAAACCTGGCCATAAATGTTTTAATCTGCCAAACTGAGCTAAAGATACTCAAGGTAGGTGTGGAAGTGAACCTTACATAAGTGAGGGCAGATAGCAGCCTCTTTGCTGAGTAACAAAATAAACCCCTTAGTCTGTACGTAAAGGTATCCTTCTAACTCTCTGTGTTATGGAAGGATCTTTTGAGGAATAATATTGAGACAGTGACAGTATTGATTTTCTGGGTAAAGGGAAATACCTGCTTTTACACTATGCAACAAACCAGTTTTATGCCTGGACATTTTCAATTCAGCAGTTCTGAATTAGTATTCCAGGAACAAAGAGTTGCTCCGAGTTCATAAGCACCAAAATACAAAACCAGACATAACTGAATAACAAAGCATAAATTTGTGAGTGCAAATATGCCGTGCATGGAGGAGGATGTGACAAGGAAGAGTGGCACAGAATTAGAAATGAAGACTATAATGGTTAAATAAGCACAACTGGAAAATCTGCCTGGACAGAACACAATTACTGGAGAGGCTGGAGAGGATGGGTCTACCTGGAATGTCTTGGGCTAAAAGACCTGAATGCTGAATGTTTCTTTGGCTCGAGGGTGACACAGCACATTGTGGGATGTGCAGTGGACATGACTGAGAGCAAAGAGTGCACCCAGCTCCAGCACCCCTGGGCTGTGGATGGCTGGGAGCTGAGGGACTGTAAGGAGGTGTCAGACTTTGTGCCATGGTCTTAATTTTCTCCCCTGGCCATCTGCCTTCAGCTGCTGCTGGAGATTGGCTGCTGGCTTGGACAGATCCTAGGTCTGACCCAGTTCACATTTTCTCCTCTTCAGTGACAGGAGATGAATGTTGTGAAAGTCCTTAACAGCAACAATATGTTTAGTGAAAACTTTGGTGTCCTTCTGGGAGGTGGGCAAGGTTGATGTATCACAAAACTGGGCAGATGTGTGCAAACCCTTAGGAAATCAATTGAGTATATAATAAATTTAATAAATAAATGTACCTTTCTCTAATGAATAGGAGCATTTTCAGTGTTGGTTTTGGTTGGCATGTACTTTGCACACATATGTAGGAAAGGATTAGTTTTGATGGAAAGAAATGAATTAAAACTCATTGACTCTAGCCTCAATAACAATATTCTATCATAATATTCACATTTTATGCTGGCTGCCCATTAATGCTATTTCTTTTACCTATTCCACTGCTGCTGAGGCGTACATTATTTTCTACAAGGCTTTGAAAGGCACAGACAAGCATCTTCAATGAGAAATCTTTACCTCTTGTTATCTGTAGGTTCTGTTAATTCTTCTAAAATAAATCTTAGGACAGTCTGAGAGTCACATTCATTCATATTCTAGATGGGTTCTGCAATGAAACAACAATTAAAATAGTGTCTGTAATGCTAAGGTTACTGATCTCAAGAAGACAGTATTTGTTTCAGTTTCAGGATCATTTACAACTTCCATGATAATGGAACTGACATCTAAAGTAATTATTCTCCAAATAAATAATTAAACTGAGTAAAGCAGGGCAATTTTAACTATTTATAGGAGGTGTCCCAAAGGACACTAATGGCAATGATTTTTTTTCTTAAAGAAAATGGGTTTACAGAATTTCTGCAAGTCATTACACAGGACAAAGACAGAAGTGTCCTCTGCTTTCAACTAGAAGCCTTGAAGTGGCAATCAGTGCTTTTCTTACTGCAGTTCAGACAATCTCAATGTTTTATGAAAATTATTAAGGAAGTTGGCAATGCCCAAGTCTTTTCTTGCTACTTCTGCTAATTGCACAGATAGAAAATTTTCACTGCTTTGATGGAAGGCTACAGATCACTAACAGTTAAAGGATTTTAGCCTGTGTTGTAGACTTATTTACTAGATCTCCACTGAATATAAATGAATCCCAGGATGAGGATCCTAGCTGTAGAAATGTATAATGGGAACACATAAAATATGGTGAGATGATTCACTGATGTAAAACAAGTATAAGAGTCTAAGCTGGCCAAGACATTTCTGTTAGAACAGTCATGTGGATTTTGGCTTTTGCGTGTAGAAGAGATGCAGAGACATTTTAGGATAAGTGCAATATAAAATGCATCAGTGTGTTCAAGGTTCATGTAAATAACTCATTCAGAATGCTGCAAGGGGTGTTTGCATTCCTATCTTATTAAATCAAAATTCCAGTCTCAGTCCCTGGGAAGAGGAAATTTTCTTTGTTGTAGACAGTGTAATGGTACCCTGGGCAGTGTTAAGAGCACAGATAAGACTAACGATTCTATCAACAGGATCGTTGAATTTTACTGTCTTTTAGCACAACAGGGAATTTTCTCTTCAGCCTGCTAGTCTTTGACTTTTCAATTTTTTTTTTAGGTAAATCATTACTCATTAAATATAATTAATATCAAGAAGAATGAGAGAACTCAATTAAACCAATATCCTCTTGTTTAAACACAAACATTTTGCCAACAGTTTCTCTGGAATTACAACATCTCAGGTTTCAAATTAAATCTGACATCTAACCTACCATTTGGGACACTAAATATATGACTTTCTCTAGAGAGAAACTGTCTGTTCAGTTCAAGTGCTGCTGCATCAGCAGTGACCTACCAGGAGAAGGAACTCAGCTCTTAGCCTTGCTGCCAAGCTGCTTTATACAGCATTTGAAAAACAAAAGTTGTTGATCCTGGGAAACGGTTCCAATCTGCTGTCAACAATTATATAATTATAATCTTTCAGTGTGGCTGAAAGATTTACTTGTCTCACATACAGAGCTCATGTTATCTCCTGGGCATCAGAGTGAATGGCAGGAATGTAACCACTGGTTGTATTCCAGATAATCCAGCTCTCTGAAAGGGCCCAGGCCACTAATTTGTAAAATCATGAGCAGTATCCCCTGTTGCATTGCCACCTTGGTTCCCAGGGTAATTTGTGGTAAGGGAAAGAAGAGGAATAAGTCTTTAAGTTCCACAGATATTTTATCTTTCTTAGCAAAATTTATGCAAAGTATAACTGCTCTTACAGGTGACAAGTCCTGCCCCAAAATTCCCAGTAAAATGCTAATTAGAACTTGCTCTTGAGAAATTTGCATTTGATTTTTATGGGCCAGTGATGGTCCAAATCAAAGGGACGTTTGCTGCCTATAAATCATGTTCACCATGGCACTTCCCCTGGCAGGGAGCTCACAGTTAGTGATCCAAAATGTGTTAGGATGGCAAGGAAATGGGCATGCAAAGAAAAATGAGTGCTTCTCCTCTTAGCCTGCTCACCCCTGGTGCTGCTCACACATGCTGCATGTGGCAAGTACCAAATTGGCATGATAATGTTTGAGCTACCATGTGCACGGGGCCTGTGTGAGATTGGCCTGGCCTCCCAGCCAAAGTTTTGCAAGTTAACTTAAAGCTGACCCTCAATTTGCTTCTGAGGACCTGCTGTAAAAATCAGAAGCCATGCAGGAGGCAGAGCACTGCATTTTCTGTCTTTTCCCACCTTGTGGATGATTTATAAGCAGTTTAACTGTTAGGGGTCAGTTCTTATTCCCATCTCAATTCTTTTGCAGGCAGGATCATCGTTTTGGTCAGGCTGTTTTCTCCTTTGACTTATTTTATCAGAACTGGACTGTTAATTGGAGCCAGGGTTTGGCTCCCTTTACTGTGAAATATAATTCTGTTATCACTGCAACCACGTTCTTCCCTAGGTGATTTTCACTTTGGATTTAATTATTTTAATTTTTTTTTTAATCCCATGAAATATAAAATATTTCCTTACTTGGGTAAGCTGGATAGCCCTTTGGTCTAAACAGAGTTCTTTCATTTTGAGATTTCTGATATGCTAAACCTCTGTGAAAGTTTGATAAAAGGTAGCTTTGAGGCTTCTAATTAATTATGTACAAAAAGTTGACAGTACTCCACTGGGAGGTGTTCCTAATAATCCATGCATGTAATATAGTGGGAACATTGTTTATAAATATAAATGAATTGGAAGGTTTGTAACCTTGGAATAATAGAAGATGAGAAATCAAATCATGGCTGGCAACCTCACAATTAAATGTTCCAAGATTAAATGACCTACTTGAAAGCTACATTTTTATCTTTGTTTTCCAGTAAGTAGAGGAAAAATAATCCCTGTAATAGCTCCTTTAAGCTCTTACAGAGAGTGAAGCAGGGAAATGTTTGTTTTAATATTTCATATCTCCCACAAATGAAAAGACACACTCTTACAATCTGGCCTGGCTGGAAAATGCACAGTTCACATCTGTTGAAAGAGAAGGTAGAGAAGGGAGAGAGAAAGAAGGTGTCAATAAATTAGCTACAGAACAGTGGCTAAAAGATATTGAAAGTAAGGTAGGAAAGGAAAAGCAGTTACAAAATTGGAAAAGAAAGTCTGTCTGTGGGGCAAGTGTTAAGAATATTAACAAAGCAAAGCGAATCCAAAGGTGTTGAGGAAAGACCAATCTTCAGATTGAATTCACTTCTGTCATCATAGCATTTGGTTGATTAAGAATCCTATTACCATTGGCCAGCATGGATTTTAAAAAACCCCACCTTATCATCATCAGTGTTGCACCTATTTTGCTTATGCTTGGCAGCAGCAGAACAGCCACCTCCTGGAGAAGGAGCAGCACATCAGTAGTGCTGGGTCAGGTCACTCAGAACCACCCCTTTGCAGCTACTGCTTCAGCTCTGTTCTGCTGGCATCACTAAAAGGAGCATTTACAACCTGAAAATCACATTTCTGTCTGTTCTCATGAAACTTAAAAGGGATCACCTTCATAGTCGTGAAGTTAAAGAAGCTGAGGATAAAAATCTACCTTTTAGTTGTTTTCTCTCAATGTCTGACTGTTTCAATGAGAGTCACAACTCCTACTCAAGGCTACTGCAGTAGTAAAGGGCACAAAGTGCCTCAAGATTGTTACAGGGAGAAAACCTGACTGAGCAAACCCTGCTTTTCTCTCTGCTGCCCTTTGCTAGGCAGAAGTGATCACTGACTACTGCTCTGCACCAGCAGCAATGTTTGCCAGGCTGCCCTGAGCTGGCTCAGCCCCGCTGGCCCAGGGGCAGCACCACCCTGCTCACACCTGCTTGCTGGAAAAAGACCCTTATGCAATTTTTCATCTTTTGAAAAAGTGCTAATTTCAAAAGTCAGCGAGCTCCCTTTGGCCCTTTCTAATCTTTGTGACAGGACTTAAAGCTTGAAGGCTCTGGGATTACTTTTAAACATTAATTTCCATAGAAAACACCTGTTTTTCAGACATAGAGAACAAAATACCTAACCTGCTGCCTCCTCCTTTCTTCACTGGCATGTACAGCACAGCTGACATGATTAAAAAGTCCTCTAGACAGCAAAATTGCAAGGAGCCTTGTTATAGTGTTTTGCTTCTGTCATTGACCAATGGACCAGCAGATTTGGGAAAATGCTGTCCTGCTTTGCAAGAACACTGAATAAGAAATGAAGAATAACTCATAGCTAACACTTTCATGTTCATTTTCAGTATGTCAGAGGGAAATGCTCATTTAAGAAATAGATGTTTTTATGTCTGATTTTGAAAGCAAAGCTCTGTTTGGGATCCATCCCCTCATTTCCATATGAGTCACAATAAGATGCAAAGCCCCAGAAGCACACAGTGGGCTGCAAACAGCAGATGCTGAGTTAATCTCCAACCCATTGTGATTCCTTTTGCTGCTATGTTTGTTGGTCCCAAGAGATTTTTATCAGGCCAGACATTACAGTTAATTCTTCAGGGATATGGAGAAACATCTAGGGACAGTGGGCCTTGAATCTCTTTAAGTTTATTTAACAGCTGATTGTTATTTAATTATTTGTTGGAGTATTTTTTTTTTAAGTAATGCAAATATTTTGAGAGAAGTACCTTGTTTTAGGTTTCTGCTTCAGAAACCCAGGAAAGAGAACATGCGGCAGATATTTCATGACTGTATTTTTAACCTTCACATGGGAAAACTGAGAGGGAAATTTGCACTTCAAACTATAGCTGGAAACAAACCACCCACATACAGAGATAATAAAACATCAAAAGGCCTATGAAATATTCTGGCACATGTATATGTGTTTAAAAGTGCACAAAAATGAAGAAACTGGGAACACGAAACCAAAGTTCTTTTCCAGCTGTAATAGTAGTTATAATAAAGCAAAGCACTACATTTTTTAGTCTTTAACTCAAGCTCAGCTGAAGTGATATAGTAAAAATGAATGTTTTCTGTAGTATTCAGATTGCTGAACATAAACATATCTGCTCACAGGATTGAGAATATTGAAAGATGCAAACATCACTCAGCTTCATTAATTCTATTTGGCTTAAAAACCATTTTGCTCTGGGGAACATGTTGTTTTATTAAAGTGAAAGTTCTGAAAATGCATCATGGAAATGTAATACAATATTACTTATGATCTTAAGGCTCAGCACTGTTGTGTTGATCCCAGAAGAAGCCTCTCGTTGACTTTTGCCAGGGTAATGTGCCTGCAAGAGCAGTTCCACACATGATTCCCTCTCATTTTGACATGACAGCACAATGAGGAAAATTAAATTTTGCAGTGTGGGCTGTCAGAGAGGTCAGAGACACCACAGGGCTGCTGGAGCTGTGCTACCTGTAAATATGCTACCACATATTTACCTGTGCTACCTCCTCTTGGTCAGCCATGGAGACTCCTGCAGGGGACAGGCTGGCACAGGTAAATATGTGGGAAGCTGGAGGTCAGATTAGTGCCCTAGGACAGTCCAAAGGAGATTGCTGCTACTGAAAAATCCTCCAAGAGCTGAGCTCTCCTCTCCTCTCCTCTCCTCTCCTCTCCTCTCCTCTCCTCTCCTCTCCTCTCCTCTCCTCTCCTCTCCTCTCCTCTCCTCTCCTCTCCTCTCCTCTCCTCTCCTCTCCTCTCCTCTCCTCTCCTCTCCTCTCCTCTCCTCTCCTCTCCTCTCCTCTCCTCTCCTCTCCTCTCCTCTCCTCTCCTCTCCTCTCCTCTCCTCTCCTCTCCTCTCCTCTCCTCTCCTCTCCTCTCCTCTCCTCCTCCTCTCCTCTCCCCTCCCCTCCCCTCTCCTCTCCTCTCCTCTCCGTCTCTCTCTTGGTCTTTGCTGGGTTTCTCTGTGAGCTGGGATGAAGCTCTAGGTGTCCCAGGCTGTCAGAGGAGTCCTGCTCTGCTCTCTGCTCCTGCCAAGCAGTGCCACCCCAGCACAGGGCACAGCATCCCAGGGATTACTCCTTTTGGCATGTGGCCACTGCTGAAGTACATTGCCAAAACCAGAGTTTTGGACCTGAGTTTCTTTTTTTAACTTTCAGTTTGATAGGTTTCTATTTTATTCTGCAGCTGTTAAAGTGTAGGGTATTAAAATGAAGGCTGGGAGTGCTGGAAAAATCCTGTACAGTGAGCTGTGCCCCAGTGCCTGATGTCTTGTTTTGAGGTAGATCTGTTATCAGACATGAAACTGGAAATAGCAGCTCTCACTTGATGGGCTTTTCTTTGGTAGAGGAACAAAGGTACTAAGAATCTGTAGCTGATAGTCATTGCTATTTTTATATCAAAGCTTCCTTATCTACTTGGCAAGTGATTCAGGGATTTTCTCTCTCTCCTAGGTGCCTCTGCAATATGTTTATTGTAATCTCTCACATATCCTCATTACGCTTTTTGCTCCACATTAATAAGAAATGAAGAGGTCAGGTTGCATTAGTTTTCTTATCTTATCCATCTCTTTTAAGAATTCCTCCCCAAAAAGTTAAATGCCCTCTTTTCACTTGACTTTCTCATTTCCCTTTCCTATGAGCTTTTCTCCATTCTGTACTCACAATATCTCTGCTCTGTGACCTGAGTTGACCTCCCCAAAGCTTTTAACAAAAAGATTAAATACAGTATTGTTAGCTTTCATATGTGCATTGCACACACCAGCATTATTCTTATATGTATAAATATACTTCTGATTAGTTTTTAATCCTTTTCTTATGTCTTCTTCCCTCCCTCCCCACATTTTCATGCAAGTGGTTTTGCTTTATCTGCCCCAGCAGACGCTGCGAGCTGTGACAGGCTCTCCTTAGCACTTCTGCCAGTCTCTACTGGCTCCAGTCAGATCTGTTCTGCTTTCCTGCAAAGGCCAGCTCTGATGCTTCACTTTGTCTCTGCCATCAAAAATTATCTCAAACGCTGATGACTTCAAACTCACAAGAAACAGAGAAAGGCACAAGCTGTGATATTTGGATTTGGGCTCGGATTTTAAGTTCTACAGAGTTCAGGCTATCTTGATCTGCCTAGTATAACGATAAAGGTTGCAAGCAAAATAGCAACTGAGGTAGCTCTGATTCTAATGATAAGGAAACTCAAAAGCCTTTAGTGTGGCACCAGCTTCTTCTATCAGAAAAAGATAATTCCCAAATGACCATTCATCAGTCTGAGTTCCTGATTAACAAACACTGGCTTTTGTAATCAGATGGGAAACACTGCTCAGAGCCAGTGACTTCTTTGTGAAATGTTAATGTGTTTCCTTTCCTCTACCAAAGGGGAAAAAAAAAAGAAGTGATGGCATGTTTTTTGGTAATGTACGACTGTATTTTCAAGTAACTCTGACACGATCTCAGAAAAAAAAAAAAATGTTACCAAAGGGGAGAATAGCAGCTCTGTGGCTGTCCCCAGTACTAAGAACCAGGCCATGCAAAACTGATGCAGTGGAAGTCTACTTTGCTGGGGCAAATGTCCTAAAAAGTCTCTGAAACACCACAGGATTCATTGTTCTATCACACCAAACATACCAGGGAATTTTGGTGAAGTGCTGATGCAAAATACTATGGGATGGCTGCAGTAGCTGCTATACATTTTACTCCTTGCCTACAGTATCACTGAGTCACATTTCACAGACCCTAAAGGCGAGGTAAGGAATGCTGTAATCCCCACCATCTAGAAAAAAGGCTGCTGTATGATAGAAAACCAACAACAACTTGTCTCAAAGAATATTCCATAATCCACTGACCTGTGGGTGTCTGAGATGCCAAAAGATGAGGAGGCATGGCTGCACAGGGAGTCGGTCAACTGCAGGAGCTCCACAAGACCCAGAGGAAATGAAAATGCTGCTCAGAGCAGGAGCTGAATCTCCTTTCATCTGCTGGCACTGGAGAGACCAACCTGCAAGTGAAAAAGGCACACTGACAGCTGCAAGCCATTTTGCTAAAGCAATTCCTTAACAACATACCATTCCTGATTCCTTTTTATGAGCTCAGTTATCAGTCATTGTGTTGGTATGTTCCTTGTTCTTTGTGAGCAGCAAGTGGTGGGAATATAAACCAAAGTGCTGCTTCTGAGCCTGTGCCCTTAGTGAATCAGGTTTTTACATCAGTTCTCTACCTATTCACTTTCAGGTCCTTTTTTTTTTTTTTTTTTTTTTTTTTTAAGAGTATTTTGCTACAGCTCAAACTAAAAATTCTCTGTTCCATTGCTGGTGCTTTGGCATAGCTTCCAGCCTCCTGTAGTGAATTGTGTCTGAAGCAGCTTCAATCCACAATATATCTCCTATTTCCCTCCAGTTGCTCTCCATTTTCTTTTAAACTGTGAGCCAAAAATCACAATTCTTGGAAGGACTTTTACACATATACTAAAAAGTATGCTTTTAACCAGGGACTTCTGCCTGCATGTGCTGTGAAAGACAGTGAAAAAGGGGACAGGGAAGCATGGTGGGAATTTTCTCCTCCTTTTGAAGCCCTGCATGAATGTGCTGCTTTGGAGGGACAGTGCTGCCCAGTGCTGAGGGTGTGTTAGGATGCAGCTAGGGGAAGGGCAAAACCACATTATCTATGTAGACTGTACTTCTGTAAAACTGTGATCAGTTTTGTAGTTTTAAGTTGTGTAAGCATGCAATCTCATTTAAATCCTAGATACTTATCCACGTGTACTGCTTCTGAAGACACTACTGCTGCCTTTTACTGTGTCATAAATTTGCACTTATCTTAAAATACAAATTCAAATTTTGTTCTAAACACCTTTGTAGGTGTTAAAATTGGTGTTTTAAATAACAATTTATCAAGTGTTGGAATGTCTGCCTCTCCTAACCAGCGTGTTATGAGGATCATGAGCCACTTGAAGGGATTTGTGCGGGGTGTGTGGTGCTTCTGAGTGTGTGCAAAATGATACGAGATAGATTTAGGGCAGCATTTCCTTTTTACTTCCTGCACCCACAACACTTTGTTATCCTGTTGGCTGCCTTCAAGACTTGCACTGAGTTACTCTTTGTTGGGGGAGAGAATAACAAGCTGGGGCACTCTTTACACTCATGGGTGTGAGGCTGCCTTCTAAGGTTCAGAATTTTTATTTCCCAAGACTTTTGTGGATGGTTCTCAGCCAGGGCCATGATTGTTTAGCAGTAAAGACCCAAACTCTGCAAAAGGAGACTCACACCCAGAGCTTGTGTTCCCTCTGTTTGTCCAAAAGGAAGAGAATAGCCAAAACAATTGTTTTGAAAGCTTTAGGATTATTACTACTGTGCTGAGCTTGACAGGCCATTTCCTTCCCTTGTAAATATAAACACTGATCATAAATGGAAAAAGATGCAAGAACTACAGATTAGGAACATAAACTGTTAAATTGTTGGGCTTCATGTCTCCACTCTCCAACAGAGAAGGAAGGGCCATATTGTGGATGTGAACAAAGTAAATGTCAAGTAAAGGGAGAAAAATGAGTGTATGAATATTTGCATATGTACAGGAGAGAAAATCTTGGGCAATTTTCTTATGGCATTTCTTTGCTCTTGAGATGAATTTTAAATAACAGGCAATAGTTCCTTCTAGGGTTTTCCATAAACGATGATTTATATAATTTTGCCTCAAGGCAATTCCTATGACATATAGATAAAAATATATCAATATTTATGCAGATACATCCACTATGGATGAGTCATGTTTCTTCAATTAAAAATGCATTCTTGATGCAAACATTTTCTAAAAGTTGTCATGTTCCCCCATTCATCTCCCATTGCATCCTCCAGTTTTCCTACACTTAAAAAGTTATTTTTATTAAAAGAAAAATGTTTGCAAATGTGCTGGAGATTTTTGTTAAGTAATTAAGAGATAGAAATAAATTAATGTATTTTTATAGAACGTCATGAATTGTGTTGACGTTGCAATCCTGTACACTTAGTTCTAAATGAAGCAACGAGTCTGGCAGGGGATTTTAACTTGCAAATGGGTCGTAGAAGTCAGTCCCAGTCACATGCAGTGACACTGTCTTCTGGAATACAGCAAGTCCCAGTTGCAGATTTACTGAAGGTCTGTACCCTTTCCTTCAGAGTGGGATTTGTGGTAAAGAGGAGTAATCCCATTCATAACACAGTGCACCTATTCCAGCTTTCCATTTCCATACATCTGTGCTATTGCAAGCAAATCTGCTGCTCCTCTTTAGTGGGATACACAGCCAGTCTTGGATGAAACAATGTTTTGCAAAAATCTGGCAGGAATCTGTAAATATACTTTAAATGCCCTTAATCTAAAGAGCAGAGCATTCAATTCTACAGCTAAATATAAGAGTAGGATAATCAGTGGTTCTCATCTTTGGTATTTGTTTGTATTTTTGACCATTGTTCTTGAAGCACATTGTTGTATTTTCTTGACTTTCTGTGTGCTTTAAAATTAGGTACATATATAATTCAAACTCAGAAAAACACAAGCTGACCTGGATCAAAGAATAATAAATTTCTAAGGATTTCTCAAGCTCATAACAATTTCTTCAAATGAATGCATAAAATAAACAGAGAGGTTAAAAAACCTTACACATTTTGATTACAAGAGGCTGGATGTACAACCTTTTTTGCTGGTGTTTTCAAGTCACTTAGGAAAAATTTTGTTCATCAAAATTGGGGTTTCCATCAGGAATATTTTAGTTTATTTGAAAATATATCTTGGGGAAGCTGATGAGAAGCTTACATACTATTCCAGAAAATTTAAAAAAAAAAAAAATCTTTGGAAATATTCAAATTTTAGTCTTTCATACAAAGCTGTTTTATGAACAGACTGCATTCTGTCTTTCTGTTTCCCTTTTTATAGATCACCATATTATGCTTCTGTATAGAGGTAAAACATTTACTTCTCACTCTTGTGTGATAAATAGAAGAATAGATAATAGATAAATAGAAGAACCACCTTCCTATTTTCATTAATTCTGCTTCCTCAGTAATTTCCAACTGTTACTTAATGGGTGCGATCAAATAATTTCTGTGACATTATTTAAGCCATTGAAGCCACATTTTAAGCCATTTCTCAGGGTAATTTTGAACTCAGAAGTCATACCAGTTCTGCAGCAACCCATCAGATGAATGCTGAAAGGACTGGCTCCCTCAGAGGTGATCCCTGTTGTCATCACAAGTCCCTGTCAAAGAGAACAGAGCACAGTTGGTCACACCAGCTCCTTGCTAAACTAAAGAGTAAAATAAGGATCATGCAAAAGGAGTGAAACTCTGGTAGAAATAAAGTAAAACAGAATTAAACCCTTCTAAGCTTCTGCTTCTTTTTGGGGAATTTTACTCGCTGTGACTTGTTACTCTGCCAGCGAGGTAAGTCCGGGTGATCCTGCTCCTTCCCAGCTGTGCTGCTGGAGCAGACACAGGCTGCACACAGCTCCTGGCCAGCCGTGGCTGCCAGGACCAGGAGTCTGCTCTGCTCCCAGATCCTGGGCTGCCCATCAGACGGTGTCTGAAGGGACTGAGTTTGCCAAGTGCTCTGGGAAGGACTCATTGCAAGGAATGAGGCGTTCAGTTTTCAAAGGATAGGGTTTGTGACTTGTAAAGTTTCTCACTATTACAGATAATCATGAGTTTTAGTTTCTTTTCTTTCAAAGGTAACAGAGGAAGAGCTAAAATACACTGTAAATTGAAATAAGGAGCAGGTCTCCAGATTCCTTATAGGATAGGTATTGCTGTTGTGCATGGGGTAGAATGCATTGTACTTTCCCTGTTCTCATTCCATGAACCATCAGTGATGAACAGACATAGATCTTAAAACTATTGCATTTGCTTCAGTAAAGCTGGATGTAGTGATACCAGAAATGGGTTCTGCAGGCTGTTGAAGAGATTCTTCATTGAACCTGGCAGTCACATTGGGAAGCAGCTGTTGGCTGTAGGTAGATAATTTTAAAGTATTTTTGAAAAAGGTAGAGGATAATTCTAAATTTCTATAGCACAAGCCAAGATAATTCCCTGAGCAGTCTAACCCAGAAAATTGCACAGGTCCTTGACACAATACTACCAGATTTGATATGGCTTTTCTCTGGGATCCCTTGTACTGGAGAATTAAAGAAAATGTAATGAATTCTGTGTGGGTATTGTAATTGGCACAGAGGGTGTGAAGGAAAAAAATACATAGAATATGTTTAGTTACAGTCTCAGGAAACAGTAAAACCTCCCTGGTTTATAGAGCCTGTAAAGGTGCTCTACTGCAGCTGGCCATCATAATGATAAAATACATTTTATGTGATCACAGGCAAGTTCTCCCTGTATGTTGAGCAAATCCCTCTGAGCTTCTACTTTATAGATACAGTTGTATTTATCTACATTAAAGGTTGCTCAGAGACTTTGAGGTCTTTGTGTGAAACTTGTTATTGTAGGAAGTCAAAATAGTATTATGTAATCTTAAGAATAAAACCTAACTTCCAACTCCCAGGGTGTTACTAGGGGAGAGAACTTTACCCAGGTGAGTGACTCTGAGGTGTTGTGAATACAATTTTGCTGATAAAGTAAATAAGCTACCACGTTTGTGGATTAAGAAGGATTTAAACAAGTAAGGTGCCAGCTTCTCCTATTCCAGTGGGTTTAGCATGAAAGCTGAAGCCCACCTTTCAGGAAAGCCAAAGTATATTATATAGTGTGTTTTGAGTAACAATTATTTACAGCTTTGGCAAATAAAAATAGGCTACCCCTAATTTTGTATGAAACATGTTCCAAGTAAATACTACTCTTATTAGAAATGTCTTTATTTAGGCTTTCTCATACAGGTCTACTTCTTGTACGTGACTAAGGCACAGAATTTTCAAAAATTAATATTTAAATAGCTGTATGTTTTGGAATAATAAATTAGGAACTATGGTACATTATAATAAAAGTAATCTCCATTTGCATGTGCTAATTAATTTCTACTTTATTACATCAACATTTGGGAGTAATAGCCTTTTTAACAGGAATAAGTTTGCTTATAGTCTGAAACTAAACACTGAACAAACTCAGTGAAGGTGACCCTTTTTCCTTTCAATTATCAAGGTTAATGATAAAATTAATTAGATCAATTTTTTACCTTTGATTAGAAGAACTTACCTTCTTTCAGCTTTGACACAGAACCTGGATCTGCAGTGAAAGATTTTGCCTTCTGTACTAAACTCAGTAGTTTTGTGACATCCTTTTTAAAAACTCTTCCATGGTTTTTGCTACTCAGATGATGTCAGATTATTGAACTCAATTAGAGACTCTGTATTTGTTTTATCTTCTCATTATCCTTTTCCTGCTCTAATTCAATAATGAAATTTGCTTTTATGAAATAGTTTAACAATTTAAGACGAAACAGATTAAAAACTAATTGGTTTCTGTTCTTTTCATGTACTGCCTGTTATAGTTGCAGTTATAATCTAGAGCACTGACATGAGTCATCAGTAGAATATTACCTTTATTTCTGATTTGCTTTTCCCTGTAATTAGCCTGATTTGTGCTCTTTGGCTGTTATAAATATAATGAGGAATAGCTGAGGACATTAATTTTGCTCGAATATTCTGCTGCTGTCTGGCACATTCTAAAAGCATTAACTATGGTTTAATCTTGAATGGCACAAAGGCCCCAACATCATAGATGTGCTCAGGCTAAGCACAGCCATTCTCCTCAAGAGTTTGTAGGCTAAATAAACATGGGTTAATTGGCAAATACAGAAAGGTCTGGAGAACAAATAATTATCTCATTTACTGGTGGGTAACAAAAATTTTAATTGATTTGCCCTCTGTGACAAATCTGTGCCTGGATCAATAGTTTAATCTGAGTCTGAAATTTATTGCCTTAATGAGAAAGACATCTTATTTCAGCTGTAAGATGACCCTTTCCTGATTAAGCAGACTGAGAAAGCATTAGTAGTTAACTTCTGCAACCTTCTGCCTCTTAGCAATTAACAAAGGGACTAATTCTGCAAGGTAAGGAAGGCTTTCTGGGTGGTGGCAAATATTTCTTTCATTGCTAAGGAGTTTGAAGTCTTGGTAATAATAATAATAATAATAATAATAATAATAATAATAATAATAATAATAAACAGAAGAAATAAAAGTACCAGGTCAAATAGGAAAGGATTAGGAATGGTTTGCATCCAGATCATAAGAGATAATTAAGCAGCTGGACTTCACTTTGTCATTGGAGGGTATAAAGAGATCCTGATGGGACAGCTTCCAAAGGAAAGTTCTGGTTGGTCTCCTTTTACACTGATATTCCCACTTGTTTTCTCTGCTCACACACTTTCACTTTTCCCACATTTTATATTTCTTCTCATTATTATTTCAGACATAGCCTCCCTTTATGCCTCCCTGTTTTCAAAGCATTTTAGATGGTGTCTGTCAGGAGCACATCCATAGTGCAGTAGTAACCCTGTCTCCCCGTTCCGTGCAGCTCCAGCCTTCAGGGCCTGGCTGGTGCTCCACTGCAGCCCATCATCATCAGCCTCAAGGGCTGTGTGCCACTTCTCAGTGCTGCACACAGAAGCACCTCTCAGCTGCACCTTTTACAAGTGTGATTGTCAGCCCCCTGTGTCAGAAACTAGTTCAGACGAGAAAAATGGACCCTGTTCTCCTCGTGTGGTTGGGAGCACCCAACACTCCAAAACCCGAGTCATTGTCTGCAGAGGTCTCATACCTTGGTGAGTAGCTCCTTTTGTTTAACCTGTAACAGCCATTCTAGGAGCAGAATGGCCTTATTTATTTTAGCATGTCTGACAGGCAGCCAGTACGCTCATCAACCTCAGTGAACTCTGCTTCTGTATGAAGATCCATTTGACAGCAACCATGAACCCTTTCAGCATAACAAAAGTCACTAAAATATTTAATATTCTGCCTTTAGTGGGAGGGGCAATCCAGAAAGCACCAGCATTTCTGCTGGGCTATTTGCTTAATAGAAGATAGATCCAATTAAATGTGATTTACTTATCTCAAGGCTATCAGAGATAGGGATATTTAGTTATTATAATTGCCCTATAAACAGTTAGAAGAGGAGGATTAGGAGGATTATATATATATTCTTAAAGAAAGTTGCGACAGAAGTCTAAATAGAACTCTTAAAATTTCCTTTTCCCCTTTTCTTATCAGTTTTTGCCATATAAAGAAAATTCATTTTTTTTAAATTAAGATACCATCAAAGTCTCCTTTCCCACTCAAATGATCATATCTTAGCTGCCTTTTAGCTATTGAGCAATCTGTTTTTCCTCTATCTGCTAGTTTGCACCTTCATATTATTTCCTGCTTTCATGCATCACTCCATATTAGCACTCCTGTGGTTTCTCAACTGTCCTGTCTTCAATACAAGAAAATCCACTGGCTTTCTCCTTGTCTATTAGAAACTACATATGCAATTTACTTTGAGTATTAAAAGCAGGAGTGTAAGAAAAGTCAAATATTTGTTACTTCATTGGAGATGAAGACCAAATAAATATCTCCATAACCATGCCCTTACATTTCATTGCCCATAGCTAGTGAAAACAGATAGAGTAAATTGATTTCTTTTGTGAGCAATAGTCAAGAATGTCACAGTCACTAAAATTCTGCAAACTAGCAGGTAGTTGCTTGGAATTTTGTTGGGAAGTATCTCAGATCCACCTTTACTTACACTGTGGTGAAATCCTGTCTTCTCTGTGCCTAAAGCTTGAGCAATCGCAGGTGTCACATGAGGAATTCCAGCTGAGGAGGCTGCACACTGCTTTGGTGCCACTTGTTCTGCTGACCTGCTTCCTTTTGCTGGAGGAGATTAGGGTACACTGGCACACCATGTAATCACAGGGCTCTGTCTGTGCAGTACAAGTCACAGGAAAGGAGCTTACATTTTTCTTTTAATAAGTCAAACTTGTTTAAGCATGTACAGTCCTGGCTTGTCAGCTCCCTGCTGCTGTGGCTTAGTTTTGTGCCTTGCCTCATCCTCAGATGAGTCCCAAAGGTCGCTTGCCTACACCCCAGGCAAGTGTCTTAACTATTAGCAGAAGGGGAACACTTATGCTAAACTGCTGCGTAACCCTAAACATGGAGCTAGATGTAATCAAATAATGATAATTTCAGTCATTGTTTTATTCCTGCACTGAATATTTAGCAAGAGCTTTGAGGCTTGGAAATAGTCTTGCCAAGATAGTCACTTCTTGCCATATTCAAAATGTTTTTGAAGGCAGTAAACAAAACACTTCCAAAAGCATTCTAAAAACACGGGGAAAATTAACATTTACTGTTATTTATGGAATTGCTATGGGTATATTCCATTTTCCCCATCTACAGATGGAGAGAGTCATGATCACAGTAATATTGTGATGGATAAAACATTGACAAGAGAAGGGGAGCCTCCAGCATCAATTTACAGTGACCAAAACTGGGAATGGATTTGGGTTTGATTTGGAGTGAAGATAAACCCAGTGGCCTGGGCACCACTGCCTACATCTACAAACACAACTGAATTAAGGTGGAGGGAGTTTTGGGATCAATAGTACAATGGACAACACCAAAATGCACACATTAGGTATATAAGCCTCCCAATTACAGCCAAGTTTTACTTTTTTCCCTGTAATTAAACCTTTGTTTTATGGTTTATTAACTCACCATGCCCACAGAGATGTGCTTTTGAAGGGAAAGCCACCAAGAATTACAACTGTGCCACTAGAGTGCATTTTTAAAATACAAGTCAAGGTAATTTTGCAAATGGACAGTGCCTTCTCATTGAAAATTTAATCACCCTGTACATGGGATTGACAGCTTGAGCAGAGCTAATGTCTCCATTCATTTATCCTTTCATCTTGGGATGTTGCAGCTCAGTATGGAAGAGCAGCAGAAATCAGTGCAGTGACTGGCAATTATCACAATATTTACTGTGCTTCATGTGAACGAGACTGATTCATATGGTCTGCAGGCAGCCTGAAGGAATGGCCTACTCAATTTCCTCTCCTCTGATGCAAGTTCAGGGTCAATGCAGCACACAAAGGGAGCTCTACTGCCCCAGTACCTGCATTCATTCTTCAGGCACACTGAAGCTCCAGTTTGCTTCAGGGTACCAAAGAGCTGGTAGCAGTGTCCACAAACTCAGTCAAGTTTCCTTTTTGGCTGGATTTCTCTGAGAAATGATGACCCAGAAGTAGCTATGAAGATTTTCTCTGTCCAGTGAATATTCCCTGTTCCTTTGAATATGTATTTTAAAGTCGGAAGTTAATAGGAAACTTTACAGCGTTTCCCCTAAATTATCTTGTCTTAAAACCCGAAATAATGCTTCTCCACGTGAGATACATTGCAAAACCACAGGCATTTGCATGACATTCAGACATTCAGTCCTTTTTACTATCTGCTCTTGGCTGACTGCATTTCGCTGCTTTTCTTTATGACTACTAGAAGGTTCAGACATTTTATCACTTCACTCCCAGTCTAAGATCCCTTCTTTTTCAGCTCATAGTAATTGTGTGAAACTGCTTTCCATTCACTTTTATCAAAGGATGGAGCCCTGCTGGGGCAGCAGCAGACCAGCAACATGAGTGATCTCTCTGGGCTGGTAGGATGCACCCACTGCTTCCCATGCCCTCATCCTTCAACTCAGTGAAAGGGGGACTGCAGAAAACCCCACTAATACACAAATGCAGCTTGTTCATTTGGGGAGGGGAGCTTGCCTGTGGTTTATTGTCGTTGTTGTTGTTTTGAAAGGCAAAACAAAGCAACACAGCCTCGTTTAAGGGAGCGCCAGAATTCAAATGCAGAAGTCTTGTCAATTAGCCCCCCTTGGAGCAATACAGAGCGGTTTGTTTCTTTATTGATAGCCTGCTAGTTCTGAGGAATCTTAACTAAGAGGATGGCTTCATTTTTCTGTACCAACATATCCAGGAAGGAAAGTTGTATTGCAAGTACAGTAGAGTGACATCTCATGAGTGACAAGAAGCCTGGACAACCTGAGTCTCAGTGTGAGAGAGGGAAAGATGAAGGGACAAACCCAAAGTCACCCTGAGCCTGTAGAAAGTAGGCTATAAGCATAACCTCGATATGATGGTCAGACAAGTCTGTGCATATGTGGACAAATTTGGGCAGAAAAATGAATGTACTTAATCTAAAGAGCAGGAGCCGTTAAAGAGAACTAGATATCTTCATTAGGGAAGAAAAACATTCCTGAAAATGTTTAATGGGCACACTGAGAGACTGGAATTATAAAACATTTCTGACTAACTCACCAGGATATTGAGAAGAATTTGTATTCTGCAACAGAACTCAGGACAATTTGTGCTACTTTCTTGTAATAAGACACCATAAAGAAAGAAATGGTAATTATGTGCACTGCCTTTATATGCAGCTGATAGATACCTTTAAGTCCTGCAACAGCTTGCTAATGTACCCCTAGTATTTGAATAAATACCTGAAGTAAATACATTGATGAAAGCTCTCATAAACTGCCAGGTGGGTAAGGGGCTATTTAACTTGCTCAGGTTTGTCTTTGTACAAGCTGTTCCTGAGCAGGTCTGTAGGTGACCTGATCAGAGATCACAGGCAGACTCAGAGGTTCAAGGAAAACTGCACTTAGTTTCATGATGGAAGTTTACATAGGTTGCACCAGAATATGAAAACCAAATATGTCAAGGTAAATTCCTGTGAGTTGCAATTTAGTTTTCAGTAATTAATTTGGGACTACTAAAACTATAATCTTCCTCACCAGTTTTCTTGGAGGTTATTTGGAGGCCAACCTGAAGAATTATTTGTTGCTTACTCAAACATCTAAATGTGAAAGTCTTACTATTCAGTTTTACATGATTATGTTTTAAAAGACACTGCTATCAATTAGAGGAGAAATTTCATAATTAAAAAAAAAATCCCACAGTGAAACCTATAACTTGTAATCATCTGTAGTAATTCTCAGAGCAGACAGCATATTAGAGCCACACTATGCTGTATTTCTCCTCCCTGTCTCCTAAAGGAACCAGCACTGAATCAAGCACCTTTTGCATTCTAGGTTTCTCAGAAATTCAATAATGATCCCAATCTGATTTTTTTCTTCATCTCCTCTCCACCCCTTTCCCACGCCACCCCCCGCAAGATCATAGCAATCCTAAAATTTGGTGTCTCAAAGTCTCATTATTCTTCTGAGAGAGTGACTGCTTCCCCATTTCATGGTAGCTTACAAGGCTGATTGTTTTCTTGGAGCAGGCTGAGTGAGGCCAGGCATTCAGCCTTGGCAGGGCAACACATTTAGGTAACTTTGTCGGTGACAGGGTGGCTGGAGAAGCAAGAGCCATGTGGCAGTGCAGCTTCTCCTGCCCCTAACGTGCCATCTCCAAGGTCTTTTCCTGTGGAACCAGTCCCAGCATTCTCAATCTGAGAGAGCAGCCAAAATATTAGTCAGGTTTTCCTTTAGAGGTCTGATTTTCATTCCTCATCTGATGATTAGATTTTTTTTTGTAATGTTATTTATTTAAAACGCTTGGCACAAGATGTTTGTTTGTTATCTAAATGTAAATGGGACTATGAATGCTCTCAAAAGAACACTGACCTTTAAGCATATGTACAACATCTGTAGGAAACAGCTGGAAAACCTATCACGTGCTTCTTTAGGTAAAAGTGCAAAGTAGTGCTCCTGCAAAGCTTTTTTCAAACCCCTTCTTTTCACATCATGCATCACACAGCAGTATTGTTCATTAAAAGCTGAAAAAAATCCTCTATTGGCCTGAATATTCTAACACAGAACATAAGGTGCCCATAGGTAAAATTGGTAGTGCAAAAAAGAAAAATACCCAATGAACCTTTTTTTCTACTACTTTTAGCTTTCAAGCACTCATTTGCTAAATAACCTTCTTTTTAGCATCCATTTTTTGCCCTGCTAAATATGTGCTCCTATAATGACTCCACCTAACTAATCATTCCTCAAGCATTCAAACACATTAGCCAATTGGCTTGCAGGGATTACAGCAAGTGGTTGGTAAACCTCAGGTAATGCTGGCAACATTCAGAGATTCAGATGATTATCCAAAATTTACCCAAACTCAGCTCAGCCTCGTCTGGCTAAAAGCTCAGTGAGGATTGCCATTTTTCATTGTTTCAAGTTGGCCATAAAAACAGCAAGTCTTTTGCTTGAGCTGCTGCCTTCCAGTTTTCCTTCAGACCCTTTCTATATAGACAAGTGTTTCTTTCATACATTTCAGATTATATTATATGGGTGAAGAATCTACATAAATGGATGGCAGATTGGGAATGGCTTTGGGTCCTGGGTTTAGGGCATTGTGTTCTGGACTTGCTCATGCAGCAATGTCATGTGGCCATGGCAAGACACCCATGGGTGTGCAGTCTCTAGCTCCTGAGCCCCTGAGTCCAGCCACTGCAAAAGCACCCACTCCATGCTGGTGCCCAGGCTTATGGATATTTTCCCTGCAGGACACAGCTTGTGAAACATGAGCCCCGCATCGAGACTAAACCAAACCGGTCCTAGGCAAGGGGAAATTCTAAAGATTTGAACTAAAGAACAAGCCCTGAGCTTCTCCATCCCCCATTCCCTCCAGTATGTTCATTTGGCTGGACTGAATATCTAGAAAGTCGTTCCAGACCATGTTTTGTTTCCAGAGGCGATGCCCTCTCCTTGTTTTACAAGAGTTTGCTTCCACCTCAGCCACCACGAAGTAAAACTGAGCCCAGTTTCCTGGCCTAAAAGGCATTTCTCTGCTCTCTGAGGCTCTTTCTGTGCTCCCTGCCCTTGTGTTTCACGCTGCCCTCAGGGTCACTGTGGCAAGCAGTCACCTTTTCCTCCCTCAGGACAACCTCCCAAGTGTGCAGGGCCAGGCTGGCTCCTGGGGGGATGTGTGGGTTTGCTGAGGGCCACCAAGGCCAGGCTCCTGGAGCAGGTGTAGCCCAGCACGTCCCCTGTTGGAGCAAGGGCAGGAGGAGCCAGTGCCTGTTGGCCACTGTGTGAACACAGAGCACAGAGCCCAGGGCACACCCAGCCTGTTGCACCCTTTGTCCTGCTGCTGAAGTGGGGTAAAAGACACTGAAGGGTTTGACTGTCCCCTTTGGAAACACATGAGAACTCTTCCCCCCTTCCCCTCTCCCAAGCTCTGGGATGTTATTTCATCACTATCTGAGGGACCATAGAAAGTTTAACCTGCAAAATTATGTGCTGTAAATGACAACCATTTTACTCTCAAGGTGAAAGACTTGGAGACAGAGAGAAAGAAAGAAAAAGAGAGAGCCAGTTTCCATGACAACCCAATGAAACTTATACACCGTAGGAAAATGTCATTTTCCAAAAAAGACAGAACTTCATGGACAAGAGGTACAGTACATCAGAAAGGAAATTGCAGTTTTAAGTGAAAAGCTCATTTGCATTTATGGTTTTGAGTTTCATTCTCTAGTTACAAGGCCCAATTGTAGACAATTTAGTAGTAAAAATTATATTCAACACTTCAGGTGATTAATGTAGATTACGATCTAGTTCAGCCAGAAGTTCATGGTGGCAGACTGGGGTTCAGAGAACACAGGTTTGGATGGATTCTGCTTTAGCTGGGCTTATGCTGCAGCATCAGAGAAGTTATTGACATTTTACACCCTCTAACAGACTTTGCAAAGTCAGGATCCATCCATAGCTGTTGAGATTCCTGCCACAGCTTGCAATTTCAGCACCTAAAGTTATACCTTCTAGGTTCCATGTTACCTGTGATACCATCAATCACCATCCTTTGCAAGCCACATTGCATAGGAGAGCATTTTATGATGAGCATTAGTGTTGTAATATAGCAAAGAGCATTGTTAATGAAGCATGGAAAAAGAATAAATTCAGCTAATGGGTATATGTGTCAAATTTCAATTAGGGATATGTTGGAAAGTGAAAGAGAGCGACGAGCATACAAATTAAACCTTTGACCTTCAGAGTAAAGGGAGAAAAACCTGAGAGAAAATGGGGATATTCAGAGATGTTTTCCTAGCTGAATGCTGAAAAGTCTGAGTATAAACTTTGAAGTACTCTTTTCTCTTCAATTACCATTATTTAAGAAGTGACTGAATTTAAGAATTTAAGAACAGAATTTAAGAAATTAAGGACAGAATTTAAGAAATTCTGCTGGTTTGTTGACAGCTGTATTACTGTTTGTGCTATTTGCTGTGTGGGGGAGAGAGATAAACATTTGGAGCAGTTTATGGTGATGGCAGACAAAATCTCACCTTTGTGAAGCCTAGGCAGAGGATATTAAAGCTTATCCTTCCCTGCCAGTGAAGTGCTACTGCAAAGAACCTCCTTCTCACTCCTCTTAGGTTTTCAAACAGGTCTTAGTTGAGCCAAAGCTGTTTTAGTGCATAATCTGATGTGCATGGCTTTTGAATGCAAATAAACAGGAGTGGGAGGGGTGCAGCAGGAGCAAAGCTGAGCAAGCTGCAAGGGCTGGACAAGGCTCAAGGCACCTGCAAATGGTAGCTCACATTTGCTGTGACAATGAAGGGAGCAATAGTTCACATACACAGCAGTGGGCTCACGCAGGTGCTGCTGCAAGCCTGCACATGTGATTTAACATCAGCTGCTCTGCTAAAGCAGTGTAGGATGAATTCAGCATGAGTTTAATAAACAAAATTGCCATTACATGTACATATGTCAGGGTTTAATTCAACTCATTCTTCTGCATGAGGAGTGAGGGTCTGTTTCACAGAGCTTGTGTGGAAAACTGCTCAGACTGAACCCATGTGCATTGCCCTGGCAAAAGCCAGTGTGCTGGTGCTTTTCTGGCTTGACTGCTACAGACAGCTTCCCGGGCTGCTTGTGTGTGAAGCACACCTGAGGACAGCTTGGGACAGACACCTCTGCCCGTGCCCTGCCAGAATTAAAAACAGCAGGCAGGAAGTCACCTCTCATTGCTGGCCCAGCAAGGAAACAAAACCCACTTGTATTATTTCCCCACAATCAATTAATACTTTGAGGTTCCAAAAATAATTGAACATTTGGCCAGGAGACCAACCCTGGATAGATCTCAAAGTATATTCCCAAGTTGTTGCCATGGGATTTCTTTTCCCCTATAAGTCCATCATTTTGAGGATCTCCCTTATCTTTACTTTGCACTTTTTTAATCACAAAAGCCTCTGGATCCTTGACAGTGCAAGTCTTTCCTCTCATCTCTAGACATCCCTCCTGCCACCCCACTGCTCTGTGGGGGTGTGCAGCCAGCTGCAGGTTTAAACACAGCCTGGGGCTCTGGTTTGTGTCAAATTCAATACAGAAGGCAAGATTATAGTTACCTGCTGGGTAAAAAAAAAAAGCTCCAGAGCTTTGTCCCTTGAAAGCATGAGGGAAAGGAATCTCTGTGTCTCAGGGACACTTCAGTGTCAAGCAACCCCAGGCTCACCAGGAGGAGCCCCCGTGGGCCTGGAAAGACCTTGATGCCCTCTAATTTTTTGGTTTGTAGTAACGATATGTAAATGATTGCTAGCAAGAGCATCTATTACATAGAAAACTGTGTTTTGCTTCTTCAAAAGCTCATGTAAAGACTAGAGAAATGTTGAATATATCCTTCATTCAGAATTATTAACATTTTTCTTTTTAAGTTTTCAACTACAACAGGTATCTCAGAAATATTGCATGATTATTCTTAGCATCTGATAATGGATGTGTGGATAGCTAATTATCCTGTTAAATCATATAATATCACTTTTGTTTCATGACTGAATGATGTATGTCCCTGTAAGTAGGTAATACAGGAGTATTTCTAAATGACAAAATTTGCTTTGACAAATCCTGGAGCCTGAAACCTTAAATTCTCCAAATTCCCCTATGGCAGCACATATTTAAGACTAATTTCCATCTTTTGTATTTACTTTCAGTAGCTAGAAAGAAATATTTTCAGAAGATTATCTTTAGTGTAATGAACATCTACATGTATATTTATGACTATATTCATTTTAATAACATAAAGAGGTAACATTATTGTTATTGGATAAATGTTATTCTGTGGAAGTGTATTTCTAGTCTTAATATTCTCATTTACAGGTTAGAGAAGGAGGAATCTTCTGTGAACTTCCTGCAAAATTTGTTTTCAGGTTCTGTTTAAGTGAAAATGCTTGCCAGAAAACGTGTCAGTAAAATATTCATGGAAGTTTTATTTGCTCTAGCATATTGAACCATATGAAAATATAATCCTACTTGTGAACTTTAAAGAGCAACCCCTCAATGAATAGGGGCTTTCCTTAAAAACAAACCCCACCTAAGCTGCTGTTCTCCTATGCAATGTTCAGATACTTCAAAGGAGGTTGGATATCTGTGGGCAGGTACAACAGGTTGGCACAGGGAGTGAGGTTCCCCAGTGTCTCATCTGGACCTGACACAAAGATGGAGCAAGGAAAGCAGGTGAGGGATCCAGCACTGTATTAACTCAGAGTTTTAGCTGCCTGCGATGGTGTTACCTGGGGGGAATTTTTTCCTGTTTTGGCAGACTTTTTCCAAATACCTTCAAGCTTCAGATAACTCCTTTTCCTTTCCACAAGCAGCAGAGACGATCAGCTGAATGCTACAGGCTTAGTCCTGTCAGGTAAATTGCCCACAGCTGCACCACTTGTCGCTAAAGTCAGGGCTGGAGATCTTGACCCAAAGCTCCAGCTCATTTCTCTCTTGCTAGTGAGGATGGAGACCTGCCCTATTTGCCAGCTATGGATTTCCTCCCTGATTAGAAACAATATCTAATGCCATTTAAATCTGACACGGGGGTGGTGTCACCAGACAGAGAGACATTCCTCAGTACATTAGAAGGAGGAGTGGGGTGAGCCAGAGGAGAAATTAGCCTGCTTTAATTTAGGGCTGGGTATGCACACTGCACCAACAGCTCAGCATGCTCAGAGAGTCAAACAGATGAAATGCAGCAATTTATTGCCAAGATGCAGGATTTAAGCACAGTGGATATGTGTTTATGTTTTACACCTCTAACCTTGCCTCTGTTGTGCAGACTTTAAAATTGCACCAGTGAGAAGAGCTTGAGTATGGCTATCTTCAGGTAAAAAATGGAGGGCTTAGGAAATTTAAAAGACAGAAAAAATGAAGAGTGTGAAGAGTCCTCCTACCACTCAAGGAATTCTTCAGGACCTTTCTGCTCTTTGATGCAAGACAGATTTCTACAACACATTGTTAGGAGAATGTCATAAAACATAGATTAATGATTGCATTTTCATGCTTTTGATGTGCCATTTAATGAGGTGTATTCCCTTTCTTACTCGACATCAAAAAGACAACCGCTGGAATTCTTCACCTACACATCAAATAAGTTTTGTGTTAACAGGTATAATCATCTAGGCAAGAGAATGCTGCTTTTATACCCACTGTTGGGCAGCTGATTTGATATTGACAGTCTAGTACTAGTGTTTACTCACTAGAGTAATTGAAAATGTATGTGTGGGTTCTGCAGTTTGAGCCCGCTCTGCTTCCCAACCCCAAATGAAAGGGAACAAGGTCACCCTCTCTGTAAGTTAGATTAAGTTTGCAATTTAAAGAGTTTTAAGCTTGTCCAGCATGCTCTTTACAGAATTGGTAGCTTTCATTTAAATCAATATTCTCTTTAAAGGGTCCTACTTTTAACACTTTCAGCTTTTATGATTGTCTATAAAGTGAATAAAATGATTCTGAAAGCACTTGTTAGGTGGTATGTTGAAAAGACATCCAGCTTTTCATAACACTGGATTTGCTTCTGCAGTTTACTATGATTTTTAAAAAAACAATCACACCACAGGTATCTTGAGCAAGTTTGGGCTTGCAGAAAAAATTACCTCCTAGATATACCAAATCTGGCTCTGCTGTTGAAATTACTTCATTTCACTCAAAAACCATGAGCATATTGGATTTTCTGTTCAGACAAGTATTCAGACTGGACCCTTGTGCTGGTCCAGTCACCTATCACTGTTGGTAGAACTTTGAGAAACCTCCTTCCTTCAGAGTATTTGTTCCCACTGCCTTCAAGCAGTTTTTTACCTGGCTACAAGTGCAAGGTTTGGTTTTTTACCCAGTTGAGCAGGGGGGGTTCTGGTACACAGCCCTCTGTGGGCTCAGGCTCTCACTCATCCAGGCGTTGTCTTGGACTTGTTGCCACGTTTGCTGCCACGACACTTTTATTCCCTGCCATTTCTAAGGGCTTCAATATGGTTTGAACAAGTGTCCCAGTAGATAGCAGTGTTGCCTAAAAGTGCAGGGGATTTGTATGAAGAAAGCTTTCCACTACGTCTTCCTAAAATTTATGCTATACCTTAAGACTATTCATTCAAACACAATATGGGCAAATTGCAGGATGTCTCCCAAAATATAAGCTGTAACAAATGTGGATTTTGACATTCATTCCTACACATTTCTGCATTTAATCAACCTGTTCTTCTCTATGCCACCCAGTCATTTAGTACTTAAATTCTAAAAACATTTTACAAGACCTGTGGAATTGTTTTTTAAAATATAATGAGAGAGGAAGCTCTGTTTTGTTTCAGTAAAAAACAAATTCAAACAATGCTCTCTACTTCTCTTTATAATGATTGGATATGCAAAAGCTGGTTTTAAATTCTGTTACTCATCTCCAGCAGCAGCCTCAGCGGAAGGAACACAGGAGAGTTCTACCCAGTGTTTTGCAGATACATTATTTTTCTGAACAAAGGTGAAGGTTGGTTTGCATAGAGCTGCGTGCAAGTGAATAAGCACAGCCACTAGTACTGCTATGCAATTTGTTCTTTCTCTTGCTCCAGGAGACAGCACAAATGCTTTTATTTCTTTTTTAACAAATATTGGGATTATATTAATACATGCCTATTTGTCCCTGACTTATTGCTCACCTCTGAGCATAGCTTCAGGTCCTGAATTTAACTATTGCTTTCCCAAGGTGGTAATAGGAAGCTGGTATATGTCCAAAAAATGTCTCAGGTCTATTTATGAGCAAACCATACTCAGAAATAAGGTAGAGAATTGTTTACCTTTTGCTTTGGGAAATTTTCCCCCATTTTCTTAATTTTATTATCAATGAGTTCTCTTGCCATGACAATGTCTATATATATATATATATATATATATATATATATATGTATATATATATACACACATATATATACACCTTCTATGTACATATCTATATAGCTATACATATGTATCTCCTATATGTATATATATACATATATAAAAATTTAATATATGAAATCCTAAAATGTTACACTGAGAACTAATGCTATCCACAGTGTTTGAAGATTTGAGCTGGAAGGCCATTCTTCCCACAGACCTTAGAGTGGCAGGTGGCTTTGAATGACTTTTTAAATATATCTTTGGAGATTTAAAAATTGTTTTATATCAGAAGGCAAATATACAGTAGCTTCTCCTGTGAAGCTTATCTTTCAATTGGCAATACACAGTGTATGGCTCAGGGATTTTTGATCTAGTTTGGCCTATCCACTCTGTTATACCTGAATGGATTGCTTTAATATGCCATTGAGATGAGCTCCCACTCTGGAAGGTCATTAAATGGTAATGAATTACCAGCTTTTCTTATCCTGAACTGGAGCCCAGCAGCTCTCTCAGGCTGCAGTGCCATCAGCAGGGATCTGCAGGGAGAGGCTGGGGGGAACATTTCAGTGAGGGGCTGTGATCTGTGAGCATGGGCAGCTGGGGAGCCTTCCCTTTATCAGTAAGACTGTGTCTTTTCCCTGTGACTTTCTAGTGCTGACTTCTCTGAGAAGAGTGGCATTTAAACTCTCACATCTTCCTCTTTAATTTTTTTCTTGAGATACTCTCCTTCCCCCATCCTCAAAATTTTATTTACTTTTTAACAAGCACCCTATATGAATACTATCTGGGTAAAAGTGATTTAAGAGAGAAATAGAGTTTTGCTTTGTTGCTTTTTTCCCCCTAAAACATATTATATAACAATCATAAAGAACAACCAAATATGGTTGTTCTAAGCTGTATATAATGGCCTCTAACTGAAAACTTTGTGTACCCCATGTCTCCCTTTCTAAGTATAAATGGATACTTAGTGAATAAGATGTCTGACTTGAACTGAAATGAAAATTAAAGTGAATCTTGGTAAGCCAGGGCCCTGTATATTAATTGAAGTTTTTCATTATTTGATGCAGGTAAAATAGCTTCTATTTCAGGATAAATATTTATCCTCAAAGAAAAAAATAAATTACCTATTTATTTCTTCTTCAGGGCAATATGTGTCCTGAAGAAGAGACTCTGTGGCATTAAGAAATGCCAGCTAATAGATGGCATAGAAGACTGAAGGTGAGCTACGTGTGAATTTCTTTCACACAGAGCTCTTCAAATGCTGGCAGTAACACAATCATTCTGATAAATAAGCCAAAGAGTAATTACTGAGCACTGGGATGGGTAGCTACCACCTGAAGGCATAATTCTACAAGACAAATGCACACGGACTTTGACAACAGATAAGATTTCTGATTTCCTACACAGCGGAAAACTCTCCCCACCTTACCACTTTACAATAACATTACTTGTTTGATTATCATCATTCATCTTATGCATTATACAGAAAAGTAGTTCCAGTGGAGGTAAAATATCCTTGAAATTACCCACTCTTTCTTTTTTTATAAGTAAAAGCTATTTGTCCTTATACTCTCCTCTCATACAAAATCCTTTCAGTCTGAGGCTGGGCCACATCCCAGCTGAGCCATAGGGCACACTCTCAAGTCCAAAGGAAATTTCTGTGGGTGATCTATCTTATTATAAGACAGAAACTGAGATGGGCTGCAGACATCTTAGCAAAGCTGAAATTCATCAGGTTTCTTCTGTTCTGAGTTAAGCTACTGTATCTGATTTAGGAAATGAGCTGGAGAAAAAAAAAAAAAATCACGTTTGGCTCGTTCAGATACCACCTATAAATCTAGTTAATTTTATACAGGTTAAGCATGGTTGTAAGGTGCCAGAAAAGTACATGATGCATAAAACAGGCCTTCCAGAAAATAATTCTACAGTAAATTGTACTTTTGTTTGTAATGAAGCTATATATAAACTACACAATGAGGCAAGTCATGCCCATATTGAACAGTTGAGTAGCGTGCCAAACCTGTGATTATTACTTCATTTTTCTTGATTCCCTTATTTCCCACATAATTCTCTCGTTTTCCACTTTAAAAATGTTATTTTCTCTACAAAGCTCATGAAGGTCAAGAAAAATATTACTATCAGTATATCCTGTGAATAGACTGAATTTTTTATCTTGTCCTTTCAGTCTTACAGAGTTACAGCAGGATCAATTTTTCAAGACCCACAGATCTTGAAACTGAGAGCACCCATCAGAGACTTGGTGTGATGAGCAGGTAGAATCTGCATTTTCACTTCTGCTTCCTCTCTGCTGGTGGTAACTTTCAAAAAACATGCATATTAGATTTATTATCCAACCTAAGGAGGTGAATGCATTGACATTCTCCAATTCCATTCTGTCTCATTGCGTGATAATGAGTGAGGCCTTAAGAAATGGAGAGGGGAAAGGGCTGGTCACTGCAGCCACTTTGCAGCTATTCCTGGTAAACTCTGCTCATCCTTGCAGAGACAAGCTTGGGGTTCATAATGCTGTGTGCCTGTTTATGTAACAAATATTAAAGGCACATTTTAACAGACATTTGCTTCCTAAACTTGCTTATTAAGAGGAAACAAAGACTTTTTTTTTTTTTCCCAGGTGATAGTTTAACATAATGGGAATCATCACAAGGAGCAATCACTTTCTGAGCAGGTGCTTAGCTTCATTACCCTGTATTAGGAGATGTAAAGGCATGATATATAAAAATGAATCTCTGGTGTCATGTAATTTCTAGTAAATGCAAAACAACTCCCCTCCTGTCAGCGAAGCTTAACCAACATTAAATTTGCACAAATTTGCACAAATGAGGTCAGAATCAGGCCCAGAGGTTATTCAATGTATTGAAGAAGAGATAGTGGAGTGTTTAACCTGTCATTTACTTAATTTTGTGTTTCCCCAAACTACTCTTATTGGCATCAAGTACACTGAATAGATTTTAAATATAAATACCAAATTATGAACCTGAGTACTCTTCATCTGTGTAAGCCATGAATTAGAACTTGCTTTCACTGCTAGGACTAGAATTAGCAAGGCATTTAAATAAAGGAAAAATGATTATAAGATTACCAAAGAAAGCAGTAGCAAAATATGCACAGCTAGAACACCCCACATTAAGGAAAGAGTGTACAAAAGCAACAGGTACTGATAACCCAAGTAATTGTTGTTAGAGCAGTGTGCATGCTGAAAGGATATTCTCTAACACCATAAATCCAAAACCAAACTATCTTCTTGCTAAACTACCTTCAAAGACAATAACTCTTATAATTTTTGATGTAAAAAACAATAGTACAGGAGCTTATACTCTTAGATTTGGTCTTAGCCTCAGTGTGTCTGTAGGAATGTTCTTGATTATTGTTGTTTGCTTGAATATAAATTTCTATTAAACACAAGGACATAGCTGACACACAAAATTCACATTTATAAATAGTTTCTTATTTCCAAAAACTCCAACAATCCTTGGGAGAACTCTGGCCTCAAACTTCTAGCCATGCAAGTAATTGTTTTTCTGTGGTGATTGGAAGCCTCAACACATTTTGCTGTTTTTTAATCAGAAACTGTTTCTAAATTAAGGATTCTTGCTCAGAATTTGTGCCTGTACTTTGTGCTTTCTAATAAATTAATCTTAATAGAAAACAATCAAGTAAATGTACATGTGCTTCAAAATCCATGTAGTTTAGGAGCTGTGGAGATTTTTCATGTGAAAAGCTGCAGCTCAAATTAATTTGACACATTAAAATGTTTCCTATTACTTTCCCTGTCCAGAACTGCTTGGGCAAGATGGTGTAGACAGAACAACATTTCTCTTAAAATGAGGTTTTGACTGCATAGATACCAGGGCAGCCTCACACAAAGCTGTTTTTATCTTTTACTGTGGTGACAAGGTGCTAGTCCGATTGCTGTAATTAGGGATTCAACACATTCTAATATTGGAAAGCAAATAGCACTCCTAGTGCAGACTTTCACTCGGGGAAAAAAAAGAAACAAACCACACTAAGCTATAATTCCCAGAAGTTTGAGAGAGAACATTTTAAAGCTGGCAGAGCAGAGATAAATGAAGAGAAAGGAAAATACTTTGAAAGTATATTTCAAGCAAAACATTTCAAAGTGCTACCAAATAGAAAACCAATAAAGACTTCCATTACCACATTACTTCACAGCTGTAAACCTGTGCATATAATTTTTCTTAAAAAAAACTCAATCTCTTCTGTGGAGTCACCACCCAAGCAGTCTCAGTAGCAGCTGTCTGGGAGTTCAAGAGTTTGGGTGACAAATAAAGAAAATCCTGCAGCTGCTGATTCACTTCACACAAAGGTAATTGCAGATGACCTGAGCAAAGTCCTTTCTTGAACAAAGTCAGGAAAAGTCACAGAAATGCACTGAGACAGGTTCTGTTTCTCAGTGTGACAGCTGGTAGAACAAAATTAACTATCTCTTGGGTTTTAAGCCATTGGTGAAAGGAAAAACGTCCAGCAAAATATGTGTACCTCTGGCCAATTAGCAGTGAGGAGATGGTATCTGAAATTATGAGAGAGCTAGTCTAAAGAACGGTCTGCAAGGTGGGTGGAGGAAAGACCTCTAATTAGGACAGACACACTGACTTTTGGAAAAAAAAAAATGGACAGGTCCCATTTTGTCCTCAATTGCTGTGTGGCCTTGTGCAAGGGCAAGATCTTTCAAGGAGATAGTCAGCAACACAGAAGCTACTAGTTTGGGAAATCATAAATATTGCAAAAAGCATTGCCAGAGAGTATTTATTTTTCATAAATTCCCACAACTGATAGGGTTATCTCCTCCAAGCCTGCTTTCACAGTTAAGCACAATGACGTTCAGGAATAGTAGAGGAAAAGCAGCACACTTCACACAAGATGCACCTTTAGATTCTTCTCACTACCCTCACAGTAAAACTTCATACACATCAGCCAATAATTCATTCTTCTGTTTTCTTAGAGAAATGATGGATTCAAAAGAACTAGTTCAGCTAGGGTACTAATTGGGTGTTTTGGAATCTTTGAAGTGATAATCTAAAACCATCAGAAAATACAGGCTTCCTCTAAAAAAATAGTAGGATCACAATACTAATGGTTCGGGGACTTTAAAGGGGCAAAAAAGAGCTGGATTCTGTAGATGAGTGTGTGGCAAGCACATTTCTCTCTCTCTCAAGATTTTTTATTGAGGTGCACAGAGAGAAATGTGCTTGCCACATGAGTCTAATTTTTGCATGCATTATCCAGAGACCCTCTACCTTAGGAAAATGTCTTTGCAAAACCAAAATGAAGTTAGGATTTTTCCATGGCAGTTCAGACGTGCTTGGAGCTACTACGTCCATTAGCGCACAAAAGCTGAAAAAAA
This sequence comes from Vidua chalybeata, assembly GCF_026979565.1. Taxonomy (NCBI): domain Eukaryota; kingdom Metazoa; phylum Chordata; class Aves; order Passeriformes; family Viduidae; genus Vidua; species Vidua chalybeata. The sequence continues at coordinate 10,240,935 of NC_071536.1, read as the reverse complement.
ATAAAAGCAGGTGGTATAGTAACATATTTTGTGGATCAGACAGCTGTTAGCATTGCATAGGTGCCCTTGATGTTGCTTTCCAAACCCAGTTATCTGCACATGGTCCTGAATGTTGCAAAACATAGAATCTCAGAATTGCCTGGGTGGGAAGGGACCTTAAAGGACACCAAATTCCATCTAATTCTAATTCCTGCCATGGGCAGGGATGCCACTCTCTAGACCAGGTTACTCAGGGCCCCATCCAACCTGGCCTTGAACAAATTTGAACTCTTTGTGTATTAACAAGTTCCTCCCTCTTCAACATGTGGGGAAAGCAAGGTACAAATCTCACTTCTATGGATCTTAGGTTTCACAATATTGAGGGCAACATCTTGAAAATCCCACTGAGACAGATGTCAGTTCCTGATTTCCCCAAGGTGAAGACACACTGCACCTAGGGTATTTATTGAGACTTTTTGCCTCAGGGTAGGATTTAGTACCATCCTTTTAAGATGAAGGCAACTGCATAAAGGTAAATTTCCTCCCAGATTTAGAACTAGCTTGATGAAGGGAATTATTGATTACTGATGAAATGCTAATACCATGCTAAATGTAATTTATTCAAGAGGTAGCTGTGCTGTTAATGAATAGAAACATTTCTATGCCTGAAATTTACTGGATGATGTAAAAAGTAAAGCATATTCTCAAGGTGGTTTTTACAAAGTACTTGAAGATATTTTTTAGTCAAAATAGTAGATGAAAATTCAGGAAATGGCCATTTTTAACACTGTTTTGTTCCAAATTCTTTATTTGGTTAGAATGCAGGAAAGAAGTAGCATTGCAAACAGGCTGTTTAGTGATCTGCCTGGGGTGGGGCCATGCACAGAGCCTGGGACAGGGGTTGGGGTGCACTCCTTGAGAGCCCTGGGATGGGACTGGGAGCCCAAATCCTGGGATCTGAGCTGTGCAAGGGGATTAAGTCAGCCTTGAAAGGGAGAGAAGAACAGCTGACATGCTGACAATGTGTTTTTCAGAGGAAACGTGTAGGTTTTGTGAGAACCACAAAACAGCCAAAGGGAGCTCAGAAAGGTCGAGGAACTTGAGGCAGCAAAGTCAGCCCTTCTCTGTGGTACTAAAACTTTACATGGAAATTTTTGCAGATGACTTTTACCTCTCTGAAAATAGAAGCTGATAATGAAACTGTGGACTTGAATTTAATGATCCCAGTGTGAAAGGGCACCTATAAAATGATTTTTCCTTTTGTTGGCTGCTTCTAACAACAGTTTAGAAAAACATAAACACTTGTCAGCAACAAAAGGCAGGGTTTTTTTTTTTCCCCTGACCTGAATGCAATAATTGCTACATTTATTTTATGATTCTCTTTTTGGAAAAAAAAATAAAGTAAAATCGATGATAAGCAGAGCAGAGGGCATTTGGAGCCAAACAAGATAAGTGACAGATGGTCACTGAATGACCACACAAAGTCATAACATCAGAGATCCTGGAAAGGACTCTGGTCCAAGCAATGAATAACATGGCATAGTTTCCTAAACTTAAATAGGTACTTTTGAAGCATAACTCTAAAATCACCCTGAAGTATTTTTAAAACTCCTCAATATTGTGCCTGTAGGGGGAAGCTATTTTGTGTGTGTTGGCAGTGATTTCAGGAGTGAATTTTGGCAAGCTCAGCTGAGTTCCCTCACTGCACAGTACATAATAATGTTCATTATGATTATTTCAAATACTATCCATTTTGTGCAGAATTAAATTTGATCTAATTTTGAAAGGAATTCAAACTCCTAATACCCAGGTGCATCCTGGAATCAGATTTTTCTTGGTAATTAGTCCATGACTCCTTGATGGTTAATTTTTTAAATTTTGTACAAAACTCTTATTGCATTTTGCATTACTGCTTTTTATATGGAAAATATTTAACAAAGCAACAAATGGATCCTCTATTCTGCCTTTTTTGTTAGAGTCCAAGAAACCACAGCAATGGACTGCAAAGATTCCCCAAGCTGGCTCAGTGCTTTGCTCCTGAAGAAGCAGAATACCTTTCCAATCTCCAGGGCTGAAGCTCTGGAGAGTCTTGAGTGTTAAAAGTTTCTAATCTTTTATTCTGCTTCACTTATCTGGCAATACATATTCATGAGAAAGGTCATTATAGCAGCACCCAGTAGTGTGGTTCCAGTTTAGAGCAGCGGCACTCAGCGCTCAACAACCAAACCCACAGAAGCTCAGCAGGCAGGAGAAAGCAATATTCTGAAACCTAATGAAACCAAGAAAGTTTTCACCTGCATTATTGGGCTACCAGGGGGAAAAGAGCTTTCAAACTTATTTGTGTCTGTCTTCCTAGAGATTTTTAAAAGACATTTTGCCTTGAGAGTGCTCTGGCAGGTACTGCATACCTGTATTTTTCAACTGCCAGTGGAGTGCTGCACAGGGCAAGTAGAGACAGTGGGACAAATCTCAGGGATTCAAAGAGCCTGGTCACCAAATTTCAGAGAAGAGTGGGCTGAAAAACAGTGCAAGGATCAGGTTTGTTCTTCTACAGCTGTGGTCTGTGACCACTCCAGATGTTGCTAACAAACTTGTTGATACCAAAAAAATTTTGGCCTAAGACAAACTAGCAGCTAAATGAGCTTTGAGTAACAATTAGATGCAGAGCTGAGATTTTAGAGGAAGCTCCTGGAGACTCCCTCAGGCCACCTGAGCTTGATGGAGCTCTGCACATACTGGGGTTGCCCCAATCCTGTCCAATGGCCCCAAGCACAAACACATCCAAAAGCAACATCCCTCCTGTAAATGACACTTTTTTTCTCAAATACCCCCCAAAAAACCAGCTACCTTTCAGTTCCCTGTCTCACATCACTCTATTTGTATTCTCAGTGCAGAAAAAAACAAATTTTCAAGTGATTTATAGTTCCATGATGGTAAAATTCTAGGCAGATTACTTAAAGACTAATATATGCTAGATAAAATATTTCTAGCATTCAAACAGGCACACTTTTTAATATTTCAATTAAGCATTTAATTCAAATTACTTTATCATTACTTCTGTCAATGTCAATGTATATAGCTGTAGGTGTGTTTGGATGAGTGGGTGGCAGTCAATGTATGACCAGTGTGTTTCAATACCACGAACTGAATATTAATTTCTTATCAACTGTTTTGCCAAAGCATTAGTTTGACTTATTAGATTCAAGCACCCGTGAATGTATGAGAGTCAAAGAATAGCACAGTGAGACAAAGGAGGGCATTCCTATCCCCCAGCACTGAGAAGGCCATTTCCTGCCATTCTCACATATTTGTACCTCAACAGGAGGAACATCTAATGCTGCAACACATTTTCCTGCAGGTAGCTACAGAAGCAAGTGAAAAGGGAAAAAAAAAGGGCAGTGAGTCCCTCCTATGCAGTCTGGGGCTACTAGGGTGTGAGTAGAGATCTCATTCCCACTGCCTTTCTAGAACCTGGCAGCTTCTGGAGGAATCCTGCCCCATGTTGGTGTCTAGCTCTCATTTTGGAATGGTGGATCAGGTCTGGGTCCTGATTGTTTTTTCCTCTCTTTACTGTCAGCTTTAATCTTCTCTGCTCTGTGGGATTGGCTGCCTCTGCTCTGCAGTCAGGGTCCCCCACCTTCTATCTCAGTGATTTCAAGGTAAGATTTTATTGTATCCCTATTGCTGCTGTGGTCTTGGAGACAGTTTCTGTACCTTCCCTCACTTACCTGTATTCTTCCTGTGACACTGATCTGAAAGATTGTTTCTTCTCCTCTGAACATCTTCCCTGCTCTTGACTGTGCCTGACACATCTGCCCTTGGCCTTGAACCCATCCCAGGCATTGACCAGCTCACTGCAGGGTTACCTGAACTGCATCTGGGGCCTCCCTAGCAGCCTTGTGGCAACTTAATTTTAGCTGTTTTTGAAGGAAGAAGTGATTTTCCACAGCTCAGATAGCTTTTATCAGAATATTCTTAATATTAAACAATGATGCTCTTCAACGAGTTAAAACTACCACCCTCTAGAGACTATTCAAAATTCAGTAACCTTGGCAACAAAATAAAAAGAATTCTGATTTAGTTGTTTAAAATGGGGAACATACACCCTTACATATGTGAACATATTGTTAACAGATTGGTTTATGTTGTTCCTATTTTCCTAATTGTATGGCTTCCTTAAACATTCCAGTATTAGAAAATATCACATTTTAGTCATCTAAAATTTGTCCTACATCACAGAATATCACCGATCCGATCAGGGAAAAAAAACCCAAACACATCTCTCTGGAACAGAGTCAGAAAATGGTGCAGGTGCCTTCAAACATTCTTGTCAACTGACTATAAACAGAACAGTATGCACTCAGGTGATTTTTCAAGGCAAACTGAGTAGCCACTCATTATTTTCATATCTTATCTTTTGGAGAGTCTCTAAACTTGCTCTATCCCCTGCAGAGGTATGCACTTCAGGGTAGGAATCAAAAGAGGAACATTCCCTTCAAAGCTGAAACCTCACGTAGCTCCAGAAGATGAGCTGTGTGCTAAGAGACAAGCTGGTGAGTGTGGACAGTGCTGCTAAACATGGAAATATCTGGCACAAATGGGAAAAGGTTGAGTGGCTCTGTGCCCCAGCACCACCCAGGTCCCTGGTGCTCTGCACCTCCACAGGGATTCACAATTGAATTTGGCTACCTGAGATTTTCTTTTTGCTTTTGCAAATTATACCAAAGTGCTACCCTCGTTCACTTAGGAGGCTTGAGGCAATAAGCTCAGGCCATCTAACAGCAAACTGCTAAAAGTGCTGTATGTTTTCTTTTTTTAAGTTTGTGAAATAATTTGTTTCCCCAAGCTAGTGATAATATGGATTTGGAGCACAGCTTTCCCAGATTTATTTAATAAAGGGTTACCATTTTTCTTCTAGCAGAAACAATCAGAGAAAAGAAAGCTATTCTCCTCCACACAATGGAAAGCAGGATTATAGAATAAATGCAAGGGAGATAAGAAAGGTGAATCAATTTAAATGACCTTTACTCAAGCTTCATTGAAACAAATGAATAAGAGGATTTATCTACCAGAAAATAAAGCGGAAATAAGAAAATAATGGCTAAACAGCAAACTAAAGGAAAAATTCTAATTATATTGAAAGAGATTTGCCAGGGTTTCTTAGTTTAAAATTAAAAACAGCTTAGAGTATGTTAAAACATGTATAGATTAAAGCTGAGCAAACATAATAAACCCACTTGGACAGCTAAGCTAGGAGTAGGATAAGAATGCAGTGCTTGCAGCTGAGAAAGGGCTTTGCCTATTTGCACCATTAACTTTCTAAAATTTAGTCCTCCTACCTTATGGATCAGCTGTTTTAGAGATTAATTGGCTTGCTAATACCATAAAATCCTATTTTTTTATTTCTCACATAGGACAGGAGCCTAAATAGTCCATTGCTAAACTAGGCAAAAGAGGCACATAAATGGAATTTTAATAGTTCCACAAGCAATAGTGTGGGGCTGAAGGTCCCGAGTGTTGGCTAAGCCCTATCCTGGTGCACAGGGTCCTCAGCCTGACATTGGCCTGGCTGTGCCAAGCAGAGGCATCCCTGGGATAGTGCCAAGTGTGCAAATCCCTGCTCTCCAGAGCTGGTGGGTGCCAGCCAGCACCCACACCCCAGCAGCTCCCTCCCGGAGCCTTTGCTGCCCACAGCCAGCTCAACAGTGCTGCTGAGCACTCTGAACAGCATCTGCCTTCCAGTGCTGGGCAGAACATTATGTGGGTTGTTTGCTCCCCATAATTTTTTTTTTTCATATTTGCAAAAAAAGCACCCAAAATAAACAAACTGCATATGCAGTTCTTCTGGGAAAGAAAAAAAGCCTTTATTTTGTTTGCTTAGCTTAAACCTTAAATCTTTACCTCCTTTTGATATGACAATCAACCAACTAAGACCATTAATTACATGGTGATAGATTTCTTTCAGTGCACAGATACCAGGGTAATAGGTTTAAGCAAAGGCATGGAATTTGGCAGCTTTCCTTTCCTAGCAAGATTATGTCAGTGCTCCTAAATCCATTGATCCAGTGAGACAGTAATTAGTTAATTTAATGAGAATCAAAGGATTTTAGCCTGCAGAATTTACAGAACTAACAAGACAGGTTATTTTTGGAAGCTATTTCCAATAAAAATGCTTCAATCAGCCAGCAAGAATATCGCCTCTTGATTAAAAACATGGAGCATTGTTTATCGCTATCACCACAGGGTTAGGCTAATGCTGGAAAGGATCCTGTGCTTACACTGGTTTTGGCTACTGTTAGAGTGCCTGTTTTGTTTTAAGAACATTATTGTGAATCACCTTTGTGAACATCTTCTTAGGGTGCAGCCATGTGCATGGATGGCTCTGCTTGTTCTCGTTAATTATTTTCCCCACAGTGAGGAGATTTCTGCTGGTGCCTGATTGCCGTGGCTGCCAGGGGCAATACAGTGGGCAGGGAAAACAAGGCTCAACTGCAAAAGGCAGGTTTGTTTGGCAGTGAGATATGCCCAAGACATGCTGGTTTCAGCTGAGGGGCTCCACACAAGCCTAACGTGCAGGAAAACTGTGTTGAGCTTGCATGGTCCTGGAGACTGCCTTTGCCATATCTCTAAAGAATGATTAATTGCTCTGAAGAGACATCCTAAGCCTGGCATTTAATTTAACTCTGCAGAGACGGAGCACTTCTGCTGTCAGCACAAACAAGCAAAGAAAGCAAAACCATTTTGCAAAAGAACAAACCAAATAAAGCCAACCAGGAGCCAGCTAAAGGAAAAATGTAGCCCATGAGCCTCTGCTCACTCACACTTAGCCTGTGCTAAGCAGGCCCAGGTATAAAAGCATCAGAGGCAGACAGATAGCTGGACATCCCCCACATCCCCCCATTCCCCTCCCAGATTTTGGCTGTGCAAGGGACCTCTGGAAAGAAAAGATTCTGTGGAGAAGTATCTCCTGCAACTGCAAGGAGTCAGGCCTAAGGTAGTGTCCACAAAATGTGAATTATTGGCAATGCATACCTTTGCTTTTGTAGACCATGCTTGCAGCACGTGAGCTGTGAACCAAGGTGGGACTATTGCTCCACCTCTAAAATTGGCTCTAATTCTGGCTTTCACCACAAACTTCATGGCTCCTTTGATGGGTGATTTTGCTTATTCTCCAGCATCCATATTGCAAACAGCCTGAACACTTCAGACAGCTCTAAGGAAGAAAGGAGAAGATGAGAAATATTTTGTGGCAAAACTTTCCTTACAATGTAAATATTTAGAGGGGTATGAGTTCCTGAGGTGCTTATCTAAAAGCATCTTCAATTTACAGGCAGCTCCAAAATCACTGCATAATATCCCCTTCATGGAATTAGTCAGTTTACCCATAAATAGAACAACTTTTTCTCCTGTATTTCTCTTTGCTTATACAAAATAGACATTTGAGTATAAAAATATTGTAATTAAATTGGAGAATTAGCTGGCTGAGTACTTAAATGATTCCCCTACCAGAAAAATAAGAACTATTTAACTAAAAGAGTCAATGTCTTCTCTGAGGATGCTTTAAAAGATTATTTAAATCTTATAAATATTTAAAGATCTGCAGAGAAGTTAATGGATTTTTAAAGAAAAACAAAACAACAATGAGCAACAGCATCTTATCTTCTACTAAACCAATTAAAGAGTAAATCCTATGTTGTGACTGTATTTTGAAAATTACCTTGGTTGAACTAGATTGCATCTCTATTGAGATGCAGTCAGGATTTTGCTGAAAATAACACGGATGTTTTGATGTTTTTCAGCTTAAATAGGTAAAGCTCCTGATACAGGAACATCACATGGCCTTCAAGGACCAAAGTAAGGATGCAGGTTTCCCATCCTTCCCTTTCTTTGCTGTAAATAGCTGGCCCTGGCCATTTTCTGATTCCCATGCTCATTTTACATGCCTGAAGGCCAGACCCTCATGGTTTAAAAGAGTAGTCATCGTATTTCTGAGGGGGTTAAAAAAGAAACTAAATCTGATTAACCTTGTAAATAAACCTACTCAGTGCAATCACTTGTTTCTCCCTGGTG